>NC_133951.1:6006595-6649095 GCF_031877795.1 Strix aluco
GCTGTTGAAGTAGCATCAGAAGTGATTTTAGAAGAAACTTCTCAAATGAGTAGTAACAAACCTCTGGGACCCAGTAGTCCCAGAGGACTGCAGAACTCTGAAATAGTCAAAGGAACACGTCTCTGCTGCTAAGCACGGTGTGAGACCCAGCATCCTTCACTGCCTTGGGTGAAGGAAAATGGCAAATATGATGGTCATTTTTAAAGAAGACTCTGGTGAAGACCCAAGTAACTATAGATGTTCATTCCAGTTTGTGAATTTGTTGAATAGATTTAGCAGAAATATAGAGGAATTCTATGTATGAGGGTTATCATGCGCACCAATTGCTCAAAAGTCTTTGAAGTGTTCACTGATAGTACAAGTAAGAGTGGGCCAAAAAATACAGTGGCTGTGGGTTGCCACCAACCTTTCAATGAGATTCCTCCTCGGACATCTCTAGTTACAAGCTTGTAGGTGGGAAGAGGAAGAGCCTTCCAGGGATGAATGACTTGTTAAAAATAGGACTAAATGGCCATTTTTCACATCTGAGTGAGGTAGTTTGTGGAGTGCCAAAGGAGCATGTGCTAGGAGAGGGCTCCTCAGCAGAAACGTTAGGGAAAAGGGCTGATGATTCAAAAAGGCTAAAGCAGTTAGAAGTAAAAGTTTCTGCAAACAGTTGCAGAATGCTCTCTCCATGCTGAATTCCTGAAAGATGAATCATCAGATGAGATTCAACATCAATAAATGTAAATGGCACACAGAATGGGGAAGAGAAATGATCATTCTATGCACCTCCAGAGTTAAGAGCCCAGCATTAGCAATTACCACTCAAGGAAGAGAGACTGAAGTCACTTCAGACTTGAGAAGTGACAGTCCTGTGTCTAGTGGCTGCCAGAGTGACCAGCACAGTTTCTACAGCCTTCTCAGAAGAGCACCTCAGTGCTCTCAGAGTGGTAGCTCCAACGCCACCTGGACAGGGAGCTGCATGGAGAGAAGTTCCAAATAAGCAAGATCATCTTGAGATGTTGTCTGTGCTGACACAGAGATTCTCCTCAGTCTCCCTAAAAAAATTCTGTTTTAACCAGGAAGTGAGTTTTTAGATGAGATTGTATGCAGCAGTTTGAGCCCCTTGGTTGACACTTCAGTCTTCCTGCTCTTCACTTCCATTTTTGGTGTCATTTAGCAGAGTGCCAATGCTGATTGTTGGGATCTGGGCATTCAGGGGAAGGACCATCAGTGGCCAACAGGCTGTAGCTGAGAAGAAAAAGGAATTAAAGAAAGCTGCAACAGTCTCATCCATTCTCTCACGGGCTTGTAATGCCAGGAAAGAGGGAGCAAAGCATACCACCAGTAATCCTGCACAGGCACTGCGAAAATCCCACTGTGAGAGGGGATGCTTAGGGGCCTCACACAGCTAAATACCTGGTGGAAATGCACTCAGATAGAAGCAGGCTCACTCTTTCAGCTAGTGGAGAACTACCTACACACCCTAGTATACATGACCAGTACAACCTCCCATATGCAGTGCTGGTCTGACAGGTGCCCTTCAGGGGAACTGCTCAGGAACTGTCTGCAGGTTAATAAAAAGTCCTGAGAAAAGAGTAGGGAGGAACAAAGGCATTCCATTAAAATAGAGGTCAGGTCAGCCAGGTGGGACACCACATACATCCCTAGAAAATTACCCACCAGAATGCACCTGCTAAATCACACCACACTTTGTATCAATCTGAGTGAACAGTCACCAAACAAGGAGGAAGATCTATTCTGAATCGTAGACACCACCTCGTCCACTTAGCCTCTGTAGACACTCACAGTGACTCAAGCTCAAAGAACCTGTGATCCTTACATGAGTCCATCTCCCAGGCTTCTGTGCTTGGGGAGTTTGCAGGGTTCATCCTCCATTCTGACATGAAAGTAAGGAATTTATCCACATCAGATGGACTCCATCTGCCACTGTCTGGCCACCCTCCCCAGCTGAGGCAGGCCACACACCACTTTCTTGATCATTCTGGGATTTTACTAACCTGTTTGCTTTTTCAGCTGCACATTTTGCACCCCTACCCCATCTAAAAAAATAATAAATACAGTGTTTGCCCTTTTTCCCTGTTGATCATTGCCCAACCTTTCTGTGTCCTTTTCTTGTGTATTCCTGATTTTAACTCATCACAATACTTTGCTTCCTGCCTTGGAACAATTCTGATTTTTCACCACACTTGTGTGGGACCATGTGAAAAATTTTCTGAAAGTCAAAAACTGAATTTTTTAATTGGTCTGTTTTATTCACTGCTTTAGAGGCACCTCCAGACTGGTCTGAAAAATTAGGAGACCACATCCTATATCCATTTCACCCACTAATCATTGTAGTAATCCATGCTGGAAAAAAAAAAAGTCCTTTGTCTTCATCTATCATTTAGGTGGGTAATGCATCTCCATGAAAGAGGGAAGACTATGATACTCAAGGGCTTTAGGGGCCCAGAAGTCTCCTGCACTGTCTACATCCTTGATGTGGGGTCTTTTGACAAGTCCTCTTCTGTGCATGAGTCTCAGCAGAGACAAGGTGCTGCTGGTGGTGGTGATGGGAGAAGCCCCCCAACAGAGTGCACTGCATCAGGGACCAGGCCTGTCCTGCCAGCCTCCTTCAAGTATTTGGTATCAGGCCTGGATCTCACGTGCCCATCCATCACATCTGCAGATAGTTCTGAAGGGGTAGAGGGACAGATCCAGGGTGAGATCAGCACATGAGGCGCTGTATGGCCAGAGCCTGCTCAGGTAGGTCCAGCTAATTCACAATGGGGAAGACATTAGGAACTGGCAGGCTCCAAAGGCAGCAGGAATACCTGAGCAGGGCTTTGGCCAGCAGGAGCAGTAAATCATACAGGCATTTGCAATGCAAGAAAGTACAAGAAACTGCAGTTTGAGACTGTGGCTGCCACTGAGTCCTGTCTTGTCCTTGAGCTGCTCATAGTGTGGTTCTGCTAAATGGTGGCATTAGTTTCAGGACAGCACTACTTATGAGGAGAAGTCCACTAGATGAGACATTTCAAACATTGTGGACTAAACATTCCAATAAATTCCTAAGGAACAACCCTCCTGGCCACCTTACTGGATACTGCAGTAGGGCTCTGTTACTGACTCAGGTCAATGCTTGGAGGTGAATTTATTTCAATAATCTCTTCCCCATCAGATATTAAGGAATATCAGATGTAGTATGACCAGGAAATCACATGTCCAGCCCATGACAGGTAGAGGGCTCAGCTCGGGACAGCCTCATCACATGGACTACATGAGGGTGAGGGACGCTAGCACTTCTCAGCTCTAAGTGGGGCACTGCTGGAATCAGAGCTTCTGGGGGTGCTAGCTTTCTAAGGTCTCTGGTACCATGGGTCTACAAGTCTGGAAGCCCTGAAATTCCTATCACCAAGCCAAAATGTTTAAGAGGACTTCCCAGAAACCACAGGATTAATAAAAAAACCCAAACAAATACAAACAAACAAACAAAACCAAAACTCCAACAAACCCCCAAACCAGGTCTGAGGGAGTTTTCAGGTGGATGTTTATGATCTATTGGGAATTTAAGCAGCTTCCCAGATGAGAACCATATGTCAGGGAAGCTGAGACCTGTCCTTGACTTAGCTTGGCTTGTATCATTCATGTTAGAGGGCAAAAGATGCCATCAGTTCATATCCTTCCACTTACCTCAAGTGAACCAGATGTGGGCTGGGGGAGGGAGAGCCTCAAAAGATCTGTATCTCTTTACTTTGCATGTTTGCAAAAAGTTTTTCTTCTCTAAGAGAATGTTTGGTAGGTGGAGAAGCATCCTCCATTGCGGCTATGTCCAGCACATGGCTGTGCCTAGCTTCCTTGGGATTACTGTGCTCATTTGTAGCACAGGAAACTTTAAGTTAAAATTTAGCCCTGTCTCATGTATTTGGTATTATTCTGAGTGTCTGGGTGTAACAAACAAGAGGACATGTTCTGAGTGCCTGCAGCACATGCTACCTGAGCCACGGTGTATGTGAGCATCTCAAGTGGGTAATCCTATGTATGCAGTCACGTTCTGAAGGGGTGCCCCACGCAGCACAGCTTTGGGCATGCCTACACTGCGAGAGGGGAGCGCAGAGGAAATACCTGAGCACCCCTGTGCTCACGTCCAGCTTCCTAGAGCAGCCCCAGGCTCTGTGCAGCCCAGGCGCAGCCTGCTCTGTGCATCAGCACCCAAACAAGCCAGACGAGGGGCAGCAACTGTCGGAGTCACAGCTCCGTTTGCCGAGTAGCCACGTCCTTTGGCTCCCTAACGGGAAGGGCATCCAACACGGCACTCGCGCAGAAGGGCTGCACCCAGCCGTCCCCTCACCCGGGACGCTTGCCCTAACCTCAGCCCTTCCTTCGTCTTAAGGAGCCCACAAACCCCAAAACTGCCCTGGCTGCCCCGGCGTGGGAGCCGGAGGCTGCGGGGCCTACCTCGCACCACACTGCAAAGGGTTAAGCCTTCGCTCTGTTGATATTTCCTAGCGGCTCCCGAAGTCAGCCCAGATGGGGAGAGCCCTGATTGGCTGCGTACCGGCCGGTAGTAATTAGTATCAGATATCAAACTTCTGTCTTTGCTAAGACCCTTTCCGATAGTCTCTGCTCCCCGCTAGACGATGACATCAGCCAGGACACCCAGCTGCTGGTAGTAAACTCCGGGCGGGAGGAGGCTCCCGCCAGCTCCACGTTAATTAGTTCAACACAGCACAAGGGGAGCAGTTGGTGTCTGTGGAGGGTCAGTGCTGGATGGGACCAAACCTTTCAAAGCCACTTGCTGCTTCTTGCCAGCCAGCTGTAAAAGCACCCAGAGAGTCCAGGAGAGCTGGATGAATCCTGAGCACTAGCCGTGGTCTGGTCAGCTTTTCTCTGTGGAAGACGTTAATGGTTTAATTGAGGGGCATCTGGATCTGGTCCCCGAGTCACCATGACACTCCTGGGGTCTGAGCACTCCTTGCTGATTCGGAGCAAGTTCAGATCAGGTAGGGGAAACCTTGAGATTTCTTTTAAAACTTCTCTCTCCGGCAAGCCATAGCCACAGACTGTTTTGCATTAAATGTTTGGAAGCAGCATGCGAACAAAATATTCAAGGGGTCGTAGAGCTGTCACGGCTTTGCTCTTACAGAGGCTATTCCGCAAGTGGAGAAACACATCTTCCTTCCTCTCTGTTGCGTGCTTTTTTTTTTTTTTTTCTGTTTTTTCATTGTCTTCGATTTATGTCTGTGGTTTATTTTGGTAAAACTGCAGTTCCTGGGTCTCCTGCCCCGGCCCTGCTGCAAAGGATATGGGCAGGAAGCCAAAAGGGCATCTGGGATAAACAAGGTACCTAACATCGTCCGTATATTCCAGGTGCTCTTGCAGGTCCGTCTGTGATAATCGCAGTGAGGATGGGCCTGACACTCTCTCTGACATGCAGGCAGCTGACTTTGTTCCATTAAGTTGTGACTAATTGGAAAAAAATGAATTTGAAGAAATGCGTCATTTTTAGAAGTAAAAATAACAAATGGAACATGAAAAGTATTTAAAGTGACATCATCAGAGAAATAAAACCAGAGCCACACAATTGATTGCCACTCGCGGAGGGTTTTGCAAGTAAAACATGCCTCCGTCTCATAAGTTAGGGGAAGCACCGGTAAGGGGCTTCTCAGAGGACATTCAGCGTGAGTGAAGGTGAGTGAAGGTGAACTATGGGACAGTCACTTCTAAATCAGACCTTCTGCTGGATATTCATGCCTTTATTCACTGGCTTTATTTATTGTAAGTATGCCATGTTTGTGAGTGGGTATCTTTGCTTGTAATTTTTTTTAATACTGCAATAATAATCGTAATGTCAAAAAATGTTCACGGGGAGCATTCTCTGACCTTCCCAGAGGTGACGTTCTCCCTGGGAATATTATCTGTGAGGATGTTCAGACAAACCAGCTGCATGTGCCATATGGGACTCTGTAAAACCGGACGGGGTAGTCACGTTGGAGCATGCATCCAGTCTGGCATGTCACCCACACCGTGTGTGTTTTTGCCTCCTTGTGCATTGTAGATAATGAAATTAGAGATTTATGATACTAATGGTAGACATGAGTGGTGTTATCAGGATCTCTTAGATAGCTGGGTGGTCAACTTAAACTTTGTTTTCTCAGCAAATACAAAGTTGGCAGTTGGTTGAAAACCCAAGAGTGTGTGTGCAAGCACAAGTGTCCTAGTCTGGCTGAATTATACAAAACTTGGGTCCAGGGCTTTGGTGTGGTTTCTGTATCACTCTGATCTTACATTTCATTAGATTAAGTCATTCCTTAGATTTTGTTGGTATATTATGGTACATTGCTGTTCATTTGAAAAAAATCTGTCTATAACAATTCTTCCAGCAACTACAAAGCAACACTGCCACCTTTCTGACAAGAGGAGGATGGGCTGTGTTACATGTCTCTGCATTCTTTTCAAATGAACCAGTATTATTTTTAAGGCTCATTTCTGGTTTATTTGTAAGCTGGCTTTATTATGGAACCAACAATAGGATCTCTAAACATATTTTTCAAATGATTCTCCAGTAAAAGTAAACTTTGTGGGTCTCTGTGTCCATAAATTCTTGTGCCTTTCAGCATTTCTAGGGCAGCCAATTTGTTGGGCATTCTTTGGTTCATGACTTATTCCCACAACCGCCATCCCTCACTATTGCCTGGTGAAAGACAGATTTCCCATTTGACAAGATTTCTCTGCCTATTTATTTAGTTTGAGTTGGGCTTGCCAAAATCCCAAATGCATGTCTGCACCTCGCTTTCCCCACTGATGGCACTGCCACAGGTAATGCAGGACACGGCCACAGCACAACCCTGGTCATTGCAGTCTGCGAGACAGGGGAGGAGAACAGGATGCTAAGGAATACAGATAAATCAATAATGCTGCTTTCAGTTTGTGCTAGATTTTTAGTAATATGGGGAACAGAGAGGAAAAGCTAACATTTAATGGTTGAAGTGGTTGAATCTCTTTTCTGTACAAAGTCTCCATGGGACAGAGTTTGCTCTGGTGTCCCTGCTCCGTGTGCAGACTTTGGTGGCTGTAAAGCCCCACAAAGATGGCAGGAGGTGCAGTGCCCAGATTTACTGTCCTCCATTCACTTGGAAGAGGAATGAACATCTCAAACAACCCATCACCCTGCACCACACCCCCCTGCATGGTTCAGGGGCTATAATACACTACAGGAGAACAGCACAGAGAGCTGTGTAGCTTGCACGGAGCAGGTGAAGGACAAGCCAGAAGGGATCAGACCCTGACATGAGAAGCCAGAAGAAGCCACACTTCATGATGCACCATTGCTTGGGAAATGGTCTTGCGCAGGCAGGTGTGAGGCTTTGCTTGCTCCCCAGGTTTGGGAAGGATTAGCTGTGCTCAGTGACTCATGACGAGTCTGAATCCCTTTTGAAGGATTCCAGGCCAATGTTAATGAGAGCTGAAGTAAATCTTAATAACTAAACTTTTGCTGTGTCTCCATGGCCTGCACACACTGAGCAGCTGAAAGAGCTATGTCTGTGTTAAAGGGTGCTAGAGATTATTACTGGCTTGTTGTTTCCTCATTCCAGAATCCCTTTAATCTCTGTGGCACACAGCAGTTAGAAAGTGGAGCAAGGAAGTGGCAGCTAGAAGATGGTGGCACATAGGTGTCCCTCCTGGAGTGGCTCAAGGGTCAGCTTTGCAGTGTCTTGTTTCCATCTGGTAGCATCAGTAGCAAGAAAAAGAAAGTGCTTGTCCAGAAAAGGCTGATCTGATGGAGGCAGTGGCTTTTTCACAGTGCCCAGCAATCCTTCCTCGAGTTCCATAGTGTTTTCTCCTGCTCTTCTCTCTCCAGTGGTCCGCAGTGAAGGACCAGCATAGCCAAGCATTGTGGAAAGTCAGTAGCTACTCCATGCAGGGCACCAGAACCGCTCCAGAGGGGATAGATCAAATCACCAACATGCTGCAGGCCTTCAGGTTCCCCCTCCCCTTCCTCATGGATTTGTGTGCGTGTTTATTTTGTCTGTTTTGCCAAAGATAAATATACTGATCTGAGGTCATCCTGACAAATTTTGCAGGAATGATGATTCTTCAAGCCTGCCATGCTATTCCGTGTGCTCCAATTATCAATGGGATTGCACTAAATCAACTAGGACATCTAAGGGCTGTTCCAGAAACATATTTAACTCTTCCCAGAGACAATCATTTATGTGAAGTGATCTCCCGCTTTGAATGCAAACCAAGTGTACTCCAGCAGTGGAGAAGTGTTGTCATCGGACAGAGCAAACCAAGCTGGCAAATGCAGACTTAACCTTAGCTGGCAAATGCAGACTTAACCTTAACTCTGACCTTTTCTGTCCAGTGATATGGAAAGAAAGTTTACAAGGCCAACATCTGCATAACATCAGTGGTAGTTCAGATAATTGGTGAGAAATGAAAGTTTAGCACTCTAAATATGGCTCCACATGGCTTGGCATGGGGTAATATCCAGGCCTAATTGTGGACACATGGGTGTGAATTTGAAAAGGAGACTTGCCTGGCTCCATGGAGGAAAGGATTCATGCTTACACATAAGGCTTGAATGGAGCTGGTTGAGATGAGAACAGAATTTATCCTGTCTGCCTCTGGTGGAGAGAGTGATTTGGACCAAAATCAGCAGGTTAATAAAGGCAGAAGAGAGTAGGTCTTGGTAGGGTGTTGGGCCAGGCATTTTGGCAGAACCTTTATTTTCATTTTCCCAGTGTCTAAAGATAAAGCATGTGCATGTGTTTCCTCTCAGATGATGAACTCATACAGTTCACAATCAGCATGTGTGTTCAAACCATGGCCTCTCTGTAACTGATGATACCATTTTGTAATTTCATGAAGTTTTTAGAAAACACTGACTTCATGTACATCGGTTAGTGCTTGGTTTTGTTTTTCCAGCATCTTATACCTTGGCGTTTTAGCTGACAGACGTATGTTCCTCTGTCAGGCATGTGTTATAGCACAGCTTGAAACATGCCTCACTGCTGAGGAAAAGGACGTATGAAGTGCTCACAAGGATGCTGAAGGGATGACTCCATGGAGGACTGGTGACCGCCTGTTCTCAGGACCATGGTGAGGTTGAGGTTGCATGTGATGATGGACAAGACTTCAGAGGGATTTCACAGCTGGTTGTTCTTTAGTGCTGACCTGTGCCCATTCGGTGGTCTGGGCTCCTTGCTAGCCAGGTGTGGTCTTAAGGCTCTTCCAAGGCATTTGCAGGCCCAAACATTGGTTTAGAGATGTTCTCTCACCCATGTAGATGAGATTTTCAGTGCAGTGTAGCCTCCTGGGTAACACACAAATTTGTAGCACATCTGCCTGGGAGAAGGTAAAATGCTCTCACCTCTGAAGTGAGGACCGGGAGAGGACTGACCAGGGCCTTCCACGACTGTCCAGGCTGAGCAGTGTCATTTTCAGCTGGGCTGTGAGTGGCTGCACTTCATCTCTGTTCACCCTGGTCCCACACAGGTGGAGAATAACACAGGCTTGGGGTCACAGCTCTACAGAGAAATCACTTTGTGGCACCTGGCTGTCAGCCGAGCAGATGGGCCGAGAGCCATGGAGGGGCTCAGGACAGAGCCCAGCCAAGGTGTTTTTGCAAAACAACATCTCCAGAAAAGCAGGCCCTATGATGCTCTGCTGGACCAGTGCTTCACCCTGCCAGTGGTGGCACCCAGGATATTGACTGGCTTGTCACCCATCTCAGGGTGACTCTGCATTCATCTAAGTACAGTCCCCATGTCAGGAGCTTGTTGTCAGCCTGTTGCTCAGCCAGGACAGAGCACCACCGCTCCCAGCTGCCCTGCCTGTTTGGATGTCCTGCTTTGAATACAGGTTTCTGCTCCTGATGCACCTGTGAGAAACAGCCACAGCCCCAAGAAGGCCACAAGCAACATGACTGCACTCTGCCACCAAGCCAGCCTGTTCCTGCCCTGCCGGGACCTTGGGACAGCCAAAGGATCCCACATGCATCTCCCACTGGGCAGCTTCTCTCCCCCTGGCATGTTCACATGAGAAAGCCTCAGACACCATCTGTAAAGACAGTCTCAAAGCCAGCAGCAATCCTGCCTTTCAAGGGAGGCTGGGTCCAAAACATCACTGATTTTTGTCAGCCAGTGTGTGAGCAGAGGAAGGTCACCGGGTTCCTTTGATACAAACCATGACCATGGACAAACACGTTTCACATTTGCTCAGCTGCTGTTTGACATGCAAAAAAGGAAAACAGGAGTCCCTCCTCCCCATCACCCCATTCCCAATTTGCTGTCAACTCCCCCCTGGCCCCAGCGGAGCAGTCCTGTGCACCACTGAGCTGCAGTCATGCTCTCAAACCCCAGCTCTGGGCCACGAAGGGCAGGAATGAGCTGCTGGGGTGGCTGGCAGAGGGGACAGTGACCTGCTGCTGCTTTTTTCAGTAGCAATGCCAGCTTCAGTTGTTTGTCAAACTGCTGACTCCCATCATGGTCACCCTCTTGGGTCAAACTGGCATAAGGTGGTGCTTCTGGTGGTCCCTTTTACTGCAAAGCCCAGGAGCACCAAGTGGTGCAGGGATCAGCAGGCAACTTCCCAACCATCAGTTCTGGTAGCAGCAGTGACTTTATTTCAGAGGAAAATGAGAGTACAGCAGTTGTACTTGTTGTGAATGCAATTCCAAAACAGAGAAGGTTCCAAATCAGAGTGTAGCCCAGGCAGGGAGGAAACCACCAATTATTGGGATTTCACCTGAAACCACATAAGAGAGGTGGGAAGAGGTGAAGCAGTAGTGACTCTGCCTCAGCCCCTCCCGTTCCCAGAGGGTCTGCCAGAGATAGGGACAGATGCTGGGTCAGAAGTCAAGAAGCAGCAATAGACCTGCAGCTTCACCTGGGCAGTTCACCTCAGCTGCAAGGTTGAGCTGAATACTGAGAAAGCCTCGTGAAGCCTCAGAATTCCCAGGGAACCTGCTCTGGCCAGGACGGGCTCTGATCCAGCCTCCTTCTAGGAGACAGACCATCACCAACATTAGGTCATTTCAGCCATGGCTTTGCCTGCCCGTTCTAGTCCTGAACCCTGTGAGAGGTGCAGTTTCCCCACCTCCCTGGGCAATTTGCCGCAGTGCTGTTCAACCCACTGTGCTGTTAAAGCTAATGCCCCAAAGAGAGGATGGTGCTATGAGTGCTTTATCAATGACAAATGTATGCAGGATGCTCTGATGCAGGTGACAAAAGTCCCACCCTGATGGTCTGCTGAGCACTGGACTCAAAGTGTTCCCACAGACTGAAGCAGAAGGCCTCCTGGGATGGAGGGAGGAATTGAACACATCTTTTCCAGTGCATCACCAGGCCAAGAAAGGCCCAAGCTGTCCTCTTAGCTTCCTCAAGCTCTGAGGTCAACTCCTAGGGAGGACGATGACTCACGACTGTGAGTCATGGGCAATGGTCAGAGTTTGGGCCACCAGAGCCAGCTTTGACTGATGCCAGGAGGTCTTCTCTGCACAGATGACACAGCCCCACTGCAGAGGATGTTTCTGGAATCTGTATCACTAAATGGGACTTGGTGCTAGCATAGAAGAGAGGAGTATTTCTAACAGTTCACGAGCAAAGTTACTGGAACAGCTCTGACATGCCTCACATCATCTAGGGAGGGATTTCTCGTCATGGGGTACCATAGGAGGGAGCAGGGTTGCTGAAAGCAAGGTTGTCTCTCAGCTGATGATAGCTGATGGTGCCAGCACAGCTTTGTACCCCAGGGTGACCAGTGTGCATGACTGCTCCCTTGGGTGTACTTCTTACCGCCCAAGCTGGTGCAGGCAGGCAACAAGGATGCTGAGGTTATGGGACCAAGATTGGCTCATCAGTACTCCAGCCATCACTCCCTGCAACATAAGTGTTCCTCTGAAATGTTAGCAAAGCAGTTTCCTTGAAAATTAAGAATATTCAGGAAAAAAATAATTCCCAAAAGTGAAAGGTGACAGAATCCTCAAAGTGAGTCACATGCAGCACTCAGAGCTCAGGCCTCCAGACACGTAGCAAATGAAGAGGACAGGAATGCAGCTTGGGTCAGACACAGTTTCAACAGATCTCAAGCCCCCTTCAAGAAGCAGCCAAGTGGTGGTTGTTTAGATGGTGCCAGGGGTTACTCCAGCCCTGTTTTTAAGCATCGTTGGTTGTAAGGGAAAGATGCAAACCTTGACTCGGCATCCGCCAAGATGCAAGCTGCAGCATTGACTCTTAGGCTGCTGAAATGATGACACCAAGCTGTGTGGTGTGGTTGATATGCTGGAGGGAAGAGATGCCATTGAGAGGGACATGGACAGGCTTGAGAGGTGGGCCTGTGCAAACCTCATGAAATTCAGCAAGGCTAAGTGCATCTGCACATGGGTTGAGGCATCCCAAGCACAAATACAGGCTGGGCGATGAGTGGATTGAGAGCAGCCCTATGGAGAAAGACTTGGGAGTAGTAATAGATGGAAAACTGACTATGAGCCAGCAATGTGCGCTCACAGTTCAGAAAGCCAACTGTGTCCTGGGTTGCACCAAGAGAATTGTGGGCAGCAGGTCAAGGGAGGGGTCTCTCCCCCTCTACTCTGCTCTTGTGAGACGCCCCCCCCCCCCCGCAGTGCTCTGTCCACCTCTGGGGCCCCCAATATAAGAAGGACATCAACCTGCTCGAGTGCGTCCAGAGGAGGCCACGAAGATGCTCAGGGGCTGGAGCACCTCCCCTGTGAGGACAGGCTGAGAGAGTTGGGGGTGTTCAGCTGGAGAAGGGAATGCTACAGGGAGACCTTAGAGCGGCCTCCCAGTACTTAAAGGGGGCTACAGGAAAGAGGGGAGGGACTCTTTATCAGGTGGTATAGGGATAGGACAAGGGGTAATGGTTTTAAACTGAAAGAGGGTTGATTTAAATTAGATATAAGGAACAAATTATTTATTGTGAGGATGGTGAGGCCCTGGAACAGGTTGTCCAGAGCAGTTGTGGATGTGCCCTCCCTGGAAATGTTCAAAGTCAGGTTGGATGAGGCTCTGAGCAATCTGATCTAGTGGAAGGTGTCCCTACCCATGCAGGGGAGCTGGAACTAGATGATCTTTAAGGTGCTTTCTAACCCAAACCATTCTATGATTCTATGAAAGTAGTGGCTGCTTTACCTCTTCCTGCAGAGAAGTGTTATTTTCTGACACTCTCCACAGCTACGTTCCTTCAGATGGTTTGCAACGGGCTTTGGAAGTTCATAGACATGATATCTGGGAGTCAAGGCATGCATCCTACTGCATGAGGAGGTCCAGATCTGGATGAATATTCAGTGGCTGAAATAACTGTTTCAGCTGTCAAGCTTGGGCTGCTCCTGGAAATGGCCAGCATTTGCACATGGCAGTCCTCACATTTTCTGTTGGCATGCCCTGAACAGACAAGGCTGGATAAACTTTTTCCTCCTTGCCCTCTGGCTTAATAATGGGCCAGGAACTTTGTAAGCTCAGCATGACCCATGTGTCTGGGGGAGGTTGCATGGCCTGCCCATAGCCACTCATCCATGGAAGAGATTAGCTCTCGCACTCAGCTTGTGTCATTGTTAGGTCACAGCCTTTATGCCTGTCAGCATGAAACACAATTTGGAGACCTTTTCTCCCTGTGCAAAATTATCATTGAATAATATCAGGTCCCCTCTGTGATGGTCTATCTGCAGTGCTTAGCACAGGAGACAAAGGAGAGGCTGTTAGCTGGAGCATGGACCAGCTGCAGTAGGGTAGGCTGCCCTGGATTGTGCACTGATTGCTGGAGGACAGTAGGATCTGGGAAATCTGGGTTCCTGGGTGCTGCTCCTGCAGCAGAAAGAAAAGGGGGAGCTATGACAGTGAAACCAACACATGCTTTCAGCATTCCTTGCATTAAGGCAGATGTGGAATCTTATAGCCACCACACTGGAAATCATCATGACCCTCCAAGCTATGGTTCAAGGGAATTTGTAACATCTCCTTTTTCTCTAAACAGGCCTGTCTGACTGCACCCCGAGGCTGTTAAATTATTTGTCTGCTAGGAAGGGCTTTGAAATAAGCAGAAGCAGCAGAGAATGTAGGCTCTGAATGCATGGTCCTCTGATTGATAGCAACCCCCTTGCTCATGTGGATATGGTATATCACTTGGTCTGGCTGTGTCAGAAGTCAGAGGGAAATGGTGCAAATGATTTAACACATGGGAGCTGTGAAGGGAGGTGATGGAACATCCTCACTTGGGATATTTTACAGCTAGATGGGGCAGTCTTTGCTATCTCTGATTCCTGTTTGATGATGATTTGATGTGCAAATTGCCTCAGTTTAAGGCAAGATGCTCTAATGCCAGAACCTAGTAGAGCAGAGAAATATTCTTGGGTGAGCTACAAATCTTTGTTATTCTTGGGCAGTGTCCGACCTTCCTTAGCTCACCTATTCTATAAAGATACATCTCTTCCTTGGGGCAGTACAAAGCTCTGCATGGTTTTTCAATGTTGTGGCCAGTCACAGAGAAGGTTCTACACAGAGAAACTGGGGTCCACCTCACCCTGTGTAAGATACCTACCACGAGCTAGTTACCATTAAATTGCCTCTATATTCAAGGAAGAAAGACAGGCATTCCTACAGCATGAACTATTTAATTTGGTTTTGAGGTCCCCTGCATGGGATGACTCCTGCAAAGGGGATGCAGACAACTGGGTCTGATGTAGATACCTAGAGTGCAAGGCTCTCAATCCATGTCCATGGGCAGAACCAGCACCAACTGGGGGTGGTGCTGTGGGGCAGTGGAGGGCTACACACTTCCCTGGCAGCAAGGTTTGCCAGTGACTTCTAGCCACCAGCTTCACTCTGGCGTAAGGGGAACAGCATGCATGTAGACTTTACCAGGTACTAAATGCTACATTTTTTCCCCCACAGCAAGGTGAGGGTCCTAAGAAGTGCTGAAATTTGGCAGGAGATCATTGTCCCATGTGGGGTCTTCACTAAACATTTGCTCTGAATGTAAGACATGGTTTGTACAGAGGACATGGAAAAGTCACAAGGAAGGAATTGCATCTCAAGGAACCTTGTGCTTTGGGACTCCTATGAAAGGGATTATTATTCAGCTTCATCCCACACCCCAAGGAAGCCACACTGCAGACATGAGCTGTTGGCAGAGCTCAGCAGGTTTCTCCAGAGAACAAAAAAGCTGATCTTCCCCTTCCCTCCTCTCTTCCCCTTCCAATATCAGCTCTCTCCAGACATCTAAAGGGATGCAGTCTGGGGCTGTGCTGGTAGGCAGGGGGTATGCATACAGTTATATTGTGACCACAGAAAGATATATGTCCTTGTGGCAAGCTGTATTGGGTTTCCAGTAGGAAAATATGGAAGTGAGTTTTATATTTTACCTTTTGATACAAGTGTCTATCTTCCTGAAGACAAATTTGCAAAAACAAAGGTGTAGAATATGCTACTAACTCAAAGTACAGTCAGGGTTACCTGAGTGATGGGATGAACTAACTTTTGCAGTTCTGGGCAACACAGAGGTCTGTAGCCTTGCACAAGGCAGCCTGCAGGTGCATGGTGGGCTGTAGTTACATGCTGTAAATATTGAGAGGTCCTTCTTTGTTAGATGCCTGATCAATACTCTGTAGCTGAGGCCATGTCGCTGAACCAGTTAGTGACCCTGATCAGGGGTTCATTCCCATCTGTCAGTGCATTGTTTCCAAAAAGAAGTTATACTGGAGATTGTAAGTCCTTGGAACAATGGGTTTGTACAGAGATGACACTAATTTGTCCTCACCACATTATCTACATCCCCCTCGGTGCAGTAAGCATATCTGCATCCAGTGCCAAGGCTTGCAGGGCTGGAAATGTGCTGCCAGGCCCTCAGGAGAATGATGGAATGGGAAAGCTCTACTCAACCCACAGTGCTGGGGTGAGGGAGGACATCCCAGCTTCAGAGTTCAGAGCTGAGCATCTATTTGAGCTGAAGCCATGGTCACCTGAGGCTGCTGTTGCAGGTGCCAGGCAGGGATCAGTCTGTCCGAGGCACCAGGGTACTGCCTGCCCCAGAAGCAGCCCTACCCTGCTCACCTGTCTGCAAACGTGAGGACTGGGTAAGTGCAGGCTAGGCAGCTCCTCCCTGACAGTCCTCCTTGGCCTGGAGCTTTCTGCCACACCAAGGCTGGTTCAGCAGCAGCAGGGATCAGTGCCAGACCTCTGTGCCACACACAGACCCCCTGACACCCTGTAGTCAGATGTATTAGTGCCTGAGTAAAAAAATCGACATCTTTTCCTCATACTGTCTCTCCCACAGTTTTACAGCTACGCCTTCAGCAGAGAAGGACCCGTGAGCAGCTGGCAGACCAAGGCATCATGCCACGTGAGTATCTCTTTCTTCCTTTTTCACCCACCCCTGGCTCAGAGGGGCTGTGTTTATCTAGGGCACTGCTGGGGCACTGTGTGGCATCAGCTGCCTGCTCAGACCCCCGCAGCTCTGAACAGATTGCTACCAGGGGGGACTTGGTTCCCTGTCCTGTAGAAATATTATGGTCCCTGGTGCTGTACAACAGTGTCCAGCATTTGCCACACAGATTATAATGCTGCTGCTCAAACTGAAATCAGGAGAGACGCCTAGCTTACACCATCCAAAAATTCAACTGCATAGCTCCCTGTCCCAGAGATCACTGTAGCAGGGCAAGCATATCCAACTCCAAGCAGAAAACTCACAAAGCTCTTAATGTAGGCAAGGGCAGAGAATCTCATGTCCTCCTGTAAAAGCCATGAACCTCAGACCCTCAGAATGAGGAAGAGGTAGAGAGGGCCCATTCCAGGAGGCTGTGGAAGAAGGAAGCGGTGCGTGACTGCCTTGGCCTCAGTGCAGAGAGGCAGCCCCTGGATGAGTGAGACATATCCAGATCTGTGCCTGTGCCCAGCCAGGATCCCACAGGGCAGAGCTGTCAGTGTACACTTGAGGCCAGTGAAAGCCCACCTGGGCCTGCTTGTGGCAGAGTAACGAATGATGTCCATGCTTACCCCACTCTGACCACATTCACCCTTGCTAACCTGGCATTCAAGCCTGAAAGACAAGCTCCAGGCCAGCGTTATAGTGTAATCATTCAGCATTAGAAAGCCAATTGCTAGAGCCCAAAAAGTAAGTGAATGAAATGATCCCCTTCTGCACCTGCAGGTGCATCATGAAGCATTGCTGGAGAAATGATGTTGGGAGCTCAGCCCTGCTCGATGGATAACTCCATCCTGATCTAGCTGAGGCTCCATGTGCGTGAATCTGTGATTATCTGGGACCCAGGTAGAGGATTATCCTTTCTGTCTCATCAAGAGCCCCTTAGGTTCACTGCTAAGGACTACAGCTTTCCAAAGGCTGTGTCACTTCTGTCTCTCCTGGCTAACCTTGAAGGCTGTGATGCAGCTCTTGTCTAAACATCAGAACAACAACTCACAAAGAGCATGGCTCTAACACTGCTTGCTTCCCCCTGCCCATCCCTCTGCCCTTCTCATGCAGCTGCCTTCCTGAAGGATCGTGTCAAGGTAACCAGCAACAGACACCTTCTCAGTACAGTATTGCCAGCATTAAGAATTAAGAAAACTTGAGCAGGATGATAACAACCATGACTGTCAAAACAATCACACTGTTTTAAGACTGATAAATGTATGTTCTTTCCATTTGTCTTCTGTTTAAGTGTTCAAATTTTATGCTGCCTGCCACCAAAGGGCAAGCATTTTAATCACAGGAGTCCAGGAGCTGGAGCTTTAAGCCAAATACTGTGATATTTGTTATAATATTGCAAGCAATGGCAATACAGTCAGTGGACAGAAATATGTCTAACGTCTCCTGAACTGCTAAGTCCACTCTGTACTAGAGGGCACGCTCAGCTAAGGTGCAGGACACCCCATTGCACACGTATGGAGCAGTAGTGCCCAGTGAGAGGCTTGTGTACCCGATGCTGCTCTGCAAGGCTGAGGGCATGGGACTGCACTTTTACAAACGGCACCTGACATTTAAAACCTTACACGTTATAAACCACATACTAAGCCAAATTCATTCGATGGCAACTGAAGGGTATTTTCCTGTTACTTATCGCTTCTTTGCACTTCCAACTTCCAGGCTGACATTTTGCAGTCTAGTTTCTGTCCAGGAAGGCCATTTTGGGAAGCTTGAGTATCGTTCACTCAGTGAAAGTAATAGAAGAAAAGTCACTTTTGCCATTATAAAAACAAACATGCAGAATTTAACTGCTGAATTTGACCTCAGGGGGAAGTGTTTACCCGTATCTTCCTATGCCGTGTTGGCTCTGAGGTCCAGCAGGTGAGGTGGGCTCTGGGAGGTGCACCAGGAGAGGATCTCAGTTCACACGCATTGCAGGAGGGCAAGAAATGAACCCATATGGCTGTGACCCACAGTGGTTGAGAATAGCCCTTCTGGAAAGAGGAAAGATGGGCATTGCTGCTCTCCATGTGATAGTCAGGTGTGGTACCAGGCTTGGAGCATGCACTTGATCCCACATTGCACATTAGATTTGCACAAGGATTGCTTTCCACCCATTGAACACGTTTTCTGCTGACACAATCTCAGGGCAGAGAAACTGTTTTTCTAACTGACCCATTTCATGCAGAGACCAGAAAGAGAAGGAAGGTCGGAGTAACAAAATAGCATTGGATAAAAGATTTGAGGGCTTGTAGAAACCCTTGCAGGAAGGGGAGTTGATGGCTATACGCAGCCTGCTGAGTTGTTCAGCAGTGCAACTATAGCACAGTAAGCATGAAACATTGGAATAAGTCCTAGGAACTGGCTGGTTTTTGGTATCCAAAAGAACAGTGCAGGAAGAAGTATCAGTGTCACCTGAGCATAGCACAGTGAGATGAATATCCTTACCAAAGCCCAGTCTGTGTTTGGTCTGACTGGAAAAGATTAATGCCATTGCATACCTGAGCTCTGTTCACACTCCCTTGGATGTTCTTCTAAGAAATGTGAAACCTTCAGGTGGCCCCATCACTAGAGAAGGAAGGAAAGTGCCTAAAGGAGGATACTCAGGAGCAGTAGCATTGCACAAGACTTCACGTTCAAAGCTGGACTCTGACTGTGAGATGTTTTCATGTTTTAAATTGAACAGCTGGCTGGCAAAACAATGAACGCTATTGGAAAAGGCTTTACAAATAAAGACAGATGCAGACTGGTAGGCAAGAGCAGCCTCTGAGTTCCTTCAGCCCTGTGACTCTGAGAGCAAGGGGAGATCCAGGTTCATTGAGACAGATCTGTAGGAGTGCAGGTGAGAGCAGAACCTGCCCCATTCTTCAGGCTCCCTGAGTAGGAAGTTTCCAGTTCATGCAGCTACACATGCAGTTTTATTGTCCTAGTGAAACCGGTACAGACCCAGCAAAAGCATTTTAAATGAGGAGTGTGAGGGGTCACTTGCAGAAAGGCAGGCTGTAGGGCTGAGCATGGACGAACTCTCTCTCTAGACCTGCACAGACGCCTGCCCTGGACCCCAGCCAGATCCTGCTCACCTACCCAAAAGGAAGGGGAGGCAGCTTGCAGAATCAAGGATTCCTCGAGGCAAGGTTCCCTCGAATGTGATGGGCTGCAGAAATAGCTGTGCTTGAAGTAAAGACCCTCTTGCTGTATGCAACCACCACCTCATCCTCTAACTGAAACCTGAGAGGCAGTAGTCCCAAGATTATCAACACCAAGCACAGCAGCTCTGCCTCGTTGCCTCCAGACCCTCAGCCATTTCAAGCTGACATGTCGTCCCCTGACAAGTCTGAATAACCAGTGCTAGCAATGTCTTTATTTGTTTTGCAGACTAATACAAGCTGCAGCATCCACATAATTCCTCCAAAAATCTTGGTAAATGACTAAATTCTGCAACATCTTCCTCTTGAATAGCACAGTGTTTGGTCAATGCCCGTAGCACACTCCCAATGTTAGTACTTCACAGTGAGCAGGGCGGTAAAATCATTCCTCTTGCTAACTTCATTTTCTCGTGTGCACCATTTTATTTTGCTTCTGATTAAACCAGCTGTCACAAGTCCTCACGGCTGCTCACCGGAGCATGGCACAGTACTGCTAGCTTGTCTGTATGTCCGCTTTCCAAACGTTAGGAGCAGGAATGTGCCTTCTGTGTTTTACCATGATTGACTGGAGGTTACAGGGGTTGTTCTGGGTGTTGCCTCCCAAAAGCCAATTCAGAGGGCCCCCAGATATTTCTTGGCTGCCCCCAGTCTTGTCTTCATCCTCCTCTAGGCTGATGGAGGATAACATGTCCTCTGTGAAAATAATTTCTGTCCTTACTGGATCCTTACTGGATGGAAAGGGAATTCAAACAAAGAGTTGTAGCAGACTGTTTTTGTGGATCAGGACACCTTCCCCTTCCCTGCTGCAATGGGAACAGTTGATTTTTCCTGCTTACACAGACAGAGAAATATTAACCCCTTCACCATGCAAATTCTGCTCCTGTTCCTAATGAACCAGAGTAAACAAGGAAATGTGCAAGGTTCTCCATGACTCCAGTACAGACAGCTCCATGGGACTGGTATTCACTGGTCCAAGAGCCAGGGATCATTGGCCTTTTTTCAGGAGCCTCTCGGGGTTAATCCTCCTTAGTGTCAGGAGATGCTGAGGGCATGGTCTGCTGCCTGGTACCTGGTCAGGCAGCTGCCTGCCCAGGGAGGCCCCATGTCACACAGATGCTTCTGGGCTGGGACAGGACAAATGTCCAGTGAGAGATGGAGGGGTAGTCAGTAATGGAAGAGGGACAAAGGACCACAGTTCTGTGGCCTTGCCTTGAAATACCCTCACTGGAGGCTGTGCCCACATGACCCCAAGAGGAGAGGAAGGTATTTTAAGTTTTTCTGCTGGCCTCAAGCCTCGGTCACCTGCAGGTTTGACTTGCAGGCGAGGTCCTCGCTCAGGTTGGTGCTCTTCCCAGATCTGTCTGCTGGGACTGTGGTGCCTTCCATGACCCACAGGAAACACTCCAGGGAAAAGCTGCATCTGCTCTCTGACGTGTCCCACAGAGCACTACGTTTCAAAGCCTGCACCCCCTCCCTGCCCATGTCCCTCCTGCATTCCCCGTGCTCTCCGTCCCCCCTGCTCTCTTGCCATGGACTGGCTAAGAGCATGGGATTTCCCAGAGCTTTCCTGAGTTATTTTTAGCCAGCGCAATAAAGAGAACAGCTAGTTTGTGTTGCTATTTTTATAGCACTTATTAAAATGCTGTTGCTGAATATCCTGGTAGCTGCTTGCTTCTGCTCCTGTGCTGATTGCTCCTCTTTCTTTCCTGTTGCAGCACTGAAAAGCCCATCCGCATTCCATGAGCAGCGAAAAAGTCTGGAGCGAGCCAAGGTAACTCCTGCAGCCATCCCAATGCGGGAACACGTGGGCTCGCTTTGCATGAATTGAGGGGTTTGACAGCACCTTCCACCACTGTCCACTCCTCTGGCATCCTCCTTCAGGCCTTGTGGCCAAGGATGAGGGTCAGGGTGTCTCCCCTGCTTCCACACATGGTGGGGCCAAGCCAGGGTTCACAAATGCTCTGGAGCACCCTTGTCCAAGCAGGGGAAGTTTGAAAGGGCAGAGGGGCCATCTGTGCCCTGAGCTATGGGGTTTTACAACAGCCCCCGGGTTTTACAAGAGGCTGTGGGCAGGGCGTGTTCAGCATGGCATTGGCAGTTCTTCCAGTGGATGTCCAACCAGCTGAAGCACTGTTTTTCCCCCCAGGCCATGCTCACAGCCTGCTCCTCACTGTGCTAGCTGCTCTCCACTGCTGCTCAAGTCAGCGGGCTTAGATCAGGGCCAGCAGCGAGCAGGACTGAGGAAGCCTAACTATTTAGCAAGTGTGCAGGAGGAATGCAGATGCCCTTTGTCACCTGAAGCAAGTCCCCAGGGAGCTTACACTTGTCAGATAGGAGCCTGGCTTTTAGCTTGGCAGTGCAGCTTGGCCATTACTACACACAACATCCAAGGGGCTAAGTGGGCCAGACTCCCACCGTCACCATTATCTGACTGCACTCAGGCTTCCCTAAATATTGCTGAAGGCAGAGATAAGATAAGCAGCCATTTCCAGAACACATTGCAACTCTGTGATGCAATCACTTTTTGGGAAATCACACTGGCTTTCCAAGCACCCACCATTCAGCCTTGACCAAGCTGGAGGGATGTCCACAGAAAACAGAAAAATCAGGCATGAAGGTTTTGCCTGAACACAAGAGTTTGTCCCATTAATCTGCAAAACATGCTTGCAGTCACATGGAAAAGGACCTTTGCAAGGAAGAATGATTGTGAAATATGGAGAAGTGCTCTTCTGAACTTAAACACACTCCAAATCACTTGCCCCAAGTCTCCAGCAGTAATAAACGGCTAACATAAGAAATACAGTATGACTCTGAAAAATTAGTATGCTTACAAAACTTCAAGCAATCCAAAGTATCCTTGAAGTGTCATACATTTTACAATTTAAGTATACATTTGTGTCTCTTTGTCTTTCTCTTCAAAAGTTTTCACTGGCTAGTTGCCTGGGGAAAAAGGAAGGATGGTCTAGTCTATCCCAAATTGCATGCATTTTTAGAGCATGCTAATGAAGATACTAATGAGCACAGCCCATAACAAACATATATTCTTTGCAGGGATGCCCTGCTTAGAGCTGTGACAAGGAAGGAGCAGTGGCTCCTTCAATTATGTTTCCAGATAATTACTCAGTGGCATTTGTTGTTTAGCTGATATTCCTCCAAACTGATGTTCTGCAAACAGAAAGCAGATAACAATAACTGCTTTCATGTGTTTTGAAAGCTCTTCTGCTTCAGCTGATGTTAAAAAAAAAGAACACATCTGAAGTTTTTCTCCACCATTTGCACCCCAGTGACAAATGTAGCTTATAAACAGCAAAGGTCAAAAGGGATTGAAGTCATGGCAGAAAGTCAAGCTAACGCAGTGTGAACGCTGAGCTCAACATGAGCAATACCACATCTGTAGGACAGCAATTCAAGTTTAGCCCAAGTCAGGACCTGACCTGAGGATTAACTGGAAATGCATTAGGTGAATTTAATTGCACTCAGGTGTAGATACCAGCTTGCTGTGACCTGACACAGGAACCAGGCAAACCTACACATGGTTCAAGCAAGCATTTGTATTAGTGAAAACAAGCTGGGGGAAAAATATGGGAGGAGGGTAAGGAATTGTAAAGACTTCAGTAAATAAAATGTCTATTATTTGTTTAAACATATCACTGGCTATGTTAAAGGCTGGCACTAGGCCAGTGTAGCAGACTTTGAAGTCAGTGTCCTATAATAGATTGCTGTATTGGAGGACAGAGAACAGGCTGACTTTCCTGAGACAGTCTGGCTCAGCAGGGCTTTAGCACTTATTCCCAGCCCCCCAGCCAGCACGACAAGGAGGGACTGCGGGGGGATTGTCGTGCCTCCGCCCCAGAGCAGAACAGCCCCATCTGGATCATTCCTGACAGATGTGTGACCACCGACAGACATCCCACCCCCCAGAATCCTGCTCCAGTGCTCTCTAACCTGTGCTGTTAGCACGTGTCCCTGATGCCCAGCCCAAGCTGTTCTGTTGAAGTTTAAGCCCATTACTTTTTCACCTATATGCATGTACATGCAGAACTGTTTACGTTTTTTCTTGTAACACTTTTAAGCAGTATTTTGCATCATGTTTCCCTATAGCCACCTCACCTCTGGACTGACCAACCTCCCCTCTCAGCCTCTCCTCATTGATCCCATCTCTGGCTCAATAATCATTTCTGCAGCTGTTGTCCAGACCCTTCCCACGGACGCTCTTGGATGCAGGGCACACAACAGGGTCTTGCTATTCCTGGGACCCATCTGACATCCTTTGTTGTGTCTCCTAGAAAGCTGCCTGCTTGTCCAGGGATGTGGTTCAGCTGCTGATCTCTAGATTCTCCAGAATCTTTTATATTTTTTTTTCTCTATTTACGAAGTAACTAATTTCTGCCTAAGGCCACTGTCCAATGACCACTACAGAAGCATCTGTGGTGGATTAAGTCTTCATCCACCCCAGTGCTTAATCAGCTGACTTAGCTGTGGCTGTGACCTGAATGCAGTCCTTTCCAAATGTCCTTCTTGAAATTGTATCAAATGTATTTCAGATCATTTCTTCAGTTACTCCAAATCATGTTGCATCTTAATCCGTTAGCCTTGAATGATTCAGGGTTAAGGAGTATGTCTACTCTCATCCAAGACATTAATGAATATATTGACTAGTAGGAAAAATTGCTGCGTAACATGATTTGATACATTCTTCTGTTTAGACTGTGAACCATTCCTAATTCCTCTGGTGACCCACAGCTATGCTCCTTTTTTATGTTAGTCTTATCCAGACCAAATTTCTCTGGCTTGCATATGTGAGATAATGTCAAAACATGCATAAAGTCAAGCGACATGACATCCATTGTTTATTCCTGTAACAGAAACCTATCATCTCTCCATAGAAGGAAGTTAGGTTGGTGTGATGTGGCTTGTTCTTGATGAATCCATCCTGGCTGTTACTCATCTCCTTGCTATCTTCAAAATCCCTGTATATAGACTGTTTGATTACTTGGTCCAATATCTTGCTGACTGGTTTATAATTTCCTAGTTTCTTCTCTCCATCTCTTTTAAAGGTCTCCCTTGCCCAGTTTCCTGGAGACCCACAGATAGTTGTTATTACTCTAGCCTTGTGTATCTCAAACTGAGAACATTGAACTCATCTGAGTATTCTTCAACCTGTTCTCCAACCTGATAACTGGAGATTCTTCCTTTTTGTTGCTGAAGGTTCTTGGCTTAGTCATCTTGATTGATAAATAGCCATTTATCTTTTTAGTGAGGATGGTTTAAAAAGGCATTAAATCTTGTAGCCATCTCAGCAGCATGCACAATTATTTCCCCTGTTTATGGAACACAGACAGCACTTTCCATTGCCTTGTCCTGGCTACAGAAGCCATTACAAAATCTTTTTCTTATGATCCTGTACATTTTGTACTGTGGGTTTTCCAGTTTTGCTCCAGCTGCTTGTACTGTTCTTTAATATTTATCCTTAAGATTTTAACCTCTTTGAACTATGTACATTTTTTGTGCTATTTTTTCATGCATCTCAACTTAACAAACAGCTAATAATTTGTCCAAGTTGTGCTCTAGCTTTTCTTCACAAGGGGTTAAGTATATATTTGTATTCTTGAGGTCAGTTGCCCTCAAAACTGACTTCCTAATGGACAGCATTAATGTACCTCTGTGTGCCTTTCTGTTCCTAAATCCATGAGGAAGTTGACACAAGGCTCCAGGACCATGTTCACCATAAGCTCAGCTGCAGTGATCTGCAAAGTGGATTTTCCTAACTCCTCATCATAGCTGGGGCGAGGAACCACAGAGCACAGGAGCTGCAGGACTGCAGAAAGGCTAAGCCTCGTGGCTGACCTGGGTAGAGAGGCTGGGTATCTTCATGACTTGCTCAACCTTATATCTGACCCCAGAGTGCCAGGCTTCCCACAGAAGCCTTTGCTACAATACACTCTGGAGCTGCCTTGGTTTGGCTCTTACAGGTGATATGGTATGCTGAGCTAGGAGCAGATCCGTCACTCCCAGTGAATAGGTCTCATCCTTCCCATGAGCTCTTGTAATACTTCAGGCATCAGCAGGCTAAGGGAAACTGGAAAGGACACTGCTTAGGAGTGGGTACAGTGAACAGTCAGCAGCTCCATGTACATTGTTCCCTTTCTGAAGAACTTCTGCCCAAGAACAAGCCAGTGTTTGAGTGAAAAAAAGTGTCATTTAGGAGGTCACTCAACCCAGCTTGTAATAAATCTAAAAGAACCATGGGATGGCACAGGAGCAGATGCTCTCTGTACCTTAGTGCTGCTCTAGCCAGATAACTCTCTGCATTTGTGTCCTGCAGACTGAAGATTATCTCAAGCACAAGATCAGAAGCAGGCCTGAGCGATCAGACCTGGTCAATATGCACATTTTACAAGGTAAGACTGCCTGATCTTCTCCCACATACTCCTTGTGTCTCCTGCCTTGTGACTCATATCTCTCCTGTCCCACTTGGGTTCCCTTCAAGACTCTCATCACAATTAACTTTGTCCCAGCTGCTCACGAGAGGCAGATTCAAATGGGACACATGTTGTACGGAATTCAGTCCAGACCTGGTCTTCAGGAGGCAGGACACACATCTATTCCCTGACAGAAGCAAACCCAATGTTGTCTAATCTTTCTCATCTCTGGCAGGGACCAGTATAAGATGCTCTAGAGGACAGTGGAGTAGAGAACAGCTGTGAGGGAGGACTCGGTTAGACAGAGGTGCATACCCTGGGCATTTGTTGTCCAGGGCACTGAAATCCCTGTAGCAAGTGGTTGCAATACCCTCCCAAAGCTGGGCGTCTTTTGTTCTGCCATAATTCTGGATATTCTATGTGACAATTCACAGCAATGCAGTCAATGACCCAAGCACAGCCATACGACAAGGGTGAGCCCTGCTATCAGTCAGTGAGCCACAGCAGCTCTCCCCTCTCCCATCCTGGTGTCCCCTCCCCGCCAGAGAGCTGGCACAGCTCTGCTGCACCCCATCACAGACAGCAGAACACTGCAGTGTCCCTTGTTATCTCCAGAGATAATGAGCTCCTTAGAGGCACGGAGGATGTGTAGCCTCTCTCCTTGAGTCCTGTCAGTCACCTGGAAGAAGCAGATCACTCTCTGGCAACTGTAAATGCTAGCCTCTGCTCTCAGCATGGATGAAGTCCATATTCCTTTTTCCTCTGGCATGCAGGAGGTCTGAGCCAGGGGCCCATACCAGATCAGTGTCACTGCTTTGCTTTTCCCTTGGGTCTCCATCCCTTGAATGAGCTAGCACCATGGCTTGCTTAGCAGGTGGAAAGTGTCTTTCTCTTAGGTTAAATAATAGAACTGATACAGGCTGGAGTTGGGGCCTGGGGGCTGTAAATCAGATGTGAAGGCAGCTGCAGTCACTGGACATGGACAGGGCCAGCAGAGACTGCCTGGTTGTGTATTGAGCAAGCTGGTTGTGCTGCCCCACACACACCACTTGGCCAGAGCCTCTGCTCACACTTCTGTCCATCATTGCACCTCTGCATTTCATGGAGGTGTGTCCTGAGGTGTCATGGACTTAGGTGTCCATTTGGTTCATAACAGGACCTAGAGGTGATTGAAATTAGCCAGCTGAGACACTCTGAATCATCTAAATGCCTCACAGGCATACCTTCTGTTACTGTTCACCTCGAGGAGCTCATGGGTGTTCACTGCCCTACATGGTCTGGGGCCAGAAGTGACCCTCGATCAGCTCTCCTGACCTCCTGCAGAGAATTTTTCCCCGGTATCAAGCCCTGTAGCTTGCGTTGCCTACAGTATTTCTTCTAGAAGAGTGTCCAGTCTCTGAAGGTAGCACAACCTAGATGCAGCCCTTCTTATTTTAGATCCCTGGGGGTATAGACATGGTCTAGTTTAGAATCCCACTCCCTCACTACTCAAGCCTGTGCCACCAGAAAAGTCAGATCACCTTTGTTCAGGAAATCTTTCTGTTTCATTGGCTACTCTTCTGTCACCACTTGATAACTGGGGACTTCTCAGAGGGTCTGTAGCTTCCAGATCTAGCTCCTTTGTTATGCTCCTCTCTGGCTCCTTTCTCCCCTGAAGGCCTGGAGCACTGTAGTTACGCTGCCTCCAAATGTCCACTCCCAGAGACTCACCTTTTGATCTTCTAGTGTAAGCCATTTACTCCAGTTGTCAAACACTGTTAATGGTTCTTTTCTCCAGCTGTTGCCTAGTAGGGACCTATCTGCATTAGCCCACAAGGGTCAATGGGCTCCTGGCAGGCAGGAGCTGGAGTCCACTTTGGCCCTCATGTTAGTCACAGCTTGTTAATGAAGTTTCCATTGCAGATTATTCCTGGGCCCTGGGGAGGATGCTCCAGCTGCAGGCTGAGTTTGCAAGCCTAGGCTAGTAGACAGAGGTTTTTGCCTGGGAATGGAGAAGCTGGACCTAAGGCTCAGAGTAGGACCCATGTATCAAACCCCACCAGCCCAATCCAGTCCAGCATCCTGCCCTCCAATCTCAGAGCAGCTCCTGCTGTGTACTGAGCCCTGCTTAGGTTTGACCACAGCCCAGAAGGGTTGTGCTGAAGGGGAAGCACATTCTTGCTTAGCACTGTGCTTACAGATGCCCCAGGTCCTGAACTGATGCCTTCCGTTTGGCCTTTTAGACTCAGCTGCAGAGGGGTCCATTCAGTCTACTCAAATGAAGCTGAAAAGAGCCCGACTGGCAGATGATCTCAATGAAAAGATTGCTCTCAGGCCTGGTCCTTTGGAGCTGGTGGAGAAGAATATTATTCCCGTCGACTCAGCTGTGAAAGAGGCCATAAAAGGTAGTGGAAGTGAACGTTGTGTGTTGTGTTGTGTGCATGGCACGGGGCAGGGGCTGGCAAGGTTATGAGAATGTACCACAGTGACTGCAGGAAGTGACTGGCCCGGATGTAAGAGCTGAATTTATTGCTTAAATTTTATTATTTTCACAATAAGCAGCCCAGTGCAGCACAGCCTGTGCTACCTTGTCCAGACCTATGAAAGAGACCTCTCTTCTTCTTAGGGCAATGACCACTGAAACATGCACAATTGCTCAGCCATGTCTCCTCAGAAACAACCTTCCTTCTAAAACTCCTTCCCTCCCCAAGGCTTTGAGTGTGTAAATGATACTGCTGCAAGCAGGACAGTCCTTCCTCCCTCGTGTGGGAGAGGACCTGGGTGCACACATCTGGTTGTGAGGCCAACCTGGATTCTCCCACTTGTGCCCTGCCAAGATTTTACATCCCAGTAGGTGGGGGTGAAGTGTCCCCAGTTCAGCGAGGCTGTGGTTCTTTTTTACCACTGGTGTAGTGGTACGCAAGCCCCAACAGAGTAGTACGTTGCGTCGCTGGGGTGGGGAAGCATCCCTGGGGTGCTAGACTGCTGGGGAATACGAGAAGCAGCCTGCACCCCAAAGCAGGGTACACTCCTACCCACCTGTACCAAGCACTTGACTTATGCCTAAACTTGGTTTTCCTCCATCACTTACCCCCCAGTCAGAGGAGGGAGGCAGAATCCTCCACAATTATTTTCCCCATGCTGCTGCAGGGAGGCTGGTGTGGGAGCCGACACAAAGCAAAAGGTGACTCAAATTTCACAAGGGCCCAGTGCCAGGACAGGGAGGTCCAAAAGCAGAGAAAGGAGCAGGGAAGCCAGCAGGGTCCTGCAGTGCCAGGACAGCAGCCCATATTTTTGAAGCCTGGGGCCATCTCCGCATGTCCAAATTGGCCCTTGGGTCTCTACTGAGGCACTGAGAGATGCCCTCATCCCTGGGAACCGTTTGTTTGTTGCTCTTGGTTCCGCAATTTATGGGATTATGTCCATTGGCCTAATCCCATGTTAAGTGCCTGTTCTGGGGCTCAGAGCAAGCTGGGGACAGTGGCAGGGCTCTGGGACAAGAGGGGTCTTTGAACAACAGAAGCAATGTCAAAAATGGGAGTTGAAACAGGAATTACTTTGACTTTCATTTCATCTCAGAAACCAGCATAAATGACATGAAACATTCCAGGCTCAGACACCTCTGTCCTGCTGTGTAGTTGTTCCTGCTCTTGGTTTTCCCACTGTGAAGTGCACACAGTGTACGGACGGCAGCTTCTCCAGCCCAGCCCTTGAGCTGCTCCATTTCCAGTGTTTCACAGCTCTCGACTGAAGGTGAAATGTTCCAGGACTCTGCCTGAAGAGGAATTTTTAAGGAGAGTTCAAGTGAAATCTCCCCAGCCACTTATCGAAGGAGAGAACAGTAGAGGGGAAAAAAAAAAAAAAAAAAAGTTTAAAAAAATCCCCACTTTATAAACATTTGAGGCTGTTTGAGCATGACTTTAATGCACTGGAGCTGAGGCTTGGAGGCTGGGCAAGTGTGCTTGAAGTTTGAACAGAGTTTCTCTCCAGCTGCCTTGTCAGGAGCTTGTGGTAAACAGAGATTTACAGGACAAAATTGTTCAAAACAAAAAGTCTGTCTTAAAAGAATTTGCTCAATTTTGAATTGCTCCCTTTTGCAATGCCCTTCTACCACATTGCTGGGGAAAATTTGTGTCCTATATGCCAGTTTTATCCCTAGGGTCAAACATGAAGTTACTTGGTACTGTTGGGTGCCATGAGAAGGAAGTGGTCCAACTACAGCAGGACCACTATCCCAGCCCTCAGGTTTCTGCAGAAGAAAGCCCCGGGCAGAAGCATCCTCAAGCTGATTTTTGGAGTTAGAGGTGCCTTGTGGTGCTCACAGTTTGGGGCGAAGGGCTCAACACAGAGCAGAGATGAGCCCTGGCACTTCTGAACGTTAAGCCTTTTGTTTTTGCAACACCAAAAAGATGACAGGATTTGAAATCATTTTACTTTAACCTTGGAATCTCAACTGTTTATACAGTGGAAAGTTCAGCTGACGTGTTCCTCTAATCACCTCCGTCAGGGTGAGCAGAAAGTGCCAGACCCCAATGAAAGCCCTAACGTCCCAGTGACAGGAGGCCGCCAGTGCCCTACATAGCTGAGCAGTGATATAAGAATCCTTTTTTTACCAGGTCCTTGTCATCACTTTGTCCAATATGCTTGAGAGGACAATACCCAGTGCATTAGAAACAGCCCCGAGCAAACACCATTCTGCCTGAGATTACAGCAGAGACATGGGATCACAAAACAATACGGTCAGCCCTGAGCTGGGTGAGAGCAGGACAGATAAGGGCAGCATTCCCCACCCGGCACAGGCCTGTGGTATCAAGCAGCAGGATGCAGCACATTCCTGTCATGCTCCTGTGTCCTGACAAGCTGCTGCTGTGGCCCGAAGGTCCCTCGGGCTCCAGGCTTTGGCACCACTTCTCATCCCATGCTTATAAAGTGCCAGCCCAGTGGGAGTCTTGCAGACCCACAAGTCCCCCTCGCTTGGTGTCATTCTTCCTGAGGGAGGATGTCCACGCTTGTCTGCAGGTGTGGGGAGTGGCTCCCACCCAGCCAGGTGGTAAACCAGGCAGAGTTGCAGATCCTCAGGGAAGACCCTGTTTGGGTGATGCCTCTGATGGAGCGGGGACAGGCCCGATTTCCAGGAACATATGAGGAGCCCCGTGCCCTGGGGAGCAGGGAGGAGAGGCTCGACACAGGACGCCGTGATCTCATATCCCCACCCCATATGGTGACTGGGCAGCAGCTCAGGGCAGGGAGCCAGGACTCTCTGCTTCCTCACCCACCCTGGCACCATGAGCTGGGGCAAGCAGAGATAACCTTTATCTCTCAGATAGGGGCAGGGGTCAGAGCAGGAGGGTGCGTGTCAGTGAGAAGGCGCACATTGCTAGACCGGCAGCAGGGACAGGTGGAAGCTTGTCCCTGGGCCCTTCCTATTTCCCCATTTGTCACCTCACTATCAATGTGCCAAGCTGCCTGACAAATGCCAGACATGAGCACGAGGAGATTAGGAGCGTGGCCACGCTGCTCCTTCCTCTGCCCCCACCTGCAGCCCTCCGAGGCTCACATGAGACCTTTTTTTTTCAGCACTTTATTTATCAGCAAAAGCCGGGGGTCAAGAGCTCTCGCCCATCTGACTACGAGATAGCGTGCTGGGAGCTTTGCAGGGGGGGAGAAATGTCTGGGGCTTTCAGGGAGGCAACAGTAGTGGTTTGAAGTATGTCATGGTGGTGAAGCCTGTGACAGAGACAGGATCTGGAAGCCTCTGTTCAGCTGCAGCCAGGGCCACCCGTGTTGGCTCTTGTGCCATGAACTGATGGGTCACCCCGCAGGTGGATTTCAACCTCAGTTCTGCTGAAGTCAGGTTCCCACGCGTGCTGTGGGCTTGCGGTCAGGGTGCTCAGCTGATAGAAAGTGACTCTAATGCCCCTCTCCCCATCTCAGCCCAACAGGGCAGGACAGCAGAGCCACTCGTGTGCCAGCCCCACCTGCAAAAAGCCTCCTGCCCCCGGCGGGCCAGGCTCCTCGGACACCTCCTCTCTCCCTCTCCAGAGTAACAAGGTCTATGGCATGAACCAGGAGCTGGAGCCATCTCCTCTCCCTCCAGCCTCAGCCATGGGCGCACACCCAGGTGCTGCCCCTGTGCATGGCTGGGGACGGGAGGAGGTGTCCGAGCTCTCTGGGCACCACACCTGCCAGGTCTGGAGGAGGTGGGCGCAGGCGCAGAGGCATCCCACGAGGCTCACCCTGTACCTCCTGCCATCACGCTCGTCCCCCTTGGCCATCGCCCCTTCTCCTCTGACAGGCACCCAGGTCAGCTTCCCCAAGCCAGCTGACGCCTTCGCCTTCGAGGAGGACAGCAGCAACGACGGGCTGTCCCCGGAGCAGGCCAGGAGCGAGGACTCCCCGGGCTCCACCGAGTTGGCAGCAGGCACCAAGGCGCCGGAGCCAGCTCTCGCCACTCCCGCCGGCGCGCCCCAGGTAGGGCCCACGGCACCCGCCTCCCTGGGCGACCCCGGGGGAACCCACAGCACCTGCCTCCCTGGGGGACCCCGGGGGAGCCCACGACACCCCACCTCCCTGGGGGCCCACGGCACCCACCTCCCTGGGGGACCCCGGGGGGACCCACGGCACCCGCCTCCCTGGGGACCCCGGCCAGGGAACTCGCCTCGTGGGCGCGGGGGCCCCACGGCCCCGAGTGGCCAGAGCCGGGGGGGCTGCACGGGGCCGCCGCGTCCCCTGCTGACCGGAGAGGGAACTGCATCCCCGGGGCGGGGAGGGGGGGTGGGATGGGGTGAGGGACTGGGGGGGCTGGAGGGACTGGAAAGGACTGGAGGGACTGGGATGGACTGGGAGGAACTGAAGTAGACTGGGGTGGGGAGAGGACCGGAGGGACTGGGGCCAGCCAGAGATGGACTGGGGGGACTGGGCTAGTCTGGGGGACACCGAGGGGCCAGTGGTGTACTGGGGGGGGAACAAGGATAGAGGGCTGAGGTGGAATGAGGAGGGCTTGGAGACTAGGGTGGACTGGGATGGACTGGGGAGACAGAGGACTGGCATAGCCTGGGGGAGCTGAGATAGTGGGCTGGGATAGACATGGGGGGACTGGGATGCACTGAGACATCTGGGATGGACTGGGGACAACATGGGGCAGCGGGAATGGTTGTACCAGGTGCCCCTTGCAGTCAGAGGCTGTGCAGACACCAGCCCCACATCCCTCTCCCATGGCACGGCTCGCCTCTCCCTTGCAGGATCACCCCCAGAGTGCCGATGGCCGTGCGCCGGACCCAGCCTCGGGGCAGGGCAGCCAGTGTGACAGCCCCAAGCAGACAGCAGGGCAGGAGAGCCCAACTCTCCCTATACCCTCCACCGTGAAGGTAATGCCTGTGCCTCCAGGCTGCCCAGGAGAGTGAACAAGCCCAGGGCACCTGGCTGCATCAAGCCTGAAGTGCCTGCATGCTGCACCCCACATGTGTGGGAGGTCTGGGGTGGGGGGTGGCCTTAAAGCCTGAGAATAATGGAGGGAGACAAACCTTGTTGTCAGAAACTGCAGTGTGATACAGGTTCTGCACTGGAAACATCCCCTGAAGCCAGGAGCAGGAGATACAAGGCAACACTGCAATACCTTCCAGAAAAGGAGGGGCATTCTCCATCTCCTGTGCTCTTCAGCACAACTGAGATGGGACATGGCCCTGAGGGACTCCCCCAGATGCAGGCTCAGCAGCTCTTGGAGCTGGAGGGTCAAGGTGCCGGCAGGACCTGCCCTTGCTCTGTCCCAAGCTTCTGAGTTCCCACAGGGGTGGCAGGAGCTCTTCTCCCAGCTAAAATTCCTTTCCTTCTGGACCAACAGTCCAAATCATCCAGTGATATCAAGAACCGTCACAAAAAGCCCAAGGACACCAAGCCCAAGGTGAAGAAGCTGAAGTATCACCAGTACATCCCTCCGGACCAGAAGGCAGAGAAGTCCCCTCCACCCATGGACTCTGCATATGCCAGACTCCTCCAGCAGCAGCAGCTCTTTCTGCAGCTCCAGATTCTCAGCCAGCAGCAGCAGCAGCAGCAACAGCAGCAGCACTTCAGCTACCCAGGGATGCACCAAGGCCAGCTAAAGTGAGTGGCAATGTGCCAACAGCAGGGTTTAGTCCTGTCTCTCTCCAAACTTTCCACTGCTGTACCCATTTGTGCCAGTGCAAGGGGGATAGATGCATGCAAGTGAAACATAAAAGCTTGGGAACATCAGTCTCCTGCAAAGCTGTTCTGGCTTTGTGCACTGGTTGGGGCACCTGTGACCTGCTGGTGGGTCACGAGCAATCTCCTTACAGCCCAACCTGGTTTTCCTTGGGGTTGGCAATCCTTCAGGTCTCACACAGGAGATAGCAGTCCCAAGGGAGCAGTCCCAAGTGGGCACAGAAATGCCAGGGGGACAGAGAAGTTACCCCAAATCTCCTTTGTTATTTCAGTCAATCAAATACAAGTTACCCCAAATCTCCTTTGTTATTTCAGGCAATCAAATGAGCAAATGGTCAAAAGTTCAAATTCTTCATCAACTTCTGTCAACAACAACCCGCTTTCCCCTGTGAAAACCACCTTTTCAGGCCAGACTTGTGTCTCATCTATCAAGCCAGGCCCTCTGCCATCTAACCTGGACGATCTGAAAGTGAGTGCAAATTTTGTCACTGCAGGAGCAGAATCTTACAGCCTGAATGTGTTTTGCTACCCCTGAATCATGCAGCGTAGTGCCACAGGCTGAGCTACAGAACCCCCGTGCTGTGAGCAAACCCAGGAGTACATCGCGCTGGGTCAGGAACTGGTCACTGCGACGGTAACTGAAAACGTGGGTTTGCTGCTCCGCAGGTGGCGGGTGGGTACATTGCTCCAGAGCATGTATCAGCAGACCTTAGGTAGAACTTGAGATGGCTGCAGGTCAGGCCATCAGGTCAAGGACTAAAGGACAATCTGCGCTGCTGCTCCTGCAGCTCATGGCTCCATAGCTTCTGTGGTTTTATGGTGGACATCATGGACGCTGCTAGCACACCAGCCAGAGCTAGGAGGTCAGCATGGCCTCCACTGAGCGACTCAGCTTCTCAGTGGTCATTGCAGCCAGGCCAGCTCAGCTCTGCACAAGCAGGTGTCTCCTGGAGTCTGCAGCTACGAGCACTGCTTTAAACAATGCCTAAATCTCTCATGTGAGCAGGACAGGCAGGGCATAAGGGAGAATCACTCACATCAGCAGATGTTTTACACTTTGCTAATGGAGCCTCAGCCATGGGAAAGGCTTCTTTTAGGAGCAGAGGCCTGGGGCAATACTTACTATTAGAGAAAGAAATAAGGTGAGGTAGAAATAACATGAGTTTGGCCATATCAATGCCCCTGCTCAGACGCCTGAAACATGTACTGATGCCTGAACGTGGAGTATCTGGCTCCAAGGTAAGTGGTCACATTCTTTGGGCTAAAGGATGCCATCAGCTAGTTCCTGGTCTGTGTGGAAGTCCTCTGCTCATGTAGGAACCTACTGCTGGGAAGGGAATCTTGGGTTACCTCCATGATTCATGGAGAGCAGTCACAGTTCCTGGAGGAAGAAGGAAGAATTTTCCTGTTAGGAAAGGTTGAGATCCTGCAGGACATGCAGTGGTCAGGGCTGTGCATAGTGGCTCTGGTGACTGCAGGTGAGACAGCGAGCACCTGGGGGGTCACAGCTCTAAAACAGAAAGCCTGTGATCTGAGACTCCTTGTTAGAAATGTTGCATTTCTAAAGGGTCCATCTGCCATTGGGACTGATCATTGGTGACTTTCTTTCCAGGTATCAGAACTGAGACAGCAGCTCCGAATACGAGGCTTGCCTGTGTCGGGAACCAAAACAGCACTGATGGAACGGCTGCGGCCCTTCCAGGAGTGTGGCAGCAATGCAGTGCCAAACTTCAGTGAGATCACCACCGTCACCTTCCCAGTCACTCCAACAAGCACCCTGTCGAGTTACCAGTCGCAGTCCTCCACCAGCATGTTATCGAATGGCTTCTACCACTTTGGCAGCACCAGCTCCACACCACCCATCTCTCCAGCCTCCTCCGACCTCTCTGTGAGTGGCTCTTTGCCAGACACATTCAACGATGGGCCCATGTCTTCTCCACAGTTTGGTCTCCAGCCATCCCCAGTTCATGGCAGTGCTGAAGAAAGCCTCATGAGTAGCATGAATGGAGGGAGCATCCAGCTGGAGCTGGAAGGGATTGACACAGAGAAAGACAAGATGCTGGTGGAGAAGCAGAAGGTCATCAATGAGCTCACGTGGAAGCTGCAGCAAGAGCAGAGGCAGGTGGAAGAGCTACGGATGCAGCTCCAGAAGCGGAAAAGAAGCAATGGCCTTGAGGAGAAGCAGCAGCCCACTCAGCATTTCTTTGGTGTCCCCATCAAGCAGGAAAATGCAGTGTCCAGCTGTCCATTTGCATCCAAACAAACTGCCTTGAAAGGCCAAGCCAGCAGCTCAGATAAGTTAAGTAACTGTGGGGTGCCGCAGCTGCCTCACATTGTAAATAGCCACTGCTTGGAGCCTGCAGGGCAAAGCACCATCACCTCCTCGACATTCCTGAGCCCTCAGTGCTCCCCCCAGCACTCTCCACTTGGGGCTGCAAAGAGCCCCCAGCACATCAGCCTGCCACCGTCCCCCAACAGCCACTATCTCCTCTCAGTGTCCCCCGGCTCACAGGCAGAAGGGCGCAGCGGGTCCCCACAGACCAACAGTTGCCTTCGTACTGCGTCGGTAAGTGGAGAGTACCCCAGATGGCATTGCAGTGGTGAAGGCGCTGGTGTCTGTGGGCAGTCAGTCAAACATCCCAGTTTGAGTCCTTTCCTATCAGATCAGGCTGCTGGCACCGCGGGTGGGTACCTCAGGGGCCGTGGCAGCACATGGGGCTGCCTGGAGCGACAGAGAGTATCCCAGAGGGACAGCGGGTTGGAAGCTGATTGCACCGCAGGGTCCTTTGCAGGGCATCTTCTGGGGACCCCTGCTACCACCGGGCCCAGTTGCCCTGGGGGGGCCACAGCCCAGCTGCCCTGCCCCACGGAGCTCCTTCTGCCTTGGGGGAGCCCTGGCACAGCTTCCGTCTTCCCCAGGGGACCCCAGCACAGCTCTCTCTGCCCCTGGGTGAACATTGGAAAAGCTCCCTGTGTCCTGGGAGAGTCCTGGCAGAGCATCCTCTGCCCCATGGAGCCCTGGCACAGCTCCCTCTGCCCTGGGGAGACCTGGCACATCTCCCTCTGCTCCTGGTTAAGCACTGGCACATCCCTCTCTGCAGCTGGAGGAGTCCTGGCACGTGTCCCTCTGCCCTGGGGGAGCATTGGCACAGCTGCTTCTGCCCTAAAAGAGCCCTCAGCTGCCTCTTCTCTCAGGGGGAGGCCTGGAACAGCTTGCTGTGCCCCTGGAGGAGTCCTGGCACAGCTTCCCCTGCCCCATGGAGCATTGGCATGGCTCTCTCCACCCTGGGGAAGCCCTGGCACAGTTCCCCCTGCCCCATGGAGCCCTGGCACAGCTCTATCCACAGTGGGGAAGCTCCGGCACGGATCCCTCAGCCCCTGGGATAGTCCTGGCACAGTTCCTACACCCCTAGGAGAGCCCCGCTGCAGTGTTGCAGGGCTTTTCAGCATCTTGCTGAGCCATTGTGGCTCCTAGCAGTGTGTGAGGGATTTTGACCACTGGATTGAAAGAGGGCAGTTACCCTGGTCATACAGGAAGCTTTTTCTTGGGAAGATAGAACAGGGCTTGCAGTCAGGGTCTGCAGTCAGATAGAGCTTATGCTTCCCCACCAGAAAGTTGTCGCTTCAGCATCCACCACTCCTCACTCAGTCCTCTGGACAGGTACAAAAGCTTGGAGAGGGGCGCACATTGCCAACTCACAAAAGCAGCACAAGGTGCTGCTGATCACAGCCCCAGTTCATCCCAACATCCTACCAGGGTTTCCCAGGCAGCAGTAACACCTGTCATACAGTCTGTAAACCACACACGATGGTGCAAGGCATGCACACTGCCTTCAGGGAAGATGTACAGCCAGTGCACACTGAGTGCACAACAGCTGCACAGTAGAGCGAGAGCCACTGCAAACCACCCAGGGCATGGGCAGGGCAGCTAATAGCCTGCAGTTGGCACACAGAAGTGTGCAGCAGGAGCTGGGCAGTGGCGTGCAGTGCTGCGAGGTGGCAGAAAGTGGGACACAGTGTTGTCTCTAAGCCATTCAGAGAAGGGTCAGATAGGTGACAGGGGCAGCTGGCACACAGCACCGCCACCGAGGTGGGCACTGAAGAGCAATCTAGGGTGAGAGCGGCGGAGAGACAAAGCGCTGCCAGTGGCATGGGCACTGGAATGCAGTGCTGTCGGGGTGAGGTAGGCAGTGGGGCTTGCTGCTGGAGTGAAATGGGCAATGGGGAGCATTGCTTTGGGTGAGCTGGGCAATGGGACCAGTACTGAGGCTAAGCTGGGCAGCGGGGCAGAGAGCAGGGGATGCAGTGGGCAGTAGGATGCAGTGGTTGACCTCAGCAGAGGGGCATGAAGCTGTAGAGGTGAGCTGAGCAGTGGGGCAGAGCTGCAGGTGCAGTAGGCAGTGGGACAGAGTGCTGCGAGGTGATACTCTGAGGGGGGCAGCGGAGATACACTGGGTGACTGGACAGCGGGCAGCGAGCATCAGCAGGGAGCAGCGACACCTCCGGGGCATCTCCAGCTCCTTCCTCACTGCCCGAGTGCAAGGGGCATAGGGAGGGGATGGTCCCATGGTGTCCTGCAGCTCATCCTGGCTGTGACACCACCCACCCTGGGCATTTCTCTGCTGCCTGCAAGGGGTCCCCAGAGGTGAGGGTACCTTTTCAGCAACAGCTCCCTCTCTGTGCCCAGCACTGGAGTACTGTCCCCCACAAGCCAGGGGTACTGTTCTTCCCAGCCACCCTCCACAAAAGTGGCCAGAATATGCACGTCCAGACTGAGTGGCCTCATTCCTGCCTTGGATCCACTTCTGGATCCAACCTGCCTGCCAGGTCTGTGCTGCATCCCCTGGCACTGGCTCTCATGGTGGGGAAGGGCACACAAGGGGCTAGAGGCAAGGGAGACAGCAGCTGTCAGGCACTGGACTTTCAAATGAGGTCCCTCCTGCAAGGGGGGGCTGGCAAAAAACTGGCACTGATATGCAGGTGTTTGGCACAGGCACAGGGAAAGTCTGGGTTCGGACCTGGCGGTGTCCCTTTTGACTGGCCTTCCGTGGCCTGGTCTCTGTGAGATGCCCCTGGGCAAGCGCTGATGGAGAGGGTCCCTTGCAGAGGGGCTGAGAGGCAGCTGGCAGCCAGGGAAGCACTGCATCACTGGCTGGGTGAAGCCCAGCGCCAGCAGCCCATTGCTCTCCCCCTTGCTCTGCACATTCCCAGCTGCACTGAGGATGCTCTGTGGCACCATGTCTGTGCTCCGGCAGTGATCGAAGGTCAGCCTGGCCCTGGATCTCAGAGCTAGCCTGACGGAGCTAGTTTACCTCCCTCTCTCCTGCCCAAAGGCCAGTCACTTTGAGCTGATGTGAGCCACAAAATTGTGAGTTTCCCTGGCACCACACTGGCTTCAACAGAGGAGAAAGAGAGCTGGGCCTCCCTCCGTGCTTCCCTGTGCATTGACTCCATTTCCCTGTATTTCCCCCACGCAGATGGCTACGCAGGCAGGTCAAAAGTTTTCTATTCCATCCCCAAGTTTTTGTAAGTCAAGCCCAGCCCTCTCAGAGGTAAAGCAGCCTCCACCCTATGAGGATGCAGTAAAGCAGGTAACTGCATGATTTTTATTTTCTACAGGGCTAGGGCTGCACAGGGTTTTCTTTTGCAGTTAATATAATTCATTTGCAGGAGTTACAACCCATTATGGGGTCTCTGGGTAGGACAAGCCTGTTTCCATAAGGAACGGGCTTTTCTTGAAGAGTTAATTGCTGAATGACTGCCACAAAGCGGTCAGAAACCACGTCGGATGGGATAGCACCTTCTGTGCTGGTAAAAGGCGCCAGTCCACGATGGGGTCCTGGCATCCCACACAAATATCCCAGGACTTCGGTGTACTCTTCTTTGGGGTGTTCAGTGCTATGTGAGAAACAGAGTCTTGAGCATTCCCAAGTCACCAGGAAGCCTCACCTTCCCTCTTTAGCCCATTAGCAAAGTGCCCACTCCATGCCGTCTGCCTCCCTTAGCCTTACCCTGGAGCTCCGTTCCCATGCGGAGGACTGTCTCCATCGCCCATGAACCCCTTCTTGTGAGAGTCTGTCAGCAGCCTCAGTGCCAGCCATGATGGTGCCTTGAGGAAAACGGAGGGATGCTGCTGGCAGTGATAAAAATGGGTTTATGCTGGCTGGCAGAAAGTCCTTCCAGTCTCCAGTCAGGGAGAGGAGGAGGAGGATGCGTTGCCCCCAGGGAGCTGCAGGGAGAGTAAAGAGGCATATGCCAGTGTGAGGTGCTGGGTCCAAAAAGTTGGTGTGTCCTGGTGGCCCTGGGAAGAGGCAGTCTGTGGTGGCCACTGGTCAGCAGCAGGGCGGGGGGAACCTGGCGCTGTGCTCCCCAGATCCACCGTGCTTGTCCCAGGTCCCTGCAGTGCTCACCTGAACGCTGCTGCCAGCCCCGTGTTGGAGTGGCATCTCTCCTGCATGGGAGAAAGCCGTTTGTGGGCTCTAGAGCCACCTACCCAGCTTGTGGCCAGAGAGAGTCTCCTCCTAACGTCCTCTACTCTCCTCTTTGTCGTTTGCTGCAGCAGATGACACGAAGTCAGCAGATGGATGAGCTTCTGGACGTGCTGATTGAGAGCGGAGGTACGCACTGCTTCCCTGTTCCCATCCAGGGCTTTCCCTCCAAGCCAGTGTTGGTCATGGGGCTCAGTGCACTCTGTGCACCCCAGCAGAGCTGCCCGAGTTAAGTAAAGCTTTCATTTGCCCTCCCTGTGCCAGCAGCCACTGAGATTGAATCCAAAAGCATATTGGCCCTCGCAGAGCCTGCTTCTGCACATGCAGACCTGGTGGAGTGGTCTGAGCTTGGTCATCACCTCTGCAGACTGCGCAGAGAGAAGGGACGGCAGGGAGGCAGCCCCATGCACAGCACTGCCAGCATCCTCCCCACACAGAGCCCCCAGTGTCTCCCACCATTCCCAGTGCTGCCAGTGCCATCTCCCACATAGAGTACTGCCAGTGCCCTCCCCTGTGCAAAGTGCTGCCTGTGCCCTTTCCCATGCCCAACCCATGCCCAGCCCCATGGGGACAGCTGCCAGTGCTCATGCCCCAGGGACTGTGTCCAAAACCAGGGGACTCGTGGTCAGAAAGCAGGAACGTGAGAAGCTTCCCATGGGGAGGGTGGGTGAGCAATGTCAAGGGGTTGAGCGGGGAGCGGGTCTCCGTAGGCATGCCCAGGAGCCCAGCTGGGGAGCTGTGGTCATGCCCCTGTGCCCAGCAGTGGTGGGCACTGCCAGAGCACCTCAAATCCCTCTCATTTGTTGACAGAAATGCCAGCCAATGCCAAAGAAGATCGGTCCTGTCTCCAGAAAGTACCTCAGATAACGGTGTCTACAGGGAACTCCAGTGCTTCACTCCCAAAGTCTTCTGCCCCGTTCGAGCAGGTGCCCTCAGCCCAGCTCCCCTTTGATCACTGTCCGGGCAGCAGTGACACTCACCTCGAGGTCCTGCTGAATGCCCACAGCCCCCTGGGGAGGGTCAGTGAAATTGCCCTGCTGAAGATGGGGGGAGAAGAGTCCCACTTCGAAGGGATGATGGAGGGGTTCTCTGGAAAAGCCACAGATGAACTGCTCACATCCCAGGAAATTTTACAGACTCCCCTTTCACCTATGGAAACCCAGCTCTCCCCTTCCCCTGCCGACGGCTCCGGTTTACAAATGAGTTTCACTGAGTCTCCATGGGAAACGATGGAGTGGCTGGACCTCACCCCCCCCAGCTCCGCCACTGGCTTTGGCTCGCTCACCCCCGCAGGTCCCAGCATCTTCAACATTGATTTCTTAGATGTTACCGATCTCAATCTAAACACCAGCATGGACCTGCACCTGCAGCAGTGGTGAAAGGGAGGATGGTGGAGGCAGGATACTGTAAACCTGCAACAACCAGCACAGTGTTTCTGTCACACCAGAGAACACGCAGGGCTAACATGCCACATCCAGGGGAAACTGGAGTCATTTTCCCAGCATATAAACTTGTCTGAATTTCCAGTTACTGCAAATTGACAGCACAACAGTTCTGGTACTTCGGTTTTCTTCCATTGACACGTCCCCGCAGAGGACACCAGTGCCTCTAACAACACTTCTTTAGATTGACAAGAACTTCAGTTTTGTTTCTTTTATCTTTTTCCCCCCAGTTTTAGCAGTCACTTGTGAGAACTGGAGCAGCTCATGACAAAACTATGTGGTGAGGAGACCTCACCTGGGCAGCAATGGGGAATCATGGAGAGGCAAGTCCGTTGCTGTCCTCTTCTCTACTCTCCCACTGCCCGCCCAGCCCTTTAGGCAATCCTGCTGGGCTCATCTTGGCCATGCCCAGGCCAGGGGGTGTGGGAGCAGGGAGGCTCTGCCCAGCCAGAGAAACAAACACACTTCTCCGCACTGCCAGGCTCACCTTGCTTCCTTCCTCCTGCCCACGAAGCTGCATCGCCCAGTCCCCTGCGCAGCTCTGCTCCAGCTGGATGAGAGATGGAGACCACCGTGTTCGTGGTGACACCTTGTCGTGTCCCTGTGGTGCCTGGCGGGGTTGAAAGCCCAGGAGCTGTCCTGGCTGCAGTCTGAACTGGAGCAGGCTGAAGCCTGTGACCTTGGAGCGGCGAGCTCTGGGTGCTGGAAGCAGCTGCTCAGGCTGCAGGTGCAGGTATCGAAGGGACATGGCAGCCCGGTGGAGCTGCTTCGTCCCAGCTGGTGTAGTACAGACTGAGATGTGTGATGTGCTTTGGTCCAAGGCAGGAGCAAGTTGTATGGAGAATACAGCCAGGGTTTGGAGGGGCTGACCTCTGCACAGGCAGAAGTCGGGATGGATCTCCACCACCTTGCATGCCCTGGGAGCAGGGGGAGCCAGAAACGGACACTTGGCAACCGGCACATGGGGCAGGGCTGAGCGGGCCCTTGCATGGCTGCAGTTTTGTGTGAGTGTCTGCTTTTGTTGCCTTCACTCCTCTGCCATCCATCTCTCCACCCTTCTTCCCGTTCCTCCCTGACCCCCAGCAGTCGTCCCTTCCTCCCAAGTTTACTCCAGCATCACTGCTCACTCAGCCCAGAGCGGGGCCATCCGGAGAACAGCTGTGAATCCCTGAGCCTAGAGGAGCTAGTTCTCCCGAAGCCAGCAGAGATGGATGCTCTCCTGCAGTGATGCCTCCTGTTTGAAGTCACCAGCATTTCTCCTATGAGTCTCTGTGCAATATACTTCCTCAGGCTCTAGCGAGAAGGAGCCTTTGCTTTACTTCTTGGCTTCCACCAAAGAACTTGCTGCAGACTGTTTGATGGACACGTCTACTTCTTTGCAATTCTGGTTTTGCCAAAGTAAATATTGTTGCTGACAAAGATTGTTAAACTATTTACAGACTGAGTGTATTTAATATTTGTGTTACTGGAAGGACAGCACATTGGAGGTGCAGCAGATGGGGAGGAGGTCTGGCATCAGGGGCCCACGGGCAGTCTGGCCGTGGCTCCCGTGGGGCACTCCCCCCGGGGGTGCTGGAGCTGGTGGAGGAGGCTCTGCCGCCCCTGCTGTGTCTCCAGTTCGTGGCGTTGTTGCATGCTGTATAAAGCACGTGGCAGTAGCTTTCAAGTCACTATTTAAAGCATCACTTTTCTATTGTACAACTGGTCACAGTGCACGGCTAGGATAGACAACCACAGGTTGCATTTTTTAAAAATAATTTCTTTTTCTAAGTGAGAGATTTTTTTCAAAGCCGGTCCATGGAGAATATTAATAGCACTTGAAACAGCGTAGCATTGGCTGCTACACTGCATCATTGTACAGGGCTTTCCAGATAACTTTCTCTTCTCAGCAAATGTATTTCCTTATTTAAAGGGATGCTGTCAGCTTCAAACTTGTAAGCAAGCACATTTCCTTACCTATGTTACCAGCAACACCTTCATTATTAAAAACCCCTTTGTCTTGCCACTCCGTCTCCTCGCAGTTTGCTGTTCGATTTTGCTGGCTGGCGCAGCCACAGCCATCCCAGCTGGTATCAGCTCTGTGCCCTGCAACAACTACGGACCTTGCAGGAGCAGAAGTATTTCTTTCACAGCAGCGGTTTTTCCTGGAAGATTTCTAAACAAGCTAGCTGGAGTTTGCTGTTTCTGAAGGCTTTTTCTTCTGTTGGCTTTTGTTTCGCCTTGTTCTCCTGCAAACCCCGCTCCTCAGCTCCGTGTCCCCTTCTAAGGCAGTGGTCAGCACCTGCCCCAGCCCTTTGCATTTTCCAGCAGCCGAGCTGCCAGTGGCAGTGGGCTGCTGGCCACAGGGCATGCCGGAGCCACGGTCAGAGCCCTCCCCAGAGCTGAACCTCCCACAGCCCACAGGTGAGCGGCAGAGAGGGCTGGAGACCCCTCCCCAGGGACACCCTGGCTCCTTCTACCCAGCACCCATTAGTTGCAGTTTCTAGATCCTTTGCATCTTTCCTTTGATTAAAAAAGTGTTCCCAGGACATTTGCCCACCTGTTTGCAGGGAGGGCCTGCCTGTGTGTCCACGTATCAGCTTAAAAGGTGAAATGATCCTGAGACACTGCAGAAGGGAATCTGAAAAGATGTAGATGAAAAAAATGACTAGTTCCTATGAACATCTTTTAATCTCTAAACCACACCCTGCAACCAAGTGGGCTGTGATAGATTGCCTGGGCTGAGCCAAATTATGGTTATTCAGAGAATGAGAAGACAAGCCTCAGTCTAGGATTGTTTTGGGAATACTGATGGACCAGAGCACTCACCTGTCCCACCTGCCCATTGAGGAAACCCTGCCTGTGTTGTTCAACCTGCAGAAGAGGAGCTGGGAGGATGTGCTGCCAGTCTCTCATTGTAAAAGGCAAAGAGCAGGGCGAGTGGTACAGGCAGTCACAGCTTTAAAGTGCAGGGAAGATGCTTCTCAGGTGCCAAAGTTTGGAGCAGAGCATCTGGGGAGGTTGAGTCCAGACTAAGGTCCTGCTGTGGGGCAGAGGGAGGCATCAGAGGGTCCCTGAGGTCTCCTTCCAGGCACCGAGGGATACCTGCAGCAGAGATCCTCCACTGCCTGGAGAAGAACTCAGTTCAGCTCTGCCCCAGCCATGGGTTGTCCAGTCCCACCAGAGCAGCCTCCTGGGAAAGTATGGGCCATGCTGTCAGGACAGGACACGCTCTCACCTCCCATCGCCTTGGGGCAGTCCACACTCAGCCTTCGATGTGTGGGTGATTGTCCCACACAGGCTGTCCCAAGGGATTTAGGGTCCTGGGGTTTTCCTTCCTGTTGACACCAAGCTGGAGGATCCCAGTGATGCCCACTCTCCCTGGGTCTTCCTGCCTAAAAAACACAGGAAATACAAAGCCAAAAAAAATTCCAGGAGTCCAATTTTGCCTTCGGCAAGTTTTTTAAATGCGAGATGCCTAGCTCAGTGCACCATCCAGTGTTTCGTTCATGAGAGGCACTGAGATGTCAACAGCATCTTTCCACCAGCTCCCAGGTCAAGTCAGATCATGTTTTAGACAGTTTCCCTCCCCAGTGACATGGGGAAACATCTGTTTCTCTGCCCTGGAGGTGTGTGGGATGAGGCGGTAGCAGAGGTAGGAACTTGCATGTGTCCATCACAGACCCCTGAAACATGGAGGGGACCAAAAGACCCAGAGCCCAGCACCACAGCTGCCAGTGCCTTCCCCGTCACCGACACCCTGTCACCCTGTGACAGCACCCCCATCACCCCTTGCTGCACCCCAGTGCCACCCCTGTACCCACAGCAGCCCCCAGCCCTCTGCAGCCGCCTGCAGACCAAGGGCCCCTTGGGCTCCTCCTGTGCACAGGCAGCTCTGGCTCCTCCTCACCCACGCAGAGCCCCCACTGGCCCCACACCACCACATACAGCCCCCTTGTACCTGCTCACCAGCACAGGACCCTCTCTCACCCCACTCCGAGCACACTGCCACCCACCAAACATCCAGATCACTCTGCTCATTCTGCCAGTTCCCCCAAAGCCTCTGCCTGCTTCTCACCCCAACTCACTCGGGGGGGGGGGACCAGGGCCACTCCTTACCCATGCACGGACCCTCTGCACCCCCTTGACCTACTGTGAGGTTCTGAGGTTCTCAGAGGGCTTCAGCACAGTTGACATCTGGTTTTAAAGCCCAGACACTTGTTCACTCTGGAGCATTGGTAGTGATGCAACTGTATGGCCGGGCTGTTTTGAGAGCACCAAAGCGATCTGCACATCTTGGCTTACCCACAGGACAAGATGACCTTCATAGACAGCACTCCCACCCTCAAATTTCTACCAACTCATTGTATGCAAGTTAGGGACTAAGTTCCTTGTATTCCTACAAATTTCTTATACTCAAAAGTTTGTTGCATGCAAAAGGAAACATACTTTTATACAAAGTCATTAATTTACTGCTAGTTTCATTAACATCTTAAAAGTTGAATCAGAAAAATAGTTTTAGTCCAGTTACAATGACACTAATAGTTTGTGTTACATATGATTAAAATCAATGCTGACAGACCTCCTTGTACCCACTCACCTTTCCTGGGGGCTCTGCCCACCTTTCGCTACTTCTCCGGGGCTTTCAGCCTGGAGGAGAAGGGTGCAGGGTGCCATGGCGTGTGTCAGCATCCTCACTCTGCCAGGAGAAGCAAAGATACTGATGTTGATGGGTTTTTCCTCCTTAACCTACAATCGGCTGTAGGAAACCAGGGTAATTTTTACACCTTTGCTAACATGCTCATTCTTCCTTGGTATATAACTCCACATTACCTCTTAATTTCCTGTACTTTGTGTGATTTATGGATGTCAGAGGCTTGTTCTTTGTTCTTTTTGTTTAAGACTGGTTTTACCCAACCCCCCCAAATTACATTCCTTTGATGACCACTGGGCACTGATGAGGTGCTTATAGCCCTGGGGTCTCTGGCATCATCCTGTGCCTGTTCCTTCAGGCCCCTGTTGTCACCTGTAGTCCTCTGCAGTGCATTTTACTGTAGAGCCATTGATAGTTATTTATACACAGAACTACTTGGTATTACCAGCTATTAGCTACAAAACAATGTGTTACATCACCCAATTGTAGGAGAGCTAAAGCAAAGCAAGTAATGATCATCTTGTCATTAGATAATTGCTGTTACAGCTAAACAAGCTAAAGCTCAGGCAGGCTAAGACTAGTTCAGACAAGGTCTGACAAGTCCTGAGACCCCTTTAGTTTAACCACAAGGCCGTGGCCTCATACAAGCAGCAGCACTGCATTTAGTGGGCTTCAAAGTTACAAAACCATGAGACCTCAAGAGACGCCACGGAGCACCTCCTGCATTGCTCATCTGGTAAAACATGTTATCCAGGGACACTCTGAACCTCTCCCATCCGAGTAAGCCCCCCTTGCTGGTGCCAACCTCAGTCAGCACCATGCAAAGAAGTGGCTCTGGCCCCCCTTGCTGGAAATGCCCCTACATTCAGATCACACACTGGTGGCAGTGATCCCATCCAAAAGGTGGCTTCAGCTGCACTGACTTTTCTGCTGGAAGCAGGAGCTGACTGGATTTCAAGGTGGTTTCTCCCAGCCTCTTGAAATTAGGATCAGATTCAAATGTCTTCAAGAAATCACTGTGATGTGGAACCCCAGGATCTGAATCTTTCTTTCCTCCTTCCTTATTTGCTTCCCTTGTGCTTTTCCAGCTCAAACAAGAGGGTGAAAGAGAAAGAAACACAGGGTTTTGGTGCAGGGAACCAGAGGAATGGGGTGGTCTGCACTATGTAGAAGGCTGAGCTACAACTTCCCATTCTGCACCTGTCACTGTTTTCTCCATGTTTTGGTATTTTTTCTCTTAAAGCATCTTCAGCTGCACAGGATGTGCTTGATCGCATGGAGCAGCACTCCCAGGTCATGTTTCTGTGAGCACTGAGGTTTCAGTGTGTCTCCTGTGTCAGTGGTGGTGAGGTGGTCACAAACTGGAGGGCTCACGAGCCAGTTCTGCAAAGCCTGGTGGGCCTCATAATGAAGTTCTTTCTTCTCATCTCAGAAACCTGCAACAGGCTCTCAAGACAAATCACTTGTAATCAGTCCATCATGAAGCTGTCAGTGTGCTGCAGCAGATGCATCCTCAGTCTGTTCTGAATCTGGTGAGAAACTTGTTTTCCTTGGAAGGTCAGGCAGGTTCTCCCCCTCTTCTCAAAATAATCTGACTGACTATAATCTGGATTGCTGCAGCGTTGGCTGGCTCCATCTCTATCCAATAAGGTGCACTCCTGTCTGGCCAAGGGAGAGAGCTGCCTCCATGGTCAACCACTGAAGGAAATTTTCTTCCCAGAGGCATCTGATTTTTTGCTGCCCCTCATTTTCTTCTTATCTTTCTATCTGAGATGGCTGATTTACATCAAGCATGGACCAAATTCGGGAAAAGAAGGGACAGAGCAGATAATGCTCTAGGCAGGACAACGGGACATGACTGCCAATGAGCCAGAGCAGGTGTCTGGTGTCTAATGAGACATTAGGGTCACACAAAGTCCCTTCTCTGATGGTTTTTGGTGTAGCTCTGAGGTCTGCACCCACACAAGCACAAGCATGGACACCCACACAGATACCACAGGTTTTACACACAACCTTGCAAGCAAGCACATGTTCTCTAGTGCGAGTAGGTGGCCTTTCTATACACATCAAACCCTTTCAGCCTTCCCACTTTCTGAGCCTGCGTGTGCTTTTGCAACTGTTCCACAGCTACACCTGCAGAGTAACATCTCTGCACCCAGCTCTTCTGATGCAGCTGAACAGAGATTTGTTGTTTGGAGATGCTGTTTTCTTCTGACAGTAGGGCCTGCCCAGCCCTTCCATCTGGGATTCATGCAAAGATAATGGCTTCTAGTCACAAACTGTCTGGCAGATACCCCACAGTCCAGCCAGGCAGCCTGCTCTGCTATTTTATTCCCAATAAAACAATGGCACTGTGTATCTCCAGAAGAGGGAGTTTGTGCTTCATCCTGTTCTCCAAGTGTTTGCACAGCTTTAAACATAATGGAAATATTCAAGAGATGCTTTCTTTTCTTATTCATCAGAGCAGCCACTCCTTCTTTCCCTGGACCCTTAACATGTTCAAAGCAATGACCACGCTTGTGATTTGTATCAGGAGTCAAAGTGAAAATGGAGCTTTTTTTTCTAAGCAGCACCTATGGCATTAACGCAGGCCCAAACACTTCATTTATACCTACTGGGCACCAAAGGAGACAAGAGGCTGGGATGAAGGCTAGGGGAAGGAAGCCAAGCAGAAGATTAGTGGAAATACAGACCATGTAACTCAAAGTGTTCCTGACTGGAATAGGTGGTGGTGCACATCTGCATTCATACTGCTTGGCTCCAGGCAGGGACATGTTTGAACTCATCCAAACCTCAAAGCTGGTCTTGGAGTTCCACAGACACATAATAATCATAACAGGGCACAGTATGCTTTTTTGGATGCTATATAATCCTTGGTGAAGATCTGAGAAGCACCTCAGCCATGCAAGTGGGCATAAAGGTGTGAGGAATTAGTGTGAGGTGCCAGTCTGGACCACCAGGCACAAAGAGAGTTGTCAATGGCTCAAAGTGCACCTGGAGGCTGGCTCAAACATCTGCTCCTCAGCCTTGGCACCAAGTGCAGAAACCAGGGCAGCCTCAGAGCCCATGTGGTGGCACAAAGGGAGAAGCCAGATTTGACCATGGAACTGGTCATGAAGCCGATAGAAGGACTGCCAGCCCCAGGGCTGGAGAAAGCCATCATATGTCACTCAAGCAAGGAACGCTGGAACTGCCCAAGGGCTCAAAGGAGCAGCAACAGTGGCACTGCACAGGCGTGGGTCCTGTCTGAGACACTAGCAGCATCTGTACTGCCTTCAGCAGTGACACAATGACAACAGGGTCCTCAGCAAAGGCAGTGAAGTCCAGAGGGGCAAGGAAGAGTCCACAGGAGGAAAAACTGAGCCTGAGTTCAACAAGAGGCAACTGAAAGGAACTGAAATGGCTGCAAATACAGTCCCTTCTGCATGCCACAGTCACAGGGGAAAAGAGCCGAGAGGGATCCGCTCCCTCCTGCAGAACATGGGAACACGCAGTGCAGGGATGTGCAGGTGGACTCGCATCCAGCCCCCGACTTCTTTCAGTTCCTTGAGCTTCCTCAAGAACAAATCTGAGGAAGCAAAGGTAGATTGCAGTGCAAAAGGAACAGAATCCCGGAGCAGCTCCAATTCATGGAAAAAGGAGCTGCAAGGTGAGGAGCTGGGTCCTCCAGCAGCTGCCCAGGACTCTCTCTGCTGTGTGGTCAGAGTTTGTCTTCTACTGGGAGACCACCAAATCAGGGATCTTGGATGCTGGCTGAAGAGTGAGGACAGCAGGTGGTCCAAAAATGTCCAAAGTATTGTGCTGGCAACAAGAACCTTCCAGAAAAAGGCTTGTTGTGGTGGAAACACTGAATATATGCAAACTGACAGACTTCAACTACCATGAACCTTTCACACTGTGTATCAGGATGCAGCAAGACTTTCTTCAGCTCCGTTACCTGCTTTCCCTTCTCTGACAAAACTGCCACACTCCAAGTGAAGAGACACCACAAGAGCCAATGCCAGGTTACTCCACCGGGTTGTAAGCACCTCTGGTCGTGAGCTGTGGTATGACCAGTGATCCCTGCCGGTACGCTCTGGCTCTCCCCTCACAGAGCTGGCACTCCTGGGACAGGCCCATCAAACCAGTCCGAGCACTACAGGCACTCACGGCCGGTCCCTCTCCCCCAACACCGTCTGCTTTCCCAGTGCTGCTGCTGGGGCCCAGTTCTGCTGCTTGCCTGGACAGTCTCCAAGCCCTCCGTGGCCTCCAGGCAGGAGAGACACTTACCCCAGCACCAGGAGGTTTGGCAGGAGGAACTACCCAGGACTTGGTACTCTCAGACCATCTGGACTTTGCAAAAATAAAGGAAGTCTGTAAGGCTGTGAGCATCAGCTGCCCTTTCCCCAGACGGTGAGCACAGCCATCTGCCCTCCTCGCAGGGACAAGGCGTCCTAAGCCAGCAGAACACCCCTGTGCAGCAATCAGGGCTCACCTGAGACGCCCCAACAGCACAGAGAGCTCAGCAGCTGTCTTCCAGAGAAAGAAAATACATACAGGTCTCCCTACACCTTTTTTTTTTTTTTCTTCCACCTGGAGAAAAGGCCTGGAAGCCAGGTATTTCAACAGCTTTTAATGAATCTTGCCATTCACGTCTGACCTTACAAAATGAAAATAACAAGGTCACAGTCGCATCCTAGTTTTATTACAACTGACCTGCAGGCAAAAGGATAGAACTATTACATAAACACTCTGATCCATGTATATAATATCTTAAATAGAAGAGGAAGTCAAACCAGGATACCGGATAAAATATTCTGAAGCTCTTTGAAGCAGTTATGTTCCTGAGCTCCGTTTTACAGACAATAAGGCAACATCCCTGCACATCAGCTTTTTGATAATTTTTATACATTTTTCTATGGTACAAGAGAAAAAAAACAGAGTTCACAATGTACAGTTCTTACACTATTTTCACAGCTTCTGAACACTATACACCTTTTTTTTCTTTTTTAATACATTGTAATAAATGGTGCACCCTTAATAGTTTATAATAATCTATGCTTAATACGCTAAACCTGTCCTTCTGTACAGCCACCCATGCCACAGCACCTCAATCCTGACTTTGTCACTGGCAGCTCAAAGCTTCGCATTTCCATTTCCCATCCGCCAAAAGCAAACTGGTCGTGCTGCCAGCGGGGAGCTCCAGACGGGGTGGGCACCAGAGACGGGAGCCCAGCCTTTCCGGAAGAGCAGAGCAAGGCAGTCGTTTGCGTTAGAGGGAAACTGATTTTGGGGAGGCTCCATCTCAGTGTTACCTGTCTGAAAGGTTTTTGGGCTCCCTGTCACTGGGGAGATGTGAATCTGACCTTAAGGTCTGAAAGGTGGGGGCAGCAGCAGAGCACTTCTGCACACACCTATCTTCACTGGATCTGTGTCTCTTCAGGGCCCCGCAGCCAGCACGCCATGAGACCCGGCGTGCCCAAGGTCCTGTTACAGGTGGCTGAAGGCTGGTGAGATGAATCACAGCTGTGGGGATTTGCCAAGTCTGAGGAAAGCCGAGTTTTCTGAGGCTACAGGGCTGGGGGGAGAATTACTGCTTTAGATACGCTACATATCCTGTTCGACATCTTCCACGTGATTCATCAGAGCTGTTGGGAATGACTAGTTACTTCAGACACCTCTGCCTTGTCCATTTTGGGAAGACTTTAGAGACTGCCTCACCTGAGGAGCAGCCCTGGAGGAACACGCTCCAGGCAGGGCAGGAGCACTGCACCTCCCGGCCCAGCTGGGCACACTGTGCCCCACGGGTGTCACCTCTGCGGCTGGAGAGAGCTGTGCCCGGCGGTCACAGGAGCACGGCCTCAGCTCTCCTTCCCCAACCGAGCAGCTGGGGCAGGGATGTGCTGGTCTCCAGGGCTCCCACATCAGCCCAGTTGCACTTGCTAGCGTTGGTTTGACACGGGAAGCCCTTCCTTGGGAATCCTGCCAGTACCGCTGCATTTTCACTCCCATCACGTCTCTGGCCCTCTGCGTCCTGTTGTCGGTTTTGCCGCAGAGCTTTGACAGTAGGTTGCTCTAACATTGATGAAGTCCTACCAAGTGCCTAAACTAGACAACTCAAAATGGAAATCAGAGACCCTGCAGTCTCCATTTCATCCCTGGTAAGCTACTAAATGCCTGAAAACTGCAATGTTTTGAACAAAAAAAATGTTTTCTGGAAAAATTAATCTTTGAAAAATATGCCAATTTTTAAAAAAATGACTAACACCCTGTTTTCCTCAGCAACGGGCCAGACAATGACAGCTTGCCTGGCCTTGCTGGGTCAGCTAAAAGCCCACAAGGCATTAGATGCTCCCTCATCTCCACCTCATCCCTACCTGCACCAAACAAACTCAGTGAGGTTCGCTCTAGGGTGCAGAAACAAGAGCTATGGAGGGTCACATAAGAGGTTAAATACTCCCAGAAGGTGGTGAACAAAGTCTCCAGCAAGCTAAGCAGAGCGACACTCGCAGCAGTGGGGCGGAGGGGGCAGCCCCAGCGTCCTGCTCGCAGCGCTGAGGTTTGGTCTTGTGAGGGACACCAGGCTGGGAGGCGGCAGCGCTGCTGGGCTGGTCTCAGGGTCAGTGAAAGGCACTAGCATCAGGGCTGGGGACAGTGAAGAACATGAGAAATATTGGCTAGAAATCACAGACATTCGTTTGTGGCTCATTAAAACAGCTGCAGACTTTGTGAGTGGCACTTGTCGAGGTCAAAGCAAAGCCAGCTGGTGGTGAGCACTGTGCAGCTATAAATCAGGTCACAAGCAGGTTAAATTCAATTGAGTAGTTTAATAATTCTTCAGGTCAAAGGTCTTATCTTACCAGGAAACAATTTACAGGACACCTAGTTAAGAGTGGCTGGCTTGGTAAAAGGAGAAAGAATACATTATGTCCCATCTCTGAATAGTTTAATGTTAGCCTCTTTCAACGCAACATATTTTTGGTAAAGACATATTCACTATATTTAACATGATCTCTCTTTAACAGGAAGTTCAGCTGAGCACGCTGTCCCCAGAAAGTACACTGCGACTGTAAAGCAACAGAATTTCATAGCAGTAAATCTATTGCACTTTGTGAAGAATAAAATTCTCCTTTGCCTTTCTAGCTCCAGAAGGCAAAGCATCTCGTTGGTTAAGCAAGTTCTTCTCCCTCCAGGCAAAGTCTCTTTAATGTTCAGACAGACAACGCCTAACTTTTGTTTGTTTGCTTTTTATTATTACTTGAAACAACAATTGGAAGAGTTTGAGAGAAAAATCTTTCCAGTAGCTGCTGAGAAGTCTCCAAGTTTTGAGTCTAGAAATGAATTTTAGGTGCTATCCAATCACGGTCAACAAATAAATGTACTTATTTCCACATTTCATGAATATGTCCACAAAAGAGCAAGATGAGGTCTCTCTTTGACCAACACTAACACTGTGTGATCAGGTATTACAGGGATGCACTTTATATGTGACAACAGTATACAGACAGGATGGAAATAACACCAATATTATTGCACATGGTGTCTGGGCGAGCATTAAAAACACTGCAATATGTGATGAAAATTCTTTACAGCTTGTTTTCTCTCAGCCCTTTTTCTAGAGTTTGATGTAGCAGCAATATCAATCGACGTACATTGGAGAGCTGGGAGTTGCTGGCATTTGATCCAGGATTTTACAAACATAGCATGCAACATCCACTGTGCGTTCCTCATACATCAGGATGAAAGGATGTTTCTGGAATCAGATAAAAAAACCAACAAAGTTACAGTCGCTCTTCTGACACATGCTGGCTACCCCAGAAAACAGCTCAGTGTATGGATTTGCCTGATGCAGGAACACAGGGCTTGGTGGTGGCTGTAGGACAGCAGGACATACAGCCTGGTCCGTGGTTGTTACATACAGGGCATCAGTATCTTAAATACACAGCACGGAGGTGGGGCAGGACTCCAGGAGTGCCAGGAACTGCTGGGCAGGAGGCAGGGAGGGTGCAGTATTAGTAGTACCTGGCTCCTTTGTGAATGGACCTGTACTGAAATACTTTCAAGAGAGGTTCCATCATCAGCCTTCTCAGCAATGGGGAGACAGGAGTGACAGGGAGACATGGCTTCTGGAGGTCAAACTGGAGATCAGGACCCAAACCCAGTTCTGAACCCTGTCCCTCTGCCCAGGAGGCTGTACTGGCCAGACCCGCCTCAGAGCAGCTGGAAAGTAACACCACAGTGACCCTCTTGGCCAGGACACCAGATAAACTCCTTTTGTATCACACCACCACCATCAGGGACCCAGGGCATGGTTTCACACATCCCTGAAGAGGTGGTTTCCAGATGCCCAGAGCTCCTTGAAGGTGCATGGGTGCTAAGTGTGACTTATCCAACCCAGAAGCATCACTGCATCTCATCCTTTTGGGCCCCCCATCACAGACAGACTCTGCCAGTGTCCTACTCCAGAGGAGTCCTACTCTACAGTGTCCTACTCTTTCAGGTCTCACTTTTGACTGAGCACTCCCCACCTCGCTGTGTGACCTGTGTGTTGGAGCAGTAACACGTGACAGTGCTGGCCAGCAATCCGACAGGGCTCCTGCACAGTACCAGCACCTCAGGCAAAGGCATCATTCACAGGACACACCCAGCTCCTGCCCAAGCCTGCCCACTTCAGGGATCACTGATCCGCTGCAGCTGGGCGTCTCCCCCATGCTGATCTCCCGTGTTTGTGTACAGACACTAATGATCTCGGCCATCGCCATGACCACAGGCCAGGGACAGCAGCAGGGAGCTGGTGCTCTTCCTCGGGCTGTGGAGCTGAACACCCCGCCTCGATGGCCCGAGAAGACAAGGAGGGACCTTGGACTTGTGACCCAGCCCTGCTGCGTGACCGGCAGAGCTGCGACGGCCAGCGCAGGCAGCCACGCTTTGCACTCACCAGAAGCTCTTTATACTTTGGCCTTTTGGACTCGTCCTTTGTAAGGCTAAAGAAAGCAGAAAGAGAATTAGGAGAAGGTGAGACTGGGCAAATTGTCACAGACATCAAATGCAGATTTTTTACGCACACAATGTTGAATCCTGCTGTCGCAGTGGGACTCACAAGCTTTTCTCTTCTGGAAAAAACATCCTTGTGCTGTGAGTGACAACAGAGACTCTCTCCCTCCCTCCCCACAGGGGTGAACAACAAGTGTGGCCACCAACAAACCCTGTTGGGGACGGAGCCCAAGGGAGATGCCGGTGGAATGCCATCCCCACTGCTGCCGCCTCCAGACAGAAATGGGTTTGACTGCAGCACCAGTTTCGGGCAGCAGCACCAGCCCATCCTCCATGCAGCGGGGCTCAGAGGCAGAGAGGAGCCAGCGCTGCCTGCCAGGGCACCGCATCACCCCCTCCGCATGCGCGGGCAGGGGCCGGGCCGTAGCAGACAGCAGATGGACAAACCACCCTGTGGGGCCCGGTCTGGGCTCCCAGGCCCTTCTGGCTCATCCCCAGCACTGGTGGCACATCTGACGCTGAGCAGGCCACCAGTGCTGGGAAGGGACAGGAGAGGTGACGCGGCTGCCCAGGGGCAGCTGGGGGACAGGGGGGCTGGCTGGAAAGCGTCCCCTCCCACAGGGCTCCACTGGCCCCAGGACCACCTGCTGGCCACCCAGCCCCAGCACAGCGCAGGGGGACAGCAAGCGGCAGCAAAGGCCACCAAAATCCCCGCAGCGGAGGGGCATGGTGGTGGGGTGCAGGAGAGGGGCTGGGGACCAGAGGCAGAGGGCTGTGGAACGGGGCTGGGCAGCACCGGCAGCCCCTGCCCTGGGAGCCAGAGCTGCACCACTGGGAAGACAAAGGGCGGATGCAGCGTCTTGTGCAAACCAGGGGAGTTCAGTCTAACTCCCAACAGCTGCATTTCCATCCCCACGGGCTCTGGCTGGACCTTTCTCGAGCTCCAGCACTACTACAGTGTGGCCTCAAATTATTCGGAGCAGCAGAGGGTAATTATTGGAGCAGCAGAGGGTAATTACCGCTGCAGGCCGGTGCTGCTCTGCCCTGTGACCTGCCTGTGGAGCTGCGCAGGGGCAGAGGGGCAGGAAATCCCGCGGCTGCTGCACAAACATCCTCGCTTCAGGCTTTTGCTACCCAACAGCGATTCATTTCCTGACCTCAGCGAGTCCAGGAGCTCGAATACACTCCTCCCAAGACCTTTAAGTCAGAACTTCAGCTCGCTAACCAAGTTTTGCTCTGAAATTTCCATGCACGCTTTCATAAAGCAGTCCTAGAAATCTTTCATTTCTTTTCCAGCTTGACATGAAGCTGCGTGTCTGGAGTGGCCGTTTGCAGCACCAGGGGCCGGAACATCTGATCTCCTCCGCAGGCAGCCCAGAGCTCAGGAGCTCATGGCCCTGCCCGTGAGCACGGTACCTCTGCCAGCACCAGGCTCCCGAAGGCCAGACCCAGAGCTTGGATACTCTGAGAGTTCTGGAGCAGAAAGCTGAATTGCTGTAAGCAGTTACAAGAGGAATGTGACTTCAGATAAGCATCTAACACAGGGAGGTAGACTGAAGGGGAAAATGTTCCACCCAGGCATTCACAGCACTGTTGGAATCCAAAGGAAATTGAAAAAAAAAAAAAAAAAAAAAATCCCAGAAAGTTTTTAACATTATTGAAAGTATCCTTTCCTCACTGATCTATCACAGTGAGCAGGCAGCAACACTGCAGGACTCAGCAACATTCTTCCTGATCCTTGAATGCACAAAAATAGAAGATTCACATCTGCAGGGATGACCAGATTTATGCCATCACCTAAAAGCACAGCCTTTTGGAGACTCACCTGCCTGCTTAGTAACACCAAAGATTACTGTTTGCACTTAACTAAAGGTTATTAAGAGAAATATTTATTACAGTGTTGCTATGAAGACATCATAAATATTCCAGGCAGAATTCAGATTATTTACAAAACGAGGTTAAACAAAAAACAGAATTAGACTGAAAACTGTCCTGTGCATTATGGCTGTTCCAGAGCAGCAGGCCCTGGAAGGGGTGAATGGGCTGGAAATATGAACTGACCCAATCTGACCCATGGGCCAAAGATCCCGCTGTTCAGCAGAGATGCCACGCAGACTCCTTTGTTGGGTGATCTGAAGCCAAGCTCACCACTGCATGCAAGGCAGGAGAGCACGCTCCTGGCTTTGCAAACTCTGTAATGATATGGCATCTCTACAGAGAACTATGTGGGAAATAAACTATTGCTCGTACTGTACATGGGGAAAGCAACTCTGACTTTCTAACCAAATGCTACACTGCTTCTGACTGAAAAGTGGAAACTTCTTTTGAGCAGCAAACCGTTCCGATGCTCTATTTTCTGCAGCCCAAAGACAATAACCAGGCCTTCCTTACAGCCAGCTGGAAAGTGGAACCTGGCCTCCGTAAAAATACATCATTCCGAAAGAAAGTAAAATCCAAATGCAAAAAACATCTCCAGCAGATGGAAAACCTCTTGAAAGTTAAAATTGTCTAGAGTCGAGTCTTCCTCGAGCTCCGAGATTGACACCCCTGTGCTGGGGATGTCCATCACCTGGGTCTGCCCAGGGCAGAAAGTTCTAGAAGACAAACACGGGTCACACTGATGGATCTGTGTGCTTCAGTATTAGGTTAACAAAATTATGCTGACCACCTTTCACATTTTGATAGAAAAATGCTTCATCAGAAAATTCATAATCTGCCCTTGACCTAAGCAGGACCCCACACACGTGGCAGGCAGACTGACTGCCCCTAGCCCCTCCTGCGCCAACACCGCACACTCTCCATCCAAGGCTGACTGCACTGAAGAGGCCCTGCCCTACAGAAAACCATCTCCAGCCTTGATCTTGACATGTGATTGACACGAGACATGAAGCCAACAACCACGCAAGCCACCCGCTACAGGTCCTGGGAGTCACTGCGCTGAGCAGAACTGGGCCGGAAGGCTCCTGGACTTGCCAGACAAAAGGCAGGACCAGTACAGATCCTCTGCTCGACCACAAGACAATACTGCCAGGTGTCTCGGGCTTCTGCCTGCAGAAGGGAAAGAGCAGGTTTGTCCCAAGGCTGTGTCACACCAAGGAACAGGATGAACAGGCCAGGCCCTTACCTGGTCATGCAAACCTCCTGCCACGGATCTTATCCTGCCTCCCCTGAGCAGACTCTCAGAGGTTTTCTCCTCATCCCTTCCCTGATGAGCAGTTTCCAAAGGTGAGCCTTTCAGCTCCCAACCAGACAAGTCTCCCATTACCTCCAAACCAGGGTCCTCACCCTACCATTGGTGCAGGAAGTGAAACTAAGCTAGCAGGTGCTTGGCATGTGACCACTGCCAAATACGTAGCAATGACAAAACAAGTCAACTTCAGGTGCTTTCAGTAGGAAACACTTACCACAAGTTGACGAAGTTGATGAAACTTGGGGAGAACTCCCTTTCCTCTGAGTTACTCAGCTGCGGTGGGTCTCCTTTTACTACTTGTGTCAACTGGTCAAACACACTGTTCCACTTGGGGTAGGGGAATCGCCCTGTGGCCAGCTCATACTGCAGAGAGACAGCAGCAGCACCAGGCAGGTTACACAAGGTAAGTTCAATCAGGGTAAGAAAATGTCTGCAAGGACCCTGAACCCCCTAAAAGGAAGACTAAGATGAGATTCTTCATCCCACTCCCTGTATGAAGCTCAGCTGAGAGGAGGGAAAGTTTTACCCAATATTAAGTTTTGCTGCCTACATGAGAAGCACCTCCAGATTTAACCCAGCTATGCCATGCTTTCATGTTGACAACATCCTCTCCTGCACTGACTAAAAAAAGAACCAATGCTCTTACTAAGGTGTTCAAAAGTAGGAGAGTAAAATCCTCCAGTCCCTTTCCAAGCATCCTAACAGCCACAAAAGAAAACGGATCATGACAATCACACAATTATAGAATATCTCAGGTTGGAAGGATCATTGAGTCCAATGCCCTGCTCCTCGCAGGACAATGAAAATGAGCATTTTAGAACCCCGGTGGGGAAGACAGAAGCTGCTGGTTCGTACTTATTGCTTCTGCTTCCTCTTAACCACCTCGAGAAGTGAAGATCTTTTCAATTTATCAGTGTGTGCACCCAGCAGTGCTGTGGTTAAGCCACAGAGGAATCAGCAACCAGGACCCAGGATTAACTGAAGTCTTCTGCACAGCCCAAGTACACCAGATGCCAGGGCTGCCAGAGGCCTATTTACACAGGTTGGATGCTCTGTTCTGCACCACCACACTCACCATCCCTTCTCATCTGAGATTTTGAAGACAAAATTCATTTATGATCCATAACCTCTTCCCTGTTCACACCTTTTTCTCTGCAAAACATAGTGGCAGCTAAAGGTATCCTCAGGGGTGCAGGCGAGCCATCTGCCTCGAAGGGATTTCTCTTGTTTCTGAGGCAGGAGGTGCCCACTGCAATCACAACATGCAGCAGAGCTGGGCTTTGCTTCAAGCATGTGTTTGACCCCAACCATCGCACTGCAAAGCCACCAAGGCTACCACCAGGGAAGTACCACGCAGCAGAGGGTTTAAACCCCACTCACTCACCAATGTAATTCCCAAGCTCCAGACATCTGAGCGGACGTCATAGCCTTGCCTGGACGCGCTGGGATCTATCCTTTCAGGCTGAAACAGAGAGAAGGACCAGTCAAACACTGTGCCATGCGGGAAGGTATGAGAAGCATCTGCAAACTTAGAAAAAAACTCTAAGCTCGTCCCACCAGGCAGAGCCTGGCGCAGCTCTCGAGGCAAATTCGTTGCTAAGGGCAGACATCCAACCCCAGCAGAGAAACATCTTAAGGAATCAAACACTGATTTTATGGAGGTATAGGGTAAAAGGTGATCTGTAATGGCAATTCAGCACAGTCCAATCCTTTTTTATTTTTTCCTTCTGTACAAGCAGCTTGAATAATTGTTACTGTCTGTCTAGTTTTGTTTAACTTTGGGAAGTCTTTAACACGAAGTCTTGCTTTCTCTGTTTTTACAGCGAAGTTGTCCCTAGGGTATCATAAGAACTGGAATAAACATCTTCTTATCCACCAGCCTGGGAAACTGATGTTCAGCAGCGTCTGTCTGAACTCTTCTTCCCAACTGTCTGCTGGTTGCTAAACCTTAGGAGGCATTAAAAACAACGCCTTTTAAGAACAGCTCTTCTTTACGAGGTTTTGGGCATCCCTTGAAGGCACCTATGATGTTACAAGGTCTTCAGACGTTCAAAAAGTTTTCCACAGAAAACAGAATCAAGCCAGACATAGGTGATTTGCACCTAAGAGCGAGTTATCCAGAGAGGTGAACCAGCACTAAACATCTTTATGCTCTGCATGTCATCTTTATGAGAAACTTCAATTCTGTCTTCTTTTGTTAAAAATGCAATCATTAAAATGTCAAAAGAAAGAGGGTCTCATGCAGTTTTGACTACAACAATAATAGAAACCTGAACGGCAATAAAATACTAAATTATCAGGTACAGGAAATACTATGAAAGCCCTGGTTGCTTTGTGAGCTACATTTTAATACAATTTCATGGCAGCTGCCAGCTGAAGAGTGACACGCCATGAACAAAGTCCCTTAGTGCAACCTCAACCCTCCAGCGGACCACCGCACGAGAAGACTACCACGCTCCTACAATCCCTCCCAGCTCCTCGTGGCATTTCTGCTTGCTCTGCCATGCTGCTAGCTCTCCTCTTTGCAGCCCACCACTTACAGGCGGCTGCCCCAGCTGTGACTGCTTCCAGACCTATCCCATTCCCTCAGTCACCAGGATCTTCTCCAACAAGGAAACTTGCCCAGGCCACCACCCACACAGAGAAGGGAGACGTTTCCACCAAGCTTCAGTGGTTCTACACAGGGATTTTCCTACAACCGTCGCGTGTCCACTGCTCCTCAGTACATAGCATATTGCCTTCCCAGAGCCACTGATGTGTTTTATCACCCTTACTTGTAGTTACAGTATCTGCTTTGAAACAGGCTGGCTTCAAAGGCCAGACCCTGACCACGCTACCTTTTCCACTCTCCTAGGTCTGCCCTTTGCTTTCTTATCCTTCGGTTATGGTTTCCATTCATCTTAAACTCAGGTATTAGTTATTCCTCTCATGACTCGGATGGACTTTTCAACAAGTCTGGTGGAAGAACATGCAAAATAATAAAATTACTAAAATTCAACTCTCTTAAACGTAGCATGCTCATCTTGTATCGCATTTATATTGCAGGTAAACCTGTGCTTCTAACTGCTCATAGCTCAGCACCCTGCCTTTGCATGGATGAGTTCAGTCTTTCATCATTGGGTATACCATATCTACAGACTACCAATTAGCTGATAAGGAATTAATAGCAAATATAAGCATCTATTTCTTTAAATGTGGAGAACAGAAACGTAATGACAATTTAACCCCGATTTTGTAGCTGAGACAGTGGGGAAAGTATGTGAAAACAGCAAACGGGATGAAGATCTGAATGGAAAATGTGTATTCCCAGTCCCTGCTACTTGCTTATTTGAGGGGAAATTTGACAAGCATTGACCATCCAGGATGTGGATGCTCTTAGATGTTTCCAGGAACTTACTGGACATTTCAGTAAGAAGCAAAATGTCTCAAGGAGAAGCTTGTGGGTGAGCACTGGCTCACACTCAGGCTCAGAAAGGACAAGAGGAGCTCAGACTTATAAATTGAAGCTGTTCTCTGCTCAGAAGTAGTACCTGGAATAACATCACCTAATGGGTACAAAAAAGGTCAAAATGCTCTCAGTGCTACATTTCTGTGGACAGTCCAAAATATTCATGAGACAGCAAACAGAAAATGCCAGCAGCAGGAATGCAGACAGAAGAATATAGCATCAACAACGGACCAGGCGGCAGGCACCTCCTCTGTGCCCTCGTACAGAGGCTACAGGCTGAAAAGAAGTTTCCAGGGACTCTCATCAGTCACGCTCATGAGTGATGCTGCACCTACCCTGCCCTGTCTCAATGCCACGGGCAGCGTGACAGACCTGCCCCTCCCCAAAAGCCTTGTCTGCCTACAGCCCCCACACAGCCCCTCCAGCACTCCCAGGTCACGGGCCCCAGAAGAGCCAGACTTGATCAGCCCAGCAGCACACCCAGCACCCCGCTGCTGCGACCGCAGCCCTGCCTCCAGTCCTGCTTCCCCTCTGCGCAAGGCTCTCACTGCATCCTCTTCCCTCCAGCCCCTCCTGCCAGACGCTGGTGGCTGCTCCTGCCTGCTTGGTTCCAGCAGGCAGAGATGGCGTGAAGCACATCAAGATATTATCCCTTCCCTGTCCCTCAGGCACAACAGCACTGTGGCCAGCAGGTTAAGGGAGGTAAATCTCCCCCTCTACTCTGCCCTGGTCAGACCCCACCTGCACCACTGCAGCCAGCTCTGGGGTCCCCAGCACAACACAGACACAGACCTGGTAGAGTGGGTCCAGAAGAGGGACACCAAAATGATCTGAGGGCTGGAACACCTCTCCTGTGAGGACAGGCTGAGAGAGTTGGGGCTCTTCAGCCTGGAGAAGATGGGAAGACCTTGTTGCAGCCTTTCAGTATTTAAAGGGGGCTCATAAGAAAGATAAAGACTTTTTATCAGGGCCTGTGGTGACAGGACAAGGGGCGATGGTTTTAAACTGAAAAGTAGATCTAGATTGAGCATAAGACTGACATAGTTTACAGTGAGGGTGGTAAGACACTGGAACAGGTTGCCCAGAGAAGTTGTGGATTCCCAATCACTGGAATTGATTGAAGTCAGGTTGGATGGCACTTTGAACGACCTGATCTAGTGAGTAGCAGCAGGGGCTGGACTAGATAATCTTTGAAGGTCCCTTCCAACCCAAAGCATTCTGAGGTTCTACAGTTCTATGATTCTATCAGTGCTACCTGTGCTGCAGGCTGCTATGGACCCCTGCCCACAGTGAGGCAGCTCTCCAGGGGCATGGCTGCTATCCATGCCAGACCATAGGTGTTTTGGCAGCAGAAGATGGATTCCACAGGTGGCACGTACCTTCCCACCATGAATATCAGTCACTTCACAGGAACAAAGACCACCCTGTGCCAAGAGACTGTCTCTCGCCCCACACACACTGCCATGGGACATGGTGCCCGTGTGACAGATGCTGGTGTGCAGCAACAGTGGCAATGGCCCAGCCCTGCACACTGCTGGGGACACATCAGGACTTCTGGAGGCTGCCACCAGGCACCAGCCAGCACAGGGCCACACAAAATTATGGCGATGGTGGCCTTGCCAGAGATGGGACTCCCACGCTGCAGATCCACAGGAATGTGCCGCAGCAGAGTGAAGCAATTCGGAGACTGCAGAAGGAGGACTCACCTTCCATGCAGTGAATTACAGGACAGCGTGGAGAGCAGGTATTTTGGGCAGGGCATGAAATAGTAGAAGGCTGTGTGTTACAGGGACTGGTGAGGTAGGTGGCACTGGTGAGACAGAGCTCCTCAGCTGAAGCACCCACGCAGGGGCAGCCTGCAACCACAACTGAGCAGAGCACAGACAGAGCCTTGGCCCTAGACCATGGTGGCACAGTTAAAGGGAAAGCAGGATGGACCAAAATAAATCCCGTCTAAATACAGAGCAGAAAGAATCCTGGGAATTTTCCACATAGATGACATGGGAGCAATTATGACCAATGAAGGAAGAGCCAGTGTGTCACACCCTGGGGACTCGGAACAAGGGCTGCAGACAAAGCCCGGCTCATACCAGGTGTCCCTATAACGCCAAGCACAAGCGAGTAAAAGAAATGGCCATGATGGAGACCCACCACTGGATGTGCTGACAGTGTGAAGAGGCAGGGTGTGAATGCATCAAAGGAGGGTGCAGGCTGCCATGGCACTTCTATTTCGGTGTCCAGCTAAGCACCAGCACCTTGATTGAATGAGCAGGAACGGGCAGCACTGATCCTCCCTCTCCTCCAAACCCTGGCTAAGCAAACACGCACAATTTGGGGTATGACACAAGGACAGATGCACACATGATTCCCAGTAGTTTTCAGCTGTTTCATGTTGTTAAAGAGCAAAGTAGCATTTCTGGAAAAAAAGCAATTCTTGAAACTGAGATTTGGGGTTTCACTGGTTATATAATCAGGGAATTTTATCCCACATGTACTGCTAATTCAAAATTGCCTATATGGCATTAAAATGTACATAACAAACTCCAATTTGCTACTTAGGCCAATATATCCCTGAACTAAAAGAAAATAAAAGGTTACCAGGAGCAAAGAACGACCAGAAAGAGCTAAATTTTTGCAAAACAAAAAGCAGAACAAAATCTAAACGATACAAATTCTCCCTCTGCTCCAAGCACAGGAACAGACAGATGCGAGAAGGAAGCTGCCAGCCTCTGTTGGAGGCTATCTTCTCACACTGAAACACATGTGAAATGAAGTCCGGGGACCTCCCTGGCTTTGGCTGATGGTGGGAGCAAGGTAAAGCACTGCACATCTGGAAGCAAGGCTCTGCGGGCTGCAGCTGCAGCGTCATCTGCAGGAAATTCAGCTGCAAACCCCACGGTGAGCTACAACGAGGGACAGGCAGAGTTAACGGACCTTCGCTGCTCTGACACAAACTGGACACATGAGCCGCAGCTCCCCAGCACACTGTTCTGCTGCTGTTAACCAAAACACCACGTGGGTTTGTGTAGGGACGCTCAAGACGAAAATGCCGCCTCCTCGGCAGAGGTGCCCCGTAACCATGACCTTGCTGGGATGCAGTGCCCTATGAGGGGCTCAGCAAGTGCTCGCAGAGAGAAGTGACTCATCTCTCAGGGCCACCTCCAAACTGGAGGCACAGCAAGGAGGGGAGACGTGTCTCTGAACAGCTGCCTGCAGGGTTGAGCAACAGCAATGGAAACCACCTTTAGGACCATAAATAACTAGTTTGGGAAATTCTTCTGCTGTTCAATAAAGGAAAATGGTGTCACTCACTTTTTGTACTCCTGTATTTCTCAGTATTGCTTTGGTGAAAAGCAAGTTGTTCGTCTTTCAGGGCTCTCCCCTGCACAGGCCTCTCGCACACCCGACCAGAGCGCGGAGCGATGGCCAGCATTAGTGTCACAGCACGGCCCGGGCCGGGACATGCGTGATGGGCACAAAGCAGGGCAGGCCAGGAGGCACTAACTCGCTGGGCTCTCGGACCTGCTCCTCCTGTCTCCTCCTCCTCCTCCAGAGCACCAGGACGCTGCGTGCAGCTCCCTTTCATCTGCTCACTGAGACCTCCAAACATTTTATTCCTGCAAGTCCCTTCCCTGACTTCGCTACAGGGCTGAGCTGGCAGTTCAAACCCTGTAAGGCTGTGGAAGAGCCTGACCACTCAAATCACCAGGAGATGCTCACCACCAGCCCTGTGGACACGACCACCATCTCCCAGAAAAGGCAGTCCTGCTCTGTGAAGTGACTGTCCTCAGGAGGACTTGCTGTGCTGTAAACCTTGGTGCCCAAGATGCAGCACTACAGAAGGTGCTGGAGCTTCAAATGTGAACATCCAGTCCCTCCTCTTGGCCAGTGTTACTGCTCTGCTCTATGGGAAGTTTCGGAGGCTCTCCCTTAGGTAACACCAATCTCCCTCTGGTGACCCCAAATTCTTTTACTGGCTGCTAAAGAGGTGACGTGTCTAATTTCATGTGGATCTTGATTTTTATGTGCAGTGAAGCCTAATAATCTTTCTGGATCTCCTCCTGGGCACGTAGGAGCTTACAGAAGGTGACCTCAGTGCTGCAAAAGCCTCGGTCTAAGAGCACCGATGTGAGTCATTCACATGAGCAAGCGAGGCATCACAGTCACACTGTGCTGGGTAAAGTCTTTTCTAAGGTTATACTCCTCCTCTCTAGTGAAAGGTGACTGATGAAAAACCTATTAACACTTTGTTTTCTCTGGGCCTGTATCTCAACACCAATTGCTACAGGAGTCGTGCAGCATCCTATGCAGCAGCCTACCCTGGCTGCACAGGAGACACCGCTCCTCGGCCAGATGTTACACGGCAGAGCAAGGGCCACACAGCATGATGGGTGGAAGAGCTGACAGGGAAGTGGAAAACATGGTTGGTCTGTCTTTGCTGACTAGATGGACCTGCTGCTTCCCCCTGCTCCTCAGTCCACCACCTCTGGGACAGCAGCAATAACACTGCCTCTGTGTGCATCATTACTACAGCTACATAGGAGATGAGTAGTACTGTCAAAAAATACTTCAGCCAGAATATTCATCCCTGCCTGGACTTTTGGGTTCAGACATTCCTGCCCAAATCCCCTCTGTTCTTTGATTTCCTGTCCCTTCCCCTTGCCCACGTCAGCCACGAAGCCCGTGGCTGCACAGAGACTACCAGCAGAGATCATGTTTCTAGAGAATGGCCTTTCCTCCCCTTCTATTTCCTTTACATATTTACTCTGAGAGAATGTTTTATTTCAAAACTTCTCCAACAGCATTTTCCAGGTGGAGATGCTGGATTCCATTTGCATGGGATTATCATCACCTCCCAGCTGGCTTTCCCAACAGCGTTTGAATTCCTCGATCTCAACAGCAGGAAGATGGCAGGAAGCGATGTACTGCTGGACAGGGGACACTTGCTAGGCACAGAAAGACTGGCAGAAACATTAATGAAGGCAGCGAGGTCCCATTAGGCTTGGCACAGCATATTCTCAATGACCTTATTCATCTTGTTAAAAAAGGTAAGTGTGTGGCCGTAATAAACTTGGACTAGTGCAGTGCATTGTCTGGACTGCAATTAAACCAAGCACCAATAATCTGCATTAGTAAATGGCTTCACTGGTAGAGTTCAGAGTGTAACTGTTGTTAAAAGGACTCTATGGAGTGGGAAGAAGGATTTGTAACGGGACCTCAAAGGTGATCTCTCTTGGCCTACCTCTAATAATATCCAAGAAAATATAAAATCAGTGTTGCTAAATTCTGCATATTAGAAAAATATTGCTAGTGTGATAAACAAGGGTTCCTGAAGAACTAGTGTGATTTGAATGTTTGGTAAAATGGGCTCTGACTGCATGCTGACTCACTCAACCACAGAAAAAGCAGCACTCTGGGGTGACAGACAGGCTCCTAGAACAGTACAGGAGAGCATGAAACCCCAGAGGAGCATCACGATTAAAGGCACGTAGCTGGGGCAGCACGCTAGGAACTGCTACTTTTATATACTCCGCAAGCGAGACAAACACTGGAAGTTTGCTCAATTTCAGGGTGTACGTTTGTAAAAGGATGCTAAAAAAATTGAGTGTTTGTAGTGCGGCCATAAAACACAATCCAATCTGCCTTAAGGGCATAAGATGCTCAGTCCCTAATCTCCTCAAAGAAAAGCTTAAGAGGTGACTACATCAGAGTCAGAAAGTACCTACTGAGGAAAGAGGCAGTAGCAAGTAGAGGAGTCCCTAATTCTGCAAAGTAGAAACAAGAACCCCCAGCCATCCATTGAAAGAAGACCTACTCGTGTTAAATAGATGGCATTAGGAGCATAATTCATGACGAGGACAACTTCATGGGCACTACGGTAGATTCTCCAGCACCTGAAGAGGCATCTTGAATGCAAGACTGCAGAGGTCTTCTTCTGGCACTGTTTTGGGAGGCCACCTTCCAGTACCTCACAGCTTGATGCATCCCCTCAATGCCATCCCCACTGCTGCTTCCAAGAACTGTCTTAGTTGAATGAGGCCAAGCTCTGGAGAGGCCGCAGTTTTGGAGGGCTGCAAGGGCTCATTTCAAACTCACTAAGAAACTTTGTCATGGAACCTCACTCACGGCCTGCAATTTTGGTGGGGATGCTCTAGAAGTCCTTGAAGTGTTAGTTACAAAAGACTAAATTGCAGGGAGCCCAGTTATCTAATAATGTTAGGCCTTAATGCCTAACCCAAGCTTTCAAACACATACTGAAAAGGAGTATAGCAGGAAGCAATGCAAGGGGACAAATTCTGATCCTGGAGGACTCTATGATGCAGCAGAGAAAGGGAACCAAGAACTACAGATGAAGTTACACACATCCTAACCAGAACTCAAGCATAACAAAATGCAGATGATCATCAGCAAAGGTGAGTCAATTGTGTGGCAGCTCAGATAGTGTCAGGCTGGAGTCACTAGCAGCTCAAACCTTAAAATCTGGTTCCTCTTTCTTCAAGAACTCTTCCATTCAACCAGAAGCTGTTGGTCTGGGCACAGGATCAGGAGGCTTCCCTGGCTGTGTTTGATCAGTTGGCTTGGCCTCATCACCCATGAAAGTTTGCACCTGTAAAGCACAGCCTTCACCCCCCAGGTCCAGTCCTGACCCCGATCTTTCCCATGTTATGCGAAATAGGAGCTTTTGCAGTCCACAAGCACTTGAAAACCTGGTCCTGAACAAGGTGGTGTGCCCTGCTCCTGCCATGGCCCTCGTGCCCTGCCTGCTCCACCCTTCACAACCCTTCACCTCCTCTCCCCGCACCTGACCCTGCCCTAAGGAACCTTGCCCATCCCTCTCTGCACCTTCACTGCCCTGATGATCACGTTCTGCTATCTGTGGCTCCCAATTAGCCTTCCTGTAGCTAACCGTGGCGGCAGGGGCTATCCTGGGCTGCCCCAGCATAGACAGTCATGTCCCACGCAGAGCAAACCCACAGCAAGCAGGAGCTGCCTGCTGTTTCCACCTCCAATCCCTCCGAAGGGCAGCTATCTCCCACACCTGACTTTTTGGTACTTCCCATGTAAAGAGGGACCTGGGGGTGTTGATTGCCAGACCCCTGAACAGAAGCCAGCAGTGTGCCCAGGTGGCCAAGAAGCCCAATGGTATCCTGACTTGTATCAGCCATAGTGTGGCCAGCAGGGACAGGGAAGGGATCTCACCCCTGTGCTCAGCACTGGTGAGGCCGCCCCTCAATGAATGGGTTCAGTTTTGGGCCCCTCACTCCAAAAAGACCATTGAATTACTCGAGCGTGTCCAGAGAAGGGCAACGGAGCTGGTGCAGGGTCTGGAGCACAGGTCTGATGGGGAGCGGCTGAGGGAACTGGGGGGGTTTAGTGTGGAGAAGAGGAGCTGAGGGGAGACCTCATGGCCCTCTACAACTACCTGAAAGGAGGGTGCAGAGAGGGGGGATGAGTCTCTTGAGCCAAGGAACCAGCGCCAGGACAAGAGGGAATGGCCTCAAGCTGAGGCAGGGCAGGGTCAGACTGGCTCTTAGGAAGGATTTCTTTGCAGAAGGGGTTGTTGGGCGTTGGAATGGGCTGCCCAGGGCAGGGGGGGAGTCCCCATCCCTGGAGGGGTTGAAGAGTCGGGTTGACCCAGCACTGAGGGATCTGGTGGAGTTGGGAACGGTCAGTGCTGGGTTAACGGTTGGACTGGATGATCTTCAAGGTCTTCTCCAACCTAGACGATTCTGTGAAATCCTAGTGGCCAAAATTACTTCCCCCCGCCTCTCCTCTACAAAACTCATTTCCTGCCCACAATACCTCTGGCCAAAGATGGGTGGTTACACAGGCGGCTGCTGACATATTTCCCCAGGTTTATATAAACTGCCTGTGCAGACGAGCATCTAAACGGGCGAGGAGGAAAATCCCATCCTGCCACGGGGGTGGAAGCGCCACCACAGAGACACGAGCTCAGCCCTGCAGCAGAGCTGCTCGGCACAGGCTCTGCGCTGCCTCATGTAAGGAGCCAAGCCTGGACGGGAGAAGTCCCACACTGGGCAAGCCTCATGGATGATTTTAGCCACTGAGTAAGCGGAGGTTATGTTCTCAGTCGAAACCCCTGAAGCACGTGGGTGACAGCAGCAGCACGTGAGCAGGGAAGGCTGTGCTCAGGGGTCAGGCATCTTCCCTGGCATTCGCCACACTGCGGGCGGTGGAGCCTGGATCCAGTCCATGCTGCTCACAGAGGGACAGTGCCACATGTCTCCCAGTCTCCTCCCAAATTTGTTTTCTCACTCCTAAAAATTATGGCCGGGTGCCAAGTTTCAGAGGAAAAAAAAAAAAAAAAAAGTCCAACACAGCAATATTCAGGAGCATCCAAGAGGATTTTAGCTGCATGAATTCAAATCAACAGCCTGCCTGTTCAGATAAATGAATGACTGAGCCCGATGAAAACCCAGGCACGGGGTCAGGAATGCAAAGCTGAAACAAGAGGCTCCTGCTGCAGCTCTGCTTGGGTAAAGGATTCAGAGAGCTCCTGCATCCCTGCAGCGTCTCCCTCCATGTGCGCAGGGATGTCAGGAAAACAGGGCTCAGTCATCACTATCACCTGCCTCGGGAATTTTTCTGTTTCTGTGCACAGCCTGAATTCTGCGTGAGCCACCTGAGTGCAGGGACACAGCCTCCACCCAGCCCTGGACACCAATGCCAGCAGCAACTGCCCATCTTCACCAGGGGGAAATGAGGAGCACGAAACACATCCTGAGCACCGGTCTGCAGCGGCACTATGGTGACAGGGCCTGAGCTGGCTCTCTGTGTGCACAGGCGGGGACGAGCAGAAGGGCGTTTGCTGGGACACGGGTCATGCACTGCACCACGAAGGCTGCTCAGTACCTGGGCTGCTGCCTAGGGCAGCCACGGGGCTTGGTCTTTCCTTTTCTTTTAGAGAACACAAGGCACCAACATGTACGCCTTTACTTCAGTATAATGATTGCAGGGGAATTAAAAGCCAAAAGCAAAACAACTTCTCGAGCACTGGCACCTCGAAGGCTGACACGCTGCTTTCTGTGACAGCTCTAACAATTTTGGTTAAAGCACACAGCACTTGCTTAGCAGCTGGACATGGCTTCTGCTGCCTGATCAGACTGCTCGCAGTCAAACTGGTCGACATCCAATGTTATTGTTATCAACAGCTATTTGGGGACCCATCCCCAGTGAACACGGTGTTATCAGGTTTCTTCAGTGGGCAAGTGCTCATGCTACAAGAATTACTGCAAGTGCCATGGGCCAAGTGGGCCTTGCAGAGCAATACACCCTCATCGTCAGAGAGCATCATCCAGCAGCCCTTACCAGCCCTCCCTAGCCGAACACAGCTAATGCCCTTTGCCTATTTGTCACTAACAAAAAAATTACTATTTTCCTTTTGAAAGGAGTGTGACTGGCCTGACTCCTTCCCAGGTATATTCAGGTTTGATTTCAGCATCACTACAGACACCAGCCTCTGCTGGCTTGGACAAAGAGCTGGCAGATGTGCCTGCATGCTGGGCACATCTCCCCATTTCCCAGGCTTCCCAGTACATGGAAATGCTCATGTACTTGGAGAGGAGTCACCGAGTCCGGAGAGCAGAAGGGAAGAGGCCATTCGTCTCCCACACTGCTTGCCAGCTGCTGGCTTGTCCCACAAACTGTGTACCATGCCAAGGCTCTTAAAAACACAAACCAAATTGAAACACTTTTGCTCACTTAAATATCCAGCAGTCTGCATGATGGAGATGCACAAAGAGAAGAGTGCATATGCACAGACAGGGAGGAAAACCAAGGGGCTATCGGAAGCTCTCACCCACCCAAGTCCCAGGGGAAGTGAAGCAGCACAGTTATTTACAGACATGCCAGTAACTGTCACGCTGTAACTAAACCAACAGCCTGAGCAAAGCTAACCATCTACCCATGGTTCTAAGAAAAACTGGGAACATCAATTCCTGTAATTATAGCCCCCTGAACTTGGAAGGGGGAAAGGAGAGAGCAATTTTTCAAGAGCCATATTTACAGACCCGATACACACCTCAGGGAATAGAGAAAAGTCAACAACAGTCCTAACTCCACAGAGCGACACTATCAGAAGTGCCTGTAGTCCGAGGTACAACTAGCCAGCCCTGGCTCAGACTGTGTTGGCTCCCATCCCCTGCTGGGGCACCTCTCCCTGCTGCTGCCCTCAGCACCCTGGGCCCCACCAACACAACGAACTGGGCAGCTCTGACCGATCCTCTTCTCTGAGGAGAGCTCCACGCACTTGCCAGAAGTGCTCAGAGCAGAGACACACCTCTGCCCTCCCTTCAGCCTCACAAGGGCTTTATTTAAACAAACTGCCCTGCTGCACCACGTTACACAGCGGAGCTTGCACAGACTTTGCTGTACCACAACAGTGGTCTCCAGTAACAGATCTCATCCCTACTATTCTCTCCAGACCTCTGAGTAACTAGCTCTGCTATGAGGGCAGCGAAAAGAAAAGGTCAAACGCTCCAAAATTCAGACTCTGTGCTTACAGAGATCAGAATCGGGGCAGATGTTTGCCTTGGACACCACAGTCAGATAAAAGCCATGCGAGACTCGGTACCTAGACCAGATGGGCACTATTTTAAAAGAGAGAGATTTTCTTTTTTTGTTTCCTTGGTGGTAGATAAAAGAGTTCAGAAAACAGTATTTTTCAGCATATAGAGCCATAAGATAAGTAATGACCGTTAAATACAGCCACTGAAATTAAAGTTACATTGACAGCAGCAGACACACAGCTCTCCACAAAAGGTACCCTCAGCTCACGTGAAACCAAGAGATGCATTTTCAAAGCAGCCTGATGCACAGAAGTGTTTGAAATCCTCAGACAGCTTCAAAAAATCACCACCACAGCTTTTATCTCTGGGAGGGGGGAGGGAACCAAACAAGCAGGACAGACTCCCAGGAGCCACGGCTCAGCCCGAGCGATTTCCACGCAGCTGCTCTGCTACCACTGCTCTCCAAAATCACATTCTCCTGGAATTAAGTTATGGCATACTTCAGAATTAAAGTGGTTTGCAAAAATCACTGTAATTCTGCTCTGCAATAGCTCCTGTAACATAATCTTACCGTAGCAAATGGATTTCTTGCAGACCAAGAAAACCCTGCACCCCGACGGCACCACCTCCCCCACACGCTGTTTGTCTTGGAGCGCGAGCAGGCGCTGCTGGAAGGCACAGAGCAGCTCTCCGCTCCAGCGCCACAGCACTGGCACCCAGCTAAAAAAAAGGGAATTTGGTCACTTTGCCACAGACTGGATGCCTCTGCTGAGGCTGCCAGCAGCAGCGCTCCATCCAGAGCTCAGTTTCATCTGGGAAGGGGGTGCTCATCCCACGGGAAACTGGCTGAGGCTTCAGTCAGACAAGAGGCACGGCCACGCCGAGCCAGGTGGGCAGGAGCAGGGTGAGACCCTGCACCGCCCGCGGGCACCTCCCCGGCTCACCCCCACTCACCGCCATGTACGGCCGGCACCCCGCATCCCGCGTCTTGGCGATGGAGTCCACAAGCTGTCCACTAATGCCGAAGTCACAGAGTTTAATATTTCCGTTTCTATCCAGAAGAATATTGGAAGGTTTGATGTCTGGAAGGGAAAGAAATTTAAACCAGTAAGTCACGGCTGGAGGTTTCAATTTCAAGAAGAGCAGCTGCAGAGAATCGACACCGGCAGTGCCACGCTGTCGCCGTCGCCCCTCGGCATGGGGCGGGCAGACAGCGACTGGGTGCGCTCGCTGCCTCTGAGGATCCCGACCTCAAGAGGAGATGGAGCCAGGCCCAAAGATGCCCAGAGGCGGACACACAACCACACTGAAATCATGCTTTTATGGAAAAGCACCAACCGAAGGGGCAATGAAACAGCCACCTGTACTCACACTCGCGGTAGTAGAAATGCTAATGACACTTTGACTTGAAGCAGAGGTTGTTAAAGTTCTTGCGATTATTTTTATAGGCAAGAAGAAAAGACACGAACTCACCTCTGTGAATGATTTTCAAGTTTTCTTTTAAGTGGTTTAGTGCTTTCACAGTCTAGGAAAGACAAACAGATGAAAAATAAGCAAATATCACCAGATTCCTGGGATTAAACTTTTGGAGCCCCAAGAACAGGGGGAAAAAAACTTTTAATATGTTGAGATATCAATGCTGTAATATGCCATGCAATAAAAGCACTTTTCTCCTGGCAAACAGAAGGTGACATAAGAGAGGCCATGTGCTTGTAACCTGGAAAGATCACACTCTGGGAGAGGGGAGCAAGGGTGGAAGTCAAGCAATTTCTGATGTTAATTATTTTGAGTAATAATTTATTTGAAGCCCTATGCTGTATTTTTTAAGGAGGTAACAACTGCTCCCATTCCACTGGCTGAGCAGCAGCAGTGTGGGGAGCAGCAGAGGCTGTTCTGATTTAACCACTCATCATCAAACGGAAGAGACACTTAGGGAGCCGCATTTCACAGGACGATTTAGAAAAACCCTGAAAGTTCACCATTTTAATCCATTTTTCTTCTGCTGAAAAGATTGGCAAAACCTGTGACCAAAAGACTGCCCTGAAGATGATGGCAAGAAGGTGCTCAATTGTGCTGCAAAGCTCTCTGAAGCTGTGCTAGTATAAGGATGATGTCTGGCACCAGGGAACAACTCCCAAAGACTGGCCCTTCCTGCTTGCCCAACCCTGTGTTCAAGTGTTTAGGTAATTAAAAGCTCTGGCAGGCTCTGCAGCAGCTGAAGTGCTGTCTCCTACTAGCCACCAACCTTGCTCCTCCTGGGCAGGTTTCTCTGAATAACATCGCATCAGCTGATTTTTAGGCAGGCCCATGGCGGAACGAGACTGGATGGCCTCCTTGGACTTGAGCTTCATCAGCAGGAGAAAGCCTGCTGGAAGTCGTGACTAAATGTTGGTTTAAATCCCAGCTGACCTTGCCAGAAGCTTCTGCTCAGCTGCTCACAACTCTTCAACCTGGGGTAAAAGAGCTCTAACATGAAATAAGAGTGGTTGGTGGAGCACACCAAGCTGTGAGCTGCAGCACATACCCACCTGCACATGATGGGGCTAGCAGGGCAGTGCACACCTTTCGGACCTGGATGCCGTCAAGGTCTAAGATACTCAGGGCCAGTATTGTCATATTACAGTTATTAAATGACGTTCCTCATTTGCTTTCTAGAAAAAGGTGGACAGAAACTAAACCCGGACCTAGTCAGAACCTCCTAAAGCCAGTCTGTGCAGAGGACCTCCCTCAGGAGCTGCTGGAGCTGCGCTGCCTTCAGGTGCAGCATGAAGGAAGGAGAGCCGTGCTCAATGAGCACCCCACGACTTCCCACACAGCACAGCTGGGCTTCACATCCTCAGATCTGTTCTGAGTATCAGGTATGGAAAACCTTAAATTACTCAAAGTCCATTCATCACTTTCTTCCAGGTCAAAACCAACCAAGGTGGCCATTTCCCTGGTTAGGAGCTTTGGTGAGCTTCCATAGCATGCTGTCTGCACAGGGTAAGTAGAGAAACTCCATCTGAGAGCTTCAAAACTCATCTCAGCTCTCTGTCCAAGTTGCCTTTGTTGGGCTAAGGTCTTTCTGAGCCAAAACATGGGCCAGCATGTCTCTAATACCCTGCAAACCCTAAAAGGATCTCCTCCTCTTTCCTCACAGAATTACATACAACTCCAAGCACACTACTCTGGAAGGACAGACCTTATCCAGCCATCTCTTGTCTATGCCTCAAGCCTTGCTTTGGACAGTAATACATTTAGTTGGTTGGTGGTAAGACAATGCGTCCCATGGGCTGTGGAACAGCCATCAGCTGCCTTTGATAGCATTTTTAGTCTTGGCTATAAACATCTAAACACGTGACAGTGCATGAGCCATCAAGGCAGCCTGTTAGCTGTATGAAGTAGCAGCAGGTCCAGGTAGGCTCAACATTTTATAAAGATGCCCTGAAAAGAGTGAAGATGGCTTTCTCCAAAGATGTGTCTCTGAGCAGAATTTGCCTGTATACCTTCAAGAGGTCATGGTTTGCAACTTGCTGAGCACCTTCCCATCACTCTGACAGCTCAGGACACCAGCTTACTGTGGCATTCACGTGCTGGAGCTGATACAGAGGCAGTTTGTCCATCTGTCACAAACACAGCATGGCTCCAGCATTTGCTCACATTTTCCCCCATTACTCCTGAACAGTGTTCCATTTCTGCGGTGCTTCATCTTCCAGCCTTGAACTACTTTGTTTGGCTTGGCCTTGACTTTTTATTCAGTCAGTACTTCCAGGTTAAGTGAAGAAAACATCAGCCAGAATCTCCACCTGCTGAAGACTCACTTGCACTTTTGGGAGCCTTTGCACAAGGCTACCAGAGGATTCTCTGGACTGGAGTGGCCCAGCATCCCCTGCAGAAATCCAATGGACCTGACAGATTCTTACAGGCAGCAGCAGGACAGAGGTTTCGGATACATTTCAACTCCTCGTCCTCCACAGTCCAAAACCAAGTTTGTTTTGCAGGGCCAGACCTTGCTCTCGTGTTTAGACAACTAAGGGTTCATTTTGTCACAGCCAAGGATAATTTTACAGGGCTCCTTAAAGGGAGACAGCGGGCTCTGTGTAGCAGGGCTGCACTCAGATACCCTGGGTGGGATTCATCTCGCTTCACTTCACCACCTAAAGCTTCCACCCAGAGGCACCAACCTCTCCCCACTGATGAGAGAGAGAGAGGGTGGGCAACTCACTAAGACCAGACCTTACTCTCAAACAGTTTGGTGGGGTTCACATGTCCTGGCTATAAATGCCCAATCCCCTGTTCCCTTTACAAACAAGGGAAGGTGAGGCAGCTCACCTATTTTGGGCACCTTCCCTGGGATGAGATAACCTGTGCCCAGCTTCCACTGATGCCACCACCAGTGCACACGAAGCGATCCCTGAGGCAGTGGCTGGTGCCTATGCTGTTGGTGCCAATGTTCAAGCAGACAGAGCAGGAAGCTGGTCCTGGGGTCTCTTTATGAATTGATTACAGACCTCAGAACCTGCTTTTCTGCCATGCAATATGCTGTGGAAAAGTCAAGAGTATACTCAAGGATCATTAGAAGTGTGGTGAAGTACAATAGCAGCAGTTCTGCTGCATGTAGATGAACCAGCCTTCTGACATGTGAGTGAAAGAGATCTGAATTTTTCACATTAGCTTCAAACACATACACAAAAAGGTTTAACAAAATACTCACAGCTAAAGTGATTTTGCCTAGGATTTCTTCTGGAATAACATCATCTAATACACTATATACATATTTGTAAAACTTATCAAACGAGGTAGACATGAGCTCCATACAGATCCAACAGTCACCCTGGAAAGAGAAAAGAATCTGTGTTACTTTCAACATAAAAATGAGAAACAAAAATCCAGAGAGCATAAAGAGATCCCTTGAATCCAATAAAATACATTAACAACAACATGCATTTGACAGGGAGGATAGAATTCATCTTGATTAATTTTAGCAATGGAAGACTCGCCCCTATATGCACCTCCTCCCCCACTCCATTCCCCAGCAGAGGCATTAGCTAACCAGCTCAGACCTGATATTACATTTTAGATGCCTGAACCTAGATGAATCCAAGTCTCAAAAACTGTTTGGCTCTCCAGAAGGCTGCAAGCACAGTGAAACACCAGCATGCACAGAAAGACTAAAAAAATCCCTTCAGTTTATGACTACCCTGCAGAGAACAGAAGACATTTCACACAACGATCAGAGACATCATCTAAGCAAGAGAAAATGAAAATAAACTCAAGTATGGGGGGGGGGGGGGGGGGGGGTTGATTTGCATTTTACAGTTAAACAATTTAAATGTAGAAAACTGTAAAACATACTAGTATCTGTGTTAAACCAAGCTGAGCTTAACTACCACAGGAGAATAATATGTCTTTTTATCAAACTCTCTCCTGAGATCTGTAAATCAACCTGCTCACAACGGACTCACTGGGGATGAGAAATGGATCCCCACAACACAGAAGGACTTCATCTTTTGGTTTAGTATCTATGCACCATATGGTGATGGACAGCTTAGCCATGGATTGATCTTGGTTATGGCAATTTTCTTGAACATTTTAGCTCCAGTTGAGGATGATAGAAGGCTTTGTATGAGCTATTTCTGTAGACTGTCATGCACTTCAAGCAACTGTTCATCGCTAGAAATACTAAAACACTAGAACTAGACCTGTCCTCACCAGAAGCGACATACTCATCTTCTACAGGCTGTATCACAACGACTGTTAAAACTGCATTAGCTGTCAAAAGCTGTATGCAGTTGATTAGTTTGGTTGTTTCATCCTGGCTAAATGCCACCTAAAACACTTGTGTAAGGAGCAGCAGCTTGTGCAGGTAGTGGTGCCCTGGGCTCCCTGTCTGCTTATGACTAAGCTGCACACTCCTGGGATATAAGGAGCAACAAATAGAGGAGAAACTTCCCCAAGTAATTACCCTACAGAAGGCAGACTTCTCCCAACCAGACAAAACACAAACCAACCAAACTCTATCTTAACACATGGAAATGAAAGTAGGAAAAAACTCTAGAGCATGGACATGCTGGAGGTGTGGCAAAGCACCCTACCCCCACCCTGCACAGCCAAGTCACTTCTGTTTGAAGCAATCTCCAGGTGCTCATGACAGCAGCAATTCTCAAATTATATTTAGCTGATGGAAAGGCTTGTAGAGCCACAGGTTTTGAGGCCAAAAAGGGCTTTTCTACCACCCAGAATGAACTCCTGTGAAACAGAAGCCAAGGAACTGCATCCACCAAGATGCCTCCAGTCCAAATGCTTGGTTTAGTGGGAACAGAGTGCCCAGAAAGGTGGTGTCAAACCCTGCACGCTGGTATCAGCAGAGGCAGCAGTGCCACCCAGCTTGCTCTTGGGCTGCTCACACATATGCAAGGCTGTTTTCAGCAATGCAGACAGCAAACTGCCAGGAAGCATCCCACATGTCACCAACATTACGGACGATGCTGCTTCAGCGACAGCAAAGCTACCACCGCCTCCTGCCAAAAGAGGGATGCTGCCTCCAAGAGAAGAGCCTCCCCCTTCTGAGAAGAGGGGATCTGCTTTCCTAGGAAGGGCTGAGCTGCTGGTGGGCTGGCTGGGGGGGAAGAATGTGAGTTCAGAGCAATGGGCAGCCCCATTTTACAGTGCTCATTTAGCACCAGGCTTTTTACATCAGCACAGTGTAGAGCGGGAGCTCATGTCATACACCCAAGGGAAATGGCTGCTACAAGCCTGAGCCCGGAAAACACACATTTCACCCAAAACAAATTAGAAGAGACTGATCGAAAAGGTACTGTGCTGGACACAGCAGCAGAGACACCACGGTGAATGAGGCAAGTGCAGCGCAGCGGGAAGAGAGCATGACCAGTGTTTCAGAAAACGTGGGAGAAAGGTGAGTTCAGGCTGCTAGAGAAGATTAGCTATGGATGAATTTGGCTGAGGACCTATTCAGATTTAAACTGCAGAAATGAAATTAGGCAATACATGTTGAAAATTTCCCTTTTCAACAGTGGCAACAAATGCAATAAAGTTGATGCACTTCCCTATTACTGAGAGTGGCTCAGAGAAAGCAGCGTGGATCCAGTGCTAGTGATGTGCGTAAATAAAGTGAAACTGGAACGGCACGAGACACTTACAAGCTATCTGTAGTGAAAGCAAACACGGACTTGTTCTACTGGCTGCAGGATCATTCAAAACACTGCTTCTGCTTTGACCAGCTTTATGTAAGAAATTGGTACTGCACTATATTCCCGTGCTATTGCACTTAGGCTGCAAGGGACTGCATTTATTCAAGAATGCCAGATTAAAACTGACCACCTGCAGCCTTGTATCCAACCACACCAATACTGTGTCTTCAGTCACCCAGGTTGTAATGGCTGGTGTTTGCACAGCAAAAGCAAACTGAAGTGAAACAACAGGCAACCTTATTAGAGACATTATCCTAACAAAAGCTTCACAATATACTTCTGCACCTGCGGGGCTGGGGGGTGTGTGTTACCAAAAACTCAAACAAGTACAATAAATTGTTATCCAACGTTAGTTTAAGCATAAAAAACCTGTACATGATCAAAAGCACCAAAGGGAAGACCTGGTTTACTTGGTCTCCTGAAGTATATGCCATACAGAAATCCTGGATGTGGGCATTTATATAACATAAAAATCTACCTGACCAACATGAATTCACGTCAGCAAGATCAATGAGAAAAGATGACAGACAGGTTCAATTGTGCGGCTTAAGGCTGGTGGCAAGATTCAAAACCCTTAACCCTTCCTGGGCCTTGAAAGGACTTACCTATTGGCAAAGCTGATGAATTTTACTGAGAACAAAAAGGAAGACTGGCAGGGATGACTGGTCACCCAGTCCCCTTTCTGATCAAATACAAAAAAGTGCTAATGTGCATGGGAAAGTTCCGCTTCACTGGGAATTGAGAGGTGAAAACCACCTTAATGAAAGTTTCTCTTTAGTTTATCCTCTTAGGACAGGTTGATTTCCAATTATAAAATAATAAAAGCATTTTAGATTTCTCTTCCCGTTATTCTTCCGAAGAATATATTTTAGTCCCTACTGATTGACAGCCGGCTGAACATGAGCCAGCAGTGTGCCCAGGTGGCCAAGAAGCCCAATGGCATCCTGGCTTGTATCAGCCATAGCGTGGCCAGCAGGGACAGGGAAGGGATCTTGCCCCTGTGCTCAGCACTGGTGAGGCCGCCCCTCGATGAGTGGGTTCAGTTTTGGGCCCCTCACTCCAAAAAGGCCATTGAATGACTCGAGCGTGTCCAGAGAAGGGCAACGGAGCTGGTGCAGGGTCTGGAGCACAGGTCTGATGGGGAGCGGCTGAGGGAACTGGGGGGCTTTAGTGTGGAGAAGAGAAGGCTGAGGGGAGACCTCATGGCCCTCTACAACTCCCTGAAAGGAGGGTGCAGAGAGGGGGGATGAGTCTCTTTAACCAAGGAACCAGCGCCAGGCCAAGAGGGAATGGCCTCAAGCTGCGCCAGGGCAGGGTCAGACTGGCTCTTAGGAAGGATTTCTTTGCAGAAGGGGTTGTTGGGCGTTGGAATGGGCTGCCCAGGGCAGGGGGGGAGTCCCCATCCCTGGAGGTGTTCAAGAGGCGGGTTGACATAGTACTTAGGGATCTGGTGTAGTTGGGATCTGTCAGTGCTGGGTTAACGGTTGGACTGGATGATCTTCAAGGTCCCTTCCAACCTAGATGATTCTGTGATTCTGTGGGTATTGAATGACCAGATGCTAATGCACATCTTGTAGGCATTCCAAAAAATGTCCAGGAACACCCTGCACATTTAATTCAAAATATCGCTGCCCATCTTCAGGACATACAGAAAAACTGCTTAACCAGCAACTGGGATGCTTCAACTTCCCAGTGCAGAGTCCTGAGTTCCCAGCCGACATCTGAGCATGTCACAACGATGCCACCCAGCTGGAACACAGCTTGGCAGAATAGGAGTCCTGGTGGACACCAGGTTGAACATTGAGTGAACATGCCCTTGCTGCGAGGAAGGGTAACGGTGTCCTGGGCTGCATTAGGCAAAGCACTGCCAGAAGACAGGGAGGTTCACCCTCCCCCTGGCTCAGCACTGGTGAGGCCATACCTGGAGTGCTGTGGCCAGTGCTGGGTTCCCCAGTACAAGAGAGACATGGCCATACTGGAGAGACTCCAGTAAAGGGTCACTAAGATGACTGAGGCACTGGAGCATCTCTGCTACAAGAAAAGGCTGAGAGAGCTGGAACTGAGGGAGCCTGGAGAAGAGAGGGCTCAGGGGGAGCTCACCAATGTACATAAATACCCGAAGGGAGGGTGCACAGAGGACGAAGCCAGGCTCTTTCCAGTGGTGCCCAGCAACAGGACCAGAGGCAATGGGCACAAACTGACACACAGGAGGTTCCCTCTGAACATGAGGAAACTGTTTTTCACTGTGAGGGTGACTGAGAACTGACACAGGTTGCCCTGGGAGGCTGAGTAATCTCCATCCCTGGAGATATTCAAAAGCTGTTTGGACATGATCCTGGGCAAGCAGCCCTGGGTGGCCCTGCCTGAGCACTGGAGCTGGACAAGGTGACCTCCAGAGGTCCCTTCCAACACCCACTGTTCTGTGATACCAACACTGAAGGCATTAGTGCACTGCAGGGAGTGGCCAACTTCTTATGCAAGTTGCATCTACACTGGTGAGAGAGAATGAAGAATGTCATCACCCTCACATACCCTTATGTGACACAGAAGACACTTCTCCTATGGACCAGGGACTGATCGCAGGGACAGATGCCTTCAGTAATGCCAAAACAGCTTAAGATCTCCATAGAAATAGAGTGCTGTGCATCAGAGCAAAGAGAACAAACACCTTGTACCAACTGACCGAGGATACGTCCACAATTCACACCTCCACCAGCACCGTGCTACTGACACATCCACATGAGCTCTTCTCTCTTGCCAGCAGAAGCTCCCCGTGGGCTAATTCACCTGGCTTCCTGGGCACGTCTTGCAACTTGCAATAAATTTTTCATCGACTAATTTTATCAACTATTAAGCTTGTTGGTTTAAACTTGGCTCAGCTACATTCACACTACATAGGAGCCCAAGTCAGACAAGGCTTTTGTCCTCTTCCCTTCTTGAGAAGAAAAGTAACAAGAACAGTTACTTTGAAAGAGCAATTAGCGCAGTTATGATTATTAACCAACCATTCCCAGCCTTACAGGTACTATCTCACACTAGATTAGCTGTAAAGCTTCCAGCAGACATGCAAGAAAAGACTATTGGGTTTTTTTTCAGACCTAAAAACCCTCTAAACAGCAACACTAAGGGCAAAAGTCTCAGGATTGCCCAGTGCAGTCCTACAGCTCAGCCCAACACTCCTCTCGTCTCACTAAAGAAAGCAACTTAACTGAAATCTTTGCAAAAACCCTAGGAATCACCTTTTTTTCTCCCCCAACTAGCAAGTACTGCTTTGAGAGGTAACAAATGGACACGAGTAACCACATCATCTTCAATACAGCATCTCTGATGACTGGCGTGGAAAGCTCTGTGTGCGTGTGCAGCAGTCGGGGCTCTCACTGGTGCAGTGTGGAGAAACCAACTGGATTCCTGGGGCCAGTGTGAACCTCACAAAGTTAACAATGCAACTGCAAGATCCTGCACCTGGATTGGGGCACTCACCAGTGTAAGGACTGGGGGATGAAAGGATTGAGAGCAGCCCTGTAGAGGACGACTTGGGGATACTGGTGGAGGAAAAATTGGACATGATCCAGCAACGTATGCTTGCAGCCCAGAAAGCCAATCGTATCCTGGGCTGCATAAAAAGAAGCGTGGCCAGCAGGTTAAGGGAGGTAAATCTCCCCCTCTACTCTACCCTGGTCAGACCCCACCTGCACCACTGCAGCCAGCTCTGGGGTCCCCAGCACAACACAGACATGGACCTGTTAGAGTGAGTCCAGAAGAGGGACACCAAAATGATCTGAGGGCTGGAACATCTCTCCTGTGAGGACAGGCTGAGAGAGTTGGGGCTCTTCAGCCTGGAGAAGGCTCCAGGGAAACCCTACTGTGACTTTCAATATTTAAAGGGAACTTATAAGAATGACGGGGACAGACTTTTTACCAGAACCTGCAGTGACAGGACAAAGGGCAATAAACTGAAAGAGGGTAGATTTATCTCAGACATATAAACAGACATCTTTTACACTGAGGGTGGTGGGACACTGGAACAAGTTGCCCAGAGAAGTTGTGGATGCCCCCCCCTGCCGGAAGGGTTCAAGGCCAGGTTGGACGGGGCTTTGGGCAACCTCATCTAGTGAAAGCTGTCCCTGCCCATGGCAGGGGGGTTGGACTCTATGATCTTCAAAGGTCCCTTCCAACCCAAACCATTCTACGATTCGATGACTTTATAATTCATCAGTTAACAAATCCCTTCTGTAGTCAGTGTAACCAGGAATATAGCCAGTGGTGTAACTACCCCTTCTGCACTTTCTCCAGGCTTTTCTTTTTCTGACTCTCTTCATTCTCCGGCCTTTACTAGATGCAACTTTCTTCTTCTCTCTTCTGTTAAAAGTCAGGCTGTGGACATAAAAACCATTTCAACTGCCACACATTACAACATCAGTGCTCAGGGATTCTTTCTGTTATTGAAAACAAAGTTTGATTTTTTCCTACCTGGGATTGTTAGAGAACCAAGTAATAGAGCAGACCACTCAACAGCTGCACTAGAAGAATGAAGGATGCTGTAACATCACGGGGAGGTGCAACACGGTGATGTGTAGGTCACAGCATCATCACAAGAGCAGGAGCAAGCAGAGTGCTGTCCCATGGAGGACCTGACTGGCATGTGCACTGTCTGGCATCAGCGCAGTGAAGCCTCTGACTCCATGCAAAGGCAGAAACGCTGTCTTCTACTTTTTCAGCTTTGCTCCTGTTTCATTAAACAGGCAATTTAACCTCATCTAATGGGTGCCAATAAACTCAAGCAAAGTCCCATACCCAGCAATCGACTTGTAGTTTTTGCATCGTTACACACTACATTATACACAGACATACGTAAGAACAGAAGGACGTCCCGTATGATTGAAGAACAAGAAGCAAACACTATGTGTTAAAATGCTGCCTGCTGAGGGACAAGCAGGCCCAGATCCCAAAGACCTTCCCTATCAGAAAATGCTGCCAAACAAGTGAAACAGAATACAACCAGGGAGAAATATTTGTGTAGTATTTTTTGCCTTTCCAAATCAAACTTTTCATACTCATAGAGGCTGCCACAGTAACTTGCCTGTTTAGTTATTCTCCTGACTGCAAGCTGGGTTACTTCTCTGTCTTCAAAATAAGACCTTGAACTGTTTTGTCCAATTTGGTTTAGTAATCCCACTCCCCAAACTGTCAGGATTCGATAGCTTAGCTCTGCTTCTCTGCATCAACAGCTCACTCTTCTGGAGAGGCTACCTGCCTTTCAAATGAGCCCAGCTGCCCTGCTGCTGTTGCTGAAGCTGCTATAATCTTCTTGCCAATCATCTGATTGTGAGAGCTGCCTACTCAACATTTAAGCTCCTCTAAAGGGACTCAAATTGAAGTCTTTCACCTTTTAGGAGCAGGCAGAGGAAGACTTCCCATCTGTAGCTCCATCCATCCCTGGAGGATCTGAATCCTGACTCAGAGCAGGCAGTCCCAAGAGGATTTGCCTTTTAGAACTTATTTCCTTACTTTTCACCTCAAAATGCTGGAAGAAAGAGCTTTGTTTATACATGCTTTGCTGCAGGACTTCCTGAGAGAGGTTCAGTCTTTAGCAATGTCCCATCAGCTCTTATACTCCAGGGGATGGTACAGCAAGACAGGTTCAAACATACTGGTGAAATTATTTTTTTCCCTTTCTGTGCTTCTCTGCTGTCATAGTTTCCTAGCTTTAAAAGATGTAATTAATATTAGAACATGTAATTAATATGACAAGACAGAAAACCTTATCCAAGAATACCAGCTCACCCTGTGTACCTCTGGGGTATGTGACTTGGAACATCACCTTGGCAGTAGGGGACTGAGGAGAGGGAAAAGTTGATTTCATCTCAGAAGCCAATACCACTGATGCTGAGGGTTGGGGGAAAAGAGGATGCCAGGGACCAACATGATATAAGCCAGAGTGACCTTACTGAAAAAAACATTTCCCAGACAGAGCACACAGGGAGCCCTGCCTGGCTGCAGAAGGACAGGATTTCTCGACAAGATTTTTGGGTGCAGTAGAAGCCAGGCTGACATTTGGGTGCTGATCAAGGTAGGTTTTTATACTATTTCTGTATTTATACTTACATCCTGGGATGTGCCTAGAGCTGCAGGAAGGTGACAGGCTTGCACAGCTCTGAACATGTTGCTCATCAGCATCTGGCAAGATACTGTCTTGCCCAGAGACTTTTCTTTACACCAGCTGACAGCCTTATCATTTGTATTTCAGCAAAGCTAGAAATTTTCAGCCAAGACTGAGGCTCCATGCTTGGTAGGAACTTGTACTGTGTGAACATGGACAACGCCTCCTGGCCCAAAATGGCTTCATGTTTAAACAGATAAGAAAAAGCAGAGCATGGGAAAAGGATTATTATCCTTATTTTAGAGACTGAGATTTAAAGCCAGAGGAGTGACCTGGCAAAATTAGAGGCAGACTCACTAGAAGCAGGAATTGAATACTGAGTCTCAGTTTTGGGCTTTAACTACAACACTGACCTTTCTCTAACAGTTCCCCAGTAAAGCCCTACAAAACTCTACATAGGCTGCTATGCTAATAGGATGCTAAGATGATTAGTGGCCAGTAGGTCTCTATTTTCCTTCTTCCCTTAAGTAGATGTACTGGATTTGTGCTGAAGTAGTAGAAAACAGGCAAGACTTCATGTCTAACCCCCTATACTGTGCCAGCTTCAACACCAGCGCAATTACAGGAGTCAGAATAGCCCACACCTGCAGGAGAGCTGCAGGAGCTGCTGCTCTCTGGAGGGAGGGGATGCAGTAGTCAGGTTCTGACATTCATCTTCTCCAAAACTCTTGTTCTTGCAAACGGACCAAATGTTTGAAATCCAGTGCTGCTCCTCAGTGCTGTATTCCTCTTTTTGTGCCTGTATTGAACAGACTCAGCTCAGTCTGACAACTGGCCTCCAAACATGGCATAAGACTGTCTGTGCTGCATGGAGAAGGCCAGCTTCCCAACTGTTTTTACTGGTCATTTGAAACTAGATAGCAATGGGAGTGCCTGAGCAAAGCACAAGGAGATAGAAGGATACCTTCTGTGGCCCTGAAGCATAGTATCTACCTTAAATTACAATAAGTAGATGTTGAAACAGTCACAAATATGTAGTGATTAACATCATATTCATGGCCATGAACAGCTGAAGTACATCAGGATTAATGGTGGTCAGCTGACATAGCTTTCAATGCTCTAATTCTGTTCTTCACTTGGAAGCACTTGTGGAAGCATCACGTTGAATAACCACAGCACACGTTCTCTATGTGCATAAAAGGGCCAATAAATTACAGCCCCTACACTAGCTGTTGCAGATATTGCTCCTTTCAAGAACAGTCATGCAATTTTGGTCTCTGTCCCAAAAGGACAGAGCAGAACTGGAAAAGATGCAGAGAACAGCAAGAAAGATGATCAAAGGTCTGGAAGGGGTTCTGTGTATGACACAGGTTGGCACTCACCAGGCTGAGTAAGACATGACAGAGGGGTAATATGGCAACTGTCCATAAAATCCTCAGTGGCCTGGAGAGGGTGGATAAAGATCAACTGTTTACTGCCTCTTCAAATACAAAAACTAGGGAAAGCACTAGGGGCACCACTCAAAACAGCAGGATGAGATGGGCCTTCAAACCAAGGACAATGTGGCCAACCAAGGGAAGTGCCTCTCAGAAAGCACCATGGATGCAAAAAATGTACATGTATTCCAGGGGAAACTGAACACTTTCATGGAAAAGAAATCCAGTGAGAGTCACTGAGCACAAAGACTGCACACCTAGCTCAGACACTCAGCTGAGTATGACTGAAGGCAAAGTATCACACATGCTTCTACAAGCAGATGCTGTGGGCCATTGCCAGAGACATAACACCCCACTAGGAGTTCTGGTCTGACCCAGCACGGTTGCCCTTGTTTTTTACGTATCTGCAGGTACAAACTGCTTCAAGGCAGATGCATGTCAATGAGGAGTCCCTGACACAGTCTGGCTACGTACATACGTACATCAGATAGCCTTATGGGCAGCTGTGACTACTATCACAGCAGCCACCTTCATTACAGGGATACAGGTTCTCTACACGGTCGCATCTCACAGCCACTGACATACACCACGTTTGTGTCCAAGCACTGTGCTGCAGAGCTGCGCCCAGCTGGCAGCACACACTCTGCCTGGGGGAGCCACAGGCCTGGAGCTCAGCAAGGGAGAAGAAAAGCAGGAAAGAAGGAGAAACCAAAATATGCAGAGAGACACAACAATGAACGGGAATAGCGTGTATGTGCTCAGCAGCACTCAGATGTCTGGGTCTCCTGATTAAATACCCTTGATTAAAAGTGGAGAGCTAAGAAACCTAACATAAATTTTCTCCTCCTTATTGCAAGTTGGAAACTGCAAATAAAAAAAGAAGATAAAAACCAAACTCTGCTATGAATGAAGCAAGTTTGGAGTGCCCACCTCTCTGAAGAGTGCGCCATAAAACTGAACAATATACGGGCAGTCACTGCTTCGCATTACTACATCAAGGTCCATCAGAAGCTGCTTCTGTTCTTTTTCATCCACTGTCGACCGAATTCTCTGAAAGAGGAAGAGTGGCAGAGACTTTATCACTTACATGCCATTACTGTATCCTCAGACCCGCTTCTGGAGAAACATGTCAAGGACCCCAAACCCAAGGCTGAGCAGGCAATCCCCAAGGCATGTTCAAACACACTCTAGAGAGTTAAGCTGTGTTCTCAAATAAGAAATATAACTGAAAACCCCTAAAGACATTTAATTCAGACTATAAAATCCCCAGTCTTCTCATGAGCATCAACATTTTCAGAAGAAATACCAGAATGAAATTAAAGACCAGAGATTTCATTGAAAACTACAGTAAAACAATTTCAGACTTTGATTTCAAAACAAATTCTCACACAGTTCTTAGCCATGTCAGATGGGATTTGAAGGCTGTGTTGAAATTTAACAAGGAACATTATGTTTAAAATTTCTAGGACAAGCACAGAAGACAAAAAGGGCCCTTCCACCAGGCCTTCAGCGTGGCTGGCATAGTGAAAAGGGACTATCACATAAGCGGGGGAACACATTGCTCTGGTAACGCTAATGGTAGGCAACAGTCCTGTGAGCTGATCTCATAAAACTAACAATTCTTTACCTAGTACTGGCCTAGTGAACATTTACACTATATAAAAAATACTTCATATATATATATATAAAAAATATATATACTATGTGTATATAAAGATATATATATGTATACACACACTACATCTTATGTATACACTATATATAAAGAAAAGTCTTATTTGGCCTTAAAAGAACAATGCAAGTTTGAAAATAGAAAATTGTACATGTTCAAACATGAAACTAGTTAAATGAAGGATGGAGAAGACCATCCGCAGTTTTTCATGTGATTTTACAGACATATTCAACATCTTACACTAATTAATGTGTTCTCTGAATCACAGGTGAGGAAATTGTGATCCTGAAGGTGTGACTCATGTTGAAAAATCATTTAAAAAAAAAAAAAAAAATATTTGTCAAGAAGTCCAAAGCCACAGATGTAGCCTGGACCCTCCTTGAGGAGAAAAACTACTTGGCTACCCAAGAAAGAAAGGTTATTCAAGGTTGTGGGAAAAATCTGCAAGATACCAGCACCCACTCCCACCGACACTACTGCCCTGTGAGCAGCTGCTGGTGGCATCAAGACCACACACATTAGCAAGCACAAGGCTAAGTAGATGAAGGTACTTTCAAGGTTGGCCATTCATACAGCACCATTTGAGAAACAGTGCAGGATTATGTACCCTCTTTTGTAATGACCCACACAAAACGAGGATAGTATTGACACTATGATTTTCCTTACCTTTGGTGTATCCTGATATTTTGGTATTTCACCACTCGTTCTTAACGTTCTAGTAGCTCTGGTTTGGCCTAGACCAGTAATTGTCATGTTCATATTGCCCTTTTCCCTCCCAGTGAATTCTAGAGTACTTGGGAAATCTGGCAAGAAACTTGCCCAGCACACCCACAATCTGTAACATCCACACCCTGTGATGCCACTGAGTGGGTGGGATTTTGTAGTCACAAGAAGATGGCTCAACAGACTAGTAATGCTTCACCTCTAGGTCACTGGTTCAAGTCTGTTTCACAGAAGTTCAGACGTGTCACTGAAGAAAGCCTGATAAGGATTATTTCTTTGTCTTGTGTCTACACCATAAAATGCTCTACAACCCCCTACTGAGGTATCAAGGGCTGAGCAGACTGAATGTCTCTTTCTAGGTGGCACACCATCAGCACTGTGTGAAACGATAATGCCACTGCTCTGACCTCAACAGAAGACGATGGATGCCAAAGCCATCATGGTGGGACCTATAAGGAATAGTTTAGTCTCTCACTGAGATGCTACCCACTTCTCTAAATAGTTCACCTCCTTGGTGTGGAGCAAAACCAAAAGAAGCTTTTCTCCATATCGTAATTCACATCTCCCTTCTGTGCCAACTCCATATCTGTCTCCAAAAGGTCTCTTTCCTGGTCATCCAGGAATCTCCCCAGCCCGCCTCTACATTCCCCTTGCATCTACACAATCCTGTCCCAGCCATTCCCACGGCATGCTCCTCAAACTCCACAACTTCCCCTGAACACAGCTCCTCCCACCTCTGACATCTCCTTCTGTGCTGTTACTTCTCCATCTCTGGAAAGCATGTGAAATATATTTTGTATGGAGGAGGCAATTTTAATGGCACCCCAGAACAACACCAAACTTAAAGATTCCTCGTTTTCCCAAACACAATCTCCCCAGGGAGAAAAAGAAAGGGCAGGCAGAGGACCCAGAGGATGGACACTGGATCAGCTATAGGGCAGAGCATCCAGTGAGACATGGAGCCAAAGGACACCTTGAGAAGCCAGCAGGAACTCCCCAACAAACACTGCTTCAGGGAGAGAAGTAATGACTTGAAGCAAGACTGGAAAGTCTCATACACAAGAGTGCTGGAGACTGGCAAATTCAAGAGATTATCAGGAGATTATCAGGAGCAGCATGCAGCACAGCACTGAGCTGGGGTCAGTCCAGGCTGGAAAAGATGGCTTTGTTTAGCTGGAGCGCACCAGGGAGTCTGCTGCAGGCCTGTGGTCCAAATTCACCAGCTAAGGAATGAGTGTTCACCAGCAAAACAAGGAAGAAACAGCAAAAGGTGACTGAAGTCAACAGGAGCCCCTACCCGAATAGCCCACAAGCCATGCTGATGATCTGCTCCCTAACCTCAAGGCAGAGTGCGAGACGCTGCAGCAGCTACCACAGACTCACCCAAGAACACGGGAGATGGCAAGGAAGGAAGACACAAGGTGAGGCAACAGCCTGAAGGCACCATTTAAGACAGGGATGGACAGCCCTGACTTAGTTTCAGGTCCTACACCTCTCAGCCTGGTCACTCTACTGTGTGTAGTCACTGACGTGGCCAAACAAGCCACATATGGAAAAAGTGGGTTTTGTAGCAGAGGCTTACAGAGAGTCTCTTTTTTAATGGTTCCTTGTTGGCCTCAAACTTAAACTGCATCAAATCCTCCAGGAGAAAATTCTCCAGCCCTTTTAATACAAACACAGGTTAGGACAAAGCCTTCTGGCATCAGGAACAAGAGCTCTGAAAGCTATACCCTGGGCAGCATCAGCAGCATCAACAGCAAAAGGATAAGCTATGCTGTGGATTGGACCACTCTCAAACTAAACCACACAGATCCCAGAAACTGGACCCAAAACAGAAGAGACATCACCCAGCCCCATTACGCACATAAAAAGATTCAGGTGCAGTGGGAAGCAACCAGTTAAAAAAAGAAAAGGAAAGGAAAGAAAAGAAAAAAGCCGTACACACCAAACTGAAAACCAGCTCCTTGAGTTGTGAGACAGCACGGTGTCGTCCTGCGAACAGGGCTCATGCGTGTCCTCAGCAGAAAGCAGAGCACAGCAGTGCTTGGCAGTGCCACCAGAGCACTGGTGCTCCCAGGGAACACCAAACCAGCAGGAAAAAGTCTCATCCTCACTGCCGAGGATGAGAATATTTGTCTACCTGCCTGCAACACATTTACTGCTGACAGAAGTATGTCAGGTCTTCCACTGATCACAACTCGTTTCCCACCTCCTAGAACAAGGTTCTCGCTCTCTCATGTTTCCATTTAGCCCTCACCCATTTGCTCCTTTCGCAGTGTACTACCAGCAGGGCTGGAGCACTGGTTTCCCCAGCTCTCAGCCAGCTACCCAAACAGACGAGTGAAACAGAAAATTCTCTTCAATAAACCATAAGGAGTCAACTTGGGAGAGGGTATCTAATTGTGCAAAGAATGGAAATGACCATTTGCAATAAAGCCAGCTTGCAAAAAGCCCCAAGCCCTCTCTTCAGAAGTCATATAGGAAATCAGAAGGACAGAGAAATTTGCTCCTTGACTGAGCTTAATACACTCATGTGTCATTTTGGTGGGCTTGTATGGGCTATCAGGCATCCAGGTAAGGATGGAGAGATTAGGGAGGTATAAAGAAATGTTAAATTTCTCCTCTCAGGGATACCTGATACTTAGCAACATATTTCAGCTGTGAGACTGCCATCAGTGAAAACCTGCGAAAGGCAAAGACATGAACATCTGTTTTAAAGCTATAGATGAGAGTAAGCACTGACTACAAGGCAAAATGATGTAAAAGAGGCACTGTGGTCTGGACAAGAAACGGCTCCACGGCTTGCTGGCTTCTCCAGGAAGAACAGGGATCTTTGATGGACACCTCACGGGCTTGACATCCTGCTGAGTTTTATCTCTCTCTAAACAGCGCCTTGGCCAGCTTCTCCAGTTACCCAACTGATCTCGAAATTGCTTCTGATTTTCTTAGAAGTTTAGAGCAGAAGTGGAAGACCACCTGTAGTCTGGTCAAAAATACTTCTAGACTAAAGAAAAAAAAAGAAACCAGCAACAATATCTGAGGACGTTGTCTGGAACTGGCAATACTGCAGAGCAGGACTAAATCAGCTAGGCTGGCTTATACAACAGATACTGGAAGACACAGAAAATTCTGGCATTACAGCTGAAAATCACTATGCCTTTTGGGGTGGGGGAAAACTGAACACAAGGATTGTGGACAAAAACGCCCTCTCCCCAGCTGACCTACTCTCCTAGCTGTAACTATTTCTGACAGAAAAAGAATTCAACTAAAAAGAGGTGTGAGATGTTTCCTTGTTGTGGCCCCATGAAGCCTGAAGGTCAATCGAAGCACAAACCACTGTACTCATCTCTTGATGGTGTATTTTTCAGCCAGGTGAACTGGCTGAAAAGAAATCGTCAGAAGCTGCTAATACTGAACCCCAAATATCGGAGGCGCTTCCTGCTGCACAGCAGAAAGGGCCTGCCTGGCCCCCAGGGCGAGGTGGGCCAGAGGGGAGAGGAGCGGGAAGGGGGGGGTCTCCTGACAGCAGGCTCAGGCACCGCTGCCATGCTTGGGTCCTGGCCCACAGAGGTGCCACCTAACAGATTAAAGGTTGGCTGTTTTAAATGTTTGTTTAATCTTGTGAACTCTTCAAACAAGAAACTTTCCCAGCCTTCAAGAGGCCTGGCTAACAAAACACACACCACTACAGTATTTAAGTAAAATGCAAAGTGTCCTGCTCCAAGAGGGAGAACACTCCCCAGCTTTCATTCCAGTTTGGGCTTTTTTTCTTTTATGTATTTTTATACCAGTTTGGAAAAAACAAGTATGCCAAAGATCTTTTAAAGCACTGTTTTTGTTTGAACCATCATCAGTGCTAGAGAGAAACCTCAGGACAGAAAGAAAACCCCCAGGTGCTGGGTGAGCTTCCTAAGAAAACAATTCCACCCAAATAAACTGGGGCTTTTCTACGGTTCCTCTGATGTGCCAAAGACAGTCCCCGTTCCTCAAATTTGTGGTAGCCTCATGAAACAAGATGCACAACCTCCTGGAGCAGCTGGGACACCACCACATGGTGACACTGGAGAGGAAATACAAATGGGGCTGGAGAATTGCACATATTGTGAAGCCTCTGGGATAAAACCAGGAGTGATGGCATTGGAGCAGATCCCAAGAAGGGAGCAGGGCTTCCCACGGAGCAAAGAAGCCCGGGAGATTATTCACAAGTCACTTATGAACTGCCACAGACTGGGCAAAAACAGACTAAATAGAAAACAAGAAACCAGAAGCAAAGTCAGAGGACACTGGGTAGAATTGGAAGCCGGACCAGGCAACACCACAGAGAGCTTGTGCTGGTGTCGCAGGCAAATGCCAGCCAGGGCAGGGACTTCTTCAAGGAAAATGAGGAGTCCAGAAGAGAAACCTGCCATGGAAGTGAGGAGTCTACAAACTGACCTTGCAACTGTGAATTTGCAGAGAGAGCTGGCACTGGACAAAATTAGGCTGCTCTCTTTCTCACCTGCAAGACTCTTGACCTAATATGTCAATAAATCCTCAAGAAAATTAATAGGGTTTTTTTTCAGTGAGAGGAAGACCACAGTGCCAGCTGAGCCAGAGCAAACAGGGACTTTGCATCTCCAGGAGGCTCTCAGAGAGGAAGGGACCTAATGAATAAAAGTATTGTCTTTTATTAAGATTTGGAAAATATAATACAACATTTTCCAGGGGCAAAAATGAGAAAGGTTTGAATATAAAACCTCTGAGTAGGATTCTTCTTTCCTTTACCCTCTCCCACTCTTCCTGATGGCTCTAGGAAGAGGCTCTCTATGGCAGAAAGGGAAAGGGATGCAAAAGCATCTTGCCAAAGACTGCCACTGTCTGCCTCTGAAACCAACGCGCTGCAGCCAGCAGCCTCACAAGCATCTCTGTAGGGACAAGAGGTCCCCGCTCCTGCAGTCTGCTCCAGCCTGCTCCTGAAGAGGCACACAGTATCTTTTTGTTTAAATAGGTATTCATAGAGGTACAGAACCACAAAGGCTGAAGGAGAGGGAGGAGCAGAACTGGGGACAAGAGCTCATCATCCCAGCCTCTCCCCAGCACTGCTCCTCCAGCTGGAGCTCTGCTGCAGTGGTTTCACGCCAGTGACACAACGAGGCTGATTTTCTTCCTTTGCGGCTGAGGCTGGAATGAAGATGAAAGCTTCTGACTCATCCAGGGGCCTGGCAGCCCTGCCCCTGCCAGCATCCCTACACGGGCTGATGAGGCCAAAACGCACAAAAGGGAAAAATGAAAGAAAATGGCACCTCCACCTGCAGATCTCAAGTTATTTTGGTGATATTTCAGCACTCAGGAATTATTTTCCTGCAGTGGTAAGAAATACAGAGAGGAAGCGTAGCGAAAAGGCTGTGCTGGGGGAGGCAGCAGGAGGCAGCGTGCTCTGCGGTGCTGCCACGTGCACCAAGCGGGGAGAAAGCGGAAAGCCAAGCTAAATCACGCTTTCAAGAAACCAAAGACTGTTCTTTGTGCAAAGGCATGACAGGCTAGAAAAAGCCAGAGGAAGGAGCTGGAGACAGGATTTGAGGGTACGCTCCAGCAGCTGCGTCTGCGTCGACAGAGAGATGAGCAGGATGAGTGCCCAAGGCACCAGGGTGCCTGGCCCAGCAGGGGCTGCCATTAGACCCACAGAGACAGGGGAAAGAGCAACGTCTCCCGTCTCCCGTTGCACACTTGTAGAACACGGAGGATTTGAATCTGTCTGCGGCAGAAGGGGCTGACAAGCCACAAGGGATGCAGCCTGGTCACGGTAGCTGCAAACAGGACTTGCCCTTCTGGAAGTGGGGCAGGAAGATGCCTGACTGGGCTGGAAATTTGCAGCAGTGGTGAAGAGGATGGAAGAACAGGTGGGGGAGGCCCTCATACAAATTTTCTCTGCATCTAATTAGCAGCTTCTGCAGCCATCTCTGTGTTTCACTCGGTACAGAACAGCCAACAACTTTTGGCTTGCAGCATCCATAAAACTATTTCCTACTGCTGAATGTCCTTCTAAGGATTATTTGCCTGCTGCACTGATGTTGCCCTTGGGAAAGCAGCACCACCAAATAACCACAGACACCAGCTTCACAGCCAGCTAGTTGCAGAGCAGTGTTCCTGACGCCCTGCACACAGCATGGTGCCACACCACAGAGTTGCAAGCAGGTGTCACTGAGATCGTAGCAAAGACCTCAAATAACTACACTGACACATTTTCTTCTCAAACCACCATCCCCCTTCTAAAACTTCTCAACCTTCTCTTACAGAAGGGCATTACGCTGAAGGAGAAGAAAACAAGTTCCTGCCTGTAGAGCAAGGAGAGACTGTGGAGAGCAGCTGGTTTCCCTGAACACAGGTGGGGAGCTCGGGCTTCAGAGAGCAACAGCTCCGCAAGCTGTCAGGACACCGCAGGCTTGAGGGAGACAGAGAGAGGAGGTGGACAGCCCAAAGTATGGATGGCCCACAGGGCAGATTTACATAGAGCTGAGTAGCTTGGGATGAGCTACCCACTAGTTCAAATTTAGCCCTGTCCTGAAACCTCATCTCAAACAACTGCACCATCCAAGCTGTGGAATAGATGTTGCTGCCTTGGAAACCTCGCTTACTGTTCCACCCACAGGTCTTCCTTTTCTCAATTTCATGTTTTATCCTCTCTGGGACAAACAGAACAGTTCCTTGTGGCTAACATTTTAGAAATTATGCAGTTGCCCAGACCTTCCAACCTTCCTTCTCCTACAGGCCTAGCCATGCCCACCCAAAAGGAATGGGTTCAGAGAAAAGAAAGTGGCACCATCCCAGCCCACAACTTTGGCATTTTGAAGTTTAGACACTGCAAACCTACCAGATTTATTTGTTGAAAAGTGAGCCCCCAAGCCCAGCACTCCCGAGGCTCAGACCACCTCTCTTCCCTTGGGAAAACCAGCCCTCCCAACATGCTGTGCAATGTCATCTCCAACTGTGTGCTTCCAGAACATGACACTGGTGCCTCCTGCCTCCAAGATGGAAGCTGCATCCACATTAGACCCCTGATGCTGACAAGATTATCCTACGATGCTGAACACCCCGTGTGCACACGAAGTCTGGGACAACAGAATTTCTGTGCCAGAAGACATGTCTCCTTCTCAATGACGCTAGTTAATCCAACAAAGAACTCTTCTCAGCACAGCTGTACCCACTGCAGAGCTTCAGATAACAAAGCCACTCAGCTATAGGTATGCCTTGCTCTTACCCATGGCTGTCATGATTATAGTAGCAAAACTACAGTTACCCAGGTCACACGCTCTGGGTTTGAGAAGCTGGAGATGTCCAGGCATCGTTTCACTACATGAGTTTTCAACCCATCATCTGCAAACTCCACCTACAAGTTCCACTAAAGGCAATTAAGAGAAATAAGCCTTTAGCTACAGGCAGCCTCTAGCTCCACTGGAGACTTTTAGGGATTCAAAACCAGGTTGAAGCACCACTGCATGGTGATCCAAAACACTTATAGACCTGGCCAGTGATCCCAATGCTGTGAGGAAGTCAATATTTACTGGAGAAAATCAAAGGATGGTGGTTACTCCAGCAACCTGACACGCTAGAGACAAGTATGAATTCTGTTCACAGCAGCTAGAGCTGGGGCTGAGACATGTCTACCTGGCACATGAGACCAGCAGGAGTGAATGTTTCCAGATCAGATCAGGGAGTATTCCAAAGAAGACAGAGACAGTTGAAAAAGAGAGCAACACACACTCCTACATAGCTCACTTCTACTCTTTCATGGGAGCCATGGGAGCACTTACATCAACAGAGTTAAAAGCCTGATGTCATTACCTACCAGCCAGCGGCAAGCAAAGAGGACAAGAGAGAGAGAATGGCTGCTGCCCACCTCCCCCAGCTTAATGGACAAGCAGCTCCTCAAAGATGCCCAGTGAGCAGCACTGCTGCGACAAGCAAAGATTACTCCATATGGCCCAGCTGGGAAATGAGATTGGATATTGTTTCTGGTTTTAAGGTGAGTTTTTGGGTAGCATAAGGTAGAAAATGGACAGTGTACAAAACTGCTACCCCTCCCACTTCCAGAGCAGGTCTGGCATGGTAAGCAGAAAGCAAAGACTCCATCATACATCATCAAGAACAAAACACTCCCTGGAGGATGTCCACTCCACTCCAGCTCCTCCTGGTGAAGCTACACCATGGCACATGCTTACAGAAAAAACAAATTTCAACTCACTACCTTATTTCACAAAAGACACCGAGAAGCTGTTAGGTGTCAACTTGTGCCTACCACCAAGCTAGGCTGTATCTGAACCAGTGACCCAGAGGTGAAAGGCCCATGCCCCATTATCAGTCTCCAGAGACATGTGATCCCCTCAAAACATAGGTTCCTGACAGGCATTTTCAAAAGGGCACAAGCAATTATAAGAGCTTCACAAATCACTTGACAATATGCCCATTATACAACATATTTTCAGCAATAGCAGCCTTTACACTGGAAATAAATAGGAAAGAGCAGTAGATGGGTACTAGATGGAAGAACATTAATTCTCCATCACATTTCATCCCTAATGGACTGAAGTACAAATGTAAGTATGGGCATCACCTACTTTAACTGCCATAATTTGCCCACTGGGTTTGTGGACCATTTTGTTGACAGAACCATAAGCGCCTCGTCCAATTTCTCCAAGGTCTTTCAAGTCCTCTGCTGTAAAATCCCAATGTTGTTCAGGGGAAATCTTCAATTTTCCTGATGATTCAATGCTGTGTGTTCTCAGTCTCTCTCTGTCAAAAATATTGGGAAGCAATTTTTCCACATTTTAAATAGTCTGTAAATTTCTCTTTTCAGCACTTGATTAAACATTAGAAGAGAGGGGTTCACAAAGGCTACAGCAACAATCTGATTCCACAGAGGATTTTGATTGGGGTAGGGGGTGGCAGGGGTGAGGGAAAATGTTAAATCAAAAATGACATACACTTGCCCACAGCTTCAATTAAGGGTAAGTTTCTCCAGCTGTGGCATAAAATTCAATGTGTCTCATATAGTAGAGTCATTCTAATCACTCATTTACACAGTTCTTTCTACTTTGCACAAAATACACCAGGCTTCAAGCAGGATCTGGTAACATGCAGAACCAAGAGCCTGAAGAGCACTCCCAGCCCCATCGCCCCAAAGCTTCCGCTGCTCTACACCACCACACTCCCAGCAACTGTTTCCCTTCTATTTGGGTTTCTATGCAACACAGGCAAGCTCTTCTGTGGGAATCAAGGGGATTTTAGAAACAGTTTGCTCTTAATGGAAAACTGCAATTAATTAGGGAAAAAAACCAAACAACCACATTTTAGGTAATAATTTAATTTCTTCAAAAACAAATAAAGAGCCAATAATTTATATATAAAAAACAAGTTGTCTGTGATATATGACAATAAAAACTGCCTGCTCAAGTGTGTCTTTACCAAACACATAAATTAACGTTCTCAGGCAAACATTGCTACTGAAGCCACCAGGATTTGTCCAGGTAAGGAGTGGACCAATACCCAAAATTTGTAGGACAGAAGAGTTCAACAGTTGTTTTAAGGTGCCCCCAATTACTCCTTCAAATGTAGCAATACTATCACTGAATTAGTAGGAAATGCGTAAGTATTTTCAACACTTTTAATCTTAAAATGCCATGTAAATTTTCAGTTTTTCATTAATTAATTAGCCAATTCATACTTCTTGGGTCATGAAGTAAGCCAAAAGCTTGAGTTTCCCACTTTCAAGTAGCAATAGTTCCCTCTGCAGGGCACACGGATCTCACACAGATATTAAAGTACACAGGTACTTCTGACAACCTTGTGTACAAGGGAGAATCTGTCAAACTCATCCCTCAGACTCCGATCGCTTCTCTTGAGCATTTGATCAAGCCACCACTTGCTCATCCAGGGTCCAGACCAACAAGCAGAACATACATGAAGTATTCAACCAAACGCGTAAAGCTCATCGAGTTTATCAGCCAGAGGAATAAACACATCATGGCCAATTCCACGCTGATAAATGCAATCGTTTATCAACCAGCAGTTGCAAACACCACCCAGCTGGATGCGGTGGTGGACCCAACCATGACCTCCACTGGGTTTTATTTGGAACCTGGGTTTTGCAAGGGCAGCGAGGTCAGGTCTAAAGGTCAGTTGACTGGAGCAGCTATGGTTCAAATGGCTTCATCTGCTGCACTTCACCTCTCCTGGGACACTTTGGTTTACACTTCCTGGGCTTTGAGCAGCTGCATGTCCTGAACCCTTGACCCGTTCCAACCCTTGCTGAACAGCTCCTCTCACCACTTCTGTGCTGTGCCTGCCCTGATCCTTCCTGCTCTCTAATCTGCCTATTTTGAGATTTTCAATCTCCCTCTCCCTACAGCATCCCTCCACTGCCCTTAGGAATAATCTGGGAAACCTGACAGTGCTACAACACAGCACAGATGTGATGGACACAGCAGCCATGGAGAAGTGGCACCCCTTCAGTAGCACCATTTACATATCCTGGAGTTTCTGTGCATAATAAAACACTGCATTGAGTGGGGTTCTCCATGGGATTTGCTTACTAAAAAGCAAGGAGTGAAAATAAGGCAGTAAAATGACCAAAAAAAAGAACAGAGAAAAAAAGAAAAGAAAAAATGAAAAGAAAAGAAACATGACCTCCGGACTTGCCAGCTGTCTTGCAGACAGCTTATGTTACAAGCTGCGTGGATCAGTTACTATCTAACTGTTCGACCAGCCTATTTTGTCAGTACCATAAAAATAGTTCTTTTCTGATGGAAGAAGGTAGGGCGAGAAGCATCATGCTGAGGAGGCACCAGCAAACGGGCATTTCCTGCCCACCTCTTGCCAGCTGGTGGGCAGGAAGAAGCACAACCATTAAGAGCTAAATCCAGGGGGGAAAAAAGGCAGAGAGGTGTTACCAGGAGGCTGAAATGTGAGATTTGATTTTCTGAGCAAACTCTTTCCACCTCTTGTTTCAAAACAACGTTTCATATTGAAGTTGTCATAGAGTTAAATAATCTAAATGTTGACATGGTTTATTCAAACAAAGCACTTAAACCCATCTACACTCTTCCCTCTGTCTTTCTGCCCAGGAAACTTTGCTCTTCTTACCCTAGATCAGAAGAGAAAGCAGATTTGAATTCATTATTTCCTTGTTACACAAGAAGCCTGTTTCCCCCCAGCTGTAGCCTGAAAGCAGATCTGTGCCATTGTTCCCACAGCTGCAGGATGGGTGGTTCGAGCAGCCACGAAGATGTGAGCTAGGAAATACCCCTCCACGGGTCTGCACCAAGTGCCCTCTGCAGCTGTATTCTGGTGCAGAGCAGCGGAGCTCCGTGGGTCTGGATCAAGATGTACCATCACCACCCACCCACAAAACCTCACGTGTTGGAGCTTGGCTTAATTTCCATTATGTATTTATGATGTCATCTGCCTTGTATTGCAATCACAGCTCCTACTTATCTTTTTTCAAATACCCAGGGAAACGGTCAAATAACCAAATGACAAGTTTGACAGAGAGACAGACACTTTAATATAGATTTTGTTCATGTAGCTGATCTGTCACATGTAAACAATGCAGTTTTCCTTTAAGCAGCATGGTGTATCTTAAAGAGTCAGTAACTAGAATGCAATGATTACTTTTAGCATTAAATCTATGCTTTATAGCAACAATTTTTCCGTGCAAATCAAAATCCCAAGGGATTCCCATGCCAAGAAAGCAGTTAAAAAATGCAAATCTAGAACACAGACTCTCTTCATTAATATAAAATGAGATTTTTCTGATGTAAAACTGAGTGAGGCAATATGAACAAATAAATCATCCACGCAGTACATCTATTACTAGATTTGCACTGCTGCAGATACCTCAGGAGATAAATGCACAGGGCAGACACGCCCCTAAAATACAAAAAAGCCTGCCTAAACCCTGCACTACACCCTAGCGCACTGGCTACTACAACAGTTTACTTCAGAAAACAGAAGCATAACCACACAGAACAGTGCCTAGTGAAGGTGAAAACTAACTAATGCCTAGTCCCTGCTTCTACAACTGATCCGATTCCAGTCCCTGTGTTTAGTGCTCGTTCAAGTTTGCACAGATGTGATCAGACACGTGCCTCCTCTTACCATTTTGTTTTTAAACTGTGCAATCCAAACCTCTCTAAGGCTGGGAATGTTGAACAAAATTAGACATGTATATGCTCAAAATGATCAGGATGTGTGAGATGGACTTGTGGGGCTTAACGTATAATTTAAAAAATTAAAAAAGCTAAAGAGGGCTAGGTACTCCTTGAATAGTTAGAAGTAGTGTTTTCAAATGCACCTTTGGGACTGTAACTCCTGACGACTTGTCCAGGTGTTGAGCTTCCAATCCCCCATCTTGCTTTTGAAAAGTTTTAAAAGAAAAAAAAAAAGTTATAGGCTCAGGAGATCATTGCAATTACTGTGCTTGAAAGGCACCAATATATCGGTCTTACTGCAGATGGTTACTATGCTTGTCACAGCAGTTATTCCAGGGATTAGGAACACCAAGCAGGACAACAACTCCTCCAAACAGTTGCCCTTTGTCAGAAATGAAAACGTTTGTGGGTCCAGCTTGGCAGGAGGCAGGCGGAGGGCTGGCGCCAGGCACTGCAGCCGGGCCAAGGACAGGGTCACACACATTTGGGACAGGAGGCTGCTCACTGCAAGCTTGCGAGCTAGACCTGGGCGAGAAGGTCTACCACAGCTAGAGGCCCACAAAACCTCCTGGGGAGAACCACAGAGACATTGGGAAGCTCTTGGACAGGCTGTGTTAGTTCCCCAAGCCCTGCTGTTAGCACCGAACTGCAGGGATGCCAAAACTTTTTAAAACAAGCATTTCCTTGGCATGAAAAAGAAGGACCATGGGGAGAAGCAGAGAAAATTTGGTGGATTTTTTTAAGCAAAACTGGAAGTTATCAGACACGAAGCAAGGCCAGAAAGATGCTGTAGGTAGCTACCTATCTCCTCTTTGTTTTACTTCATTAAGAGTTCTGCAGGACTCACAGAAGCACAGAGTTGAGGTATTCAACATTACAGTTGATGTGAATAAAACAAGTCTGCAGAGTCAAAAAGATCCAAGCTGTGCTTCACAAGCCTGCCTAGTGCTGTGGATTCTTTCAGGAAGTCTCTCATTAAAGCTCCTATTTACATCATGGTTAACGAGAATATATTCTACTTCTCTATAAATTCAGTAAAAAAGCTGCTGAACACAATGGGATTTTAGAAACGGATTTGTGGTCAATCAGCCACAGGAATGCTAAAACATAAATCCTAACAAAAAAACTTCCATGCAAACTGCAGGGTTTTAGTAACGCTGTGCAGTGTTGTAAACTCCAGAGTAAAAACACAGCTTCTGACTTTGGCTAACGCATTCCTACCAAGTCTTTCAAACAGCCTAGAGAGGTTGTAATGCTTCTATCTCAATGTCTGTGTTACCTAGAAAACAGTTTTCAGACCCTGCAGGCTAAGACTAATAAAATAGTAACCCTAGTTTAAATTTCACTGGAAAAAGTCTCCAAAACAAATGTCCCATTTTTTTCCTTGAGGGTTGAAAACATTGGCGCTTTCACAAATCTTTCAGATTCTTGTGAGAAGAAATTTCTGCTTCCAATAAGCTGATGAGCAATGGTGTCCTTGCAAGACAGGCAGAACTAAATTAGTTTTGCTCTGACCCATGTAAGCTGTCCTGAGGCTTAGTTATATTTAATAACAGATTCCTAGACGTGAAGAAGAAATACAGAAAATGTGTCAAAGGAAGGAAATTATTTACTTTTGCATCTCTTACCTACTCAGACTAAAAGCAAAAGCACACTTGCTCCCTTTCATCATGACCAAGTGGCAGAAATTCTCCCTAGCATTGCTCTGGCTATCTATGCTCCTCCAAAACTGTAGAATAAAGACATTAACAAAGTGTGGACGATTGCACAGCCACTTCCACAGCCCTCAAGACTCGGCTGCAAAGAGTCTTCCTGACTTCAGTGGGGTTTGGCTGAGGCTTTTAGAATGTCAATATTTTGTATTAAGCTCCCCTGGTAAACTACTAATTGATTAACTCTGCCCTTGACACTGAGGAAACCTCTCAATTCATCATGGTGAGGCCTGTACCAAATTTAACTGAGCACATTCATCTCAAACTCATTTTGATTTGGACATGAGCCAGACTGCAGCACATTCACTGAACCCACTACAGCTGGGCATTCAGAACTCACCCTGGATTCAAGCACTTCAGCGTAATAGCAGAAAAACCTGAGTTAATTAATTTAAATAACCCCTCTAAGAACGCTGACTTTTTTCCTGAAACATTATGTCACCTGAGCCACGGTCAGCCACCCAAGAACAGGAAACAGAGACATGAGCACATCCATACGAATCAACAAAAGAACCCGAATATATACTTTAAATAGTTTGCAAAATGATACTGAGATGCAATATAATTACCATTACACAAAAATCGCTCAATGGAATGACACTATTTCTGAGACAAATTCCATTACTTTAATAGATGCCATTTTTGCAAGTATGGAAAATATTTGACAATGGCTAACAGATAGTTAAGCTTACTGTAGCCTGCTGGAAAGTTTCTGGATGAGGTCCGCTTCTCTCCTTTTGAAACTGAACGGGACAATGTGATTACTACCAAGGGTTGCTTGTGTATCACTTCAGCCAGGAAAAGTTGTGAAAATGACAGGAAAACATGGTGCTGTTATCACATGGCACAATAAGGTATAACAATACTCAGCTAGTCACACCACCCATGGAGTGCTTAGCATAAGAAATTAGTGAGCTATGTATTTTTCTTCCAAATTTCACCTAAGCAACCTCCCCTGATTGGGAGCAACGCAGCACCTGATAATTTGAACTGTATTTTAACATATTAAATTGTAAGCAATTTGTTTTCTTACAGCAGTGGCAATTATTATTTCCAACTGTATTATTATTATTAGAAACATGAATAATTGCATTCAACTTACTAACCAAATACCTATACATTAGTGACATGCTGTTTCCTCAAGGCACACTGACCATCACTGCTCTGTTTTTCTTGTGGTCTATGAGGCAGAACTTACTAAAAAAATTTTAAAAAAAAAAATCTGGCTTTCATCCTGAATCCACCGATCTAGGACTGGTGGTCTCTCCCAGATAAGCTTGTCATTCATCTCATCCCCTCTCTTAATGAATAAGTTTGCATGATTTGAACAACTGTGTCCTGTCTTCTTACCTCCAGAGCCACACAACTGACAGATAAACAAAGGTGATACCGCTCTGTATCACAAGACTTCTCTAAGAACAAAAATCAGGTTCTGGATCCCCGAGCCCCTCAAGCTGTCCAGTTTTGGAAATCTCCTTTCCCGATACGAAGACTCGTTATCTCAGAACGATTTGAGTAGGTCAGGCAAGACGGGCTCCTGCTAAGCACTTTGTGGAGGGCACATGGAAAACAAGCACTCAAGTACTGGTACAAATGACCAGTGGAGCTACCTACAAACAGTCAGCAATGAAAACATGGCTTTGCTCAGCTCCTTGCTGGGAACACTTGGGAGAGGTAGATAATGAGCACTGTTATTTCAACTACATGAAACGTTTTTGTTTCAACAGCTCTAACAGGCGATTTTTCTAATTTAAGCTTCTGTATGTCATAAAATTCCAAACCTAGTCCAGGAAAGCTAAAAGCTCTCCAACTTCTCCTTTGGGATTTATTTTCTATTTGGGATTAACAAAAAAAACCTTTGGGCTGCATCACAGACTGAAATAACCTGCAATTCTGTGCCAAAAATGTACCTGGCAGTATTTTTCTTTGTGGCAGACAAGGACAGATGGGAGACAAAGAAATCGCTTAACTGCAAGAGAGAGATTGCTTTTTCAGAGAGATGAAGCTATCGTAAATGTGGTGACCAAAAGAGAGCTCACAACAAGACTAACCAGACCAAATGTAACTCGTATTTTTAAAGTTCTCCTTCTCTAAGACGTAAGACTCCTACAGGACAGCGAAAGCAGCTGCCTGTTGAAGGTCCCCATGCTTCACAGTCTAGTAGTATGGTGAGATTTTAAACGTTGGTCTCCTCTGAGATGGCTGCATGGGGCAGAGTTTTCTCCACTGACTCTTGGGAGCCAAGAGGTGATTTTTTGTAAGCTGTGTAAAGATGCTTACAGAAAATTAAGGATGCTGTAAGGAACTAGGCTAACAGTGCCATAAAATCACCTTTTCCCATCTTTCACTGGTATGAAGTACCCACCTAGAACATCAGAAAGACAAAACAAACCCAGCTGGATTACAGAGAAGCCCCCACACTCCTCAAAGATGACAACTGCCTTCACACTGCAGCAGCAAGAGATATTTGAAACAATCACTTTCAACTGACCCACACTTGTCTCTGCAAAGGCATCAGTTACATTGGACATGAAGGACAAATTGCTCATCCAGATTTACTCCCAAGCATATTTTACAAAGGAGGGAATTAAAACAGGCTCAAAGAGAAGACCGTTTAGAGTCGCCATAATCCGCTGTAGACTGGCTTGGCCATTTGCTCTCTCTTTTCTGACGTTTCACAAAATGGAGGGACCTTCATGATGGGAGGCAAGAACATCCACCTGAATCTCAAACATGATGTCTGCAGTTTTCACTGATATAATGTGCCACAAACCCAGTCCTTTCCAGAAGTCAGTTCCTCAAACGAGCAGAATGGCAAAACCAACTCAGCTCTGCAGGCCAACCCCCACCTCCATCACGTCCATCCAATCCACCACAATGTCCTTTCCATGAGCTCTTTGTACAGCAGCTGTTTTTCCTGGGTGCACCCTGCTCATTCAGTCCAGCTGTCCTCCACGGTACATGCTGAAAGTCACTTATTTATGCAAAGGATGAAAACAGGAGCTGTTGATGATGATGTGTGGGATCGAAGAAGTCTGAATCTGCAGACTCTCCTCTTTATTCTCCATTTCTTGACATGTACAGAAGACAAAACGGATGATAAAGCAGAACAGTTGGCTCACTTCTCCATAGCCAGAGTAAAATGCAAGATATTTTACTACGAGGTGGTGATTAATGTCTGAAGAGATAAAGGAAGATACTCATGCTTTGATGAAACACTGTGTGATTTGGAGTACACAACATAGCAGTGAGCAAAGTTTATTCCTACAGCTAGCAACAGCAGTTGTTTATTGGGGTTTCCTGCAGGAATGTGGTTTGCAAGGTTCCCATCTGGAAACGTAGGGTACGAGTCAAACTTAAATCACAGGTATGAATAGTGGCAGTCCATATATAAAATCCTTTCTGACATTTCTGTATGTCACACAACCAGAAAAAAAAAGTCTGTGCCTGACCAGCTCAGATTAGTTGGAGACCAACAGACCAACAGCCATTTAGGGTCAGAAACCAGATACACCAACTGTACAATACAGTAGAGACCACTCTTACACACAGGCATGAAGCTCAGACCAAAGCATAAGCAGTGTCCTACTTTGTTACTTGTAAAAAACTACTGAACAATGTATTTATCCAAGAAATGGGTAAAGAACAAACGTGTGTGTGCACCCATATATACATATACATTCAGAGACATTACATATAATAATCTGCTTCATCCCATTTTCCTCTCCAGGCACCAACAGGTTTTGCATATTAAGCTAAAAGATGCTGTATTTGCCCAAAGAGGAGTGAACATGGGGATACAGGCTCTCTTCAGCCTCAGGACTTCATGCATGTTCCAGGACACCGGTCCCTAAGACATACAGGACGGGACAGCTATTTCCCCTTTCACCTTGGATCGGTCTCCAGCTCAGAAAGCCAGATTCATGGGTCTAGAAGAAAAGAAGCTAAAGGAGGAAGGGCAAGCAGGCACTCCATGCTCTCAGATGTTACATAAACATGAGCAACAGCATCTCCTGCTCCCTGAATAAATTTTAACTGAAATCAGTACTGTCTCATATGTTTTCAGAGTATGCCTTACCAACTGCTGAGTTAAGATACAGGGATGCTCAATCTCCCCTCTTTGGCAGGACAGCAGCGATGTGCACAGCTCAACAGATCCCTGGGGCACCTTGGGACACATAACACACATGTGCCACGGGATATTTTTGATGAAAAACCTCAGGTCCCAAAGACTGCTCATTGCTGGAGGGAGGAAGTGAGAAATTTTGGCAACTCCTTGTTCCCAAATGGAATTCCAGATCTCACCTGTACTTCTTAATCATAAAAAGTTACTTACTGTTGAATGTAGACAATCAGACTGTCTGAAGGCTCAGATGGCAACGCATCACACCTTCTCTATAAAGTATGCAATATGTGTTTTAGAACAGCTTACAGAATTTACAAGATAAAATGGTAAAACATAGGTACATGGGTCTTAAAATACTCTGAAAAATACACTGACAGATTCAAATGTTACTGAAAAGTCCAACAGGAATGGAGCTGTGGTCTCCCACTTTCTCTCTAACCCTCCAGAGAAGCTTAGGGTATTTTGGTGTCCTGAATCCTTTTAAAATACACACACATTAAGATTTACAGCCAGCTTGCATATAAGCACGCACACTGCTGTCCCTGCTAGGGGATGCAACACCTAGAAATAAAGGAAAGGAAAAAAGGAGAGAAAATCGTGCTTCTGTTATCACAACGGTATGAAGGGAACAGAAGAGCCAATATCAACTCTGAATCTACTTGACCTACTTTCACTTCTCTTAAATAAGCACTGCAGTAGTTACATCTTCATGTGAATTATGCAGCTACGCCAGGACCAGCTGTGTCCCTCCTGATGTGTGAAGAGGGCTGTAACTCAGGAATCCCTGGGGTCTACTGAACACTAATGCGACAGCTCTGCTCCTGCCAGACCCAGCGCCGACGAAGCATTGGGACACAAGCAGCAGAATTAAATAAAACTGAAATTCTTAAACCACACTGAACCCTCCATAGCCTGAAGCCCTGAACTGCTTTCAAACAGAAGCAGTACCATCCCCCATCTCAAAGACAGCCAGGAGACTGGGGGAAATTTTCAACTCTCCAATGGTCAGGATTACAGACGTTTCTCAAACTGACTTCCTCATTAGGCCATGCAAATTATTACTGAAGTGCTGACCTCATACTCAGGTTTATAAACCTGGGCTTTTTAAGCCAAGCTGCCTAAGCAAGGAACACAGTCACCTCCTGACCCTTCTCCAGGCTCTGGAGCATGATAGGTACCTCCAAAGCAGGAGCTTGGTCCTGAGCAGGCTGCAGGCCCCTGGCTTCTGCCATGAGTGCGGATGGAGTCAAGGATGATGCCTCTGCACGTACGTGTCTCAGGGAAGGATCTGGCCAGCCACAGTTGACCATGGAGCCGTGTCACTAGATAAAGGTTAGGCAGCACACGTCACTAAAAGCCAGGCACTAGGAAGTCAGTCTATAGGATACTCCTATCCAAGGAAGACACTGCCAAGCTCTGCTCTTCTGTACAGACTCTCCATGTTCCAACCACAGCCACGCTGATGCAGACTCAACAGCAAATGAAGCTGGGTTCAGTTTGAAAATGAGTATTTCCACCTCACTGCTCTACCTGATAATTTTCCAATTTCCATTGAACCAGCAAATGCTTCACCTCCCTCCACACGCCATTCAGTCGACTAGTCGACTCAAAACTGCTGCTCTTCAGAGAATCTCCTCAGACACCATCTCGGTGCCCCTGGAGGAGGAAGACTGCGGACAGTATCACTGAAAACACCTTCACAGGCCACACAGGATTGCAGCTCTGCCTCTACCCCATTCCACCTTCCCTCGCCCGGCATGCCAGTGAAAACAGGCCCGAGGAAGCAGAATGAGCATCAGACATCATGCCTTGGATTAGGACATGTTGCACGTTCATGCTTCGGTGTGTCTCAGACAGCTGTGTGCCAACGGCCAGTTCCTGTGAGTGACCATCCCCCCAGGGGCTCGCAGAGGCAGTGGGGGTGCCCCAGGCAGTGTTGGGCAGGTGCAGAAGCCTCTGGATAATCGCTGCTGCCATCACAGGCTCATCCTCTGCTCCCACCACCCCGGCTGTTGTCCCTGTCTGGGCAGGATGGGCCAGATCTTGGTGCTTTGAAAGGTAACTGCCACTACTGCCATCTTCTTACAGCCTCTTACCCCTGGTCACTCCTCCCCACCGTGGAAGGGACGAGCCTCCCTCGCGCACCAGGAAGGGGACCCGTTATACACCGCACAGCACACCAAGAGGGTCATGACAAGGTCAAAATGCTGCTCCCAGATGAGCAGCTCTGACCACGGCTGTATGCACAAAAGAGCCAGGACTACAGGTCCTAACTGCACCGGCAATGGGATGGGTAACAGAGCTAACTTGAGGACCACAGACTATCAGGAGATCCCTGTTGAACTCTCTACCCCACCGCAAGCTTCTGGCCTAATCTTTACCTCTTCCAAATCACAGCATGCCCCAGCTTCCCATCTGTAAAATGTGGAACCCAAAGTTCTGTGCAACCATTTAGGTTTGCAGAGCTCAATCACTCAGCATGTGTGAAGCACTCAGAACCCATGGGAGCCAGATTAGGATATAACGTCGGGTTGTATTTGATTTAGACACCCAAAGGTCTAAATGGTAATTAGGTCTAAATGGTCAAATGGTGATTAGGTTCACAGGAGTTCTGAGAAGCCCAGGTCCCAACAGTGTGGCCACAAGCTAGGTGCTCAGCACCTATGAAAAATCACTATGCATTAGCTTAATGGAGATATATGAGCTGCAAATTTTGGTTCCAGACATGGAAGGTCTAAATTCAGAAGCAGAGTGCTGAGGTATCAAAACTCTTGCAGAAAGAACAGCCCTACTAGGGCACTGATGGTCCAAGGGACATGGAAGTTGCTAGAGAAATTTATTTTGGAAGCAGCAGATACCAAAAAGCTCCTCCGCAGAGCAGGATTAGCACCTTAGAGAAATACCAAAACTTAGAAGGAAAAAAAAAAAAAAAAAAAAAAAAGACCTTAATGCAGCATGTTCAGCCAAAATCTCACACTAATGCTGGTAGCACCTTTCTCTGAAGAGAAGGTCTACTTGGAAGTCCAAGATACTGAGCATGGTGTTTTACAAACCATTATCACCTCTTTTGACATCTAGGCCACAGAGATCACTGGGAAGATTAAATACAAGACAAAACTCATCAATTTGCCAAGAAAGCTCCTAAAAAAAATGCATCAGAAACATCAATCTAGCACTTAAACAACGGTGATGTTTGTATTAAAAGTGAAAGCCTGCCTTCCATCCATTTAAATGTATTTGCTGAGTCCTTAGACGTATCCATTTTACTTGTGCTTACTGAAAATACAAGCAAATTTTCCAGTGATTACATTCAGGTACTGCAACTTTCAGGAAATGTTGCAGAACAGTCACAGAAAAAAAATCAATTTCTTAACTGGTACCTTTCATACTGAAACCTATTTCTAAGGCTTCTAGGCATCACACCCTGCAATGGGAAAGTATCATGCAGCAGAAAGGTATCAGAAATCAGTAACAATAAAGATGTGAAATGACTGTGATAGAAATGGGGAACAGACAGAGAAATATTTACAGGAAAATTCACACAAGTAATTGTGAACATGCCAATTTGGGATATTTCACTTTGGTTTTTAATATTTTTTAGACAAATGGTAGTAACTCTCACAGGTTATTTCCTGATAAACTCAGCCAGCTGTAGGCTATGCAGCTAGAGAGACTGAGACCACATGCCAGAAAGGTTTGGAAAAGTGTAAGAGGAGATCAAAAGAGAAGTAGACACTTCAGAGAGACTTTGGGACAGCCAGAAAAATCCTTTCCAGGAATAATGACAGTCCCTGATCTATAGAGGAAAAAAAGGAAGCAGCAGAGTCTGACATGCAACTGGACCTCCCTCTGCTTCTGGGGAATCCAACCCCAAAGGTCTGTTAAACAAACACCTGCCAACACACTCTTGGGGTGTCTACATGGAAAGTGTGTGACTCTGTCAGGTGTCGCAAGGAGAAGGTGGTCACACGGGGCACCTCTAGAAGCTTAAGTCACAATGAATCCATGAAGACACCCACATGCTACAGGGAGGCTACAGAGTCCAACAGGCCACCAGTCAATTCAGAAGCTGGGTTTGTGAGCATTAAAAGAGGTCATTTCATTCTGTCACCTTTCCATGAGACCGCAATGCTCTGGTGTTCAAGTTCTAGAAGGTGGCACCTCTGACAGTCAAGAGGCTTCCCAGCCAGCAGACATGATACCTGAGCAGCAAGATACTGTGAATCAGATGCCAAACAAAATTCTTTGTATGTGCTCATTTCTTAGCAGGTAGATCTAAATTCTGTAGGTCTGAGGTCAAGATCAAGGCACTGTTGCACCAGAAGAGTATAACACTTTCCAGAAAACCAAAACCACTCACCTACAGCCAACCAAAGGACTTGGTTTAACAGATGCTAGCGAAGGCCAGCACAACACAGACAGCTGCCAGACAAACCTGCCGTGCAGAGTTATACAGTCACATCTCACCGCATCGTTCCCATGTCAGTGTTATTTCAACCTTCTTCAGCAAAAGCCACCAGCTGCAAGTAGCTCTGTAGAGCTTACACATATATAATTGAGTAATCTAATTTTGTTTGTGACCTAAATCCCACTCGGACACAGAACAGATGAGGTAAAAGGTGGGATGCTTTTCAGTCGGTTGGAAATAGCAATTGAAAAACAATGGATCAGAAGTTTAAGAGCTCACCCTAATCATGGCTTGTGTCCTCCAGCCTCTGCAATGTCTGCTGCAGGGAAAACAAAGTTAGCATTTGTTAATCTGATCTATCAGACATACACATCTGCACTAATGAGAACTATGGTCTCAATGGACAGCTCTCCATAGCCTCCACTCTTGCCCAGCCTGCAGAGCACGGCAATCGCACACAGCCTCGCTGACTGAGCAGGCGCAAGCAGGAGCGTACACTGCCCTGGGCTGGGGCATCAGCTGTCAGTAAAACACTCAGAGCTTCTCCAGACTGCACCCTTTCACGTAAGAATTTTACTCCCCAACAACTCTCTGTAATTCAGGCTCTATTCTGCCTTTACGCTGCATAGGGCACATGTAAAATTATGTGTATCAGTGTGCTACATACCCTACAGACAGGCCAGGTAGCATGCCATACCTAGACAAAAGCTCTCTTTGCACTTATAAAGTAGATTTGGTGGTAACAGTCACGGCTGAACCAAACAAGATGCACATCCTCGGTAGCTCCATCAGTCACAGAACCGGAACAGACCTTTCTTCCAATCCCCTGCCTTGCTCCCTGCTGCTCAACACGTCATCCCAGGGCTCTGCCCACCTGCCCCACAGGATCTGCACAAGAAAGCGATTCACAGTTCCTCTTAGTTGCAAAATGGATGTGTCAGCCCTCAGCATCACCAAGAGGGGATATTTCAGGGAGCCATAGCACCAGTTCTAGCAACTTGAAAAGTACCTCCAGTTTCTGATCTCATTCAAAGCCACCCTGAGTCAGTCTCCTATTTAAAGGTCACTTCAAAGCCTGCTGATTTTAACACATGTTCTAATTCAGAAAATATTTAGGGCAAAACCCTAGCAGCACTAGAGATGTAAAGGGTTTTCCTGTTGACTCCCGCCTGACCAGTTGCAGCCTCTGCTCTGCTAATCTCCTCCTTGCTGGGTTTCCTGGTCATCTGTGACAAAGGTGACCTCCTTCAAAACTCCGCTGGTAGCAGCTCTACTGGGAAGGGTGAAGAAGGGGGGTGTCCTGGGCAGGGACTCGGGGTGCCATGGGCTGGGCAGGGACGGGACAGGAGCAGCAGGGCCATGCCACCCGCTGCCACTGAAGTCCTCACCAGCTCTCAGCTTCAACGCCATCACGGAGATGGCACAGCAAAGCTCAGAGGTCCCCACCACTCTCCGTCTCCTCCTGCTCCTGCATGTGGTCTCACGTTCCTACACCTTGCTCTGTATCCTGCCCTGGCACCCACCTCCTGCGCTCCCCACACACCCATGGCAGTACACTCGGACATCCTGGAGTGATGCAGCCCCATCCTGAGACACAAACCATAAGACATGGCTGAAAACCACCACAGATGGGAAAGAAAAGACAAGGAGGAGCAGGAAAAAGATTTGGGAACGCATGTCCCAACTTTCTATATTCAGTAGTGTTTAATCTATGCTCTCTGTCCCTGAAAACAATATTCCAGGGCATAGACTATATATTAACAAAAAGCTTCTACCCAAGCTCTGGGAACAGCCTCCAGGCAGGAGCACAGTAGGCGAGATGCTCACCAGGCTACTCAGGGTACTCTGTGTCACGGCACGTAAGGCAACTGGGAAGCACTGGTCAGAGTCTTAATAATGTCACATTTTGCAATTGAGATTCTATGGCCTTTGAAATTGTTCCTCCACATAACATGCTATTAAAACCAAGGAACTAGCATGAATGGAGTCAGAAATCATCCACAGATCACCTGGGAAACCTCCCTGTGGAAACCACACCAAGTCCCCTCAAGCCCACATGTACATCACCCCTGCTCATTGGAGCTAAACTCCACCCCTGGCTTACAGTGATTCCCAAAATGGTTTCCTCTACGCTCCCCAACTTATTTTCTAACACTTCTGAGATCTCTCAGACAGAGAAACAAACCCTAAAAAGAAAGCTGAACTCACACCCTGATGGTGTATGTGGGGTCTGTACCCATTTTACCAGGGTACGGAGCCTCGGCACTGAGGAGGAACATGGCTACACCCAATACCCTGACATTTCCAAGGCCACCTCCGGCACGATGTGCCTTCCCTCCTTGGCAGCACTCTTTGCTCCAGTGATGCAGTTTATGGAGAGGTTTCCTCCCTCCTAACACACATACGGGCACAAGGAGCCCCATTTACTCCTTTGCTTTCTGTCTACGTAGTAAGAAACCACACTCTTACCTGAACATCCACCAATCCAGCCTGATCAGTTCCCCAACCAAACCTGTTAATCAAGCAAAATACAGCTAATAGGCAATTTATATCTCATGGCAGCTGCAGGTCACTGCCCCAGCCAGAGCTCAGCACAGGCAACATGCATTTGACGACCGGACCCGCTGCCCTCCTGGAGGCAGGAGCAATGGGACACCTCCAGATCGGTGGATCCAAGTCACAGAAACCCAAATTTCATGTAAGAAATTGACCTCTCTGTATCTTCAGATCCACCCATCTGGACCAAGAGGGTCTGCACAGGGAAATCCCCAGCAGGGTCGAGCCAGCATTCACCTCGGGAGGGCATCAAGGCCACTCTGTTCCATCAGGCTGGGGAAGAGAAGCGACTCAGTGAACAGAAACACACCTTGCATCAGGAATGCATCCGGGCCAGGAGGTCTGGAATATCCAATTCAAATCTGAAGTCTAGAAAGGTTTCTAGACAACAGAGGAAAAAACATTCCAGCCTCTCTGGGAAGCAGGCAGGAGATGCAGATACACCACCATGATCAGCTGCAAGACAAACACTTGAGAGAAGCGTGTGACCAGGAGATGTGAACATTGATTCTGAGGAACAGCACCCACTACAGACAACAAAGGACATGAGGATGAATTAGCTGTATCCAGGCTTAGTCAGCCTCAACACAGAGAAAGCAATCCAACCAACAGCATCCACCTCTTTCAAACAAAAATGGCTATCACAGCTTACAGATCCCAAGAAAGCTTTAGCACATCACCATCGGTTTTGACCCTTGAACAGCTATTATATCCGACCCGTAACACTTCCAAGCCCTCAGAACCAGTTACACCATTTACACCAGCCCAGGGTCCAACCCCTGCCAACAACTGCAACTCCTACAGAGACAGAGCAGCACCTTCTTAATGGACAATGCTGACAGCCACTTGCACAAACACGGAACTTAAGATGTCACTGACTAACAATGAAAACTCTTCTGTGCTAAACAGGAGCCACTGTGAATTCCAGTGAATCCGAGACAGATATCTGTGTAGATAAGTCAAACCCCTATAAATGGCTGATGGTGGGAACTCACTAGCTGAGACTAAGTCCTTTATTTAATAGACTAGAGAGGTTTGAGAGAGGAAAGAGCCCCAGATGGGGTTCTACAGAAAATTGTTACAAGGGTTTGATGATGTGACAAGACGCTAGCTCTACCACTAGTAAGAATATTTTGGAGAGGAAAAGAAAGAGAAGGAGAGAGGGGGACCTGCTGGAAAGGTCACTTGGGATTGTAAGAAGAATCATCTGAAGTACTCTATAAAATTTCTAGATGATGTAATTACCATTGATAACTCATCGGAAATATGTTTCTAACTCAGTAAAGGCTTGCTTGAAAATCCCCAGCATAAAGAAGCTACCAGAAATAGGAACAGACCCCAGAGGGTATACCCTGGGGAAGCAGAAGGCACTGAGCTCAAGGAGAGAGGCAGCGACATGCAGAGCCAAGCAGAAGCAACCTATAACCAGGGACACCCTGGAGAGCCCGGGCAGCGAAGGAAGCTGCAGGTGCAGTTTCTGAGACTTGCCACTGACAAAACTCTTGAGACCTGCGGGGGAACTCAGAGGGGAAAAATTTGGGACATCTTTGCATGCTAGCTGCACTCTGCCACACGTACAGGCTGTAGGTGCATCACCTATCCATCTAGATTGGTGGATCTGAGGATACAAAGCTAGTATTTGCTGTGATGATGTACTCTGGTTATTTACTAGCATCAGGAACAGCTCTGTGCCACACCTGCCTTCAAGCTTCGCATAGGGATATCCTGTAGCTAGCTGTCTAGAACACTCAGTGAGAGCTAATCACTGCATAACTCCCTCACATACCCATGTTGACAGAATGATAACCCTCAAACCTTTGTTTACTTTAGTGCTGGGAAAAAAAAAATAATCTATCACAGTTATGTCTTTCACAAGTAACACAGAAACAAGAACTTCTCTCTAACAAAGAGTAATAAGCATTGAATAAAGAGACAGGAAAATGACAGTGAATAGATCTGAAAATTAATTATAGGTATATCTTGCATTATCAGCTACAATTTATCTCAGTTTAATCAATTCTGGAAGGCAGTAGCTCCAGCATAAAACAGGAAGATCCCAAATTTAACCTTTTTTTAATTCAGGGGGAAGGGGGAAATATCTTCTACAGTGACTCAGACTGACAGATTTGAACAACCTACAAATAGCTGAAGTAATCGAACTGCATTTAACATAACACTGCTTGTTGGCTAAATAATTTCAAAGTTGTTCCGCTAGTTGTGCCTTTGGCTTTATACTCACATGTGTGGATTTTGGAAAGGAACTCCAGAAGTGTTTAGAGTAAATCTTGCTGTGGACTTGAAAGGTGGATTTGCAAAATTTAACTTCAGCGCTTTGCGTTTACCTGGGAGACAATGAACATAAAGTAAACTTTTTGTCAGCAACAAAATATTAAGAGCATCTGGAAATAAACATAAAAACCGAACATGTTGTAAGAAAAGGAAAACACATTTCACAACAACATTAGCAAATCACAGCTTGTGTTAGGGACACAGGGATGGAGAAATGGAGTCAGCTCTCACGCCGAGGTCTTACCCCATCTCATACCAAGTCAGATGACACCTCCTGTGACACCTGGAGTACCAGCATTGGCTGCCAGGGCTACCAGCAGCCACTGGGCACCCCTGCATCAGGGTCCTGAGCACCCTCCATGCATAACCACTCCTTTAAACAGATCCGTGCTGGCGGGCTCGACCTCAGCCACAGGGGCAAAGGGGCCCGACCTGTCAGCACAGCCTGGGCGTGCCATCAGACCCAGGGTGGGCGGCGCTGAGGAGGGGAGAGGGCACCTTGGGATGTCGTTTATGTAAGACCCCAATTGCAGGAGGGCTGACAGGGTTCCTGACCCTCCTCAGCCTAACAGAAAATGGGGATAACCAGGCTTGAGCAAGGATGGAGGAGATGTGCTGTGCGCTCCTTCTGCCAAGGGGGTTGCCAAGCAGAGGGCAAATTTCAGCCCATAAGAGGGGTGACCAGGAAAGAGAAAGCTTTGCTCTGCAGCCAACTAAGAAAGCATAGGGAAAAAAAATAAATAAATAGTAGGGTAGGAAGGGTCCTGGTCACCACTCCAGCCACTGGCTATGTATTTTTCATTGAAGCTGAGATGACCTGGCTCAAGCAACAGGAGGATCAGGGACTACAAAGGGAAAGGTCCCTTCCCAGCCTTCCCACTGGGCTGCAGAAGACCCTGTCTCATTCCCATTTGGACACAGGAAATCTGTGCTCCTCTCCACCAAAACATACCGAGACGAGGGCCTCTTTGAACCCACTTTCCCAGGAGCCTGCGACTGAACCCTCCCAGGCTTCTCGCTGCCTGGGCGATGTCTTCACAACTCACTGCTGCTCATCCCAGGAGGCACCAGCCACCTGCAGCTGGCGGCACGACACCTGGATTGCTCCAACAACCTCCCTTTGCCTGCACCCTAGAATAGGTGCTGTATTCCCAACCACCTCACAGCCCTCCTGGGAAAAGCCAGGAGGCACCATCCTGCTCTGCAGCCTTTCTCTACCTTGCACGAAGAGGTGTTTTGGGTAATGCCAAGACCAAAAAAAAGAGAAAAGACTAGTAACGGGTTAAAGCACTTTACAGCAATTTCAGGGTATGAAATATTACAAGGATCATAGAATCACAGAATCATTTAGGTTGGAAAGGACCTTTAAGACCATCGTGACAACATATATCTAAAACCAGCTTGAAAAACCCAACAAAGCTCAGAATTAAGGATCTCAAAAGAAATACACACCCCTTGCAGTCTGGAAGGTACAGGAGAGCTTGTGGCCAGCAAACACCCACCTTGCACTGAGCTGAGGCTCCTCAACACCTGACATCCCAGACAAGCTCAGCTGGATGCCACATGACAGGTTCAGATATATTTGCATGAAATTCTGCCTCGAAGTCTCGCTGCAGGACTCGGGTGCTGCTGCTGGCATTACCCCGCCTACAGCACATGGAGCTCTGCAGCGCGACTCCAAACGCTGCCTGTTTGAGGTGGTCACCTCTTTGTGGAAATCTATTTCCTCTATCATACCTTTAACTTTTAAATTACTGGTACATACTTTCAGTTTTGATTCTGCTGCAATACAATAATCTGGAAATATCATTTTCTAAAACTCACCTAATTTCTTACATGTAAACACCACACAAGAAACTTGCACAAAATCCAACAGTGTGAAACTACTTATCCAAAACTTTGCATCAACCACCTTAAATAAACAACATCACCACTTTTTTGGTGACAACTGACCAGCAGGTTTCCGTAAGGTCCCAGTCAGTGATACTGGGCCTTTCATCACTAAAATTGGTGGAGAAGAGGGAAAGTGAGGATGCCCAGTCTGGATACAACTGGCTGGGGTGAGGACTGCTGCAGCACAGAGCTCAACACTCCAAATGCATCTTTCTTGAGTATGTTACCCAAAAAGAGATCACAGAATCATCTCAGTTGGAAAAGACCTTGAAGATCACCTAGTCCAACCCTTAACCTAACATTGACAGTTCCCAACTCCACCATATCCCTCAGCGCTGGGTCAGCCCAAATGGGTTGTGAGATGGCACAGTAGGGTCTAGGCTGCAGCACTACAAGGAGACAAACAATAAAATACTTGGTTTTAAAAATGCTAAGCACACTGCAACAAGGTAAGAAATGAATGGCTTGCTTCTTTCAAGAGTAAAAGTATAGATCTGTTCATCAGAATATGGAGAAACACCACTGCTGGTGCTGAGAGCTGCTTTGGTGTACATTCCCTTCAGTATCATCCTCTTACTTGGTCTTGTGGGAAAAAAAAAAATAATTAAAGAAATAATGTAGTTTAACAAATGAAAGAATGCCGAAATATCCGTTAACCATCTTGTCTGACAAACTGACTTCTCAGTACGAGGTTCCACCTTTGAACAACACTAGCATTTTCAAAACTTTCATCTTTTTCCTATAGAAACACTTTTTTCCACATTTATTACACATCATTTGTTCTTCTGAAAAGCATCTAACTGGAGCCGCAGTGTCCCTCCCCAGGCTCAGTGGAAGGGCCTGGTATCTCTAAATTCTGAGTGACCTCCATTCCTGCCCTTCACTGAGGCTGTTCAGTGCTCTGTAGCATGAGAAGTATCTTATTTATGTTACTTACATGTATGCAAAAATTTACTCACCATGGGCAGGTCTGCCACCATGGAGGAATGGGAGGGTTTCTGGCAGGACCCTCTGCAAAGGCACAACCTGTCAGACGGCCACAACACCACAGCATCACCTGACCGACCCACGAGAAGCCTTCTGCCTACATCCCCTATGGCACCTCCCTTCTCACACCGAGCAAAACCAGACTGAGCTCACAACCGCCAAGGATCTGGGGGGTGCCCACACTTACCAGCCACGTGCCTACGCCTGAAGCCTCCCCCTGCCCGTCCGCCCCCCCAGGCCTGGACAGGCGGTGGTGGTGCTGGGCAGGTACCTGCAGGTAACACCACACAGCCCCTCGCTCACTTGTCCTGTTACGGCAGCATGAACTCCACCCTCCGACTGGGTCCAGGGATTGACAACAATCACCATTCTTCTAGTTTTGTTCTATTCACATCCCTGAAACACTACCCCTCTTTGAAAGGCAATAACACAGTGTCACAAGAGTTCTCCTTTCTAACAGCAATGTGTATACAACTTAGAAGAGCGCTTGTCTTTGAAGTGGCCCAACAGTGAAAACTACACAATTAACTACAAACTCCTATCAGAAAATCTCTTCTCAAAGCCTGCTCCCTATTCTTACTACTTGCAAATGTTATACATCATTTCCTCCTGTTTTCACTGCTACAGAACATTTATCATCCCTGTTAAACGGCAGTCTACTGATTTCTACCTCAGTACATTCCTAAGAATAGTTTCAATGATGTCGATCCACCACCTAGGGCTGGATTTTCTACAAATCCAACAAATACAAAAGCATAACTTGTCCCTGGGAAGCAAACAGGATGGTTTGCTTTTGCTCAGGTGATGAACAAGAAACATGACCAGGGAGAACTGGACATGCTGAGAAATGCTGGGAATTTCCATTCAGCACAAGTCACATGGAAACACGTACTGTAAACAACACAACACACTAAAATGAACTAGAAGTCTGATGAGAGTGAAAGCAAGCTGTTTTCTTCAGTAGTCTTTCAAAAATCAAGTACTTCAGCTATGTACTCTGCGAGTTTGAGTTTCATCCCAAAACAGACTTTTGACAGCTCCACACCCCTATTCCTTGCAGAAACGCCACTCAGAACTAACTGGAGGCAACAGAGACTCTAGATGCAAGAGTTTTGCTGGTGATTCTCCTATACACATATTTAATTCAGACCACCCTGTTCCGCTATAAGAAAGAGGCCTGGTGTTAATTAACATTGCTTCTGAGATTCACTAATGTCCCTATCACCACCAAGGCTGTGTGTTCCAAAGTGTCCTAAAACGTACTGCAGAAATATCTACCTTACGTAAATAAAATGTCCTTTCAGAGTTTTTCTAACTTAATACGTAATTCTAATCATCAACCACTATATCATCTACTTCTCTGCAGAAGTAAAGATTACTGGAGAAGGAATGATTTGGAGGAAACAAAACTAACTTTGGAACATAGTGTTTTTTCATAAGTTAGGTAATCCTCAAAACCCAACCTGAAACTATGAGGTGTCTTGACTTAGGGTCTTCCCAATTTTGACTAGTGGATTTGGTCGGCTGTATGTTAATGGTTATACTAAATCCAGACTATAACCTGAATGCAGGATGGCCTTGGCTTTGGCTGAGCTGAAGTGGTAAGGGAAGTATTTCCTTATGTTTTGAGGGAATCTAAGCAGGACTGTATCCTACTTTATGCTGCTCTCAGAGAAGAAAGACAGCCAAAATAGCTTTTTCTGATTGCAAATAAGTTAATCTTCTACCTATAAGGATAGCAATCCTTATTTCAAATCACTGCAGCCTTAAAATGATGGTATTCTCGTTCTCAAACCCATTTTTAAAAAGATGTTGTTTTAGCAACAAGTCACCGTGTGGAACTGAGGTAAGGGAGGACGTGATGCCTTGTGTCCTGCTACTTCACCAATGCACATCCCTTGGCATTTCACAGGCAGTAGCCAAAACAGACACGCTGGAAAGCAGCTGGGAATCTGTGCCAAGCCCGCCCTGGAGACCCACCTGCACAATGGCCACAGAAGAAGAAGAATTCAGGCTCACAGCACGCATTTGTTCCTTGCTGCGCTGGTGAATGGATGCTAGGTTAAGTATATAATTATTTATGTGCTGCTATCCATCACTAGGATTAATCCAAGCACTTGGCTTTGCAATTAGGTTCTCGTCACTCTTTTTGAAGCCCCTTTACCACAACCACAGTCAACCAGTCTTCAAACAAGAAGAAATAGCTATCTAGCAGATAACATGCAGTCCAGAGGTATTCCTCTAGAGTTATATTCTCTATTACTATTTTTACCTCACCTAGGACATCTATGATTTTTTCAAGCCTCTAAATCACCTCCTATTGGAGAAAGCAATCCTAATTTCTTCCTCGCTCCCATTCCTGCATGCCACAGCTCAACAACACCGCTAACGATGTTCAAGTTACACTTAAGAAAATGCTCATTTTCCAAGCAGTAGGATTTTCAAAACGGAAGTAGCTTACTGGATTTTTTTCAAGGTTTCTGTCTTGCAGGAATGCAAATTGATCCCTGTCAAAATGCTTCCCACTTGGTTCAAATCCGCAGTATCAACCTCTTGTTGTCTCAGTGGGGGAGCGTGACTCTGTCATAGTGCAAAGGTGAATATTCTCTCTGGTGAGATGCTGGTGTCTCTCTGCTGTTTGTGGAGCAGTAATACACCAGGAACCAAGTCCGCACTCTATTGCCCTACCATGGCATAACCAGAAAAAAGTAAATGCAACCACAGTTGTGGCAGCAAACAGCAGGAAGGATGACCAAAGGATTTGCAATGAACTATGCAACCTTTTTACAGCTCCCTTGTAAAATTAAAGCATGTCAACAAAATGATAGGAAAATGGGGAGGAAGGGATGTCAGGGGGCCTGATGGGTTGGGTGATTTGCTTCTGTTTGGAAAGGGAGTTGAATGTTTGAGGTTATTTAAGAGAAAACTATCAGGTCTGATCTCTTCCAGGGCATCTCAAAGCAAAGCTAGTGCCAGCTCTCACCCGAGATGGAAAAAAACCCCAACAACACAGATCTCTGCTCTTCCAACAGCTTTTACTATCCAAATTGTTAGATCTTGTCTGCTAACAAAACGCTTGCTTTGATGTAGACAGCAAAGGAACGTTCACCCGCGTTCACAGCTGCAGCCCTGCAGCTGCTGATGTCCGGAACGCACCCAGGATTCACATTTCATTATCTCTATTGCTGCGAGCACAGCGCTGCCCCCCCACAGACCCTTCCAACCTACAATCTTGCAGTTATATTTCCTTCCTTTCCAGTTGTGCTCATGGATGTACTCCAAGATCAGCACAACTAATTTAGAAGTAAAGTAGGTTTCCAGCCTTGCCCTCAAGACAAAACATTTTTCAAGAAAAAACTAGTCAAATTTTGAAACAAAACATGAAGAACTTCAGCACATAGTGCAGTTATATTCAGGGAGTCTGAACGAAAGACGAGGCCTAGGGTTTGAGTTATTAGTTTTAAGAACTGTAACTACAGAAACTCACTTTCAAGAGTAGAAGTCTTTTCAGTACATCTGTCTGTTACTGATATTTACTGCCCTCCAATGAAAGCTTCAATTTAGTATAATCCAAGAGTGAGCATTCAAATCCGAGATGACAATTTTGCACTGCAGGAATGTGCTCAGTATGCTCATTTTTAGAATTTATCCCATTAGAAAGAGTATTTATCCATAATTCACCTAAAGCCCCAAGTGTGCTTCCACTTAAGAGTACAAAAACACACAAGCCCAGATCAGCCAGGACTCTGGAAGGGTTACTGGCCATTACCTTCATGAAACCCCTACCCAGCAAAACATCTGCACTAAACAAAATGTTAGCGAGCCATCTCGGTGATTGAAGGCTGGGAGGTGGCTCAGGGTTGCACAGATGCTCCCTGCACCAGCAGACACGCACCTCTGCAACTCGCAATACATGATTTATGCTACATCCAACAGCACTTGCAACAGCTTCTATAAATACCTCCACGATGAAGTCAGGCTAAAGTAGGTTAGGCTTCAAGTGCAAGAAATTGCAATCAGATTAAGATTAGTTCCCTCAGACTGGAAGCTCCCAGCAGTAAAGACCTGAGAATGAAGTCTCTGAAACCTCCAAAATCCACCATCCACCTTTAATATTTATTATCCCTGATGCTACCCTACATGGAAATACCATTTGTATGAATAGCCATAAACAGAGTTAAAACTACCCAAGTCTTGGGACCAGCTCAGCTACAGTAAACAGGTTTAAATCCGTGCCTGGGCAAGCATTGCGTGCTGAATCTAACAGCACACGGCCGCACATGCACAGCAAGGGGCACAACAGTGCTCGTGCCAGGCTGTGACGGGCAGCTCTGCCGAGAGAGGAGAACATAACACTAGTGTTAGACAGCAGTTTCCCTCCCAAACTGAGGTTCAGACAATTTCTCACTGGAGAGCATTATTTAACACATCACTCACAGTCGCACTCAAATGCCAAGCCTGGTGAAACGTCAATGGAGAGAATCCGGAGGGTCCAGTTGCCCCAAGCACCTTCAAGTGGCTGGCACACGGGACGTGCCACCAGACCAGATGTCTGTGGAAATGGGACTGCTCTCAAAGTAGCACTTAGTTTCAGCCACTGCAAAACATTCATGCTACCTGTGTTTAAGGCAGCTGTGGTATAATCCTGTGGAGATTGGACTGGAGCAGTTGTCAGAAGGAAATGGTGACACTGTCCTGGGAAATTTATTGCGAGGCACCTGGAGCTCTTCCTGATGTAAAACAATAATAAATTATGCAAAGGGCCATGCCAGGTACTTTTTCATTATGAAACAGCACAGGAAGAATTATAAAATGTACTGTGGGGAGGAGGACTGGGAGAGGTTTGGTTAATTTTTTTTTTCTTTTTAATTTTAGGAGCCTGTACTTAGACTAAAAGCAAGGAAAAAAATTTGCCCTTGAGGCCTCTGCTTAAGGTCAATGGAAAGGATTTAGTTTCTTTTGGATAAAGCAACAAGTATGTTTCCATCACCCCTCTAGCTACCTTATGCCAGAAAAGTGGCAATGTCAATCACAGCCTGCATCCCACCAGCTCTGGTAAACACCTCGGATGCAGTCACCAAGACTCCTACAGCCAAGGACTGGGAAAAAAGCAGGAACCAGAGGACTAGGGGGGGCTTTTTCCATTTTAAGGCACAATTATTTGGGGGGGAGCAACCAATTCTGTCCACGTTAGCATTAGTAGATCACGTTTTTTTTAATTCTGAAGACAAAAGAGACCACAAGTGGATCCTGCTAAAAGCAAGAAACAGCACTGGGAGTTCGGAATCGCTGTCCTGATGTCTGTAAGGAAGAATGAGGAAAGCCCTCAGCCACCAGGCCAGGAGGCATCTCCTAACACAGCAGTTCTGGATTTCCTAAGTGTAACTGCTGAGAACTCCCTAACAGAAAAGAGGTCCACAGGGCAGTGACTCACTGATGTCTCATGTGGCATCAACAGAGCAAATCTGGACTCACTCATTTAAGCAAAATGTTCCCCAAGATGTCAGCAGAAACGAGGGAAGTGTCTCCCTCTCTTGCCTCTTGCTTTTCTCCCAAGGGCTGTCGCTCAGGAGGTTTCCAGCCCTTTGCTCATCTGGTTGTCATTTGTTACCTCTCAGAAAGCAGCAAGCTGTGAAAGGGACTTCAGCATCCCTGTCCCTGCCTTCCCCTTCCCCAGTTCCCTCCCTGTCCCAGTGCTGCTCTCCCCCACCACAGAACATTTTGCTCCACATCCCTGTGGCACAGGAGGCTTCATTTTTGTCTCTCTCCACCAAGTCTGTTAAATCAAGTGGGTATTTTTTGAGCCTTGTATCATCTATGTGGAGGACGCTGCCTGACAAAGCACTGCTTTTCTGAGTGGTTTTGGCACAGGGTCAGTCAGGCAACACTGACCCAGAAAGATATTGCTCCCAGTGCAACTCTCACATCCACATCTCCCCTTGAAACGAGCCCTTGGCAGCCTCCGTGCGGCGTGTGGAGGTACCAAAGCAGTACTGGGGGAGGCAAAGACAGGCCGTGAGCTGGGACAGGAGCTCGGACAGCACAGGACACCACCTCCCAGTGAGCAGAGGTACAGGGAACCCGAAACGCAGCTCGGCAGCACAGGACGAGCCAACAAGGCAGGCAGTGAAGAAGCTGGCAACACCAGCACTGCATGCCCAGCCAGACCTCAGCCTAAGGACCACCTAAGGATGCCACCACTGCAGCCCTGTCTCCTTGCTTCACCTTTAAGCCACGAGAGCGGTGCACGCTGCACACACACACCCCTGCCCCCACTGCCACGCTGTCACCTTGTTTTACTGTTAAGCCACACGCAGCACACACACATAGAGCATATTTAAGAAAATGGATTAAGTTGTTTTGAAGCTACAACCAGTCAGACTGGGCAGGGGAAGGAACATCTCAAGAACCCTTCAGAGTCAGGGGAAGAATAACGGTTACCAGCACGTGCTACCTGTCACCTACTGGTTGAATAAAGCAGAGAAAGTGTATGTGCATGAAAACATTCAAGCTGCATTAACATGCACAAATAAAACATTGGAAACAAGTTGTGCTACGGTGAAGAGACTCATACTGGAGCAAGCTTTTAACTCACTCCAGACCCCGCTGGGCAGGGGTAACACTTTGATCCCAGCACCAGGCTGCCTCTCCACTTGACCACTGTTTGCACAAGAAATAATCCTTTGCAATGCAAGGGCAGCAGGTTTCCATTCCAAAACTTTGCAATATATACTTATTTTTCCAAATACTATCACCTGATATCTATGCATAGCTGAAAATACACCAAGCCAAATTTTCAAGTTAGGATCTGCTTCACATAAGCTGGTTTCCTCGTTTGTGAGCTTCTGGGTATCCTGTTCTTTCGAACATCTAATCATTGTGTTTCAGACTTAAAGAGGAGCTGAGCCTTTCTGAAAGTCTGGCCTCAGCTGCAAGGTTATTTAAAATATATTTATCTATCTGCATTGTTACATCATGAAAGATTTTTGTCTGGATCTTAAAAACACCTAGGAACATGTGGTCCCAAAAAGCATTTTCACTTAGTTCTGCTGAATTATAATGGAGGTACGTACAACTGTTAAGCAAGAAATCAAAACACAAGTCTACAGAACATATAAAGCTTTTAGTTGTCTTAGAAAGTACTTTTATTAAATTATTTTAAACTCCTCCTTCAAAGAACTTTTAGACACTAAATCCAAGGCAATTTTATGCTGATCTTCAAAAGCAGTGTCTGTAGATAGGCAATGACCTGGTTTTGTACTTCTTTCATTTGGAAGTTCAGAAAAAGATGTTCTAACTCAATATGTAAGGGCTAGACCCAAAGACACAGAGCATAAGAACAGCTGCAGTGGCCCATCTAGCACCACATCCTGCACTCAACATGCCTCTGAGAAGCTGCCGGTGAAGAGAGCGATAGCCAACCCCATGACATCCACCCTTCAGATACTCTCTCAGCCTCCACCCACTTTCAGCTCAAGGACCTCCTAAGCCAACCATAGCATCCCTGTATTTAACAATCATCACTGGGTTTCACTTCCCTGATCGTATCCCATCCTCTTGTCTCCTTGTGAGCTGTCAGACTCCGCCATGCCAGGCTGGCAGGAGTTCACACAACTCACCCCAACACTTGGCTCTCCAGCCCTCAGACATGAAGGCAGTTTTGCGCAACAACCTAACCCAGCAGCTCAGGAGGCTGTCAGAGACAGGAGCTGCCACCCATGTCCAACACTTGTCACCTTCCACCCTTTCTCCTTGTCACGCAGGTCCTTCACTGGATTTACATTTGAGAAACAACCTGAGCTTGTTGAACTTCCACGGCCCCATCCAGCGCAGCAGCAGCACAGACCTCACTGTGGCCACGCCGACGGGTCCGGTTGTCCCCACCCGGTCCACACGCACCCCAGCCCTGTTTTGCAGGACAGCAGATCCTCAATGCTGCCACGGACAGACACAAGCCAGCACATCTTCACCACGGCCACAAGTCCCCTGCTATCACATCATAGCTCATCTCTGAGCACTGTAATTACTCTGCTTTTCAAGGAACTGGAGAGGGAAAAATGAAGGAAAATTCACACCGCCAGGAACTAAAAAAAAGGCAAAAAACCTATAAAAACTTAAACTTCGGTTTTACATTACTTTGTTCAAACTCTTCTTCGTGCTGAAATCCGGAAACAACCAAACACATCTGTAAGTCCAGTTATTTCTCAGCACCAACGTAACTCAGCACCAAAGTAACACATCACTGCAAACACCAATTTTTGGGTTCACATTTTTCTTACAAAAAAAATATAACATCCTGCGTGCTCATAAAAATTCAAGCTTTATGTTGACTTCTGAAGCCTTCAATATGAATTAGTAACATGCTGTAGCACAAAGAGGAGCATAGGAAGGACCCCCCATTTCACACTGCTGAGACACACAGGAAATGCCCAGCAGTTGGTGTTTCCAACAGAATTTGCAGCTTTAATAGCCTGGCAGAATCAAAACCTCTTCAGAAAGACACACGGTGATGACACTCTTGCCCAACTTTTTCATTGAACTGCCAAACCACTGAAACGCCAGGGGTGAACCTTGCTGCTGTGCTGGGAGGACAGAAGGCAGCTGGTACCAAACCTCTCCCACACCTCAACTGATGGCTGGATGCACAAAGGGCTTGGGCGCAGTGCTGCTGCCTTCGAGAGCCTGGCACATCACCGAAACTGCCTCTAACATGCCAACAGCTGGCTGCTCTCAGAATTTTTGTAGGTATTTACCTACGTGGCAAAAATCTACATTTTTGTTAGCAAAGATAATACAGATAGAAGTGTTGCAACATTTGAACTTCTTCCAAAAGAACTGGATAACTGCACACAACCAACTCCAACTCTGGACCAACAGCCAAGGTATCTGCAGCAATAAACTACAAAGGCTACGGCTTTGGTATATCAGTTGATGCAACTCTAAACAAAGAACTCATGTCTGGTTAGTGTAGAGAGGATGCATCTAAGAGGATATAAAAACAATGTAACTCCTGATCTTAATATAGACATTCCTAATGAGAGCAAATGTGCAGAAAGTAAGAGTATAAAGAAATGAAGAGCTGCATCACATTAACCTGCAAAGCAGGAAGCTGAGGGTTTTGTGGTTTGCCTTTTCTCTGTGGTTCCAGATGAGTAAAACTCCAGTGTTTCCAGCTAGGACAAAACTGAGCCTCTGAAGAGCTTGGCTCCAGCACATGAACCACAGTCAGGAGGTGTAACTTCCATCAAGAGCTCTGGTCGTCTCCTACCACCCAGTTCAAAGCTGCCTGCTCCTTGACACACACTCGCCTGAAGGACACGCAAACCCCCTCCCTCCCCAGTGCACAAACTCCAATGACAAGAAGTTGCCTTTTTATTACTACAAAGAAGTGCTGTTTAATACCATGCATTTATTCTGCAGCATTATTAACAGGCCCTGACCCTAGGACTTGGGTCTCACTGTGCTCAGCACTTTAATGTCACACCAAAGGAAGACCTGCCACTGCAAAGAACCAGCAGAGCAGGATCTCCAGTTGCTTCACACCTGCATCACCCCCAGAAGCAGCAGCCCTGCCTTTTCCCACAGGTGCTCAACCCTGACTTTTTTCCCCCCCAGGTTAGTTTTAACCCAGACTGCTACCCCCAGCACCCCCACTGCCAGCTGCTCGCACTATGGGCTAGCACAGGGAAGGGTGAGAACAGCAACGCTGCCTCCTTCAACCACGTCACTATTTTCCAGTTACCCTAGAACCACAGCATTAAATCAGACACACAAACCAGATGGCTGTAACCCACCAAACCAGAAACCTGCAAAAAATTTCACTTTGCCATCCCTCTAAGACCACTGTTTCTTACTTTTTTTTTTTCCTTTGCATTTCCCTATGGCTGGACTGCTCTGGGCACAGGAGCACTTGGAGATCACACAGTCCACGGCCTTGAAAGCTCATCGCTACACAGACTGCTCAGCACGAACATGGAAAATCACTCTGTGTAGCTCATCAAAACCTAGCTGACACAGCCACCATCTCCTGGACTGTCCTGAAATGGGCAGGACGTCACTTTGACCCTCAAGACCCCTGACAGACGTAGGGCAGCAGGTACTGCAAGGGGCACACTAATACTGCTGCTCAGCACCCCTAACTCCCAACTGCTTAGGAGATGCGAAGGTTCAGCATCCCTGGAGAAACAAAATGGTTCTGAAGCACTTGGCCCATGATTTACAGCTCCCTCTGGCTGGTAATTTCTGAATACTCCCCGTGGCTTCCCTCTCCCATACAGAAACACTTTCCAGGCATGTTATAAATCCAGCCCAGAGGGCGCAAACCATGGCCACACACTATTTTGAATTTGTATTTACCTAAAAGTCCTATGTCTGTGAACGATGCCAGGCAGGATTAAACTGCCATTCTTCTCTTCCTAGTATAATTAGGTTTTTGTGCTCCGGGGAGGGGCAAGGGGCTGTCTGGAGATGCAGATCCACTCTGATTCTCATTACCTTCTTTTGAACACTCAAGTGAAGCAGGCAGTGCCTGTGAGAATTAACATTTATTTGTGCAAGTTATGGACACTGCTAGCCATCCCTTTCTCTATGGAAACTTTCTTCTTCCAAGGCTCAAGGCCAAGGAAACACAGTCTGAACAAGCAGGGCTATAAATTACAGCAAATAATTCAAAATCCTAACTTACGGACAAAAGCTACTAAGAATCACATCAGCTTTATTCTGCTGCTGCTTGAGAAACCCCAGGACACTTCTACAATGTTTCTAACTTTCAAGCGGTCCTCTTGCCATAAGACATCCAGCAGATATTTTTCATGCTTCACCTCTAGCTAACTGTCAGCTTTAGTCTGTCACATCTATAAACGAACCATGTTATATTGCAAAATGTTGTTTTCCCTCCAAAATATATATTCCTCTTTAGTGTTGACACTTTGGAACATTAAGTGAAAGAAGCTATTTAACTAAAAGAACCCAATACAGCTGCATGTACGAATTACAATAAATAATAAATTTAATCTCACTGAGGAACACAATTGCACCAGAGTTCCTAGACATAGACTCTATCATTTTGTGTTTAGGCTAAAAATATTAAAATCAATTCAGAACTGAAATGAAAGTGTATATTCACTAATGGAAAGCAGAATTTAGTATGCCATCCACCACTCAAGCTTTTCAGCATCATCCTTTTACTAATACAGCCATTAGGAACTGCCTAAAAAAAAAAAATCTAGTAATCATTGAAGGACTTGCTTCCATCCATCAACAGCATCCCAGCTAGCAGCCTTCAAGACAGGCACACCCTGACCAACATCAGGATTTCATCTCACCCCACCCCATCAGAAGGTGGTACCTCATTTGGGGTGTGCCTTCTTACTTGGCTCGACACCAAGGGGCAGGTGGCTTATACCCCATTTTGCAGGTATGTCTCTGCCTTCCTTTCCTGAAATGATGTGGGGTGGGGAACGCCTTCTCCACTCAACACAGGACCAGCTGTACTTGCCAGAGCAAACGTCCCACCTCACTACCAAGTCTCCCCATGGCCTGCGTGAGGGTTTGGGCACTGCATGTGATCAGGCAAAGCGTACACCCCACTTCTCAGCACCCTCGCAGCCGTGCACCCACCAACCGCCTCGCCTAGAGGTGCTCCCGGTATGCAGCAGGCTGGACCATTCCCTGAAGAACTTGTCCATGCTCCTCCTCTTCACCTCTACATTTTTAACACTCACAACACTGTGTACCACAGTTTCCACAGCTCAACTACCCAGCTGAGTTTTTCTTTTAACCCACCGCCTTGCTAGTTTAACCTGATGAGTATCAAATCTTGCATCAGCAGATGCAATGAACAATACCATTGAACTGTTCCCCACATTCAAATATTCACATATTCTTATATTCAAATGTTCCACATACTCTCCTATTCAAATGTCCAAAGCATTTTGAAACTTCACTGGGTCTCAATTTATCCGCTTTGTCCTTTCTTCTGGGCTATAGCAGACAGCACTGTAATCCAAATTGCTTACTTTACAAGACGAAGAAAAATACTGCTTTTTTTAAAAAAATAGATTAAGTTTCAAAAAATGTGTTATTCTGTTTTTAAACACAGTCCCAAAATTTAATAAGGTCAGTTTAGCAAATTTAGCAAAACCAGTCTTGTTAGAGTAGGCAACTCTAGGATAGGAAAGGATATTAGATTCAAATAAGCCAGTTTTAACAGTGTTTATGAAGCTTATTAGATAAAACTGTCCTTTCAGTTGTTCTTAGTTTTTGGAATTTTTTTTTTTTTTTTACTTCCTCATACCTGATAGTTGGACTGCTTCTATTTCTTATTTTGCCCAACTTTATTCAATCAGAAAGATATAATAATTTCCCCAGCAATTAAAAACATAAAGCAGACTTTTTTTTGAACACCACAGCTTTAGCTTTACATATTGGTTACAAAAGAAGAAAAATCATATGCACAATAATTTCTGGTCCTATGATTAAGAATCATGGTATAAAAGGGAATTATTGACATAAAAAACCCAAGGTCAGTATCCTGAGAAGTCTGTTCTGATATACGCTAGTAAAGAAAATATGCATGAGGAGTATCTTCTGACAAAAGTCTCTGTTAAAGCTGTAACTGTCCTCATTTATAAGTCATACAAAAATTGCTACTGAGATGATTAAATCTGAGTTCTGGTTTCTCACCAGCGAAGGGGTCAGCGATGCACACCTAACCCTGCTCTGGACCAGGGCGCAGCTGGGAGCTCAGCGCCCGGCCCCCCGCCTGCGGTCCCAGTGCCAGAGCACGTCTCACCCGCAAAAGGAAGAAGTGGCCCCTTGGAAAATGCCCCCTTACTGACCTGCTTGCCTGGCCTGCCCCAGGGTCCTCTCCTCCACCCTTCTCCATTTCCAGCCAGCACACTACCCTCCTCTTTTATTCAGAAGACTCTTGAATAACACACATAGCACCCATTAAACGCCCTAAATATGATCTGTCAACTACAGGACAGGCAGTAAACTGTATAACGTGCATGCTTTTGTTGCTTTTACATAACATGACATTTTATTCCACATTTAAGTCTCATGCGTCCCTTGAAGGTCACTTCTCACCTAACACGCAATTTGTTAAATACCAGTTCAGAAAGATTAGCAAGCTGATGCTCTTGAGCACAAAAAGTTACACAAAGTTGATTAGTTATCAAAACAAAACCAGAGAAAGTGGCTGAAGTGAAGCCTAATAAAAGCACAATTCTTGCTGCCACGGAAATACAACAGCTGTCACTCTAAAAAGTGTCATTGCACACACTCACAGTGTTTTTTTTAAAAAGTAGCTGAAGCACCGAAAGAGCTAACTATGAAAATGTACTTGTTCATGGCATTCCTTTAGTGCTACACAGCTGCTTAGGAGGAGAAATAAAATTACACTAGGAAGTGATCTTAATATCAAACCCTGGGAAATGCACTTCAAGCAGTTTTAAGGTTTGCAACCCTGAAAGAAACAGAAAAAAAATACAATAGGCCCTGACTCTTTGCTTTTTTACTATACGGCCTCATCAGCAAAAAATAAATGGGAAAGAAGTACCTCGGGACCAGCACTCTCCCAGAAGAGGGCAGATGCAGGACGCAGGCAGAAGCCCAACTACGCTGAAACAGAGAATCGCTTGGGCTGTCATCCCAGCAAGAAATGCCATGGGAAAGGAATGGGGATTGAAGCCCGGGGCAAGGGACGGGGGTTTAAACCATGGGAGGCGCAGCACTGCGTCCAGCTGCCTCGCAGAGCTGCGCCCCACCGCACACAGCAGAAGCTGCTTAGCAAAAAGCTGCTCTTTTTAGGATAGTGGGAAGCTGGTCACATTGCAACCTTTCCCCCTCATTTCATAGTTTATTAATAAACTGCTTACTGCCATGGTCTCACACACACAGCTGAACAGAAAGATCAACAGACCTCACGCCTCACCTGACAGCACGCAGCTTTGTCGAATTCTTCAATAAGGCAAAGCGGCCACCCTGAACTATGATACTTGTTGCTGGTTTTCCATGAAAGAGCTGGAGAGAGTTGGGAATCAAATCCTGCCACTTGTCAACGTTTACAAGAGAAATTCACACATCTGTGTACATTCCTTTTATTTACAACAAACGGGACCTGCAAAGCATCCCCCTCCACTGCACAGCTTCCATCTTCCTGCATGGAGAACAGCAACAGCCTTTTCCCTTCTCAGCACAAAAAAAACACCTTCACATTAAAGGCTAGATGGTGTTGGTTTGACAAAAAAAGTGGATCCACAGAAGAAACCATCACTTACCAGGAGAGGGCAACAGGCAGGAACCATCCAGTGCCAGATCCAGCCACACCCCTCCTGCCCACTGCAAGATCACCAGTTTCACCACCAACAGTTACCAAGCACTGTCTACGGACTTGCAAAACTAAATTAAATAAAAAACAATGGCTCCTGTCATTCTCATTAATAGCTGGTAAACACAACCTACAAAATTTGCCTGTGAAACAGAAAGCCTTTAAGTGGATAAGAGTTCACAAATGCATTAATGCTTCCATCATCCTTTCCTTCAAAATAAATGTGACACTTGCACATAACATGCACAAAGGCAGCTAATACACTCCTAACACTTTAAAACGTGGTTTAAAGAGAAAACTACAATTAAAATAATAATCTAGGGGGTAATTCAAGCAAACACACTGTCACTATATAACAGTCAACAGTATTTTTAATGGAAAATACTCAACATCAAAATCTGTCTTTGCTGTAAACTATTTTTGCGAGGAAGAAATGGGGTGTTTTCTCTGTCAAAAGCCTCTTGGATACTTTCCCAACAGCTCACTTCTCAACTCAGCCAGTTAAAATCTACAGGGAAAAAGCCACCATCACCTCTCAGGAGCTCTCGGGGCTGACACACACTGCTGGCCCTGCGGCAGCTCTGCCAGTCGGAGGGTCCCTGGATCCGGCCACCGGTCCCGCTGCTCCGCGCAAGCTCCCCCCAGTCCTGCCCAGGTGGGCTGCACAAAGCTCTCCCAGGACCCCACCACACCGGGTTAAACTTCCTGCTGACAAAATGTAGAGCTTTTATCTATACCTTATATGGTTTTAAACTGAAAGAGGGCAGGTTTAGATTGCTAAAAAAACAATCTAAGGTTTAGGTTAAGGTTTTAGGTTAAGTTAGAAAAGTTTTTCCATGCAGGTGGTGAGGCCCTGGCACAGGTTGCCCAGAGAAGCTGTGGCTGCCCCCTCCCTGGAAGGGTTCAAGGCCAGGTTGGATGGGGCTTTGGGCAACCTGGGCTAGTGGAAGGTGTCCCTGCCCCTGGTAGGGGGGTTGGAATAGACAGTCTTTGAAGGTCCCTTCCAACCCAAACCATGCTGTGATTCAATGACTAACTCTGGGGAACAGCTGATTGACCATGTTTTACGCAGATTTCCAAAGCAGCAAGGAAACCAGGCCAACAACCCCACAGCGTGCAAGGAGACACTCGCTCTTCTCCCTCAGCAGCACATGAAACCCTCCCTGGAATAAAACTCGGGCCACGAACAACTTTGGGTGTTCAAACCAAAATGACCTACCCTCAGATACACAACAGCTTCTGCTCCTATAGAAACACGTGTCATTTCCACCACAACACCTCTTGGGGATAAAGACCTCCACTACACAACACAGAATCTCAGAATCATCTAGGTTGGAAAAGACCTTGAAGATCATCCAGTCCAACCATTAACCTAACATTGACAGTTCCCAACTCCACCAGATCCCTCAGTGCTAAGTCAATCCTACTCTTAAACACCTCCAGGGATGGGGACTCCACCACCCCCCTGGGCAGCCCATTCCAATGCCTAACAACCTGTTCTGTAAAGAAATGCTTCCTAATATCCAGTCTAAACCTTTCCTGGCGCAACTTGAGGCCATTACCTCTTGGCCTATCGCTTACTACTTGGTTAAAGAGACTCATCCCCCCTCTCTGCACCCTCCTTTCAGGGAGTTGTAGAGGGCCATGAGGTCTCCCCTCAGCTCCTCTTCTCCACACTAAACCCCCCCCAGTTCCCTCAGCCGCTCCCCATCAGACCTGTGCTCCAGACCCTGCACCAGCTCCGTTGCCCTTCTCTGGACACGCTCGAGTCATGCAATGGCCGTTTTGGAGTGAGGGCCCAAAACTGAACCCATTCATCGAGGGGCGGCCTCACCAGTGTCAAGCACAGGGGCAAGATCCCTTCCCTGTCCCTGCTGGCCACACTATGGCTGATACAAGCCAGGATGCCACTGGCCTTCTTGGCCACCTGGGCACACTGCTGGCTCCTGTTCAGCCGGCTGTCAATCAACCCCCCCAGGTCCCTCTCTGACTGGCAGCTCTCCAGCCACTCCTCCCCAAGCCTGTAGCGCTGCTGGGGGTTGTTGTGGCCCAAGGGCAGCACCCGGCATTTGCCCTTATTAAAACTCCCCCAGTTGGCCTCAGCCCATCGCTCCAGCCTGGCCAGGTCTCTCTGCAGAGCCTCCCTACCCTCGAGCAGATCAACACTCCCACCCAACTTGGTGTCGCCTGCAAACTGACTGAGGGTGCACTCGATCCCCTCATCTAGATCATCAATGAAGACATTAAACAGGAGTGGCCCCAAAACCGAGCCCTGGGGGGGACACTTCAGGAGCTCCCCAGCAGCAAAAGCACCCTGTGCACTATCCCATTTTTTCAACCACTCTTAGGTATCTTCCCCATTTTTAAGGCAAACTGCAGTGCTCTGGCAGGCAGGTGCTAAAGTATTAGTTTAGAGGTTTTTTAATGCTTTTCAGCCTCCTGGGTCTGACCTACCTGCATTCCTACCTCCAGGCATAGGAGTCAGGTAAGGGATTTTAATGGAAGTATTTTATAGCCTTACCCACCGTGAGCACCTGCGCAGGGTCCGTGACTGACCACACGGCCGCGGGGAGCCTCCAGCACGTACCTCCCTGCTGTCACTGCAGAACCACCGCTGGGAAACCACCACCCCATCTCCTCAGGCTGCAGCACACTGTTGCTCACAGGATAAACCACACTACAGATTCAGAAGCTGGAAACGCTAACAAATTTTCACTTCAAAACTACCAACATCAGAAATCCATGGTGATGCTGGAGGGTTTTTTGTCATCTGCCCTCTTGAAGTCCTTACAGCAGCAGCCCCAGCGCTGTGCTAGCAGGTGTGCTGTGCAGTCTTCTGACATCAGCAAAGAGGTTCACATGTTTTTCCTGTGCTTTTAGATCACCACAGGCAGTCGAGCTGTTCAGAAAGGTTATCTGGTGCTCAGCTTATGGCAGCCCCAGAGCCCATCCACTCCTGCAACGGGAAAACCACAAATTCCCTTTCCTAAGACCCCACTCATTACCAGTTTGCTCCAAGAGCTACCTACCATCATACCCAGTTGCCAAGCTCCAGAAAACCTCATTATTTTGCAAAACCCTCTGATGACAAAGCCTTAGCCTTTTTTTTTTTCCCTGAAATATCATTTATTAAGGATTTTTTGGTTTGTAGCAAATTTCAACCCCTCCAACACACACAGACTGTCTATGCCTGACAGAAGATCCCAGGTTCAAATGAAAAGCACTGCTGGGGAAGTAACTAAAACTCTGCAGAAGCACTTAACAGCCCTCTTAATGTGCCAGACAACTGGGCATTGGCAAAAAGACTGACACAAAAGCAAGCCATTGTCCTCAATAAGTATTAATCAACCTTCTTAAGCTGCCAAGGTTCATGTGAAACATGGCATGCCAGCTGTTCCCAGCAGCAAGTCCCATCTCTAACTCAGTCCCACCTGCGGAGCCCTTAACACAGCTCCACCATCCATCAGACCACCACTTCATCTTGGCAGATGCTTTTCTTACACCTCTTTTCACATTTCAGTCACTGTAGTCTCAGGGATTTTCCAGAAAGGTCTATAAATTTAACTCCAATCCTGCCACACAGTTCTAGCTTGCAAAAGAGATTTGAAATTCCTGCTTCAAACATCAAGTTTCCTAAAGATTTGTATACCCTGTGCTAGAAAATTATTAAAGAACAAATACACATTTTCCAACCCTGTTCTAGGGGGGGCAATTCTGATGTGCAGGCTTGCTCTGCGCTGTAACACTGCAGCATACGTCCTTCTCAGCTCTTCCAAGACAGAAAAGCATCAGTCCATGAAAACCTACATACGACACAGGATTTTATTCTATATAATATCTCAGAAGAAATACGTTTGAACAGTGGTCACAAAATACACTGAGATAAAGCCCAAAGACACCAACTGTTTAAAAAACATTAGCAATTATGTCCAAATATTAGAATCATTATAACAAATATTGAGTTGAAACAAAAAAAAAATCTAAATGCAAATTAAAAGACATACAGAGTCACAAGATTTCTACAATTCAGATTTTAAAAAACAAAAAAAATCCCCATGCAGAGACTTGGTTTCTAATAAAGCTCCCATCTTACTGCAGAAGGTACTTTGACTGGATGTCTGAGCAATGTACAGCCTAAGCCAATGACAGAAAACAAAAAGATGAATACTACAGAGCTCCAAGTCCCAGGGGCTGCTCGGCAGCACTGGGCACCCTCAGCGCTGCCTGTGGGAATGACATCCTGGACCTCTCTGCCTGTTCTTGCCTCTCATGAAGAAGCACGACTAGAAGCCACCCCCAAGAAGATCTGGTGCCCAGGCAGCCCACGCTCAGATAGAAATTTGAGGTATTCACCTGTAAACTGATGATAAGGTACCCTTCACCGTCACATAAAAGAACTTAAGAAGTCAGGTCTTTGTTCAGCAGAAGTTTTAACAAGCGCAAAGCAAACCGCCCAATCCCACCCCGCTGGTATTTCGTAGCAATTTAGCAGGCAGCAAGTCCCCAGTGCTGCATACACTCCATCTACAATTAGTGTATGTTGTCAGAGTGCTGCTCTTCTGTTACACGGAAAGCAGAAGGCATAAAGCCTTCAACAGTTAGTGACCTTTTCAAAAGCCTTAACTGAGTTCTTACTTCACTAGCACTGCGAAGCACAGAGGTTCTCTTCAGAAGAGGAATGCTGCAGCTGATTGGTTAGTTGAAAGAAAACACAAATTCACAGTACCAAGACTGATAAAAAAAGCAGGATAATACTAAAAAATGCGTAGCTTACTTCGTGCCTTTTCAGAGAAGTTGATCTGAAAGCCTAGAGCAAGAGACCAGTTCTCATTCATTAGCTGAAAGTCAAAGCAGCGCATCACTGTTAAGAATCATCTTTTACATTTCAATATGGACTCTATAATCATAAATAAAACTAATTTTTTAGATTAAACTTCAGACTACGTTGCTTTGAATATAGAGCAATCCCATCATGTCAAGATCCAGCATTTTATAAATCAATCTCAAGAGATGGCATGGCTCAACTGACCAGCAAGGGAACCAGCACTGGTACTTGGCAGTCAAAGAGGAGATCCGGGTACCATAAAGAGTTTTAGCTTCCTCCAGCTGTTAATAAAACTACAACTATTTGGGTATTTCTTGCCAACTGTTATAAAAAGCCTACTTGAACAGAACAGCTCTATCATGAGAGTTTAGTGATAACAAGTAACACTCTAAGACTGAAGAGGCTGTTTTGTCTCCAGAAAGTTGAAGGTTTGCATTAAATCTGCTCATATTAAGTAGTATTTTAAAACACACAGTCCAGCTGCATGTGCCCAGGCAACTTCCACAAGGGACCAGCTCTCCGGCACTGCCACCACAGCAAAAGGCCAGAGCTGGTAAAGCAAGCAGCGTTACACACCGACAGCAAGCAAGCCTGCCTGGAGCTGGGGAGGGCACGTACGATGAGTTACTGCAGTATCCCAACACGGGCACTGCTAACGTCAGCTCACGCTGAGCAACAGCAACCTGAGCAAGCAGCATTGCCCGCAGCCCCTCGTCTCTCTGTGCACAACTGCTGCCCCTCCTTGCCCCTGCTCACAGCAAGCCCTGGGTCACACCGGGAGTACCTACACTTCAGATCTGGGTACAGATCCATTGTTTGATACAAGAGGCAGATGATGGCAAAGCTCCAACTCCTTAAGCAGTGAAGATGACCCACCACCACTCGTAAGAGGCATGTGCAGTCTAGCAGGCTCCAGTGATGCAGGCACTAAAGCAATGTGCACAGGGAATTTAGCACCATCGTGCTCTTGGGAAGCTGCAGGCTTGCTGCTTCTGACCATTTTACCTTCAAAGTTGACAAATGAAGGGCAGGGAAAACCAAGCGTTGCTAAAGGAGGATTTGACACCACACCAGCCATGGGTAGCACCTGGGGCTCCCTGCCACGGGTGAGCACCTGGAGCAGAGCCTGCAAACAGCATCTCCCTCCGGCACAGCGGCCACCCAGTGATGGGCAGCAAGTGCCCGGCCAGCAGCAGAGCTGAGACCAGTACTGTCCCCTTCCACCACTGCTGACCCAGCCAATGCAGGCAGGTATTGCTACCTCTGATGATATCTAGGATGTTTACATCTGAACCAGTACTGTCACCCCAGGATCAGTATGACCCACATTAAGTCCACACAACACATTATGGCCATATGGGAGGTGGTTGTATTCATACCAGAGCAAACACCAACTTCTCAGAGCCTCGCCTTATCGATGGCAAGGAAAGCTTTAAAGGACCCAGAGAGAGGGGGCCTGGCTGGAGCTAACCTGCTTCCCCATAGCCACTCAGAAGTGCACAGAGACAGATTTCTGGGAGGCATCTGGCACACTGAAGGTGAGCACACCAATGGCTCAGCACATGCACATGTGCCAGGCATGCAGCAAAAAACCCATGAGCACACCACAACACCCCAGCCACCAGAATAAGAACCATCATCCACCAGACAGGAAACCCTAGGTGTTCACCGTCCAGCCTAAGGGCTTGGGCCAGGTGACTATTTTAGCTCTCAAAAACCACACTCTGTGCTACAGGCACATTTCAATTTAAGGTAACCTCAGATACAAAAAAAATATGGGACATTTTAGAATCTGAGTAAGGAGTGCACAAAAACTACGTAAACCAACACGGTGGAGACAAAAGAGAAACAAAAAATCCAGCCTTACTCTCTCCCTCTGCAGGTCCCACCCAGCAGCACTGTGTTTTCCCCATGGACACTGCTGCCAGCTCTGGACTTCACCATGAGTCTCACCCGCCCTGGTGTCCCCTCACACCAGCAGCTACAACTTACACAATCTCCTGAATAAGACTTTTTTTTTTTTAATTGGTTTTCTCTCGACAGTATCATACAAAAACCTAAAAAAATAACCAAAAAGCCACACACAGCAGGCTTGCAATATGTTCAGAGGACAAGAATAAGCAAGCGAAATTATCCACAGAAGTCTAGTAATGTCAATTTTAAGGCTCTGAAATCTTATTAATAACATTGATTAGTGAAAATAAGAAATGCATCAGGTAACCCCCTGACTGGTAGGAAAACATGAAAATTTAAAAGAAAGGGAAAAAATCCTTGTGTCATTCTGCAAGGAAAGTTCCTTTTACCCCTAATAAAACCAGCTCAGCTTTCTTGATGAGCTTGCAAGTTCACTATCTTGTGTTAAAACTGCTTGCTATTCCTTTGGCCCAGCTCTGCATCTGTCACCTCTGCTCTCCCACTGAAGTATTTCTTTCTCAGCTCCAGGTTGAGGGACACGCGTGCACGCTGCCACACTGTTCAGCTGCACTGCAGTTCTTAAAACAGGTTTTGAAGTCCAATCAGATACTCTGAATACATTTACATTTTCAAACATGGTGAATGCCATTTTTATCTACTCTTAGTTTGCTTTCTGATCGTCTCCTTACTTTCCTTTTTAGTCATGTTATTATAAGCTATATGGTGTACCAGACATGATTCTTTTTGGGGTTATACAAGTTTTTTCAAAGTCCCAGAACTAGGGGCAAACACAAAGTTTCTCTGCAAGAAATAAGCACCATAGAGTCTTTCAACAAAAATTCCCCAAGTCCGCTGGATTTTGAATAGTCTGTGGAAATAAGCTCTACTGCTGTGCAGAGGGCAGGCGGGTCTTCAGTACGGAAGGAGCCTCAGAGTCTGCCTGGCTAATCCCCACGGTCTCACGCTGGGTAACAGAAGACTGTTGCAAAAATATCAGCCAGTAGCCCCAACACAGATCCAGCTATCCTCTTCCCTTGCCCTCGTCCCCATTAACTCCTTCTCCCTTGGAGCTCCCAGAAAAAGGAACCCGTGCACCAGTTCTGCATACAAAAACCTGACTGTCCCACACAAAAACACCAACGGGTCCTCCTGGCTCTTTCAAGGTGTCAGAGCACCACAAGTTTTCCACCCTCACAGCCACCTACACACAGCCTATGGCCAGAGACAATGCTGCTCGCTGTCTGCCTTAAGTCTCACCCCAGAGAAAACTGACCTGCAATGCCTCGGGGTTTAAGATGCCACAATTTCTCCACTACAGCAAGACTCACGACTTTTTGCTGAGAAGGTGGGAGCTGCTTAATGCCACCCTTGTATCAGTGGTGCAAAGCTCATCTCTGTTCGAGGCTGATGGAAGGCTGCACCAGCACAGCTTAGGTCTGCACCCCAGGGCAAGGGGGAAGGCTGGAGGCATCAGTCTGGGCTTGCTGCCCCCATGCAGGGCTGTCAGCAAACTCAAGAGACAAGGTGAGCTCCAAAGTCACCGCAAAGAGCTTCCCATCAGCGGGCACAGAGCATCCATTTCCTCGAAAAGGGTAACAGAGGCTGGTTCCTTGCCTAGCCTGAGGCACGCCCGGGCAGGAATACCATCACCTGAAACACCTCCAAGAAACAGGCGTTACGAGGGAGTAGCAGCACGTATGTTGAAGATGACAGATCAACAGCTACACAGTTGTCATGAAATCACTGCGGTCTGGCAACTGAAAGAACATCTCCAGCTAATGACTGAAATTGTCTTTTTGAAAACAAAGAGTCCAAACTGCTTTTAAAAAGGAGCTTGATATGCTCACATGTGAGGTAGAAAGGGGGACCTACTGGAGACAAAATATTAAACTTGTGGTAAGATTTCTTGGGCATCCAGCTTTCTAGTATCTCTAAGGGGAGAGGGAAGGGCTTATCCCATTAGCTAGGCTCTGGCTGATCCTGGCAGAGTGAGTGTGAGCGTGTGCACACGTAGAGGGGAGCGCCAGACAGAATCCTCGCATCGCATTTCCATTCTGTGATTATTTTTATTTTATTTTTAAAGAGATTTCCAAGGGTCTTTGTCTTTCTTTGAGTGCTAACATGGACCAGAGCATATCAAACTCGCAGTCTTCTAAAGCAACTGCCATACTTGGGACTGAGGGAACTTTTCTTCTAGCATATACTGGTTACCTTGTTCCTCTGAAGAACTGCGCAAAATTACTTCACAGGATCACCTGCAAGTTCTGTTCACAATTACCATTTCTACAATATCCAAAGTACCAGGAATAGCCTGTCCTCCAGCACATCACAAGGGCAGCTTTTGGACTCTAACTACGGGTGAATATTGGGAAGAAACTATTGCTGAGAGACTGCTGCAAAAGTAGAGAACGCTTTAGCCGACAATGAATGGGGACACTTGGCTTAGTTATCCCGTGGACCCCTCTGGATGTAACACTGACCAGCCACTTCTCCTGGCACAGCAGTCAGTGTTCCTGCTGGGCAGTAAAGCAGCAACAGCTCTGGCCAGCTTGGACGGAGACAACCCAACCTTCACCTTCAGCAGCTCAGCTGCCACGGAGCAACTAACACTGGTTGCTAAAGCCACATCTCTTGAATGCAATGCCTGAAGGGATAGCAAGATTTTGACCCCAGTATTATTACATCTGCAGTTAGGTGCACTGCTCCACAGTATGAACAATCAACCAGCTGAAGAACGTCACCACAGAGCATTTGTTGGGTTTGGTTTGGGTCTCAAAGACTCATGACACACCCGCAGAGGATTACTGCGAGGACATGAATGCTGGGCAGTCAGAGCTTCACTGGCAAAGTCAGAGTATTAATCAGACTTGAGAGGGAAACCCAACACAAACCTTCCCAGAAAGCTTCTATTTACTAAATGGAAATAGCACCATGGACAAGCAGCTCCTGGACTCCGTCCCAGGTACTGTGAGAGCAGCACAGTGCCCTGGCACAAAGCAGGGTGCAGCTCAGACCTTTGGCAGCTCAGCAATGAAGCAGGTTCCCTTCTGCCAGTTCAGTTACAGGCTCCCGTTCAAGTCAGTCCTGACTAAGACCCATATATATTAAAGCAAATGACCAGCCCCAGAAACATTTCATGTCTTTGCTGAAATAAACCCTGCATTCACACATTCTTCATTTACAGTTTATTTTTGTAGGGCAGGGAAAAAAAGCAGCCATACTGACAAATCAGACTTGGAATTTCCAGTTCAAGTCACAGAAGATCCCAAATCATGTCCCTGATGGAGAAGCCAGCTGAGCCCTCCCACACAAGTGCACAGACAGGCACATATAGGCCACAGACACCAGCTCCCACTGCTCCTGTCTTGACCTTTGTCACTTCCACACTTTCTGAGAAGATTGTTCTCCCACTTGCTCAGCTGCAGTCCTCATCAGGGAAGCCTAAGCCATGGGAACAGGCCAGAGAGTAAATTCTTGTCTCAGCCCCAAGGATGTCTAGCACTGATGCACAGCAGCAAAGCTTAACCTGTAGGAAGCATATTTCGCCATGACTGGCATAACCAGCTGGGCAGATAAGCTCCAGGATGTTACTTCAACTCTTCACAAAAAGAAATAAACTAATTAGAAACATATTTTAAAATAAATTTTGCATTTCCAGGAGAACCCTGGCAAGCTTGTTCCAATATTCAACAACATGTGCCCCCAGGGCAGCAAGAACTCAACTGCCAAGCTGCAGCCTAAAGCAGCACATCACCAAGTCTTTACATCCAACCCCTTCTTCTTCCAATAGAAGCCCAAGCTCATTCACAACTCCTTTGCACAAACCTGCATACATACTTACACCATACAGTCATACTTTCTAGTTATGACAGCTGGGCTACAACAGCTCAGAAAGATGACAGTTGACCTCTACTTTTCCCCAAATCAGTAAGGAAACCAGCTTTAAAAGCAGACATCCAAACACTCCAGTTTTCTCGTGTTGATTGTTCCTGCTACCTCAAGGCAAAAAGTACCTTGAAGAAAGGACGAAATTCCCATGACTATCCTTCACTCCGGGCTGCCCGTCTTGGCCAGCCCTAGACAAAGTGGTTCTGATCACCCTTCCCCTTGCTACCCTCTACCTATCCACATTTCTGAGTGGGACAGGAGGAAAGACATTAAAGGTAGGGAGAGGTTTCCAGTCTTTGGCATGAGACCAGGTCTCAAACTGACACTGTTCAGGAGGGGAACTGGTCTTTACAGGAACACTCAGACATGGTCCCATCACTCCCAAGAAGGGATTTCCAAATGTAATGCTTTTATCTTAGTCCATAACCCCTCCCAGGTCAAAGCAACACAGCCGTGTGTTTTTAAAGGAAACTGTTTTATCTCTGTCCACAAACCTCTTCAAAGTACAAACACTTTGCTCTCTGGTCCAAAAGCAAAGTGATGGCTAATTCAGTTCAGGGAACTGCTTCCAGAGGATTAGGTCCAAAGCAAACCATGAAACCCTTTTAGTCCACAGAAAAAAATAAGCCTAGACAAAAACTGATAAAAGGACCAACTCCCTTTCGGCTCAGCAATGTCTGCTCCCAACAGCTGTCCTCCTTATGCCACAGGGCATCTCCTGGAGCACCTCAGAAAGATCAGATGAATTATTCAAAACACAGACTAATTCCTGGCCCTCCGACTCTTTGTTCACTCCAGGATCAGTGTGAGCCGTCTGCTTCCTGGAGGGCTCATTCTGCCTCCAGTAAAGGGCAAACACAAAGGCTTCGATTTGCAGAAGAGGAAATCAATTTAGCAGCTAATAAATACACAATTTGTGCAATATACATACTCTCTGTCTCCCCTGATGCTCATACAAAAGTTAATGGAGCGTACTCTGCTAAGCACAAAGTTATTGCACACCAAGGGCAGTTCAGCTTGGTTTGAGAGCAGAACTGGGAGGAGACAGGAGAGGATGCTTGGCAACACCATGTTGTATTTCCTCACAAACAGCAATAGCAGAGAACCCTCCGTGGAGGGCTACAGCCTGAGGAGTCAAGGTCACACACATTTTGGAAGATCCTCTGCAGCATCACATGACGGTCCTGATGCAAATCCAGGCCAAGGTCAGCTCACACGCCCCGCGCTGGCTCTGTGCAGGCGTGGAGCAGGAGAGCTCCACAGGACCTTTGCTCACTGATAGTCCAGTCTCCTCAAAAATCCACAGCCTCTGCACACAGGAACTTAAATAAAACCCATGACATCTGATAAAAGTCATGCTTGCACCTTTCCACCTAACCATGGGGGGGTACAAACGTGCTGCAGCTGCACAAACTGCAAAACTTACCTTGAAGCAATGGCCACCTACGTAGACCAAGAAATGCACACCATGGGTATCTTCAAGATTTAAAGCCTCCCCTCAAGCAAAAGGAATGCCTGTAAGATTGCAGGTGCCTGTAAGAGCTCAACCTAACTTAAAATAAAGCAGAGTGAAGAGTTTAAAACCGAAGTCAGCAGTGCAGCCTGTCCAGAACACTCTCCTGAACGCAGACGCTCAGGTCAACACGAAGCCTTGTTGCTGTGGCCAAGGCACACTCACTGAGGCAGAGCAAGTTTTCAATTCTCCCTTCTCCCCTTATTGTCATTTCCAAATTTATTTGGCTGCCAAAGTTTATCAGTTTTCTTTTACATCTTTTGGTTTAAAATTAATCCCTCCTGTCCTCTGGATGCTCCGAGTTTACCCTATTAAATCACACAAATCAGTTCAAGTCTGTCCCACTGCAAATCTCCCTGCAGTCTATCCTTCCCTTCAAGAAGTGTCTCAGAAAAAAGACCAATCCAGTCAGGCACTAAGTAAAAAACACCGGGATTAAAGGCAGACAGGAAGCTAATTAGCTCCAACACTGTGCTCTTCTAACTCACAAGGTTACTCTACACTATAGCACTGATTTCTTACGCTTGCAGCTTGCCAGTGTCATGCAGCTGTGGAAATTTGCTTGATTCCTGACAAGCAAAAAGATACACACGCACACCCAAAAAAACCCCCAAAACCAGCAAACAGAAAAATAGGAGCAAGATGAACTAATCAAGCCCACCGCCCACACCAAGCCAGGAAAGACAGCGGCTGGGGAGGCCGCACAAATTATTTTGGCAGCAGTGCAGCCTGGAAGCAGAGAAGCTCCTGGGTGAGTCAGAAGCATCAGGCTGTCCCGGGGACAGCACACACCTCTGCCCTGCCAGCTACGCCAGCTATGAGGGCTCTCTGCCCTTAGACACTGACACAGTGTCAGCACCCGACGGGAGCTTGCGAGGGGACCCGCTTCCCGATGTGAACAACTGACTTAGGCTTAGATTAGTTTAGCGGGCAGGAGTTAGGCTAAGCATGCGCCCGGTGTGCCATACAGGCACAGTCTGACAAGCCATGGAGCCGAGCCACCATGCTCCCACCTGCCTCTGGGAAGGAGGATTTCCTCCCTCCTGCCACCCCCAGCAGCATCGCCCTACTCCTCACGGCAGTGCCGCTGCGGAGCTCTGTGCCCACAGAGGGGAAGGCCAGCTCCTGGGCTGGGGCTGCTCACAGGGCGAGGAGACCCACACCGCCTCAGCAAGGGAGATGCCTACAAGGTGAACAGAGGGGCTGTGCAGACCTGTACCAGCACTGCCAGCCAATACAAAGCTCGTAACACAGGAATATGCCTTTGAGAGGACGTCACACATGGTGCCAGCAGCAGTTTTCCAAGCATCTTACATACAGTTTATAGAAGTCCACCTAGCAAACCTCAGCACGAGATCTGTAACAGAGATAACTTTTCCAACAACTCAACAATGGTACAAGGAGGTGAGGTGGAGAGAGAAAACGGGGTGCAAAGTCAGAGCAAAAATTACTTTGTCTTGTTCGGACAACCAGAAGAACCGTGAGTAAAAACCAAAGAGGCTTCAAGGCTGTGCAACTCCTTCCTGCAATCCCATCCCAGGAGAATGAGATGAAACACCCTCCCTGCAATTTCATGCTTTATGGACAACGACTTAACCCCTAGGCACCTTCAGAATAACTTACAGCACTTTCTCATTGATTTTGATAATCAAATATTTTGATACTTTAACAGTCACCCTAAACATCCAAGTCAGTTGCCTACTGAGAGGGGTGAGCCTCACTGCTTTTGTTTCAGATACCCTCCAAACAGAAGTGCTGTCACCAGAGAGCAGCACGTGCATTCGGAGGGACAACTACCACGCATTGGCTATTCCATTGTCAAAGCCTAGCAGAGACACAGTATTCAAGTTATCTACAAGTTGAACTGAAGAAGCACAGGTGAAGAGTCTCTCATCAGGGATTTACCGTGAGTTAACTACTGAACATTAATTAATCCAGCCATAGCAACACACCTTTTTCAACAGAAGAAATTTTTCAGTGCTCAACAGGCACTGCACTATCATTTACCCACTGCTCACACGTTTCTTCTGCAATCAAACAAGCCTGCAACATAGAAATCTGAGGATCTAGAAGACAAACAAAAGCCCTTTGCAGGGAACGCCAGCAGACTTGAGTAACAGTGCAGGATTCTCATTACTGAAGCCACCGGCCAAGTGAGCAGCACAGTGACAGCACAGGGAGATTGCTGGAGGAGGGCTCCTCTGCCAGCAACCAAAAAAATCAGAAATCGACCAAACGGATATACCAAAAAAAAAAAAAAAAAAGCCAGCTTAAAAATGCAAGAACTACCAGACCAATTGATTCAAAGACACAGATTCTCCTGAACTGGCGCCTTTACAGGGACTGGGTTTCTCATTGTAAAAAAGATATCACAACCCAACCATAAACGACAAGAATCAACATAGGAATCCCCAAAACATTTGTTCATCCTTCCAAAGCAGGAGGGCAGACTGTACAATAACAATAATCCATCCTGACTGGAATATCCATGGATGAGCCCACATCCCAAGGTGACAACCCCTGAACCACGATGAAAAGGTTCAACTGCCAAAACCAGCCAGGTTTTCGTCATCCTGCTGCTGCAGTGCAGCAACTCCCACCTCCCCGAGCAGGATGCTGTTATCCCAGCACGCAGAAGGGCAACAAAAACATACACATCTAAGGAGGCATTTATAGCTTTGGTGAATACAATGCAGTCCATTTTAAATAAAGTACATGAGATCTGGGAACATAACCAGCACCTTTTGAAAGCTGGTCCAGATCAGCGCACTCCAGCCTTTGAGAGGATGCCAGAAGCCTCACATCCATTCAGAGATTTCTGTACCTTCTTTATAAACATCACTTCAGTGAAACTTGGATGGACATCTGCTGCCGGTTCCTGCCCTGCAGGGCAGAGCGCTACACAAACACCTCGTGCAGCTCTTCTCTCATGCAGTGTTTCTTTCCAGCCTCCACAGGCTACAGCAGCTATTCCTCCCATTGGGAAGCACACCTCCATTTTTTCTTTTAACTCACCTAAAATCTTATCAAACCTAAATCCAGCACAAGACATCGGACTTCAAAGGCAGCAATTGTGTCCCAGCTGTATGATGCTAACAAGGTGTTTATGTTTATTTGATACATACAACGCTTGATGTGGTTACACAAGACTCCTGTAATTAATGCTTCACTGCATACATACCGGGACTATGAATAAAATTAATCTGGGTGACTCCTCAACAAAACCAAGTTTGAAAAGTACACGTTTTCTTTTTTTTTTTTTTCTTCCTCACAAAACTCATCTTTCTCTCACTGGATGGACCTCATTTTGACAGGCAACGGTGTGATTTCCACTGCTGCTGGCTCCATCAAATCAGCGTAAAAACTGCAAAAGCCTCCCAGCATCTGGTGAGACTAATTAGTATTTTTGGGCTGCCCCTTTACCAGGAAAACAGACATATTAAGAATGTCAGTTGATTACAAGTAAACCAAAATGGAAAACTGAAATGCAAAAGCACATGCTTACATATAAATACAGTCCTACACACACAGGTGTACACTAAGACTCAAACACAAAGCAGATACGGTCAGCCATATCCTGGCAGAGCTACCATACAGGAATAAACTGGGAGGCACAAACAAACTGAAACACACTGGTTTGCTCACTGCACTACTATCTTTACCTTCTGTAATAAATGCACACATGCCCAAGTAGACATACACCCATCGATCTCACAAATCTGCCAGTGTCAGCTTGCACCAGCAGCGTACGTTAACACACACCAGTTTTATAATTTCACTGTGGGCAAGAATAAGTGCAGTCACCTTCTGATTTTATTAATCAGTTCCCACCTCCTAAAGACACACCTCACTTTTCCTGCGTTAGAATAAGAACAAGTAATTAATACACAGTGACATATAACACTTATTTTACTACCTACCGAAGACAAGGATTAATTCTCCAGTTCCCTCTCTTTTCTTACCACAGTCTTTTCTGTTTTCCTTGTCTTCTTATCTACATCATATGTTTCATTTTACCTGGCCATTCACACACTGCTTCCTACCTAATCTGCTGCTCGCTTGCTGCTCCTTTTGCTTCACAACACCCTCACCTCCCCACTGTCTTCTTGTTCGCCAAATTCCCCTCTCTGAGGTTCCCTAAGTAAACTGCTATTTACTGGGGCTCCTCCTACTTTCTCCATCCATTATGCCCCACTGCTCAGAGAGGTAAGTCTACCCACCAGCCTTTTGACAGTGTACATATTGTGCCGCAGCATTCCACATCTCAACATCAAGGCATCAACATCTCATCCCTCTCCTCCTGCCGGGCCTGGGTCCAGGAGCACCTTCAGCAGTGGGGAGAAAAGGTGCTCCAGTCACTCCTTGCACTCACAAAGGCAGCAACACAAAGAGGAGGAGGATACAGGAGTCACAGCATCTCTTACTGAACTCCCGTACCGAGGATCGTATTGGTCACAGTGATGCCCACAAATGATGCCCACTGTCTGAAGTAACTATGATTACCCCAAAGAGACAGTGTAGATTACACACTGACACCAAATTCATCTTACCACAGTGACTGACAAAGTCCATCACAGTGCTCACCAATTCTGTCATCTGCCAAACACAAACAACTCTCAAAAAGCCTCCCAGAAGCTCTTTTCTGCCAGGCAGAGAAAGGTGCAGGGCAGAGCTTCCTCATACATCAGCAGAAACCCATCTCTCAACTCCAGTACAACACTGATGCTCTGAATGGCATCCAAGGGTGAGAGCAGGACTCCAGCTGGTCTCTTGATGCACTCAGACAGATACCCCTTGGCAACCTCCCTGCCCAGGTTCCTTGCCTCATATCCACAGAGGACTCTAACCAGATATGGATGTTCTCTGATTTTTGCTAAAAACGGAAAGGTTACGGCTGCAGTGGGGTAGAGGGGGCAAAGGCCTCCGTGGAGGAGCAGACAGGACCACACATGTGAAGGGAACCATGAATCCCAAATTTCAGCTGAACAGGTTGATAATTCCTACCCAACTCATCCGAACCACGACGTACACTCTGAAAAGACATATACAGTACATATGCTTTGCTTTTGAAAGACACCAGAGCATACCAAGCAGCAAGTACTTTGAGAAGTCCCAGCTGTCTCCAGCCTTCCTGAATGCCGAACGCAGGAGCTGAATCCGTAACAGCCAGTTATAAGCAGTTCAAGCTCCTGCTTGGCACTGGAGGTAGGACGAGAAGACTCCACAGGTTGCAACTAGGATCAAAATTCTTCCTATGCCATGGAATTAATTACATTTCTAAATTTCACACCACCATTCTTCAAATTATAATTTTCCACTTAATGCCAGCAGTAGAGACTATTACTAATTTTGGCAATGAGAAACACAAAATTGCTCCAATTACAGTTTGGGTGTCATTTTTTTCTTAGATCACTGTCAAAGTGGGATATCCTATTTCTAATAGAATCTCTGTTCTCTCCACAAAAGATCCAGGATGCTAAATATGCAGGACTGCTGCTGAACTTTTAACATTACACATAACTAAGAAGGACAACAATTCTTCACATCAGCAGTCACTGGTATCCAGACAGACTTCAGTTTGCACACAACAAAAATTTCAAAAACTATAAAATAGGATCTATTTTCAATACTTATAATTCCAGTTCTCCTTTGTCTCTGAGCTGTCAACCGTGCCTTGAACACAGCACTGCACTGGTCAGAGGGACCCTTTGGGAAGAAACGACGCTCCCAGATTCATGGGCACGAACAGCTGACACAGCCAGGAGGAGACACAAGCACGAAGCTGGGGCACGCAGAACGCTAAGCGTGAGAAGATCTGAAGCAACCCCTTGCTTGATGGCGAGGCTTGAGGGCCACAGCTGCACAGTAAGCCCAGCATGAGTACAGCTAGGTCCCTTCGTCTCAGTATTGTCACCTGAAGAGCTTTAGCCTGTGCATATCAAAAACACTGCAGGACATCGAATTAAAAACAAAACAGGGTGGCCTGTAGAGTCCTTCTGGATCTGCTGCCCCAGCTCCAGACATCAACATGATGGGCCTCAATTTCCATGAAGACTTCTCCCCTGCACCACCCCCACCCCCAAGCCCCTGCTGAACTCCCCAACAGCGGATACCCCCTACAAAACCACCAGCCCTCGCACCAAAACAGAAAGCCCCTGCAAGAGGCTCTCACCTCAGGCCAGCCTGCCCAAGCACACACCCTCTGGGCATCTCCAAAAGCAATGGCTGGCTGTCCGAGGAGAGCTGCCATGGTCCCTTAACAGCGGGTGCAGGCCAAAGCTGTGGGAATTGTCCCACCTTCTCCCGCTCCCACCGCCTCCCTCGCAGCAGCAGTTGCACAAGACAGGTCAGAGAGTGCTTCTGGCTGAAAATTAACTGAGCAAAACCTTTTTTTTTTTTCTTAATATAATTACTTGTTTCCAGCTTAATGACTTCCCGGCTACACCTCGCCATACCGTTTAAACCAATTAAATCAACACTGACACAGTCCTACCTACTTTTCTCCCCACCCAGCAATGCATTCCTGCACCTGTCTTGTGCCAGGGCTTGCCCAACCCCACCACGAGCAAGCGGTGGGCATCCAAACTCACCACTTCTTGGTGGGTTTGCTTTGCAACAGCTCAGCTTGCTCTGGCATCAGCAGGGAGCCACGCCAGCAGGACACATGGTGAGTGCGAGGCCACGGCGCACCTCTGAGAGCAGCCAGACCTGCCCCGGCAGACTGCCAACACATCCAGCCCCTTCCCAGCCCACCCGCAGGCTCCCCCTGGCTTCGCCCACGTGGCAGCAGAAGGATCCCGGCGAAGGGCTGCCCTCCTGGGATGGAGGTTCTGGTTGGTTCTAGGAATCACTGCCACAGCAACCTGCTCCTCCAGAGCCCACCCCGGATCCTACACTCAGCTCCTCCCAGGGCACCCAAACACTCATCTGTTACCTTAAAAGAAAAACACCCTAACACCAGCTTTCACCACAAGCACTCGTATCATCAAACTGGTCCTGTTGTCCCAAATTCATGTTTAAATCGCCACTTTAAACCAACTACAACAGAAACAACTGTCTGTCCCCCACCTGGAGAAAGGATGCACATGCTACGTTATTACAAGCTCACACAGTGTCACAGGTTCTGGAGTCAGGGTGCAAAACCAACTCTCAGCCCTGAAGACACACAGGATTCAGGGGAACGATTCATAAATATGAAAAACGGGGCCTGGTGGAAATACAAGGGGCAACACGGAGAGTTGTAACTGCACTGCAACGAGGCTGGTTTTTGTTTTATCACAACCACTTTGGTACATCGCAGTCAAGATTTTAATCCATGAATTTAATTTACAAGGTTTAGTATTATGGTTTTTGAAAGGTGTTGTAAACATGGATAACAACACCCTTCCAGGGCCCCAACATGTACCCTCTCCTTCATCTGGCAAGCACAAGAGCTTCACACAGGGGAAGCTACAAAGAGCGAAAATTCACCTTCTTATTCCACGTATACCAAACTCTTTAGTTTATATCATCAGTTCTCTGCTCAAACAGGTCCCCATCAGTCTCCGTGCAGTCTGTCCTAGTGGGACAGAACACAGACCATCGCAAACAACCATGACAAACATTATTTGCTGAGAACGGCTGCACCTCTCTCACAGAGAGCACAACCTTTCCTTCTCCTATTAAAAAACAGAGTTCCCAAAACAGGGCAAACAGCTTCTTTAGTATTACCATCGCTGTATTAAATTTTAAAAAAGAATAAACCAGCACTGCAGCACCTCAGCCTAATGAAGCCTAAAACGTTGCTCAAGCAGGGTATTTTTCAGTGGTCTAACTTTAAAGGAAAACCTCAAAAGGTGTTTGCTGTGGCTTTTCTGAAAAATAAATACCTCGTTTTCGCAAGACTGCTCAATCATCAACAAGTGCAGGCGGGAACCCTGGCAACATGACCCTACTAAAGCACTGTAAATTTCCATCAGAATAAAAGAAAACCGAACCAAAAGTTCACCGTAGAACTGCTCACTCTTAAACACGGGAACGGACGCAGAGGGACGGGGCACACGGCGCACCGGGGCTGGCCGGGGGCAGGGCCGGGGGGCACCGGGGCCGGGCCGGGGGGCACCGGGACAGGGCCGGGTCGTCCCGCCGCAGGCCGAGCACTGCAGAAGCACTGGCCCGGCCCGGCCCGGCCGCCCGCCTGCCCCCCCCCACCCGGGGCCGCCTCCCGGACAGCGCAGCGGGGCTCCCAGCGAGGGGACGGGCCCCTGGCAGCGCCCTGCGCCCCGGCCGGGCCCCCCCCGAACCGCGCCCGCGATGCTGCCGCCCGCGCGGTTTCCCCCCGGGAGGCCGCGGAATCGTCCCCGGCTGGAAGAAGCGGGAGCCGCGGCCTTTGTCCCGCCCCGTGGCTCGCTCCTGCCGCCCGGGGCAGCGCGGCCCCCGCCGCGGGCAGGGCTCCGGGGCCGGCTCCGCGCCCCCCGGCAGCCCCCGAGCCGCAGCGCGGCGGCGGCGGGCAAGGCCGCCCTTCCTGCCGGGGAGCCCAGCGGGCGCGGCCGGGCCGCCGAGCGGGGGCCGGGCGCGGCGGGAGGCGGCAGCGGCGGGGAGCGGCGGGGCAGGCCCGGAGCGGGGCCTGCCGGGGCCCGGCTGAGCGCCCCCCCCCCGCCCCTTCCCGCGCCGGCACCCCCCGGCCACCCCAGGCCGCGCCGCGGGGCTCCCGCGGGCAGCGCCGCTCCGGCCGGCGGGCACGGCCGCGCCCCAGCCCCGGCGGGGCTCCCAACGGCTGCGGCCCTTGCCCGGGCCGGGGCCCAGCGCGGGGCGGGGGGGCGGCGCCGCCAGCCGCCCCCTGCGCGGGGCTGCGCCCTCGGCAGCGCCCGCCCGGCCCGCGCAGGGCGAGACCCGCGGCGGCACCGCGCTCCCGGGGCCCGGCCCGGCCCGCCGAGGCCTAGAGCGGGGGACGCGCCGCCCGGCCCGGAAGCGGCGGCCGGGCCGCGGCCTAGCGCGGTGCTTACCCTGCATGCTGCCGGCCGCCGCGTGCGCCTGCGGGCCGCCCGCGCCCGGCCCGCTCCCGCCGCCCGCGCCGGAGCCGCTGCTGGGGCTGGGAGTCGCCATTGTGTGCGCGGAGAGGCAGCAGCGCGGCGGCTGCAATGCAGCAGGGACCCTCCCAGGCAGGACACCTAGAGCCCCGCCGCCGTATAGCAGCCGCCGCCGCAGCCGCCCCGTCCGCCCCCGGGCTGGGGCCGCCGCTTAACCCCTCCCAGGCGGGGCGCCCGCAGCCCCGGCGCCTTGCGGCAGCCGCTGCGGCGGGGCGGGAGCGGGCGCTGCCTCCCCCGGGGAGGGGGGAGGAAGCCCCCGCCGCCCCCCGGGGCCGCACCCCCCCGCCCTGCCCCGGCAGCCGCGTGTTCCCGCTGCCTCGGGCAGGAGGAGCCTCGCCCCTTCCCTTCGCCTTCGGCCCCCCTGGGCCCACGGCTCTCCCCGGTAGCCCTGCACCGGGCCGGGGTGTCCGCAGGTGTTGCCCCCCCGGCTGGGGGTGCCCGGCCACCTGCTCCCCCGCCTCCGTGTGCCCGAGGAAGCCCCTTGAGAGCCGCCGGTCGGTCAGAGCGCTTGAACCGGATTTCTCACCTTCCCCCATGACTTCGCCTCCCACACAAGCAGCTACTTGCAAACTTCTCTTGTGTTCCCTGGCCACCACGGGGCATAACTTCCTCCTGCCTTGTCCACAATACCCAGGGCACCCTCCCCTTTCCACCACCATCAGTCTCCACCACTTTTTCTTTCCTCCTGTTCATTCCAGCACGTTGTTTCTGATCCTACCTCTGACTCCAGGAATTAGAGCAGCAAAATGGGTCCCCCAGAGATGTGGGCTCTCTTTCCCCAGCCCCCTGCACGACTTGGGCACAGCCCTTCACCTACAGGAGTCCTTGTTTCCTCACCTGTGTGAGCAATAACACCGACCTCCCTTGCAAAGGGAGATCCGCTGACAAAAGAGCTGCACACCCAGCAGCGCGCAGACTCTTTCCCTGCTCCTCCATTGTCCAGGCTTCTCCATGCTCCTCACGAAGGTGGTGATGGAGCAAACGCCTCAAGTCCTGAACATGTGCTGGATGTGCCTCCAAAAGCTGCCAACCACGACCCTTTGTGCAATGGGGGAAAGAGGTTGGGGCAGGAGCTGCCTTCCCTTCTGACCTTTATTTTTTCTTCTTTCTCCCCCAGGTCAGCTCATATTTATTTATCCCATCTCGTGTTAAGGCCATGTGTTTTGAGCTTGGAAAAGCATCTTCTCCCATCCTAGAGTCTTCTGGTTTCCCTGCTCAGCTGCATGTGGGATCAGGGAGATGGGCTGAGGGAACCCGGCCTTCTGCCCGAACCCTGCTCTCCAGTGAGGACCTCACGCTCTGCAGAGCTCACCTTCCTCAGGAGGTGGGAGAAGGGAGTAGAGCTGGTCCTGACCATTTCCCTCTTTCTGCTCTGTCCTCCCAACTCCCGCTAGTCCATCAAAGTCATCTTCCTCCCTGCCAGGGATGCAGCTTTCCTTTGCCTCGGGGAACACCATCAACTCTTCACACACTCAGGCCAAAATCCCAGTAACCAACTTCGGCTGCTCCCACCTGGCCTCTGCTCTCTCTTGGGATACTGCTGACTCTTCCACGGCTGCACACATCCTGTCCTCTTTGAATGTGTCGGGCATGAACAGCTGTTGATGCCCGCATTGGTCGGAGAGGAGCAGGAAGCACTCCCATGCAGAGCTTCCCACAAGAACAGCCCTTCCTGAATGGGGTTTCTGCGGGCACCAGGAGCGGTTACCACCAGTGCCAGTGCCTGGCGGAGCCTGTAACAAAGACTACAGGCCCACGGCATGCAGCAGCACAAGCATACGTGTCCAGGTGAAGGTGTGCCCTTATCCTCTCCTCCCGCATTCCCATACGGAACACCTCACACCTAGCACAAAGCAGGATCTCCACCCTATATCTTCACTGACCTAACGCCAGGGAACACCAAGGACAGAGTCACAGGAGTGGAGCATAACACGGTGGACAGGCCGTGGCCTCAGCAGCAAGATCCCAGACCTGAGCGAGGCGAGCAGGGCAGGTCACACAGCAGTAACCGGGTTCAGCCTGCACTCCAGAGAAGCATACTGCGATGAGGCAGGTCTGAGGTTAAGTCCCCAGGTCAGGATCTGTCTCACAGCCCCAAGACACGGCCAGGCACAGCAGCAACACAGCTGTAACATAGCTTAGGTAGGAACCAAAGTAAAAGCTTTGGCTAAAAAAAGCTCCCAAGGGAAAGAGCGAAGATTGGTTTCTCCACCACTCCAGACTTCTTCCAGCTTTTTTTCAAAGGCCTCTAAAGCCACCTGATGCTTATGAAACGGCTTGCTCTCACCAGCAAACTGGCCTTAAATACTGAGAGTTAAACTTCTGGGGAGGAGGGTGTAGTCCGGGTCATGACACAGAAGACATTCACCTGCCTAGTTCCACAACTTCCCTTGCTCTTCCCTGTCTTGCTTAAGCCTTGTCTTCTGCTTTAACCAAGAGTGCAGGTCCAAAGTTGGCATCTCGCAGGGTGTGATACAGAAACCCAGTGCCTGCTGGCGAACACTAGCAGAAGCTGACAGCTGGCTCCCACCTCCTATTTCGTGCCACCTGCATGTGGTTTGCTTACAACTAGGTAAAATCATACCGTTTATCCTTCCCCCCCTGCAAATCTGGGAGGATCAACAATACCTGCCCTGACAGATGTTTGCAAAACCTGTTCTTAAAGACCTCCAGTGATGGAGATTGCGCCATCCCCCAGCAATCTGGTCTGGCACACTTCTATCCTGACATTATCTGAAAGACTAACTTAAGCTTTTTGTCTGAGCTGAAATTCTTTCTATCCTGTCCTGTTTGTTATGGCCGTGCCTGCCTTTGAAATGACCTCTTAGGCACTTGATGACTCCAACGTTTCCTGCCCCCTCCTTACTCTGGCTTTCCCTGCTACAGAGTACATCAACTCAAGTCTTTCAGCCTTTCTTCATGTTTTCTGTGCCTCTCAGCACCCTCATTCACCTCCTTTGACTTTTTTTTGTGTTGACCTGCATTTTTGGAAGTAGTGTCCCTGGATAGGCATATTACTATGGCTTGTTTTGGAGGCTATGCTCCTGGCTCACACACTCCAGGGTGGTGGTTGCTTCTTTTGTTGCTAGTGTTCAGTTTGCTCTGCATTATACCTTGGACTTTTATTTGAAAAACTACACCCACCCAGTTCCCTCACTTAAATTTATATTCATAAAGGTAATGCTCAAAGTTGTACCTGTTGAATTTTGCCCTATAGGTTTCAGCCCATTTCTCCCATTTGTCACTCTAGTGCTGAACTCTGTTGTCTCTGCTATCCTTCACAGCCTGGAGTAATTTGCAGGTTTAATAGGACATTCATGGGTGTTAATCATCATGGCTGTTAACTGAAGTAATTAAAAAGATCTGTCGTCAGAATAGACCCATGCAAAAATCCCTTCAATATGTCCTTCCGTTGGACAACCACTGATAATTAGCACTTGAGGTACAATTATCTCACCAGTTTTGCACGCACCATGTGGTCATATCTTCTTAAGAGAGGGTCAGTACAGCCAGTGTTAAAAACCTTCCTAAAGTCAACATATATGATATCTGCTACTTTTCCCTTTATGCCTGAAAAACTGTGCCGTACCAGGACATCTGTAGACTGATTTGTCAGCATTTGTTCCTTACAAGTTCACAGTGGCTGTTGTCCATCCCCTTGTACTCCAGGTGCATACAAGTGCCTTGTTTAATGAGCCATTCCAGAATTTTTCTGGGAATTGAGGGTTTCAGATTAAGATTAAAGAAAGTAGCTGACAAAGCATAAACAAGATCAATTTGTGAATTTGAGTGAGTTCTATAAAACTAATGAGGTAGGAAGAAGGTTGTTAATATAGGATTACAATGAGGATGAGAAGGAAGTCAGTCTGAACACTTCAGACACATATCCCCTGAAGTTGGTCAGTCAGTGAACGCAGGGCTCCCTTCTCAGTAAGGTGGGTTCCACCTTTCCGGCTCATGGCACCTGACCCACCAGTTAAGGCAACTAAAACCAAAGCCCTTTTGGCAATATTACCTGTGGAACCATGCATTTATCTACAGATGTCCCTATTTGAATTGCAGTCCTGGGGCCAGGAACACATCAAAGCCCCCAAGCCCTTCACCTGGCCACCTGGAGCCTCTTAACCAGTTTTGCCAGATCAAAACCAGTCTGTGGTCGTTCATGGCAGCGTCATCGGTGTCCGTAGGTATGAGCACTGTTATGGAGTGGGTCACCGGGATGGGTGACTATGGCAGTGTTTCAGTAACATCTCTGGTACAGGCTCTTGGGAAACAGCCCAGTTCTCCCAGTATCACAGCTCGGCTGCTGGGCCCATCCCTGCAGCACCCTCATTTCAAAGCCTCTGTTCTTCACAGGTGGAGCTGCCAAACTGAAGATAAGCTTGAACTTCTATGGGCTAAGTAGCAGACTCCAGAGAGGCATAAGGAGGTAAAATGTTTTATCTAATGTTGAGGAACTCATTTTCAAATAGTTCAGATTATACTCAAGGGTACTCAATGTGCTCGGCCTCCCTCTTATGGGAGAAAGCAGCATTGCTGGAGACTCCTCAGACAGAGAAAGTCTGTCTGTGGAGGGGGGGTGGTTATAGGAAGCGCTCCTGATAGTTGGTAAAGCTTTAAAGTGAACAGCTTCGACCTTTTCTTTGCAGTAAGCACAGCAAACACTAAAAATCCTTTATAGTTCTAAAACACACTACACCCCGGTTGCTTTTGAATTAGAGCAGCAAAGAACAGGACAGATTCAGACGCCGCAGTTGGTGAACCAGTTCCCTCCTTCCCACCCCAGCCTCACGGGAGACAGACAGGCCTTTTGTCCTCTCTTATTCTTGTGTCACTGAACTTTGCTCGCTTACAGGGTTGCCAAACCCTTCACACTGTCCCTCCCAAGTGCCCAGGAAAAGCTGCTTTCTGCCAGCCCAGCAGCCCCTTCCCCTCAGCAGAAGTCCTGTCCCACCCCACGCAGGGCCCTGGATGTGCCTGTCCGGCTGTTTCTCTGCCTCTCTCCCCGTCTCCACCAGTTTCTTCCAGCTGCTCTCCAGAAGCCACAGTCTTCCCTCCGGACCTGTGGCCCAGCCCCTGTGATGTGGCAAACAGCAGCCCAGCCGTGGCACAGAAACCAGGTGGGCTGTGGAGGTTTGCGCAATAACTTGTGACCAGACAAATGAAAGAGTCACAGAGTTCACCACAGCTGAATTTTCTTTTTGCAAGATCAGCTGATATGGTTGGAAAAAATGGACAGTAATTCATAATTTTGTTTCCTACACAAAGAAGAGCTGGTGTGCCTGAAAAGCTTCTCTGCTTTTATTTTTCTATAGTATAAATTACTCTAAGGAAAGATACACTGTCTCTTGTGTTCTTCTCCCTTATTAACACCCCTGTTACTTTTTAATCCTTGATATTTCCATTTCCTAACCAGAGATATCTCTCCTGCCTTAGAAAATACATTCAAAAACCTGTCCTGGAGCTGGAAACAAAGGATGAAGGTGATTCATTCCTAGAGCACATTAGTAGGTTCATTACTAGAGCACTGCTCCTTCTGAGGTGAGAGGATGGGACTGAGGATCTGGGGACTGAGGTTACACCACAAAGACAAACGTCGCTGAGCGCTCTCCAGTGAGGTCCTGCCTCCTTAAAAAAACTGAGCCAGGAGTATGGTGTAGTTCACTGTGCCTCGGTGAGGGCGTGCAGCTCCATAGGGACCCACTGAGAAATTGCAGGGATGTTTAGACTGTTCCTCCTGCTAATCCATGTGTCAAACTGGGTTTGGTAAGAGGAGAACAAAATGTGTAGTTCCTCAGCTTTCTTTTAAGCATTTGTAGTCCCTTCCTGGAGTGCTAGTCAATAGGAAAGTTGTACCCTCAAGGGCACCTGTAGAGAGTGGTTTAATTTTCCTGGGCTTCAGAACGGGGATGTGAATCAATTTAAATGTCAGGAGGGATTTAGTTATAGTGAACATGCCCTGCTGTTCTGCCTGCAGCTGCCAGCATGTGTTTAATGTACAGAATAACATAAGTATTATGAACCATAAAGCCTACTCAGTGGAGCTGTAACAATGGCAGCCATTTACAAAGACAGCTCTTACTTTTCTGTGACTTTCTCTTAGTAATTTCATCTCTCATAACCTGCTCAAGGAAAGACTCAGTTAAAAATAACAGGAGAAGATAAGCATTAATCCTCTCTACAAATGTAGACACATTCACATGTCCTCTGCATAACGGTTCAGCAAGACCTAACTCTGTTGGGGGCTAAGGGGGCTGTATTTTGCGGTTACTGAAATCAGAGGGGGGAATGATCTGACAGGTTTGGTGGATGGATAGGGTAGATAAAACATTTCTGAAGGGCCCATTTTCAATTCATCACTAATTATCGCTTTTTGTCATAAATCATCAGTGAATGATGAGGCAGTACTATTCTTCTGAGCAATATCCATTTTGTTCTTCAGACAACACAAAAAGACTGAGTCCCTTCTTAAATACAAAGCTAATCCTAGACCATTGAGTCATTACAAAAATTTCCATTTAAATCCCAATCTCTTGGCAAGGAAAAGAAAGAAGTCTCCTCATATCCCTGACTCGCTGTTCTTCCCCTACACCCATGGTTCTTCAACATCACCACATTTCCAAGCCCAGGCATGGCTGTGACACCCATTGCCACATCTGGTCATAGGCCCTGGGAGACAGAAGACGCTTGTGACAAGCTCACTGGAGATACTTGGAGCTGGTGCTCACTCTTGCTGTGCAACCGGAGGCCTTTCTGGAGACGGTTCCTTCTCTTTCACCATGTCAGCTCTCAGTCAGCTCAGTTATTTCTACGGTAGAGAAAAAAAACCTTTCAGATGCCTACCACCAAAGTTAACTATAAAAAACATGAATCTATCTCACATGTAGGTTGGATGTAGGTGTGGGCTCACAATGTCCTTTGAAACTAAACAGGATGGTTCTTGACTATGAGGACAGACTTGACAGAAACTCAGTGGGAACCTCACTGTTTGTAGTTTTGACACAGACTGCAGAATTTGCTTATTTTGCCTTGCCTATGCTGAAAACTGAATATCTAGTCTTGCACAGTCCTGCTTGACCTTGGAGGTGTCTCTCAAACAGCAGTAATAGTCAGTCCCAGGCCGGCAGTGTCACCAGCAGAGGTTTGCCCTGCAGCTGTACCACCAGCCACAGGTGCTCCCAGCCTCTCCCCAGCACCCTCTGAGCTCAGCCATGCCCCAGAACCCGTCAGCCCACTGTGCTCCACAGCCCCCTCAACCTCAGCTGGTCTGTGCCAGGGGTCTGCACTCCAGCGCTCCCCTGCCACCCTGAGAGCACCTCCCTGTCCTCGCCGGCCACCGCCACACACGCACTGACCTGCTGACGGAGCTGGTCAGGGAGCAGGGAGGGCCGGCTGCTCCCTGGGGCTGGGTGCTGCAGGGGCGCCACAGCCAACGGGTCCGTCCCAGTGTCCTGGCGTGGGGCAAGCAGGGCAGACCAGGGCCTGCAGCCAGACCCAAACGAGAGCCCCAGTCACCAGCCAAATTCATGGAGACAAGGCAAGCCTGAGGACAAGCTGGGAGGTCAGCCCATGGGCCAAGGACTGGATCAACAGGCTCCACGGGCAAACATGGGCTGTGGCTGAGTTGAGGTGGGCGCTCCTACAACAGCTCAGGCAGGGACTGCAGGGCCCCTCTCAAGGGGTTTGTACTTTTGCACAACTACTTGCCAGTTTTACTGTAGAAGTTTGTTCCTGTGTATTCACTGAGACACGTCTCGCTCAGTACATGAGTTATCACAGAAACAGGCAGATGTTGCTACGAAGGCAGGGCTGGAGGTCTCAAATCCAACGGCCCAATTGAAGCAAGATTGTCACAGCATCCGAGCAGGTGAGCCGTGGCTTTGTCTAGGTAAGCCTTGGAAATCTCCAAGGGTGGAGATCTCACAGTCTGCCTGGCTCACCTATTGTAGGCTGCACAACCTTCCTGATGAGGACATTTCCCTAATGTCCAGTCAAAACCTTCCAAGCCACCATTTGTGGCCACTGTCCCTTGGTATATCATCTGATGTCAGCAAGGAAAATATGGCTTTGTCATCTGTGCAGACACCCACACGTTAGCACTGGATTTTGCTTCCTCTTTGCCCACTTGTGCCCAAAGGCCATGTTCTCTGGCCTGCTGACCACACTGGCCACCATCTGCAGAACCCCAGTCCAGCCTTCCTCACTGAGGACCCTGGAGAGGACCGAAAGTTGCAGGTACACCAGCAGTGGGTCGAAGAGGGAATAATAACTCCCTGCAATGTGCTGGTCACACTTCATGGAGCCCGGGGTGTACCTGGACCCTTTTGCCACAGGATCTCGCTGATGGGTGACCCGTCTCTGTGCAGACTGCCTGGTGTTCGGGGGTACAACGGGGACAGAGAGGACAGCCCCTGCTTCCCTGTAATTCCGGGAACAGGCTTATTGTAACTAATGCTGCACCACGCTGGATTGCGGCTCGATTTTGAAAACATGCATCTTTCAAAACTCTCTAAAAAACAAGTAACTCTGAGCAAGCCACGCTGACCGCCCCTGGCATCCTCGCCGCACCCCTGTGTCACCGGCCCCCGGCCCCCCGCAGGGGCGGCCGAACCCGGACCCTAACCCGGACCCGGCGGGGGGCGGGCGCTGCGCTGCGCGGGGGGCGGGCACCGAGCGGTGTGTCCCGCCCCCCCCCCGTGGGCCCGCCCCCCCGTGGCCGCGTCCCTCCCAGGCAGGGGCGGAGGCGGTACCGGCCATGGCGGGGCGGCTGTGGCGGCTCTGTAACCTCCTCATGGCCGCCTTCTTCGGGCTGGCGGCCGCCGTGCAGGTGAGGGCGGGGCGGCCCGGGCGGGGGGGGGGCCGGCGGTCCCTCTCTGCTGCCCTGCCCTCCCCCTCCCCCTCCCCCTCCCCTCCCTCCCCTCCCCTCCCCTCCCCTCCCCTCCCTTCCCTTCCCTTCCCTTCCCTTCCCTTCCCTTCCCTTCCCTTCCCTTCCCTTCCCTTCCCTTCCCTTCCCTTCCCTTCCCTTCCCTTCCCTTCCCTTCCCTTCCCTTCCCTTCCCTTCCCTTCCCTTCCCTCCCCTCCCCTCCCCTCCCCTCCCCTCCCCTCCCCTCCTCTCCTCTCCTCTCCTCTCCTCTCCTCTCCCGCAGGGTCTCAGTCCCGTCTCCTCGCTCAGGTGAACGATCCCGACGCCGGGCTCTGGACAGTGAGTAACGGGCTCTGCCCCCCCCGCCGGGTGGCTGGAGCGGGGCGGGCGCCGGGGGCGACCCCGCTGCCGCCGCTTCCCCCAGGGGCCCCCGGTGGCCCCGGCCGCGCTCCGCTGGCCCATGCGCCCGGGGCCGAGCCGGGGGAAGCCGCCCGCCGCTTCCAGCCGAAGAGCACGACGGCGCCGGGGGGGGACAACAACGCCTCTACTGCGGCGACGGCTGAGATCCGACCGTGCTCCCGGGATCCTCCTTATTTCGCCCCAGATTCACGCCCGCCCCCCGCAGAGCGTTGGCTCCTGGTGCAGAACACGCCACCCTGCCCGCGATCCTCCCGCCCCACGCCCGACCCCCCCTGAGCGGGCGACCCCCTCATCGCCACCTCCGCTCGCCTCGAATCCCCCGCGCGGCTGCTGCCGCCGCTCGGCCCGGCGGGGCCCTCGGTCCGGGGGGGATCTAGAGAGGAGCCCTCTGCCCCGCCCGCTCTGCCAGCCCTGTCCCGGGCACACGGACAGCCCGCGGGCCCGGTGTCCCCGGCGTGCCCGGTGTCACCGGTGTGCCAGCGCGCCCGGGGCTCAGAGCCCAGGCGCGAGGGGAATGTCCCTACGTGTGGCAGGAGGTGCCGGGCGGGCGGGGGCAGCAAAGGGGCTCCTGCCCCCGGGGAAGCCGCCCAGCACCCCCCGGTCTGGGGTCTGGGGAGCCCGAGGGGGGGATCTCCCCGTAGGGGCTTCTCTGGAGGATCAAGATGCGGCGCAAGGGGCCCTGCGGTGGGCTGGGGGGGCAGCGAGGCCTCGGGAACCCGGCAGCTGAGGAGCGGGGGGTGGCACTCAGAGGACCCCGGGTTTTGGGGGTGACGGTGAAGATGCGCAGCAGCAGCAGCAGTGCCAGGGCGCGCCAGAGGCACCGGCACCTGCTGTGCGCCCCCGGGAGAAGCCCTGGGGTGGATGGAGCTTCTGCTTCCTGATCTGCTAAAGTTTGCTACAGAGTAGGTCTCTGTTTCATTAACAGGTCGTTTACTTAGTGCCAGCTGCCCTGACGCTGCTTGTCAGCATTAACCCTTCAGTAACAGGTATGATATTGGCGTGCAAAACAGTCTCTGCTCAAACTTGGCCCCAAAAGGGTTGTTTTTTTTTTTTTCTTGAATCACAGATTAAGATCAGGCCACATGGAAATATGTCCTACTACCTATTGAGAGGAAAAAGCTGTGGGACCTGAACAGAGGAGCCCTGCATGGAGGCCTGCTGCTGGGACAGTCCAACCTGGGCACTCCAGTGCCAGTGCTCAGAGCCTGAGTGCAGCACAAGCCTGGACCATGCTCTGAACCTCGCTCTGGTTGACCTTAGCAAATTAATTCACTTTGTTTCCTTGTTGCAAATCTGCCTTTTTCCTCATCTACCTCACAGAAGAGCAGTTGAGCTCAGTATCAGGTGTTGCAGGTACCCACAAAGCGCGTGGGCAGCGATGGGCGCGTTCAGAAGCAGTGGATGAATTTCCAGGGGTGTATGCTAAGGGGGCTAATGCCACATCACGTGTTGAGAGAATCAGTCAGATTAGATTTGGCCCAGGACTCCAGAAGATAGTTACTTTTTTATATTTTCATCCAGTAGAAGTAATTTTAAAATAAGGACATTTTATATACACAAAGTGACTGTATCTTTTCTGGATGAATACTTACTCTGAATACACTGAAACCACACTTATGCCAGAAAATAAAATCTTCAAGAGTGCATGCTGTTGTCACAAAACACACTGTTGCATTCTGGCTACTTTAGGGATATAAAGTGGCAGCATTCATAAAGCCAAAACCCTTGAGCGGGTTGCCTGTGGTTTTGAACATTTCAGGGGAGGTTTATCTGTGTGACAAGTGTAGCTTCAACATAACGGTGTTTGGCTGGTCAAGAGAATCTGCATGTTAAACTTACAAGTAGGTTTTTGTACTTGTGCCAAGATCTGTGGAAAATAAAGATTAAAATAGCACAACTATTGTATAACTGGACATTTATGTAAATTCACTGAGGCATATTTGCTGTTCAGGTCTGGAGAACCCAGATTCTAAGTTCAGTCAAATGGGGAATCGATTACAGCTTGGGTCACACTGAGCTCTTGAATTTTGGCAGCTCATCATCTTTAATGCTTGCCTGGAGGGGTGAGTGCCCAGAAAAGACTGCTTTTAACTTTACAGTTTTCTGAGATCAGCGAGAACTGCCTCTGCTGTTTGCTCACCTCTCCCCAGTGAGCCCCTGGGAATGGACATGGAAAACCACAAGAATCTGTGGGCCCATTCAGATATTTCACATCATCTGTATTTCTCTGTTTAAAAACATTAGTCCCCAGGCAGAGATGCCATCAGTATTGCTGATCATCACAGGTAAAACCTCAGGCAGAGGCTTATCAGGGAGTGTGAGGGAAGAAGCTCCCTGGGGTGTGGTGGTCTCGGCATCCCTGACGGCTGCTGGGAGCTGGGGTCGCTCCCATGGACTCTGGTGGTCCTCCGTGGTCATGCTGAGCATCTGGTGACAGCTGGGAGCTCCGGAAAGACTGTTCCTCCTGCTTAAGAGAACTTCAATTTGTAATCCACCTTATGATTTTTTTTGCCATGCACGTTGAATGCTGGAGCCTATTTTGTTTGCTGGAGAGAACAGAAACCATTTCCATTGAGGTGCTGCTGCCAGTAAGTTGCATTCCTAGCAAAGCAAGCCCCGAGCCCACTAGTGTTTATTTTCAACAGCACTTTTTAGCAGATCTCCCCGGTCATAAAGATGCTGGTATTAATTCCATCTCCCTGCCTAAGATGTGTGTTTTTGCTGGAGGCATCTTTTTTAGCAACTCAGTTGTTTTTTGATTTATGGTGTTTACCTCATGCTACATTGCATGCAGCATAAATTGCTGGCAATCTATTTTTTTCCTCAGATAATGGTGTTTGGAGGAGTCTTTGTGACCTTCATTCTGCTGGTTGTATTGTTGGGACCATTGCCTTGGCTCGCTCTTTGTTTGCTTATGCTCAAGGAAACATTTTGCACGAAGAGGAAGGCAGGTAAGCAGTGGCAGTGATTTTTATTTTCCTGTGCATAAATTCAGCGTGCCAGGCGATCTCCTTCTGGTGCTCACCTTGCTAAACTTTATTTGCTGGGCTGTTGCAATGAGGGCTGCAGTCCAGGGGAATTAATCCAAGGAGGAGGGACCACAGTGCTGCAGACCAGCGATTTGTTGAACAAAAGAGCTAAAGGGAGAGTGAACAGTCAAAATTGCTTGCCAGACTGTGGCAGTCAGATTTAATTGGGGTCAGTTCTGGCTTTCAAAGACCAGGGCACTAGCACAGTGAAACAGCTTTGTGTTCTCTTGCTGGAGTTGTAGGAATAGGAATGAAAGTTTTAAAAAAACTCCTGAGGTGATACCATATGCATGTTTATGTGGCACAGACTGGGAGTCCTCTGAACTGCCAGGGGTTGAGGGGGAGTGGGAGGAATTCTCACCTGGACATTCGGTTGTTGCCTACAGTAGGTGCTTGCACAGTGTTGAGGTGAAGCACTGGCACTACTGTGTCTGTTTATGGTCTGGAATACTGGGTTGGTGCTTTGCTCTGTGTTAAGGAGAGAAATGAGCTGTGGAATGTAAGTTTAGCAGCAGAACAAAAAGTGGAAGCAGGAATTTCTGCAGCTGTATAGCTGGGTCATGTGTGTTTGTAGGTTTGTGGTGGGAAGCACAGGCTTTATAATTATAATCCTAGTCAAAGATATTGAACTTCTCCAAAGGAGCAGACACTACTGTTTTGGAGGCAAAATTTGTATTTTTTAAAGGTAAACATCTTGCTTCTATTATTTTCTGATCTGATTTTTGTTTGGCTTTATAGAGAGTTGTTTGGTCTGGTGATTATTACAATATGGATGAGTCTTTGTCGCAGTTCAGCAAAGTAAGTTTTGTTGTTTGTTTTTTTTTTTTAAATCTGTTCATATGTTCACATTTAGTGACTCGCTTCTTGAAAACACAGTTGATTTTGGCTCCTTGTTTTTCTGCTTCATGTCGCTGTCTGAGCCTTCTCAGATACCTAAGCAGTACTAGCTGGTGCTATGGCCTATATGATCTTGCACAGATAAAGTCTGTGAGGGGAAAGCTGCACTAATCATGTTTTCTGCTCCCCCTGCAATAATGGGCAGGGGACATTCTCCCTTTGCATAAGGACAGCGCACCCCTTCTGCAGAAGAGGCTAGTGACCATTGGCCACAGCTGCTAATGAACTGCAAAACCTTCTCTGCCATTGCTCCCAATTTACAGAACTTTCCAGTGAGGTTCTCTGTACTGGTGTCCGCTGCGTCCACTGGAGCAGGGGGGTGATGCATGCAGAGCTGGCAGAAGGCTCTGGGTGGCTGCCTGCCTGCAGTGGCTCCACATTTTTCCCCTCCAGCCTCTTCAGAGGACTATGCTACAGCAGTTTTGCTAAATTCCTGTTAGCTGTGAGCATGAAAAATCCCAATCTGCCAAAAAGTACCTTTCTGCTGGGAAAACATCACAGATGCTCTGGGCAAACAGGGTGCGCTTTTTTTTTTTTCACTGCCTGAGGTGGCAGAAAAACTTCTTCTGCTGGCATGTAAAGGACTCCCCAGTGAAGGACTCTGCTGGTTCATCCACAGGATCTACATTAAAGTGGCCAAAGGCTCTCTGCTGTCCTTCCAACTGCAGCCAGGTGTGAATGTTTCACAGCAGTCTGATTTGGAGCAGCTCTGTTGCATTTGCTTCTTTATAGGAGTCCGCTGGGTGGAGTTCGCTTGATTGCTGCACTCTTGGTGGCTCTCTTCCCCTTTGTTTCGTGGCTGTACATTTATGTGAACAAAGAGATGCGAGCATCTTGGCCAACACACTGTAAAACAGTGATTTAATTGGGTGGGAGAAAGTATAGAATAAATATTCTGACCTTACTTGCCTTTGCTTTTGGTTCTTAATGAAAGGTTGGTATCAGTTTGATAGGACCCAAGAATGCCTGGCTGCTTCCAGCAGTGCAGTTTGAGATTTGTTAAAAAAATTGAGGAACACTGTCAAATCTGAGTAGAGAATTTTTCTATGGAAACTGTTGTTCAGCTGGCTTCTTCATACATTTTCAAAGCACTGTTGATCTGTGTTCTAATGGTATATTCAAGAAATCCTGGCACCCTTGGATCACTCTCCAACCACCTCGTATTTTGGGAAATCTACTGTTCTGTAACATAAGGGAAAAGTAAAGCAAACACTTTGTTTCAATAAATGACTATTTACAGCCAGGAAACTTGCAGATATCTGCTCGGATAGTCCATTGAGACTAACTGAAAAATTGAGCAGTCTGTATTTCTGTTTGTCCTGGTTTAGCCAGGATAGGGTTAAGTTTCCCCAGCAGTGGGGGACCACTACACTGTTCTTGTTACATCTTAATTGATAAAACAACCAAAAGAGGGTTGTGAAAGAATGCCAGGAATTGATAAAGGCACTGGTAAAGCTGACAAGAGTGACCCTGAAGAAGCAACACTGTAATTACGACAAGGAAATACTGAGATAGGCGTAAGGGATATAAGGCCATCAAGCAGGGAAGTAGCGAGGTAAATGCCTAGGAACAAAAGCTGCTGCTAAAACCAAGGAGGGAACTACTTGAACTATGAGTAAGCTTTCCTCATTAACATAGAAAAAACCTTTGCTCAGGTAGGAAAAAGCTGCCTACCAAGAAAAGCCCCTTCCTCACTGAATGTGTCGTTAAAAAAAGAGACTGCTGCAAGTTTAAATGGAGACGAGACCTCGCAAGGACCAATGAGGGTGGCCAAACTTACCAGTAACAAGGACAGATAACTGTCGCTCAGGATGTATAAATGTGTTAACCAAGGGGTGCTGGCTTTGTGGAATTACCACCTGGCACCCATCTCTGCGCAGATATGGATTAAACAAGTATCTCGACTCTGTGGGTTTTGGCTCATTGCACATCGGGTAAAAGAACCCAGATTTTTGGGACAACGTTGTGGTTGCTATCACAATTTTGCTTCTCACAGAATTTGTGTTCCTGGAGAGCAGAACCCAGGCAGCAGCCCAGTGACACACAAGGTGGCTGGGAGAGAGCCAGAACAGGTCCAGATGCAGCACAGCAATGAGCTTCAGACCCCTCCACGTCAGCCTGCAGTGGTGCTGAGCTGCTAATACAGCTGCGCACACGTAGATCCCAGCGGGTGTATCTGCAGCGACACATGATGCAGCATAGATGGTCTCCATTTTCCTTGGGCTTAACTTTTTCTGAAGATTACTTTAGTTTTTTAAAGCAATGTTAAGAAAACTGCATTAGGCTACAGGGTGGACTAATTCTGCCAGACATGGGACATTACTGACTATGACGTTCAAAAAAAATTTAAAAAATTGAAATGCAGCTGGGCAGGTACAATTCTGCATGCTTTAATTCTGACTGATATAAAAAAGTGGCGTTTTTTGACAACATTCATAACATGGTTTGCATTTTTTCACAGTAAGTAACAATCTGGTCAGGATTGGGTGTTTCAAGTCAACATTCTGCATTCAAGTATATTTATTTCAAAGATGGTTACTGGCCTTTGCTATCCTCCATGAAGAAACCAGGTCTGTTTTCTTACAGAAACATAATATCTAAAATTCTGTATCCAAGAGAAAATTTTTGGAGTTAAAGCTGTAAGGATCAGCCATGCACATTTTTCTACAAGCAAATAATAAGCTAAATCCCCTGCTTTTTTGTCAGAATTCTTCCTGAAGAGCAATTTCTATTTGCTTACCATTTTCAGAAATGCATAACTCTGTCTGAAATTCTGCCCCTTCCCTTTAGTACCATTTTATCTTCATAGACATAAATAGTTCCAAAGGCACTGCTTTCTGGTGGAGTTTCAATAACCCCCTCCAAAGTCAGATGATGAACTCCGTGAGAGTCTAAACAATAGCCACCGTCGTGCAGGTGCCCTGCAAGAAAGCAGACCACGCACTGATGGGAGTGTATGACTGAAAGGGCATCTTCATAATTCCAGGCTAGGCAAACTCTGTCTGAAGCATCTGGATGAATGGGCAGATGACCTGCAGTTGAGAGGGAAAGAAGCAAGAGAGTTACTTCAAGTGTAACCAGACTCTGCCTTCATTGCTGGGAAGTTCAGACATCTAACTTTATACAGGAAACTCATCTGACCGTGAGACATGGTTGCTGTTCTCTTACTTCACAGGTTACATGTGTACCTCAGTGGAGCTACCAAGCTGCTACGTGTTTTCCTCAGCTACCATACATTGGCTACATAACTTTTTTTGCATACATCCCCATATATCCCCCATATCCACCTACCCATAACGACAACTTTTTCTTGGTTTTCATCAGAGAACTTGAGGACTTCATTGAACCAGTCTAGCTGGGCTTGGCTAAATCCTCCGTTAAACTCTACAAAACGAGGTTCTTTGAGTCCTGCAATGAAGAAGAAGGTTAGGCACAGGTGCATACACCTCTTGCAGCTCCCCTATTTGCTTGCCTTATGTAAGTCTGCTTACGATAAGATGGTTTACTTTTATAACTTTTTTTTTCTTTCCATCTCTTGGATCAAAACCGCAGCCTCCTTGGACAAACAAGAAAAAATTATTTGTTAGTGTTTTCAGGGGTTTTGGTCACGCTGCACGCACAGGATTTCCACTCTTGGGTGCCCCCCTGGCATGGGATAGGGTGTGCATCACTCGACGCTCTGCAATAGCAGCTGCACCAGCAGCTGCCTTTTGTTGTGATACTGCAGGGCACGCAGCACAACACCAACCCATCCCGGGAGCACCCCAGCAGTACGACGGGTATGGGGGAGCATCTCCAGTGCCCGCCTAGAGACCTGCTGGCTGGCTCTCAGCGACGGAGGAGGTCGGCAGAAACAGGGCACATGCCTCAGCCCCCCCGGCAACCAGATGTCAGCTCCAGGAGCTGCCTTATTGCTCCGGGAAGCAGAGGCTCAGCCCCCTGCGCTCGCTGCTAAAGGGCCGAGTCGGGGGTACCTGCAGGGCTGTTAAGGTTATCGTTGGGGTTCTTCTCCCGCAGCAGCCGCAGGGATTCCTGGTAGCGGGGGCTGTCCGGGTCCCTGCCCAGGATGCTCAGGTCGTAGGCGTCGAGCACGACGAGGCGGAAGCGCGGCGCCGGGCTGCAGTGGTAGGCCTGGCAGTCCTGGGCTGGCGGGCCGGCCGCGGCGGGGCGGCTGTTGAGGCCGGTGTGCGCCAGGCGGGCCCGGCTGAAGTTATAGAACTCGTGGTTGCCCCACGCGTGATGCACCGGCACCGGCAGCTGCCCCAGCGCTGCCAGCACCTGCTCCAAGGCGCCCTCGGCCCCGCCGCTGCGGGCGTTGAGGCCGTCGATGCAGTCCCCCAGCTGCAGCACAAAGGCGAGCGGCGGCCTGGCGGTGGCCCACTCCTCCACCGCGCCCCGCAGCAGGCCGAGGCTGTGCCGGTAGTACCGCCGCCGGCACCCGCCGAAGTCGTAGCCGTCCTCCGCGTCCGCGTACTGGATGTCTGCGATGACCCCGAAGGAGAAGAGCGGCGCCGCCTCCATGGCCGCGCCCGGCCGCGGGGGCCGGAAGGGGCGGGCCCGGAAGCGCAGGGGGACACAAGATGGCGGCGGCAGCGCTGCGCTGCTGGAGGCCGCGGCTGTGCTGGCGGCTGCCGGGGGCCGCGCTGAGGGGCTGGGCTGTGCTGCCCGCGCCCGCCAGCCGTCCGCTGTCCCGCCTGCCGCCGGGCAGCGGCCCTAGGACGGGCGCGCAGAGGAGGGTGAGTGAAGGAGGGAGGGAACCGCGTCCCTCCTCAGCGGCGGGGCCTGGCGTGGCGGCACGGGCCGCGCCGTCCTCCGCTTTCAGTCACTAAACAGCTTCTCCTCGGCAGCTGGTGTCGTGGCGGTCGCTGGCGGCCACCGTCGTGCTGTGCGGGGGGCTGCTGGCCGCCATGAAGAAGGTGAAACAGCGGAAGGAGGAGGGTGAGTGCGGCGGGGAGGGGCCGGACCCTGCCCGGCTCGGGGGAGGCCGCGCTGCGGCGGCGGGGCCCGGCCGGGGCTGCCGGCGTGCGACCGGACGGGAGAGGCCTCAGGAGTGTCGTGTTTTGTATTCGGATGATGTACTTTTTGTGTTCAGGTGATGCACTCTTTGTGTTCAGATGTATTTTACCTACTGTGGTGTCCCACTGAATCACGTCATGCTTTGCACAGTGCCACTTCGTGCCTACGTGTATATACGTGCCACAGAAAATTTTCAGAAATTCAAAAAAACCTTCCAGGTTAAGCGTTTTCAAATTTTTAAATGCACTTTTGCTGTCGGAGTGGTTGGGTTTCGTCATCACACTGCAGCCAGTCGCTGCAGCACACAGGGACGTGGGGCTTTCTGCTGGTGTCCCTCTGGGTACCGTGTGTCCATTTTGCTCTCCTGGAGGAACTGCCCGTGGGTTTCATTTTCATGGTTTTAGTGTTGAAAATCAGAGCTATTACAGCTTTTGCGATATGGTCAGTTTGCAAAGGATGATAATTTTTCTGTTTCATACCAAGCCAGGTACCTGGCTTTCTCCTTTTTGTCTTTCTTTTTTTAAAAAAAAAAAAAATACTCTCAGATGACAATGAAAGAGATTATTGTGTTTCAAAGGAGTTTAGTGATATATATGATTTTGACCAAAATGGAATGCTTTTTGCAAGTCTTGTCCACATTGAGCTTCCGCACAATGGTTGTTGGTAGATCTTCACATTTCAACATCCCGGGCCGTGACTCGGAGAGGTTTCCTGAATCTCAGCTGCTTCAGAGGCTCTCTTGGGAAGCAGCGTGGGTTGTGGCATGGATGTGTTGATCCCCTCTTGGTTTTTGTAGAGCTGGAGAAGGAACGGAACCGAGGCATTGGGAAGCCACTTCTAGGAGGTCCCTTCTCACTCGTTAACCATGAGGGACAGCCCAAGACCAGCAAGGACTACATCGGCCAGTGGGTGCTGATCTACTTCGGCTTCACGCACTGCCCTGACATCTGTCCTGATGAACTGGAGAAGATGATTGAAGTGGTAGATGAAATTGGTATGGGAATTTGGTTGGAATAGTGGTGCTTTTTATGGGAGCTTCAGGTTTATTGTGGTAAAATACCTCAAACGATAATAACTGATGGTTTTGGTTTTTTTTTTTTAAAGCTGTTGACTACTACTCAGTAGTTGAATTAATTGCTAAGTGATATTTACGTCCATCTGCCTGTCACTAGGATCTGGTATTTAGAGAATGACAGCACTGATCTTTCCGCAACAGGGGACTTGTAATAAAACGTGATGGTGACAGGTTACAGGGAACGGTGCCATTGCATTGTAGTTTTGCCAAGAAGTGGTTGTGGGGTGTATTAGGGTTTTTTTCTCTATATCTTATTCATTTTGAGAACAAATCTCTGAGAGTCCCTTCTGAGAATGTGCTGAGGAATGGAGGCTGGGGGAAGGCTGTGCAATAGAGGTGGTTTTCTCAGCCTGCAGGCCCTGAAGAGTTACGGAGTGGGGATAATAGTAACCAGGCAAGTGGGAGGGTGGACTAACGTGAAGAACATACAGTGAAAGCTATGGCTGGAACATGAGGGAAAGAGCCTGAATTGTGTTTTCACCCTCCCACTCCATCATCACAAGGTACTTTCATTGTATTGAAATGATAAATGCATCGTATTTTCTCCATCAGAGCCAATTTGTCAACTACTATGCAGGGCAGGGTCTCCAGCTGAGAGGCTGGAAGTGTAGCTGCAGCCAGCACGAGCACAGACCGTTGGCTTTCACAGCATTTGCTTCATTCACAAATTACATAAATTAAGCTGCACAAAATGGCCTTAGGGTGAGCTTGGATTGATGTTATGGTAGCTTGGCTGTGATCTTGTTTAAAGGGAGGTGACAAATGATTTTTAGTTTTCTAAGGAAAATAATAATTGTTAATGTCACAGATAGAATTCCATCTTTGCCTAATCTGACCCCACTCTTCATCACCATTGATCCTGAGAGGGACAACGAAGAAGCCATTGCCAGATATGTTAAAGGTATTACTGTTTTCTTCCTTGATGTCTTATTGCATGTAATATAGAGCACTGAAAAGGAGGCTCTTGATGGGATTCTTTTCACTAAAACGTGTAAATCTCTTCTTTCTATCTAGAATTTTCTCCGAAGCTGGTAGGATTGACTGGTACCAGGGCACAGATTGACCAAGTGGCCAAAGCTTACCGTGTGTATTACAGTGAAGGTCCCAAAGATGAAGACAATGATTACATAGTAAGTAAATGTAGAGCCTTTGCCTAATGAAGGACTTTGGATAAGAGCAACATATAGATATTAAAATCAGAAGACAGCTGTTGCAATCTGTGCTGAAGTCCTGCATGATAGAACCCTGTTGCACTGATGTGTTAAGCTGTATTTTAGAGCTCTCGGTCAGAATTGAGGTGCCTTCTTACAAGCTCAGAACCTCACTGAAACATGTTCTAAAAATGTGCAATCCCAGGCCTGCATACAGAATAGCATATGAGCTAGCAAGCCTGGCAGTAGTTTGAACTTTTTTCTGTTGTGTAATGTTTTTGTCCGGCTCTTTTCCTCTGTGCTCCAAAGTAAAAACAGAACTGGGAAATTAAGGCAATAGGAAGAGGGAGAAATGAGAGGCAAAAGCGGGTCACAACTCATTCCCTGCCAAACATACCAAGGAGCAGGGTCTTCTTGGCAAGAGACTTGGGTGATGCAAAGTCTCCTGCAGATGCTGTGGAGATCTTTCTCCTGTGTCAAATGACCTCGAAGAGAGAGAGTGTTAATGCTAAATTAAGTTAACATAAAGTACGTGGAGTAATAGCGTGAAAGGGGAAACTGAGGTTTAAGTGAGGCTAAACTGGGTAGTCAAAATCTTACCCTCTGGCAGTGAATAGGACTGGTTATAGGGCTCAGAGCTGCTGCCAAGGCCTTCCGGACTTGCCGCATCCTGAGCAGACTGGAAGAGTAAAGTAGGTACAAGTGATACAGCGAGTGAGGATACACGTTATCTGATCTTCTTTTTTTTTCTTCATTACAAGAACTAAGTGCATCAGAGAAAACTAAAAACGGGTTCAAAAGTGAACAGGTGATGGTTCTTGTTGCAGTGGCCATGTGAGAAGTGGCATCCCTCACTATGGATGCCCACGGTAGAAGTTTGTGGGAGTCCACAGGGAACCTGTTGTTAGTCTTTGGAAAAAACAGTCTGTTGAGGATTATGTACACAGAAATCTTTGCCTAGTTCAGGAAGCCTGTGGGCTAAAAGTGTTTGGAAACTCGGAATAGAGGAAGATAGCATATTTTTGGTGCTGGTTTTATACTCCTCTTTAAAGCAACCATTGTTGGCCACTATTTGAGGTAGGATGCTGAGGAAGATTGGTTTAGGTCTAATCCAGTGTTGTCTATTCTTAATCTGTTTTTGAAAACCACCTGACTGCAGTAAATAAATTATCCACGTGGAACAAAAAGGTGGTGCATAGAAAGAAAGAGCAAGAGCAGCACATGATCTCAGTAAAGAGAAGATGGAATCACACTGGTGATGTGCAGTGCTCTACATTACTGAAAGGGGTGTGAATTGGGAGATCAAGAACCTGTTTTGGCTTAAAGTGGCAAGTCAGTAGCTACAGAAGTCTGTGTCTAAGATGCTATATTTGAATGGAGGAGAGAAGCTTGCTGGAGAAATTCAACACCAATTTAAATCAATCTAGCATCAATCTGAAATCAATCTAAAAGTACTACTTAAAATCAGATTTATAAAAGGGAGCTGGTGGAAATGCAAGAATACATTATAGGAACAGGATTGGCAAAGGATACCTGCTCAGGAGAGGGAAAAAAGTCAGTAGAATCTGACACTAAATGAGTGAACTGAAGTTTATGAGAGGTGATGGAAAGAGGCTGGAAAAGCTGAAGGAGTGCTGCTTCTTAGGGAGTAAACCACGCATGGATTCTGGCAAACCACACGTGGATTCTGGCATGGCCATGAAGGGAAAGTACGGGGGCTCAGCCACGGAAAATAACTCTGTAGATGACAGCAGCTTCAAGGGAGGCTGGAGAGAGAAACCGAACTGCAGAATGTGACTACAGGTGTAATGAAGTAGGAGAAGGGATTCGGGATCCAGGGAGAATACTGCTGGTCTGTGCTAGGGTTGTGAGTCTGAGAAGGGAAGGGCAGCAGGGAAGGCAGGCCAGGGAATTGGGAGCAGGAGAGCAGCCTGGGAGCCCCAGCCGTGGTACCTGCACCTCTCAGGATTTGTCATAGGCTCTTGGTTTTGAGAGGCGGTGAGCTCTATGTGTTCAAGGCAGAAAGGCCAGAGGACGTAGATCTCTGAAACAAGATGGAAAGAGGATACCAGCAGCAGACCTGGGAGGGAGAGCTTGAGCCTGGGTCTGTGCCTGCCTGAGACTTATCCAGGTAATTACTACTCTGTCAGTAGTGGGGAAGAGGAAGAGGTCCACTACAGCATTAAACTTCACTGCTTGTTTTGATTTCAAAAGAGCATTGAGATGACCATTTAGAAATTATAATTTCTAAACATCTGAATTTTTCAAGTATTACTTGGATATTACTAGTTCCTATTTAATAATCTCAATTTTATATCTCAATACCAGAATATCCAATTTACTTGTTTTATTCTGTGGTTTACAAGAATGCATTGACACTCAAATGATGATCTTATACAGTGGGAACAGCACAGGCTTGAGACACACCTTGAGAAACAGTGGCTTCTGCACACAAACTGCACTCCATCCTGACTGTATTTAATCTTCCATGGGCTGGGGAGTTAATCAGGTAGCCTGCTCAGAGCATCTCTTTTTTTGATAGTTTCCAGTTGAAGGATCTAAATTGTGATTCGACTTCCTTAAAAAAAAATGTCTCTTACAACTTGATGTTGTGATCTTATCTTGAAAATTTGAAACTGGAGTAAAATATTTGGGTTAAACCTGCTTCAGTAAAATTTTGAGAAAAATTCTTTCACTGACAGAAGCGCCATTAACTGAATGCATCCTTTTAGCTTGTGGAAATGTTTATGTGGTTTTTTTTAAATTTCAAACACAGTTGTACTCTCAGTGCATAAGTACATTTCAGTTCTTTTTCTCCAGTGGCAGTGAGATGATGTAGGCACTTGAGAAATCACAGATTCATGCCCTCCATTTTTAGTATTTTGTCTCTTTGCTCATAAAGATGTTGTCACAGTTAGATGCAGACAGTACTTGCAGTGGCATTTTAAATAAATTCACAGTGGAGTTAATCGTTACTTTGAACCTTTTTTAAGGTTATTTCAGTTCGGACAGTAGAGGGAGCCCCCTCCCAGCACAGGTATTTCCCTCTGCACCAGGTCCTCTATGTGCAACTCCTGTATCCCAGTGATGCTCTTGGTCCCATTGTTTGTACTGACAGTGAACTTGATTTAATGAATTACCTCTTCTTATATTGGATTTACATCATATTAGCAGCAGGAGCTTGAAGACCTTGTGGGGGCCATGGAGCATCATGAGAAGTAGAGGGAAACTGGGAAAAGTGAGGGGGAAAGACTACTACCCTGCAAGTTTGCCCCAGCCTTGTCTGTGCTGCAGGAAGGGTGCTTGCAGCTTAGGGAAGACTTGTCTGCTTAAAGTATTCCTTCTCACATTCTGAGTATGCAGTTAGCTTTCTCTATTTATTTTCCTGGGTAAAACAAGAAGAGATCCCTGAGGTGATGCTGAGGTTTTCCTTATCTTGCTTTAGCTTTTTGGTGAGAAGTCTTGTCAGACAGCTGAACCAAAGGCTGAGTGGGACGCTGTGCTGCTGACTGAGACATGTGCAGGGTGTTCTAGTATTTAAAGGGTGGCTACAAAGAAGACGGATACTCCCTTTTTTACAAGGGGTGACATGGAAAAGATGAGAAGTAATGGGTACAAGTTACTCCTGGGGAGATTCCAATTGGACACGAGAAAATTTTTCGTAATGTGAGCAATCAGCCGTTGGAATAACCTACCCAGGGAAGTGATGGATTCCCTAACGTTGGACACTTAGAAGATCTGGCTGGATGGGGTGCTGGGCCGTCTTGTCTAGACCAGGCTTTTGCCAAGAAAGGTTGAACCAGATGATCCTGAGGTCCCTTTCAGCCTGGTATTCTGTGATTCTGTGATCTTTTTTATCAAGCTACAATGTGCTTTCTTGCAGGTGGATCACACAATAATAATGTACCTCCTGGGGCCAGATGGTGACTTTGTGGACTATTATGGCCAGAATAAGAGGAGCACTGAGATTTCTGCTTCTATTGCTGCACACATGAGAAAATACAGATCCTAAAACACAAAGTCTTCAAAGATTGATGTGAACATCACCTGTAGGTTTGGCTGTAATTGGGCATTGGAGTTAAAACAGAAGCATAAAGTGTAACATCCTGTCACCACATGCTTCCTTTCTTCCAGATAAGAAAGGCAACCATACTTCTGCAAAATACCATTATCAAAAATCTCTATAGAGCCTTCCCGATGGATATTATGTGCATCAATGGCTAGGCTACAGAATGAAATTTGGGACTTCTCTGAAACATTGTTGGGAGCAAAAAATGGAAAACGCTTTTCATTTGGGAAGGATGTGTGTATCGGTGGTAAAATTAATTGGTATCTCTTGGCAAGACATCAGCGAAGGACAGTCACTGCAGGAGGATGATTACTTGATGAAAAGCCATGTGGGCCATGGCATTCTTAGAGGACCCCTGCCCTCTTTTTTCTGCACTGTTTTGCCTTCTGGGAGAGGCAGTTACAATATTATAAGAAGGAGAGCCTTAAGAGGACTTCTTTATCAACTTTAAGAAGGTGAAGAGCACTGAAAGTGTCAGCAGCTTCCACACATAGGACCAGTCCTGTGATGTGCCTGATCTCTTCCTCATTTGTATACAGAAATGAAATGTTGTTTTTCTTGGTGATTTTTCCAGGTGAATGCTGTTAACTTATAAGGAAGTGAATAATGGGTTGCAAATAGATTTTTCTTCTGGTCTAAATGATTTTATGCATAGTCGGCCTGGTTGTGTTATGGTGAGTAGTGAAGTGGGGCGGATAAAGGGGGTCTGTGTCCATGCACAGGGCTGTCAGATAAATTCTATGCAGTGCAGCATTTGAAAACAAAGATTGCTTTGTATAAGCAATATATTTTTTTTTCCTTAGTTAGATTTAACTAGAATATCATCAGAACTTTGTATACTGGTCAAGCTTCATATTCCTGCTCTGGTTTATCTCTTTCTAAAAAGCAGTGTTTATCTAGAGCAGTGCAAACCATAAGCTGAATGTGCATTTTTAGGGTAGCTGAATCCCAGAGAATGGCCCACAGGAGACAGACCAGAAAAGTTCTTGGTGCAAGTCCCAGAGTGTTTCAGACTGAATGCAAGTGTTCCTGCACTGGTGGTGGTCTGAGTGTGGGGGTTGGAAGAGAATGTTCCTGTCTGAGGGAAGGTGCAATGTCTATGGTAAAACTCCCTCTTTTCAAAATCTGAAAAACAGTAAACTTAACCTGCTTCAGAGCAGTTATGATAAAGTAGTGTGTAGGTCCACATCAGCTGCCCTATACTGCTACAGTGACCTCCTGAGCGTATCAGGAAGATTACTGTGAGTATGTCTAAGACTGCACTCTTCTGATAAAGCTCTTTGAAGGAAGACAATATCAGTTTACAGTGGGAATTCTAAAAAGTGTCTTAGAATTGAACTCAACAGCTGAAAAGGAAGTTAGGTGATTTTTTTCTCCTCGTGCTGGCTGGCTTGATTGCGGTAGGCAATAGGAGTGGCTTTGAAAGGAAATGTCACACTTTAAGTCCTCTATTAGAGGCTGTGTCAAATCCAAGGTGTTATCAATAATATTGGTGTCTGTGATAACTGGCACCCTGGCAATAACGATTTTATTTTCATGGAGTGGTTGCAAGTGTCAGCACTGTTTCTAAAGAGCCTTTTTTTGCCTTTTATTCTTCCCCACAATCCTGGAGGTAATTTATTTCCAAAACTTTCATTACAGAGCTGACTTTTGGCACCTATTAGCTCTGCATTTCTTTGTCTGAGTGGCTGCGCACCAGTTCATTTTGCAACAAGACAGGCCATGGCTTGACTTGCCGGTGATAATCCTGTGGGAAGCTGGACTGGAAACCTTTGGAGCTCCCTTCCAACCAGCACTTCAGTGTTTCTATGAAATTTGCCTTGTCGAGACTACTCGGTGCTGAGCGTCCCTGCTCCAGATCAGGGTGTGTCTGTGCCCTTTTCTCATCATGACCTTTACCAGGTGTCCTGGTTTTGGCTGGGATGGAGTTAATTTTCTTGAGCTGGGAGGGGGCACAGCCGGAGTGCTGCATCGGGTAGGAGGTTGAAGTAGTCCATCTCCTGTGACGTTATTGTGGGGATCGGAAGGAGACGGGTTCTCTCTCGATTCCGGTGGGTGCGGCGGGATCGTCCTTCTGTCGTCGGGATCGCTGCCAGGGGCGGGCTGGGTGTCGGTCAGCGGGTGGTGAGCGATCACATTGTGCATCACCCATTGGTACTGCCAATTATTGTTTTGTTACCATCACTAAACTTTTTATTTCAACCTATGAGTTTTTCCTCTTTGTCCCTCCCCTGTTTTCCTGGGCGGGGGAAAGGCTGCGTGGTGTTTGACTGCCGGCTGAGTTCAAACCATGACATCAGGGAAAATCACCTCTTTTTGAACTTCTGATGCAGTTGTTTGAGGGTGACTTGTGCAATACAGTGCATTAGGATAGAGGAGGTGGTAAATTACATTTATCCACTCTTGTGATAAAAGCAACATGGAAATGCCACCTCCGTATCTGTGTCAGTGGCCCAACACTGGCCATTCACTAGGGTCAGTCTGTAGTGGACAAGTGCATGTTAACTGGTAACGAGCAGTGAGAACTGCTAGTGGGGACAGTGTTTAGAAGTGTCAACCTGTCCAGCTTTTTCTAAAGCCCGCTCGTGTGCTGTAAGTCCCCAGGTTCTTATTTACCTTACTTGCATTGGGGAAATAGTTTTTTTCCTTTTTGAAAAAGTCAGAAATAATCTGAATATCTTTCCCTAGGGGGCGGGGTGTGTTGGAATTGTCCTGACTGTCTCGCTGCTTCTTCTGTATTAGAGAGTCCATTCCTCCCTGTTCTGTGTTTCTTGAAAATACTGATGTAGAAGACCTGCTGGGAATGTGACTAAGAAATGGAGCAGCTGATCTGGGAGGATACTTGCCTCTTTAAAGTCTATTTGTGCTTCTCTTGGTTACTCCCAAGCATTTAAGATACCCTGTGGAGAAAAGATGAATTTTAATACTGTAATTTGAATCTTTCAGGACTGAGAAGACATAATACATGTTTTTCAGCCATATCCTGTCTTCCAAGAGGAATGGGAAAGAGACAGTATTTCAAAGCTGAAAATGCGGCAAGTTGATCATGGGGCTAAGGGAGAGAGAGAGTATTTATTTAAACCCCATTTTACTTAAGGACCACTGAGCAGAGGAGTGGTTCGAAACTGATGTCTGCGGTAGCTTCTGCAAGGAACAGGGCTTGGCTTGGGGACCTGTCTGTTCTGGTGTGGGTGGGATCTCTGTCAGCAGCAGGCACAGAAATGCAGGATTGCGTATGGTGCCATGCCAGCGTGCAGCCTCCTGGGACTGAGGCCTCCCTTTGTGTTTGGGGTCTCTTACTGCCCCTTCCCTTTTTTCACAGGGGAGCATGCGCGAAAAGCGTGGCAGTTGCCTTGAGTCTTCCCCTAAATCACTGTGCTGGTGGTGTTTTGCATGTGATGGAAGCTCTGTGCTTCTGTATGCCTTCTACAGGGGCATGTGCACACTCTGCAGCAGGAGGTGGTTTAAAGGGAGGGGATTTAACTGATGTAAAATGTCATGTGAGGGCCTAGGCAGATGGGTTCCTTGCCACAGTGATCTTCAGTAGGTTCTGGTCAGTTGTTACTGGCAGCAGGAAAGAAATAATGAAAAATTGACTCCTGTTCATGAAGGATTCCTGGATAACAGTAAACTGCTGTTTGCCGGTGTCCTTACTTCTCCATGGACAGGAACGACACAACCCCAATATGATGATCAGATCGTCCTCCTTTATTTCCCAATCCTGGTTACATTTATATTCTACTAAGTTCCGTACACGCGCTCATCTATCTTCTAATAGGCTACAGGTTATCTGCACGCGCTGCTCATGCGCCTCTACAAGCATTTGCATTGGTTAATTGCAATTAGTACGTAAAGCCCAAAACTTGCCAAAAACTCCCTTATTTCATACCCTGTTTTGCTCAGACTTGTGTGCTTTTGCTGACCACAGATGTTTCTCACTTATCTGCTATCTTGTGTGTTTTTGCCAGCCTTATTTTGCTGGCCTTGTCTTCGTCCTTGCATTCTTCTGCCTGCACTAACTTCCCTCCAGCGCGGCCCAGACTCCTACAGCTGTTAATCACCTACTGCTCACCTCTCATATCTGTGCAACAAAAACTGGCTCTAATGAAGTCAGTCATACCACAGATGCCCCCTCTTTTCCATTGTGTGACTCCACATTGCATCCCTCATGCGTTTTAACATACATTGGATACTTGGTCTCTGGACAAAACTGATTTTCATAGGTGACACCTTCAGATCTGTATTTCTTTGACTACCCAGGAGTTGTTTGTAGCTGTGGAACCTCCAGGGCCAAGTCTCTGCCCTGTCTCATCATCCTGTGGCTGTACTTCTCTACACAGCATCCTTTGTTGGCGCTTCTCAAGGTTTCTGCTGTCACATCAGGCTTGTATTTCTTTATATTGCATCAGTATGTTAGTGACAAATACCTTATTCTGCACAGAGTACAATCTGTGTAAAACTAGGCTTGTATGAAGCAATGATAAGTAAAAATAAACCAAATTAGCCAGAACCACCTGCTCAGAAGAAAATATTGGTATTACAGTTAAGCCGAGTTAAAACAAAGTAGAAGTCAGTAGAAATTTGGACGAGGCAAGCCTGCCAAGTCTCTGTCCCAAGGCTCTGCAAACTCGGTACAAAGCCTGTGGGCTGCAGCCTGTCAAGGATCACCCAATCTACATTTATTTCCCTAAAGCGAATTTGCAGCTGACTCCTGCTACAGAGACAAATGTAAGATTTCTGTCTTCTCCCAAATGTTTTGGCATAAGTGTCATGTTTAACTTGTTTTTATGTGCCCTAAAAGGCAGAGCCACTGATGCAGGAAGCTTGTGACTGACTGGGGGCCCTCTGGGAAGGGCATAGAAAGATACTGGATGGAGGGACCAGCCCAGGGCCCATGTCACAGCATTTGAGCATGTGTCTTGCCTCCTAGCAGCGGGAGCAGCTGATGTCCTGCTTCTTTCTGCCTCTCAAATTGATCCTGCCCATCTCTTTTTTCCATTGGCCTTTTCCAGGAGGGAAACTTTCTTTGGAAGTGAGGGCATTTTTTTATGGGTTGTTTGGCTTTTTTTTTTTAAAATCTGTTGTTTAGGCAACTGTTAGGCTTTCACCACCCTGCCTTGGTGACAGCAAGGAGCACAGCTCAGATCCCTGCATGTTTAGGAGGACCAAGGGCTGTGCTGAATGCTCACCAGGAGGAGGCAGAGCTGTTTAAGGGGTGGATATGTAGTGGGGGAAAGGGAATATGCTGGGGTGGGGCTTGGAGACCCTTTGTCAGTGATGTCCAGTATTTCTTCAGTATTAGAAGTAGAGCAAACTCCGCCTGTACTCATTGTACCCAAATGCCCTGTAGCCCAGCGTGCAGTGTGCCGCCCAAAAAGAGGGAGCTTAGGTCTGGCAGGGAAAAGTTTTATCACAGGGCTCCTTGCCTGTGACTGTGCTGAGCACTGGACTGGGGCCGAGGAGTGCCTGGCTTCTTAAGTGGGTCTCCCCTGTGGAAACTTTACTGGGCTACAGGTTTCACTTGGGAACCAAATTTGTTGGAGTCTGGTGCTGTGAGGGTGAGCCTCTGTTACCTTGGGCAAATGGGGACTCCTGGGTACCCTGCGGGCACATGGATGATACACAGAGTCCAATCCACAGCATTGCTGTGTGAGCCACCACCACACCCAGCCCCAGCCTACTTGTCCTGTAAAATACGAAGCAGAAAGTAGCATCTCTTCAGAGTGGCTGGCACCTCTAATACCGACTGCAGAGCTGATGCCATCCCAGGCTGGGGACTAGTGACAAGGTGTCTGAGGAATGAGGGACAGCTCTGTTGGTTTACCCAAGGAAGGCAGCACATTCCTTGTGTGCTGTGCCCATGGAGGAGCTGAACTAGTGAGTCCTTCTTGAGCCACATGGGTGAAGCTGTCAGCTTTAGGAATGTTCTCGCCACCAGCATGGGCAGAGCCAGGGACTGAAGAGGTGCAGAGATCGTGGCTTTAAATGTGTGCAAAGCTTGATGTTGCATATGCAGTCCAGATCATGGAATAACTCAGATGGGAAGGAACTTTGGGAGGTGTGTAGTCTAACTTCCTGCTCAAAGCAGGGGCAGACCAGGTTGCTCAAGGTTTTAAACAGCTAGGGCTTGAAAACCTCTAAGGATGGAGGCTGCACAACCTCTCTAAATGGGTAAAAACATGTTTTCCACTGGACCAAATCTTTTTCTTTCTATCCAGTCTGGATTTCTCATTTTAACTCCTGTTCTTTCATCAGGCAGCAGGGTGAAGAGCCTGACTCCATCTTCCTCATAACCTCCTCATAGGTATTGGAAGGCTGCTGTTAGGTCCTCCTTCAGCCTCCTTCCCAGGCTGAACAAGCCTTCTTCCCTCAGCCTCTCCCCATGTTGTATGTGATGGCTGGCTCCAGACCCCTGACCATCTTGACCTCAGATTCTTCTTCCCCGGCTGCTCCCTGGCCAGTCAGCTCCCAGCACATGTTTTTGCAAGGATGTTACCGGCTGCACGACTTTGCATTAGTCCTTGTTGAACTTAAGCTTCCTGTCAGCCCATCCCTCCAGCCTGTCTGGGTCCCTCAGGATGGCAGCTCTGACCTAGCCCTAGGGTATCAGCTGCTCCCCCTCCTACGTTGCCATCTTCAGACTTTGTAAGTGTGTGTGTTGTTGCCTCTGCCAGGTCATTGATAAAGGTGTCAAACAGGAAAACTCCGAGGACAGACCCATGAATGTGACCCACTAACAACTGTCCTCTGAGTCTTATTGCCCAGCCAGGTTCTTTACCCATCCAGTTGCCCACCCATCCAGACCATAAACTCCTAGCTTGGATACAAGAATATTGTGGCAGATAGTTTTGGGAGCTGAGGCTGGGCAGCATCCACTGTTGTCCCCACACCCATGGATCTGGTCATTTTATCATAAAAAACAATCAGGATGGTCAGATGTGATTCACCTGTTAGTAAATCCACACTGACTGTTCCCAGTCACCTTCTTTTTTTATGTGCCCAGTATTGTGCTCCAAACACATTTCTGTGGGATTTTTCCCTCTTCATTAATTGTTTTTATTCTGCACTTAGAAAAGAAACCTATCAGGAAAGCAAGCCCTTATCTTGGCTCATGTGGGAGTCAGACTGGGCATCAGTCCACAGTCATCAGGGCAAAATCCAAATCATGATTTATTTTTCCATGCTCTGTCACGTGTACTGCCAGTGTGAAAATACTCTTTGTGCCTGCCTTGACAGCCAAAAGGGCTCAGTCCAAATCCAGTTTTGATCTTAAGGAGAACTGACCTGGATCAAATGGCCTGTGACATGAGAGTTTATCTGCTCCCAGCTCTGAAACCACGTGCGCTGCAGCTGACGAGCTTGCTTGTGTCTAGAGCAGGTGAGTGCAGCAGAGAGGATGTGGCTCCCTGGCCTGATCCAGGCACTGCCTTGTCCTCAGCGTTCATTTCGAAGAAGCTTGTTTTGACCAGGAGCTGCTGAGCAGCTCTGCTCTTCACTTGCATTCAGCTTGAGCTGTGCCCCAGCATGGGGCCAGGGGCTTTTGGAGTGGATCTCCTGCTCCAGGCCATGCCTTGTGCTTGGGTGGTGAGGACTGCTCGGGTCATGTGTGTTCACACAGGGCTTTGCCTGCAGTCCCGTGGTGTGTCTGAATGATGGTAGAGTCTTTAATCACTCATGACTGTCCCTAACCAGAGCAGTTGGCTGTGCCCTGGAGGGACTCTCCGGAACAATTCACAGAATCACAGAATCATTCAGGTTGGAAAAGACCCTTGGGATCATCGAGTCCAACCATCAGCCCTACTCTACAAAGTTCTCCCCTACACCACATCCCCAACATCTCATCCAAACGACCCTTAAACACACCCAGGGATGGTGACTCCACCCCCTCCCTGGGCAGCCTATTCCACTCTCTGACCACTCTTTCTGGGAAACATTTTTTTTTCTAATGTCCAGTCTGAACCTCCCCTGTTGCAGTTTAAAGCCATTCCCTCTTGTTCTATTGCTAATTCCCTGTGAGGAGAGACCAGCACCAACCTCTCCACAATGTCCTTTCAGGGAGCTCTAGAGAGTGATGAGGTCTCCCCTCAGCCTTCTCCTCCTCACACTGAACAGTCCCAGCTCTTTCAATTGCTCCTCATAGGATTTGTTCTCCAGGCCCTTCACCAGCTTTGTTGTCCTCCTCTGCACTCGCTCCAGTGCAGATATTTCCCAGAGTACTGGATTTACCTGCTGTCTTCAAATAAACTCCCCATCTGATGGAGTAACTCACAAAGGGAAGAAAAATAGACATTTCTACTGTCTGGAAACAAGGTACAGTGTCCTGGTAGGCTCTAGATCCACAGACATCAGTTGTCTTCCTTGACCACTTATATTCAGCAAAGACTTCCAGATGGTGCCGACTGGGCCCCTGTGCTTCCAGGGCTTGATGAGTCTTGACAAGGAGCTTGCTGGCTGTGGGGCACTCCTGGGTTGCTGGCTGAGCAGTCACTGGGCATGCTCTGCTCAGCACAGGTTTGTACCAACACCTTCTCTGAGTCGGAGACAACTTCAGGAGCACTCCCAAGACACTCCAAAGCACGAACCAGCCAGCTTGACCCAGGCAAGCTGCAATGACTGAGAGAGGGCAGGGAAGAGGCCTGCAGAGTTCAGGACAGCTCTTCTGTGCTTGTTGCAGTGGCTCCTTCATTGGAAGGTGCCTTTGTGCATCTGGTTCCTCTTCCCAGGTGTTGGGGGTGCAGGGATGGAGCAGGGAGTGTACTGCAGGCACAGCAGGCTTAAGTACAGGCTAGAGCAGGTTGTGCAGAAGGCACCAAAAAATGCTAGCATTGAAACCAAGAGCTTCACTCAGTCAGGATTGAGTATAACTGTTCAGCAGGGATTCTTTATTCGCAGCGCTGGGCAGCACTGGGGATCGCTCCACCATGAGTGCCATGCTTACTAACAAAACACTCTGACTAATATACACAAAAAGCATACATGTGCATCAGATTCCCTGGAAAAGGCAGTCTTATGCTAATAGATTCTCAGAATTCATTTACATAGTCTGAGCATGCGTAGTAAAAATAGAGTGAGGGTCTTCTCCCCTCCTTAGGGGTCCCCACAGCCTTTCTCACACTGTCTGTTAGTGAACTTTAGGTTTCCCATGTCCATCTATGGTCACAGAGTGACCTCATCTGTCTTCAGCTGCTGTTTGTTCCAAGGAGGTTTAGACCAGCTTCCAGTCACCTATCTTGACACTGGCATCTTCTTAGACACTTGTTTTTTAGGTTGATGCTATTAGGGATGTACTCAGGGAGTTTTTCAGACTGTCCCAGGTCTGTCTTATCTTTACTAGGCAAGGAGTTACAGGTTTCAAAACATCTTACAAGTGGGTAATGACTACAGAGGGTAGTTGGGAAAAACTATAAATGAAATTATATACATAAGTAAAATACGGGAAAAATAAAAGCTAGTAAAACACAACTGATGTCTAGCGTTAAAACTAAATGTAGCAATTTCCCTTCAGCGTGAGGCCAAGGGAGGGGACAGACTTGGGGGCAACATTGGGGAGCATGGAAGACCAAGGTGTACACCTGAGCTGACAGCTACCCATGCGACTTGTGTCTCCTCCACTCTGGCTGCCCCATGCCCTACATCTCTCTGGGTTCTTCTCGGCCCTATTGTTTTTCCCTGACCCCCTCTGCTGGGGTGAGCAGTGTTGTGCTGCTCACACAGGGGTTCAGCTGATGGAGGCGCAGGCTGCTGAAGCACTCCAGGTTCAGGCTCCTTAGTACTGATGGAAACACCACAGCCAGCCCTGCTTGGCTGCATTTTGGCAATGATAGACTGAGCAGCACTGTTTGCCAGCACCGCAGAGCACTGCAGGCTGTGGTATCATGAGGCTGTTGTCGTGGCAGTCCTTCGGAAACTGCAGCTGGTGGCCCTGAGCTTCAGAGGCAAAGATGCCTGGCCATTTAAGAAAGCTGGCTGAAGCTTAGCATCCTCCTGCAGCCACCCAGAATCATTTAATCTTTGCTGCTTGTTAGCTATTAGCAGCTTGAGGAAGAAAGCAGGTCTTCCTCATCCCGATCTTGGGTCAAGGCTATTGTGGTTTGAGATACTGTAGCTCTTTCTCCCTTTCTCCAGTAACTGCAGATATCTACATTTTCTGAGCCTTTTGTCACTTCATCAGACTTGTGTGGTCCAAGCACTGACCCTGTGTTACGAAGCTGCACTCCCATCAGCCCATGGCCAGGACTGTGGCATGAATGGGGGGGCCTTGCGTGCTCTTTGTGAACTACAGGATGGAGCTGAAGGCTGAGCACCGAGTTGAGCTCTTTACCACCTAGCTGCAAACTCGTACGTATCCTCAGTCAGGTAAAACAAAGTGCAGACTGCTGAGGAGTCAAACAGAGCTATGAACAGCCTGCCATGATGCACTGAGGTTGCTGGTTGCAGCCAAGGCTTTCCAGTCCCTGCTGCTGGTGTAGGGTGCTCACCTGGAAGACCCGGGAGCTGTAGCTCTGGGACAGGGTGTGCTGGGGCTGTTCAGGAGCTCCCCAGCCTTGGGGCAGCGAGCGTGTACTTAGGGAAGCAGATATTCTGGGCTGTGCTATGGGGGGAATGGCCACAGTCCTTGCTGTTAGATGTGAACTGATAAGCAGGTGAGTTTTACTGGATTGCTCTTAGGTTTGGTGGTCTAAAAAGAAAAGCAAAAAGGTAACTATTTCCCCCCCAGAAGAGAATTTAAAAGGTTTGGTTTGGTTCAAACGGAAACTGATTTTTTTTTAAAGCAAGCTATGCTGCTCATGGAGTATCTAGCTCCTGACTTCTAGCAGCTCAGTTGTATATGTTCCTGGGAGTATGAGGATCTGTGCTGGGGAGGCCTGGGCAGGAATGATGGCACCTGTCTCTGCAAGAACCAGCTCATTCTGTGTTTTAAGCTGTGTATTACTACTGTAATAAAGTAGGTTCCTTCAGCATTCCAGGGAACTTACTCAGCTACAGCTTACAAAACCTCCTTGTTCTCCTCAAGTTCTTTATGCAAAAGTAGACAGACACCAACCAGTAAATCCACCTTTCATTTGGGGGGGTATATTGAGCCATGAGTGCCCTTATCTGAATGAAGGGCAGTAATAAAAGCTTCCTGGCAACACTGGGGCTAGAGAGCCTTGCAAGGCAATGCAGGTCGCTGTGATAGCACCCTTGTGGTCTTTACCTCAGTGCTACAGGGAAATGATCACCTGCTTTGCAACTTACTTACTTATAGCAATTTACAGCAACTTATAATGATTTCTGAATATTGCTTAATAATCCTGCCTGCCCTGGCTGTTCTGTGAAAGCTTACCAAGGGCTACTGTGTTCATCAAAACAAAGCAGTTTTCTGTGGAAACTTACCAAGAATTACTGTGTTTGGCAAAAATAAGAGACGTGTCCTTGGAAAGCAGATGTGTTCTAACTAGTTTAGTCTTTGTAGTGGATAGATAGCCATGTATGGGTGGTAGAAACTAATATCCTAGTGCTTTTAGATAAGATAGAGGTGGTAAACCAGCTGGAACAACTCTTGTTGTTCAAGAAATTGGCTGAGAGAATCTGCACATGCTCCGAGGAAAAGTACAAGGTGAGGAGGACTGTGAGCCTTCCTCCAACAGACCCCCGGAGACGCCCCCCAGGAGGCAATGCGCAGGTGCAAAGAGAACATAAACTGCTGACACCAGCCTCTAGAGCTAACCCAGCCTCACTTATGCATATGGATATTTGTGTTATGTAATACAATGAATATGTATATCCACACTCTATAAGTTTTTGGTAAAATGTGCTATTGGGGTGCAAGCTTTGTGGAGAAATCCCCTTGCACCCCAGTGCCAAAGTAAACATACCTGCTGTATAACTCTCTCTGAGTTGTAGAGTCTGTTTCCGTGAATCAGAACCAAATCAGAGAGAAGGGCTTTGCAGGGACCTCAGTGTGGCACAGCCTGGTATTGGCACTGAGTTTGTGGTCTTCATTTTGGTTTTGGGTCTGTTTTCCCCGTTGAAAAGATCCTGGCCTGCTCTCAACTGTGCATGTGTGCAGTGTGCTCACTGCAGCTCCCTGCAGTACACACGCTCCGAGACTTGGTCCCAGAAATCATGGATGCATTTTGCTGATGTCTTCATGAAAACTTTCACTGTAGACATCCGGCAGGGAAAAGGTCAGCCTAGTCCTTTTATATTAAAGAAAACTGAAAGTAATTGAAACCAGAAGCTGGTGAACACTAGGAGGAATGCAGCAATGAGCACCATTCCTTGTCTCAGAAAACAGCTGCAGTGACAATTTAGCTTGGTTGCAATTTGATGCACATATAATCTGTATGCTTTATTCCAGGTGTTTTTATTACCTGGGACTTTTGAAATAGCAGCTGTAATGCAGAGCTGCAGTGCAGAAGAGGGTGTGACACTAGCCTCTGGCTTTCTTAGAGGGCTCATTTCTAGATGATTTATATTTCTGAGAAAAAAAACATCAAATTTACTTATAAGCTCTGTAATCAGACCTTTGTCTTCACTAGAGTAATTTGCAGTGCCCTGTAAGACCAGACTGGTTTTAGAAAGGCTCAGTAGCCCCATCCCTACTGGTGCTGTGTCCATGGACCAGTCAGGCATTGATGGGCTTAAAAACACCCCCCACCCCCTGGGACTAATTGCATTTGCAGGATTTGGCCCAGCTGGGGCTGAGCCCTTTGGTGCTTGTGTGTGTGTGTGTGTCCCCAGCTCACCCCCTCTCCCACCCACTGTCCCACTTGCTGCTGCTGGGACCCAGCTGCACCCTATAAACAAACACACACACACCCCCCCCACCATGAGCACCCAGCCCCATGTCCCTTTTTGGGTGCTGCCTGTGCTGCTGGAGCAGGTGAGTAGCCCCAGCTGGGGCATTTTTTTCCCTTTTTTCCTTTTTCCTTCTAGGGGTCTCCCTGTTCCCTGGGGGATGATTTGCTGTTGTGCTTTGAGCCCCCCCCAGCCCTTGCTGCCATCTCTGGAGCTGCTGTGTTGCCATTTTGGCCTTTTTTTTACCCCAGTTGCTTGGTGTGTGAGCAGCGTGGCGGGGGGGGGGGGTGCCGTGTTCTTATTCAATTTTAATTTAGTTTGGATATTTAAGCACAAAACCAGGGGCTGGTGCGTTGTTTGGAGTCGTTAGAAGGGGGGTGGCACAGCAAGTGGCTTGTGAGGTCAGGGCCTGGGGCTGAGCAGTGTCCTGGGCCTGGGGGGAAAGGAGTTGGTGGCCAGCGAGCCCCCACCCATGGCCCTCCTGCAGTGGGGGACACTGAAAAGGCATCACCCCCACCACCACCCCCCCCACCTCAGAGCAGGGTTTGCCTAAAAGCCTGGCAGCCCTGAGTATCGAAGGGCTGAGGCCTGGGGGCCTCATCACATGGGTGGGTGATGGCGCTGGGGAGGGGGACACAAGCTGCCAGGGGGTGGGTTGCAAACCGCAGTATTTTGTGAGGGTGCAGGATGGGGTTTGGGCTGCACCCCAGGACAATGGGGGTCCTCGCTGTGCTCACATGGCCCCCCCATGGCTCTGGGGTCTCCCCTTCCCTCTGCTCCCCCCTTCGGGGATGGCAGCGGTGGCTTCTGCAGGCAGAGTGCAGGCAGAGCGCAGGCAGCACGTGGGACTCGGTGCAGCCTCCTGGGGGGGGCCTGTCCCCACTGGTAATGCTGCGGCTTGGGGGGGGGCTCACGCCCGTTCTCGGTGCCCTTGCAGGGATGTGCTCCCAGCAAAGAGAGAAGGCAGGGACTGTGATCAGAGACATAGAGTATTTGTTGATCAGATAAAGGGTGAGGTGACAAGAGACATGTGGTATTTGTCAATCAGATAAAGGGTGGGAGCCTGGGTGTGGGCATGTCTGTCTGATGGGATTTACGACTGCGATCAGAGGCAAATGGCATTTGGTGGTCAGGTAGTTCACAAAGGGTGAAGGCCTGAGTGTGGGCACGTCTGTCTGATGGGATTTACGCCAAGTCTGCAATTAGCGATATCCTGTGAAGTAGGCACAGAGATGAGCTATGCCATGTAAGGGCCAAACCCGAGAGGGTCAGCAGAAGATAACGCAGAGGAAGACGACGACCCCCCTAGCAACAAAAGGCGCAGCCGCAGCTGAAACCAAAAAGGCCCCGTCAGCCCAGAACCTGAAGCTTCTAACAAGAGACTGCCAAAGAGGAGGGGCGCGCGCCGTTGGCGGAGCAGCGACTCCCCGGCCGCCCAGCGCTGCTTTACTTGCTCAAGCGCTTGCTGAATTAATAAACTTTATAAGTCACTTGACTTGGCTTCTGAAAGTGATTTTCCCCAATTTATAACAGCTTAATTAAAGCAGCAGGCTTCTGCACCTGGGAATGCTGTTTCTTCCTGCCAGTGATCATCTCGCCTTCACCATGTGGTACTCGCAGTGACGTAAAAGTGCAGGACAGACTGTTTGGCTGATGAACTTGCTTCCCCCCCACTCCTCGGTGTTCTTTGATAGTCTTGTTTTATAAAAATTGTGTTGGTCTGGGTTTTTTTTTCTTTTTTCTTTATCCCCCCCCGCCCCCCCCCCCCACCCCCCCCCAGCTACAGATACTACAAACATCTTCTCTGACTCTTCAGAAAAAAACCCAGCAATTCTTTTAACCTAAACTCATACGTAATCCCAGGGGTTACGCCAGGCAGAAGCGCAGCTGTGGTTTACTTCTGTTGCCCTCTTTTGTCTACATACAAATAGAGGGTTTGTGTCTGGGAGGAAAATGTTCTTTATTATTTGAATAATTTTTCAAGGTGCCTTCTCGTAGCAGTTCTGACTTGCACATCTTGCTATGGCCAAATATTTTGAAGAAAAAGAACCTGGCTGCAGTAACCCTTGCATAAGCTCTCATCGCATCAGAGCAGTTCTCTTGAGATTTAATGTGGTTGTGGGTAGATCTTTGGCTTGCAATTTTTTTCTTTTCTTTGCAGAGAAAATTGAACAAGGGAGAACATCTCTTTAGGATCCGGATAGGTCGAAGTGTTGCCTACCATACTTTAAAAATAAAGGAAAATATAAATACAGCATTTAAGACAGAGATGTGAAGCACTGCTGATGTTGCTAGCTGCTGTGTTAGCCTTTAAGCACAGCAAGGAATGTGTCTGCTTCCTTTGTGGAATAGAAGGATACTGATTTGCTGAAACTTCATGTGTTTGCAAGTAAAATAGTACTGGATTTCAGCTCCCTCGGCCTGTTCACCATTTGCTTAGAAAAGAATTTTCCCTAGCCTGGCTGTTGTAAACAGAAATGGTACTGGTCTGTGGAGGCACAGAAGGGTGGGATGGCAGCCCATTTCACAGGCATTTCACAGCTCCTGCCAGGAGTTTTGTTACTGTCTAAACTAGATAATAAACTAATAACTAATCTAATCAGGTAGGTAGTGCCTGGAATTGAAATTTATGGTCAGTTATCTGTTGTGATAATTAATCTTAGTTTATCACAAATACTCTTCCTTCTCGTAAGAACAGTTTCCCTTCAGGATTTAGACGGGACTTTGCATTTCATAGGAGACTCAGAAGTAACAATGCAAGGGAGGCTGGGGAATCTGTGTTCCGGAGAGCAATTAACTCTTAAGTCCAAGGTAGCTGTGACTTTAACTGCAAAACCTAGCAGTGAGTAATGTTACTTTGGTCAAAGCAGAACTGTTGGACACCTTTTACGCAGTTCTGGTAGGCTTATGGAAAACCAGTCTGCGGAGTAGGTCATGTATATGAAGAACAGCTCTACACACGAATCTTCTTCGGAGCTGTGGTCCTTATAATTGCTTCCATCACAGCCCTCAGCCTGACTCACTCACCCAGCTGTGCTTGCGCTCCAGGCATTCCCAGTCACTGAGCTGTGGGAATGCTACTGGATCAGCCTGCTGTGCGGGATGGGGAGTTTCGTGTAGGACTTCTCTGACCCAGGAGGGCAGAAATCAATATTCAGACAGGCGATGGCTTGTGTTCTCGTGCTGCTCAAGTATTATATTGAAGTAGGTTATCTTAAAGGGGAGAAGTCTTGCTAGCCAGGGTGTCCAAAACTTGGCGCTTGAGAAGCCTCTGTGGCTAGAATCCTGGCAAGACCTGAGCTTACAAAGAGGAGAGGCACAAAGTGCATTGGTAGGACACTTTGCTGCACTCCCCGTAGAGAGCATAAAATCTGGGGGGTGCAGGTGGGCCAGGGAAGTGTTACAAAATGCTGGATGTTCCTCTTTGCTTCAGTGGTTGGATCAGCCCAGATTATCACCGAATGACACGTGCATGCCCATCACCGTGTCCTGTCCGTGCTGGAGTTTTTGTACCGCATTCCCTGTGTAAACCAGCACCTCTGGCAGGCGAGAGGTTTGGCTTATGGACAGCAAGTCCCTGGCCCGTATCAGAGGCTGGTTGCTGTTCGGTGCAAGTCTGAAGACTGTGTTACGTCTGGACACTCTCAGTGCATCCTAGTTCATCTCTCTGTTATTTTTTATAGTGCTGCTGGAAGCCTTTCAGGATAAAGGACAAAGCCTGCTACACATGTAGTTTTTCCATGAACCATGTCAGTGCAAAAGTAGAGTCAGGAGGGAGTGGAACCTTATTTCCCAGTACATCTCTTCCCTGTGTGTCGGATAGCACAGCTCATCCATGCATCCTTTTGCTTCAAATTGTTGATTGCACTGAGCTTGTAGAACTGAGTTTGAACTGAATTTTGTCCTGCTCTTTCCATTAATCCACTTAAAAAAAAAAAAAAACACCAGCAAATTTGCTCCTGTAAATTTCCTTAAGCTTTCTTTGCCTGAGCAGATATTATTAAGGTGCTTATGCCCTCTGAAAGAGCCTTGTGTGTTTGGTGATACGAGAGAAAGCAAGCAAGCTGCAGTGCGAGTCACAAATCCTTCAGATGAATTAGTGAGTCCAGCAGGTGAAAAATTGCACCTGGTAAAGCATGTGCCCTTTGAGAGGTGTTGCTCAGAGAAGTCCCTTTGTTGTTCCCAGTCATGAAATACCATTTTTTTTAAAATTCCAAGTCCTGTTCTGGAGCACAAAGAAAGTCACTGACGTTTCCCATAAACTAGGTGCTGCTTTGTAGCTCTCCTTGCACAGGGATCTGTGAACTATTTGGATTTGCTTACTGTGTCTGAGGTCAGTACGAGGTGCCCACAGAAACTGAGAGTTTCATCTTTACGCAGCAGTGCTATTCATTTAAGGAGGAAAACAATGGTTAAATGAGTGGTTCCCCACTGAGGTGGGTGTCAGGGTAATGTAAAGCACGTGCCTGTATCTGTGCACCAGTAAGACACAGTTAAGGGCCTCTTGTGTGGTGGAGCTGTTGCGGTTTGACTCAAGGCTAACTGACCTGGGCTTTTATTTTTCTTCTTTAGTGATGATGGCCAAGGAGAAACCGCCAATAACTGTGGTTGGAGACGTTGGAGGAAGAATTGCCATCATTGTGGTATGGGTGTGATGGAGAGGAGCGGGGGGGTGGCTTCCTCCCAGCATCTTTTCTTGAGCTGCTTTATCCCAGAGGGTAGGAGGGACTGCTGGTGTAGGGGTGGGAACAGGATTGTTACCACTGTTTTCTCCAGTTTTGCTGGTGGCTTTGGTTATTTCAGCTTTCTGCTGAAAACCCTTCGTATTTCAGTGCTTTAAGCTCTGAAATCTCCTTGCTCCCTTGAATCTACAAATATCAGATGTGTACAAATACTCAACAAATCCAGGACATGCAGAGAAATCTCCTGAAGTATTTAAAAAAAAAAAAAAAACAAACAAACCAACCAACCATAAAAAAAGCTCACTGAGCTTTTCTTACATGCTGTGCCATGCTGCAGTGTAACTAATCAACATGCAGCTGCTATCACTGTGAAAAAAAATACCTTGCTGAAGATAAGCTCTGTTTGCCTGTGAGCATGTGCAGGGACTAGTTTGTTTCCAAGACACAATATTTGTTCTGCACACTAGCAAAAGGGTCTGTAAATTGGGGAAACGGTGTCCACAGATTTAAGTTGTGCACGTGGCTGTGCTTGAATCTCAACAGCAGCTGAAGTAGCCAGGGATTATATTCTTTTTGGCTATGTTTGTGGCCAAAGCTGCAGTACCTTGCAGATCCACTCCTGCCCTGCAGGCATGGTAAACTTCTGGTTTTGGTGTTATTTCTGTCTCTTCTCAGGATGACATCATCGATGATGTGGAAAGCTTTGTAGCTGCTGCAGAGATCCTGAAAGAGCGTGGAGCCTACAAGATTTCTGTGATGGCTACTCACGGGCTCCTGTCAGCAGATGTCCCCCGTCTCATAGAGGAATCCTCCATCGATGAGGTGCGTCTGCTTTCTGGGCTTGTGTCTTGAGATGGTGCCGCCATGGTGGGTGGGGGATGCTGAGCTTGTGCCTGTGGGTCCCCAAAAGGGGCAGGAGCAGCCTTGTGTGGCAGAGAAGAGGCAGAGCAGGCTGGCAAGGCTGTGTGAGGAGGACCAGCCCTGCCTGCGGGAGAAACCCATCTGCCGCTGTGTCCCCAACAGAGAGGAGGTCCGGCCAGCCCGCGCCAAGCTGGATGAGTTGCTGGGACGAGGCTCCATGACCAGAACCCTGGAAGTGCCAGACCTGGGAGAGCGCCGGGAGGTCAAACTGGCGAAGGAGTACCAAAAGCAGCTGGGTGAGCAGAGCCAGGGACGCTGGGAAGGGCTGCAGAGGTGGCAGCGTTGGCCTGGGCGAGCAAGATTGATTTCTACTGCCCTTACAGGGGAAATGCCCTTCTGCCCTCGCGGCAGCCTGGCAGCATTTGCACAGGAGCTGTAACTCGGCTGCCTTTGGCCGTGGGCTGATTCCCAACGAAAGTTTTTCAGCCACTCTGAGGAGGCCCCTTGCTCGCCGGTTTCTGGGCAAGACGTTTCCAGCGGTGTTTTCCCAGATGCAGCACTGTCAGTGGGAATTGCAGGGGGGGAGGAGGAGGAGGGCTGGAGTCTTTGCCGTTGGCTGCTCCTCTGGGCGCTGACTCAAGGCCGCTTGTCTGAACAGAGAAGGAAGAGGGTCGGCACAAGGACGATTTTGTGTTTGGAGCATACCAGCCCAAGGTGGCCTCCACAGCCAAGGGCCGGCCGGCGAGAAGGCAGCCTCTGAGGTATTGTGCTCTCTGCGTGTCTGTAGCTGCAGCCAGCGGGCACGCTGCCCCTGCAGCAGAGCGGGCAGGGTCCCCGGTGTCCCTTCGCAGACAGGGATGCGACTGCTTCTCCTCACAGCAGGTTTTCAGCTGAGAAGAACAACGAACTTAAAGCAGAGCCCCTCTCCAAAGCTCCTCTGTCAGCCAGCCAGAGCCCCGCACGGGGCCGCAGAAATAGAAGTGGCTGGCTGGGCTTGAAACGTGAAGAATTTTTTGATTTGGAGCTGTCGTCTCCAGCAAAGGCCAGTCCTGCAGGGAGCTCCCCCAGCCCTGCCGCAGCTGGGCAGCCCGGCCCCGCCAGACAGCTCCTGGCTGCAGAGGAGGCAGCCGCTAAAACTGACCCGGTGGAGGAGGAGGAGGACTGGCTGAGTGCTGCCTTGGCTCGGAAAAAAGCCCAAGCGCAGGCGAAGTCCCAGGCGAAGGGCTGAATCCCGGCTCTCCTGTCAGGTAAAGGCATGGTTGATGGCCGCAGCGCTCCCATCTGCTCCGCGTGTAGCTGCTCCAGCAGGAGCTCTCAGAAACCCTGGGCTCGGATCTGAGAAATGAATTTTAAGCACTGTCTTGTCTCGGGTTGGGGTAATAACGTGGGGCTGTGTCCCAGTGATCCAGCGCGCAGTCCCCTCCCACCTCTGGGCTCTCCTGCCGGTTGTAGCCAAGAGGACACACAGTGCCGTGGGTCCCGCGGAGCTGTCCTGGATCAGCACACCCCCACGAGCTCCTCCCTGTGCTCCTCGTTGCTGCCTTCATTCCCCTTCCTTCCTCCTAGTTGAGGCAAAGCACCTCCTCCAGCTGAGTCGACACGGAGCCAGGTCACCTGGGCAGCAGTGGGGTTGGGCTGGAGATGTGTAGAGGAGGGACTGCAGGAGGCTGGGGCTGGGTGGCCGTTCCCAGGCTGGGAGGAGATGCTCTCCTCAGGGCTTTACCTCCCCGAGAGCGTCCCTGTGTGTGCACAGGTTAGCACAGCCAGGGCACAGCTGCGGGCGAGACACGTGCCTGCCTTTGGGGGCTGAGGGTCCCACCAGAAAGCCCCCGAAGCTGAAGGGCCTGGGTCTTTTCTCTCTGTCCCTGTAGGCTGAGTCCCCAGCCCTGGGCTTGCTGCATGAGAGGAGGCTGGGGGCTCCCGCTGCACAGCCCCACGAGGATGCAACGGGCTGTCAGGCAAGGCAGCAGCCATGGCCCCACTCAACCTGTCCCAGCTGCTGGACATCGCCATCGGGACGCCCCAGGTCGGGGCCGTCAACTTCCCGGCGCTGCACAGCCTGCTGCAGGCCATGCTCAGGCACCTGGGCCTGCAGGACCTGCCTGCCCTGGGCCAAGGGCGCAGCCCAACCCCCCTCCTGGGGCGGGACCAGCCCCCCGAGGCACCCCCGAGAGAAGAAGGGGGACAGGGCGGAGGCCCAGGCACAGAGTCGCTCACCCCCGCGAAGGACCCGCTGCAGGGGACCGTGAGCACCCCCCAGGACGCCTCCGTGGCTGCTGACGCGGGGCAGATGAAGGCAAAGATTGAAGAGAATGAGAGCAGCATCTCCAAGGTATGTCCCTCCCAGGTGCCCTCCGACTGCTGAAGGAGACCCATGCCTGTCCAGCTGTGCTGGATCTGCTCTTTCCCCGTGGCCCTGGTGAGCTGGTCATGGCCATGGCAGGTCCCTGCACCCTACGCAAGGGACACCAGGAGGCAGGAGCTGGGCTGTCCCAGCTGCAGTGTTTAATTTCAGTGACTCGTTTCACAGGAGGCAGCTGACTCCCCCGTGAAGCCTGAGGTCAGGCTGAGACCAGACACAGCTCATCACATGTGGCTTCAGCACCACTGAGACACAGACCTGGGCTAGACAGGGCAGCGCAGGGAGGGCTGTAAAACTCCACAGACCGGGGACAAGCACAGCTGACCCCTCTCCAGCACATCTCTGCTCCCCTGCCCTGCCCAGGCCCCCCCTGCATCCCTTCAGCCCCACCCTGGGAAGGGCTCTCCCTCTCCAGGGCAGGGCCAACCTGCACCCCAGGGGCCGGGTCCCTGTGTCCCCTACTTCTGGCTGTGCTGTCGTGTTTGCTCCAGCTCCACGACAGTATGGGAGCGCCCGGCAAGGTGGGGGGGGGAGCGGTGGCATGTACGGGATGGCCACGATGTGCCTGGGGAGGGCAGGAGCCGTGGGTGGGTGACAGGGGACACACGACCCACCCCAGCTCGGGGCAGTGCCCCAAAACCCACAGGCTTGTACCCCATTGGCATCCCACTGCCCCCAGGGAGGGGCTCAGGAGGGCTGCACCCCCCCAGGCAGACACCCTAACCCCCGTGCCGGGCACAGCGGGGCACTGCCAGCACCCGTCTCTCCTCCGAATCACCCACGCACCCCCCGATGCACCGGTGCCAGACGGTACTCACGGGCCAGGCACTAGCATGCTGAGGGGCCGGTCGCAGGACAGGCAGTGAAAATGGGCCAGCAGCTGCCTGTGGGGGGGGCGGGGAAAGGGCTGGGTGAGTTCCTGGGGGGGATACAGCCCTGCCTGCACACAGGCAGGCAGCTGGCAGGCAGCAGCAAGGTGCTGGGCACTGCATTGTAATGAGGTATGGTATTTGCGGGGGGAACCGCAGGGTTTTGAGCCTGGCTTACCCCCCACCCCACCCCACCCCAACAAGGTCACAACCCACCAGCTGACTACAAAATCAAGGGGGTACGATGGGGGAGAGCAGTTGGTTGTGGGCTCCCGCTTGGGAAAAAGCTCCACCTCATATTAGGCACCGGAGAATCCACTGAGGGGAGCACCCAAAAACCACCATTATGGGAACTACGACCACAGGCACGCACAGCACCCCAGTCCCATGGGAACTGGGGGTACCAGCAAGGACAGAACGGGGCTGTTCCTGTACCTCTTGCTGGGGTACAAACGCCGGGCCTGGGGGGTGCAGGATTCCCACATTTTTCAGGATGAGTTTTGTCACAGCTGCCCCGAGGACAGGGACACGCTCGCCTCGGCCCTGCGGGCACCTCCGAAACCTGGCAGCTGCCTGTGTTGGGGCTGGGACAGCCCCGGCTCCCCCATCCACACGGCCACATGTCCCCAGCCATGACACCCCCAGGTCCCCCCGCCATGTCTCTTCTAGGGACTGCAGTTTCCCTGCCCAGTACCTCTCCATTCGTGACACGACTTATGCCAGGTCTCAGCACACCTTTCTCCCATCTGACGGTGAGGGGTGGCAGAAGGGGGCTGGGGAAAAGCAGCCCCAAGCAATGGGGGTGGCGTAAGAGAAAGGAGGGGATGTGTGTCCCCAGGGCTGGGGGCAGAGAAGGGGTTATGGTGCTTCGCTCCGGAGGTGGGAATCATCAGCTGCCCCGAGCCCGGCAGCAGTGGGGTCAGTGCCTTCCTCTTTCCATCAATGGCAGCGTTGGAAGAGGGACAAGGGGGTGACAATCCATGAGCAGATAAGGAAACCTGCTCAGTGATGCTCATCCCGCGGGATAAGCGATAGCCAACCAGCGGGCTTGGGGGGGGGATTCGCTTTTGGCGTTAAAGCCATGTCCTGCTGCCACCCTTCCCACCGCGGTCCCCATCTCCCACCACCTTCAGCAGCAACGGAGCGTCATCATCCTCCTCCTTTAGTGTGGGCTCCCCCAGACCCTTTTGGGGGCCACAAGCTCCCTGTCAGGAGCCATCGGGGCCAAAAAGGGGTTCATGGAGGCCAGGGGGTGTCAGGGAGAGCGTGGCAGCACGGGGCCGGCACAGACCCTGGGAGGGGGGTTGGACAGGGGCTGGTTTCAGCTCCTCTGGCCACACGTGGCCGCAGGACAAGGGATGCTGCGACCCCTCCTTATGCATGATGGGAAGATCCCAGCCCAGGATCCCCTGGCATCCAAACCACCACTCCAGGGGTGCAGCCAGGGGCCCCCAGCACCCAAACCACCACCCCAGGGGTGCAGCCAGGGGCCCCCAGCACCCAAACCACCACTCCAGGGGTGCAGCCAGGGGCCCCCAGCACCCAAACCACCACCCCAGGGGTGCAGCCAGGGATCCCCAGCACCCAAACCACCACCCCAGGGGTGCAGCCAACACCTCCAGGGACCCAAGGAGGAGGAGCAGGGGTTCAGCCAAGCCCCTCCCACATGGACTCCAGCCTTTCTGGCACTGAGAAAGTCCCTGCTTTCTCAGGGAAGGTGAGCTGGCAGCAGTCCCTGGGGGGGCTGCGGGGATGCCAAGGGGGAGTTGGGCAGGGAGGAGGCAGCTGAAGGGCCCCTGGGCTGGGACAACAGAGGGGGCTGTGCCCTGACTCATCCACCACTGCCTTTCCCAGATCAGGCAGCTGGAAGATGCCGTCGGAAAGCTGGAGGTAGCTGGAGCCAACTGGAAAGGGGATGTCAGCGAGCAGATCACCCTGCAACTGGGGTAAAAGGACGGACAGGGTTTCCTACCCTGCAGGAGGAGCACGGGGGGACAAGGGACACCCCCTGAGTGGCCCTGTGGAGGCTAAGCCTGCCTGTGCCCCTGTCTCACTGACCAGGTCCACGCTGCAGGAGATGAGGCGTAAGCTGAAGGAGCTGGAAGAGCAGCAGGAGATGACCAAGGCCACGCTGGAGCGGTTGGTGGCCAAGACGGCTGATGAGCTGCAGGAGCAGGTGAGGTCCAGGGGCAGCGCTCCCACCGCCACAGCTCGGTGGGGTGGTCCTGGAGGGGTTTCCAGCCACATCCCCTGGCTGGCTGGGGCCATCGAGCCTCCACAGCACCCGGATTTGTTGACTGCATCCACCTCATCTCAGAGCCGACTCCTTCTCCCCTTCCTGCAGCTGGGCGAGCCGAGGGCGATGGTGGCGAGCACAGGGCAGGAGCAGGCAGAGGCGCAGGCAGCGTGCCCCGTCTGCAGCGGGGACATCAGCAAGCAGGTGGGGCAGCTCCTGCAGTGCTACGAGAAGCTCCAGGAGGTGGTGGACGATTTCATGTCGCGGCAGGCAGTGGGCAAGGTGGTAAGGCAGCTGCCAGGGAGGAGCCAGGTAAGGAGATGCCGGCATGGAGGGCTTGGGAGGGGGTTGCCAGCACCCCCCCAGCTGGTTGTGCTTTGCTGTAATGTGGGGGAGCCCCTCACCGCCTCCCAGATTAGTTGGTACAAGTGAGCAGCATGGAAGGAAATTAAAGCCTTGATGCAAATGTCCTGTTGGCACTGAGAGCCCATGGCCACCGGGCAAGTAACCTGGGTCTGTCCCCATGGGGGCTGCCAGCCCCGCCTTGCACAGCACCACCTTGTCATCTTCCTCCCTGAAGCAGGACGAGGAGCTGCTGAAGCGCATCCAGGCCACCATCACGCAGGTGCAAGGGGACTACGAGAAGGTCAACTCTGTCACCGGGAACCTCCTGAATGACCGTCACCAGAAGGAGAAAGATAGCGAGGTAGGTGGCTGAAACCCCCTCAGGGTCAGAGTATCTTCCAGGCAGACCCCAGGCTGGGGACCACAAGGGATTTGTCTGCACCCCCCCAAACCTTGCAGCCCTGTGGAGGTTCAATGTACCTTTCCTGGAGGTTTGGGTGAGGTGGGGGGAGCGGGGGTTGCTCAGCTGGCCAGGAGGCAGCTCCAACCCTGCCACGGTGTCATGGGATGCTTTTCTGTGTTGGAAGGCTCTGTTCTGGTCCCTGGAGAGGCTGGAGAAGGAGAAAGCGAACAAGGAAGACCTGGTGCTGGGAATTGATGTGGTATGGCCTTGGGGGGTCCTGGCACCACCCAAGGGGGTGCTGGGCAGGGTGACAAACACCCCTTGTGCCTTGGGGGCTCAGTGGCAGAACTGGCCTGGGGGAGGGAGGATTTCCAGACTGGCTGTGGCTCCTTCCCCAGGTGCCTCTGTCTTCCCCTGGGTCCCTTCAGCTGGTGTGACCAGCCCCACAGGGGTGATGGGGCGAGTGGGGCCACGTAGCCACTTCTCCCTGTCCTCCTGCCACGAGCTGGCCCTGCCCATCATCCCTCCATCCTTTCCTCACTGCTCTCCTGCCTTTCCCCGCTGCTAGAAAGCAGACAAAACCGCCCTGGCCGGCAAAGTGAGTCGCACCCAGTTTGACGCGAGCATGGAGCGGCTGAATGAGATGATCCAGGAGACGCTGAGCCGGGTGACAGGGCAGGAGCAGGGCTGGCACCAGGTCCAGTGGCAGCTCAGTGAAGAGATGGACTCCGAGGTGAGGGGTGGCACGTCCCCGCTGCGCAAAACTGGCACCTTCGGGGCTTGGCAGCCTAAGGCAGCATCCCTCTGAGGATCCCCCCTCCTGGCTTTTCATGGGGAACATGATGTCCCAGCCCGGGGCAGCTGGCTGAGGGTGTGTGTCTGTCCGTAGCTGGACCGCCTGGAGCTGGGGCCTTTCCGGCAGCAGCTGGAGGAGCACTGGAGGAGCATCCTGGAGCAGCTCAAGGAGAAGGAGCCGCTGACGGAGGCTGACGATGCAGCTGGGATGAAGAAGTGAGTGCGATGGGGGTGGCGATGGCTTCTCCTCCCACCGGTAGCAGGTTCCCGATGTTAAAGGAGGCACGAGGAGGGGGACCTGCAGGATGGAGGCCTCCCGAACCAAAACTGGGATGTGGGTGCAAAGGTTTTCTGGAGCAAGGGTGGGGAACGGCGACTCGTCCCCCTGGGCAGGGGTGTGACACGCGGTGCCGCAGAGCTGGGTTGTGACCTGCCCTCCTGGCGAGGGGCAGGGGGGTAATTAGCGCTGACGAAGTGATGAAACCGGTGTGAGGGCTGGTTGGGATGGCAGCTACGGGTGCCTGCGCCCTTCGCCTCCCATCCCTGCCTGCCCTGGGCAGCCACAGGCAGCTGCCAGGTTTCGGAGGTGCCCACAGGGCCGAGGCGAGCGTGTCCCTGTCCTCGGGGCAGCTGTGACAAAACTCATCCTGAAAAATGTGGGAATCCTGCATCCCCCAGGCCCAGCATTTGTACCCCAGCAAGAGGTACAGGAACACCCCCATTCTGTCCTTGCTGGTACCCCCAGTTCCCATGTTGTGCCTTGGAGAGGGCGCATTGATAGAGGTAGGGTAAGTTGTAATTGGAGCGTTTTCAGGTGCGTAATCCATTGTAGGCCTTTTCCTGTTGTTATGGAGCCCGGAAAGTCAAAGGTGGCACATTGTAAATCTTCAGAACGAGCAACCATATTTTCCCATAGCTGTTGCTTCCAGCAGACGAGGATCGTATCAGGTTCCTTTCCAAAGTGTAACAGAGCCAAAACAGCAACAATGGTGACAAAAGCAGCTTTGTTGGTATTTTGGCAAGCCCAGGCTAAGGGCACGGGCTTACCATGTGTGCCTTGGAACAGGATGCCTACTGTCCCATGTTCAGAAATGAAGCAGCCTGCTGCGACTGACTGTGTCGGGTCCCATCGCTGCAACGGCTGCTGCTGTCATAAGATAGCCTGTATGAGTTCCAAATTGTTTTGACACTCTTTCGTGAGTGTTCTGGGCTCCCACAGGTGTTCGCCTTTTAGTAGTTCATAAAAGGGTTTCATAAATCCCAAGGGGATGCAGACAAAGGTGCGGAGCCACTGTAAGGCCCCAACTAATTTCTGAGCGTCATGGAGAGTGGCAACGCTCGGGGTGAGAGCCACTGGCTGCGGACTTATGTTGTTCCCTGTCAACATCATGCCCAGGTATTGTAATCGCGTACCACGTTGAATTTTTGCTTCGGCAATGCTCAGATTATGTCGTTGAAGTAAGGCCTTGGCGCGTTGGAACAGGTGTTCTACCTGCTGTTCTGTAGGTGCCGCTAGTAGTATGTCGTCCATATAGTGTATTACATGGTGGTTAGGCTCACCTTCTCTTAAGGGTGCGATGGCCCTGGCCACGTATAGCTGGCAAATGACAGGCGAGTTCTTCATACCCTGTCCCCCGCTTGATGGAGGTCCAAGCGGGCTCCTTCTTCTCCAATTTGGCTACGTCCATAAAGGCCTGTTTGCCAGCTTCGGTAGCGGCCGTGAATTCTCTGGGCCGCAGTCGTAACTGAGCCGGCATCGTTGCAAAAGCACCCCGCCCTAATAGGCGGTCATGGGTAGGCCCGTGTAAGGGGTGCTGTTGATTGGCGGCCGCATGGACTACAGCAGTAACTCGGCTTCCCCATGCCTCCTTCCACAGCAAATACATTGCTGGTTTTAACACCGCTTTCGCCAGCTGTCGCATGTCAGAGGGGGTCAGTGGCAATGCCAAAATGGTTTCTAAGAGCAAAGTTGTTTCTGGGTGTCCTAAGCCGTGTTCAGCAACTGCCTTAAATAGGGTTTGCACGGCCTTCGCGTCAAGCGGATACCACTCCTGCTGCCCTGTGGGGGTAACCCTGACTGGGTAGGCATGTATTGCTGCAGGCTCAAGCTTCACCCCCGACATAATGCACTCCTTGGCTATACGTTGCCAATCTGTGGGTGTCCTCGGCGCAGGGGATGGCGCCAAGCCCCCCCCCACCAGCCGCCTGTTCTAACTGCAGCGGATAGTTTAGCCAGTTCCGTCGTCAGCCCTTTCATTCCCTCCGGGCGGCTCTAACCATCAGTGGACCTCCCGCTGGTTGGGCCGCGCCCCCCAACCTCCCTCATGCTTCCATTTTTGGTCATGTTCTGCTTCGTCGCTCTCCGATTCGCCATCCGACCCTATCCGGGTCCTTGGCTCCCGCCAATGAGCGAACGGGTCGCTCAGTTCCCTTATATGGCGAGGCTCTGCCGGCCCCACTGCACTCCATGGCGGGCACGCACGGGGGTTTGAGGAGCGCCCGGCAACCAATCAAGGAGCGAGTCCTGCCCAGGTTGCCCTCCTTGGCCCGGCCCTTGGGCGACTTGCCCCTGCTCTTGTGGTTGCCTGACCGCCCCCATATCCACCCCCGAACGCTGCACGCTGCGTGTTCGCGCGCCCCTTTTCTGCTGATTCTTGTTTACGCACGTCGGTCTCCACCCTCTGCATCTCCTCCCAAGGGTACACAGGGGGGGTGCTGGGGGCGCAGACGGGATCGCACCCTTCTTCCCCTGTTCTCCGCCCCCGTCTCCCCCCCGATGGCTTGCCTTCTATGGGCCACGCCTCTAGCTTCCCTACTATGTCTTCCCCCTCCTCATCGTCAGAGCTCGCCGTGAGCTCCTCCGTTTGGGTGGTCTCCTCCGCGAGACCCCGCAGACCCTTCTTCGCATCGCGCCATGCCTGTTGCTCCTCCGGGGTAGCTATCATCATCGCGTTTGCCTTCCCCCAAGCCACTAAGTGCTCTGGCCTTCCCAGCTTGGCCTGCTCCGTCAGCACCGCCTCTATCTGCGGCCAGAGCCCCGGCTTCGTGCCGTCTATTGGCTCCGGCAACACGCCGAGCCCCATCAAATTTTGTAGCATAGCTTTCAGTGTCTTCGACTTCACAGAAGCCTTATGTTGCTTGCCCCATCTTTTCAGTACCTGAATTATGGCATCCATGGCGCGCTGGCCGCGGAGTCTCCCGTCCTGCGTGGAGCTCCTCCACCCCCTGCTGGGCACCGACGACGGTAACTGTAGATCACGTCGGGGCCACCACTTATTGTAGCCGGCTCTGCATCTTTAAGCCTGCCTATCCACCTGTTGGTGGCGCTCAGGTCGCAGGGCCAGATACCGCAGGGGGTTAAGACCTTCTCGGGGACATCAGTACAGACACCAACGTGGTGGTTACAAAACGTCAGTTTATTGAACTGCCCAACTTGCACATATATGCTCGCTAAGCACCTCCTCCGTGGGTGCGCCTTCGGCATTACAGGCCTACCCATTACCTTATTTAGTAACAAAGGAAAGAAGGGGAGGTTGTAACTACTCTTTCCGTACATCGCGAGATCTTCCGAGTGCCATTCCCTAGAGTGGTCCTTATAATTGCTTCCATCCCACCCCTCAGCCTGACTCACTCACCCAGCTGTGCTTGCGCTCCAGGCATTCCCAGTCACTGAGCTGTGGGAATGCTACTGGATCAGCCTGCTGTGCGGGATGGGGAGTTTCGTGTAGGACTTCTCTGACCCAGGAGGGCAGAAATCAATATTCAGACAGGCGATGGCTTGTGTTCTCGTGCTGCTCAAGTATTATATTGAAGTAGGTTATCTTAAAGGGGAGAAGTCTTGCTAGCCAGGGTGTCCAAAACTTGGCGCTTGAGAAGCCTCTGTGGCTAGAATCCTGGCAAGACCTGAGCTTACAAAGAGGAGAGGCACAAAGTGCGTTGGTAGGACACTTTGCTGCACTCCCCGTAGAGAGCATAAAATCTGGGGGGTGCAGGTGGGCCAGGGAAGTGTTACAAAATGCTGGATGTTCCTCTTTGCTTCAGTGGTTGGATCAGCCCAGATTATCACCGAATGACACGTGCATGCCCATCACCGTGTCCTGTCCGTGCTGGAGTTTTTGTACCGCATTCCCTGTGTAAACCAGCACCTCTGGCAGGCGAGAGGTTTGGCTTATGGACAGCAAGTCCCTGGCCCGTATCAGAGGCTGGTTGCTGTTCGGTGCAAGTCTGAAGACTGTGTTACGTCTGGACACTCTCAGTGCATCCTAGTTCATCTCTCTGTTATTTTTTATAGTGCTGCTGGAAGCCTTTCAGGATAAAGGACAAAGCCTGCTACACATGTAGTTTTTCCATGAACCATGTCAGTGCAAAAGTAGAGTCAGGAGGGAGTGGAACCTTATTTCCCAGTACATCTCTTCCCTGTGTGTCGGATAGCACAGCTCATCCATGCATCCTTTTGCTTCAAATTGTTGATTGCACTGAGCTTGTAGAACTGAGTTTGAACTGAATTTTGTCCTGCTCTTTCCATTAATCCACTTAAAAAAAAAAAAAAACACCAGCAAATTTGCTCCTGTAAATTTCCTTAAGCTTTCTTTGCCTGAGCAGATATTATTAAGGTGCTTATGCCCTCTGAAAGAGCCTTGTGTGTTTGGTGATACGAGAGAAAGCAAGCAAGCTGCAGTGCGAGTCACAAATCCTTCAGATGAATTAGTGAGTCCAGCAGGTGAAAAATTGCACCTGGTAAAGCATGTGCCCTTTGAGAGGTGTTGCTCAGAGAAGTCCCTTTGTTGTTCCCAGTCATGAAATACCATTTTTTTTTAAATTCCAAGTCCTGTTCTGGAGCACAAAGAAAGTCACTGACGTTTCCCATAAACTAGGTGCTGCTTTGTAGCTCTCCTTGCACAGGGATCTGTGAACTATTTGGATTTGCTTACTGTGTCTGAGGTCAGTACGAGGTGCCCACAGAAACTGAGAGTTTCATCTTTACGCAGCAGTGCTATTCATTTAAGGAGGAAAACAATGGTTAAATGAGTGGTTCCCCACTGAGGTGGGTGTCAGGGTAATGTAAAGCACGTGCCTGTATCTGTGCACCAGTAAGACACAGTTAAGGGCCTCTTGTGTGGTGGAGCTGTTGCGGTTTGACTCAAGGCTAACTGACCTGGGCTTTTATTTTTCTTCTTTAGTGATGATGATGGCCAAGGAGAAACCGCCAATAACTGTGGTTGGAGACGTTGGAGGAAGAATTGCCATCATTGTGGTATGGGTGTGATGGAGAGGAGCGGGGGGGTGGCTTCCTCCCAGCATCTTTTCTTGAGCTGCTTTATCCCAGAGGGTAGGAGGGACTGCTGGTGTAGGGGTGGGAACAGGATTGTTACCACTGTTTTCTCCAGTTTTGCTGGTGGCTTTGGTTATTTCAGCTTTCTGCTGAAAACCCTTCGTATTTCAGTGCTTTAAGCTCTGAAATCTCCTTGCTCCCTTGAATCTACAAATATCAGATGTGTACAAATACTCAACAAATCCAGGACATGCAGAGAAATCTCCTGAAGTATTTAAAAAAAAAAAAAAAAACAAACAAACCAACCAACCATAAAAAAAGCTCACTGAGCTTTTCTTACATGCTGTGCCATGCTGCAGTGTAACTAATCAACATGCAGCTGCTATCACTGTGAAAAAAAATACCTTGCTGAAGATAAGCTCTGTTTGCCTGTGAGCATGTGCAGGGACTAGTTTGTTTCCAAGACACAATATTTGTTCTGCACACTAGCAAAAGGGTCTGTAAATTGGGGAAACGGTGTCCACAGATTTAAGTTGTGCACGTGGCTGTGCTTGAATCTCAACAGCAGCTGAAGTAGCCAGGGATTATATTCTTTTTGGCTATGTTTGTGGCCAAAGCTGCAGTACCTTGCAGATCCACTCCTGCCCTGCAGGCATGGTAAACTTCTGGTTTTGGTGTTATTTCTGTCTCTTCTCAGGATGACATCATCGATGATGTGGAAAGCTTTGTAGCTGCTGCAGAGATCCTGAAAGAGCGTGGAGCCTACAAGATTTCTGTGATGGCTACTCACGGGCTCCTGTCAGCAGATGTCCCCCGTCTCATAGAGGAATCCTCCATCGATGAGGTGCGTCTGCTTTCTGGGCTTGTGTCTTGAGATGGTGCCGCCATGGTGGGTGGGGGATGCTGAGCTTGTGCCTGTGGGTCCCCAAAAGGGGCAGGAGCAGCCTTGTGTGGCAGAGAAGAGGCAGAGCAGGCTGGCAAGGCTGTGTGAGGAGGACCAGCCCTGCCTGCGGGAGAAACCCATCTGCCGCTGTGTCCCCAACAGAGAGGAGGTCCGGCCAGCCCGCGCCAAGCTGGATGAGTTGCTGGGACGAGGCTCCATGACCAGAACCCTGGAAGTGCCAGACCTGGGAGAGCGCCGGGAGGTCAAACTGGCGAAGGAGTACCAAAAGCAGCTGGGTGAGCAGAGCCAGGGACGCTGGGAAGGGCTGCAGAGGTGGCAGCGTTGGCCTGGGCGAGCAAGATTGATTTCTACTGCCCTTACAGGGGAAATGCCCTTCTGCCCTCGCGGCAGCCTGGCAGCATTTGCACAGGAGCTGTAACTCGGCTGCCTTTGGCCGTGGGCTGATTCCCAACAAAAGTTTTTCAGCCACTCTGAGGAGGCCCCTTGCTCGCCGGTTTCTGGGCAAGACGTTTCCAGCGGTGTTTTCCCAGATGCAGCACTGTCAGTGGGAATTGCAGGGGGGGAGGAGGAGGAGGGCTGGAGTCTTTGCCGTTGGCTGCTCCTCTGGGCGCTGACTCAAGGCCGCTTGTCTGAACAGAGAAGGAAGAGGGTCGGCACAAGGACGATTTTGTGTTTGGAGCATACCAGCCCAAGGTGGCCTCCACAGCCAAGGGCCGGCCGGCGAGAAGGCAGCCTCTGAGGTATTGTGCTCTCTGCGTGTCTGTAGCTGCAGCCAGCGGGCACGCTGCCCCTGCAGCAGAGCGGGCAGGGTCCCCGGTGTCCCTTCGCAGACAGGGATGCGACTGCTTCTCCTCACAGCAGGTTTTCAGCTGAGAAGAACAACGAACTTAAAGCAGAGCCCCTCTCCAAAGCTCCTCTGTCAGCCAGCCAGAGCCCCGCACGGGGCCGCAGAAATAGAAGTGGCTGGCTGGGCTTGAAACGTGAAGAATTTTTTGATTTGGAGCTGTCGTCTCCAGCAAAGGCCAGTCCTGCAGGGAGCTCCCCCAGCCCTGCCGCAGCTGGGCAGCCCGGCCCCGCCAGACAGCTCCTGGCTGCAGAGGAGGCAGCCGCTAAAACTGACCCGGTGGAGGAGGAGGAGGACTGGCTGAGTGCTGCCTTGGCTCGGAAAAAAGCCCAAGCGCAGGCGAAGGCCCAGGAGAGGACCGCCAAGCCCTCCGAAGTCCCAGGCGAAGGGCTGAATCCCGGCTCTCCTGTCAGGTAAAGGCATGGTTGATGGCCGCAGCGCTCCCATCTGCTCCGCGTGTAGCTGCTCCAGCAGGAGCTCTCAGAAACCCTGGGCTCGGATCTGAGAAATGAATTTTAAGCACTGTCTTGTCTCGGGTTGGGGTAATAACGTGGGGCTGTGTCCCAGTGATCCAGCGCGCAGTCCCCTCCCACCTCTGGGCTCTCCTGCCGGTTGTAGCCAAGAGGACACACAGTGCCGTGGGTCCCGCGGAGCTGTCCTGGATCAGCACACCCCCACGAGCTCCTCCCTGTGCTCCTCGTTGCTGCCTTCATTCCCCTTCCTTCCTCCTAGTTGAGGCAAAGCACCTCCTCCAGCTGAGTCGACACGGAGCCAGGTCACCTGGGCAGCAGTGGGGTTGGGCTGGAGATGTGTAGAGGAGGGACTGCAGGAGGCTGGGGCTGGGTGGCCGTTCCCAGGCTGGGAGGAGATGCTCTCCTCAGGGCTTTACCTCCCCGAGAGCGTCCCTGTGTGTGCACAGGTTAGCACAGCCAGGGCACAGCTGCGGGCGAGACACGTGCCTGCCTTTGGGGGCTGAGGGTCCCACCAGAAAGCCCCCGAAGCTGAAGGGCCTGGGTCTTTTCTCTCTGTCCCTGTAGGCTGAGTCCCCAGCCCTGGGCTTGCTGCATGAGAGGAGGCTGGGGGCTCCCGCTGCACAGCCCCACGAGGATGCAACGGGCTGTCAGGCAAGGCAGCAGCCATGGCCCCACTCAACCTGTCCCAGCTGCTGGACATCGCCATCGGGACGCCCCAGGTCGGGGCCGTCAACTTCCCGGCGCTGCACAGCCTGCTGCAGGCCATGCTCAGGCACCTGGGCCTGCAGGACCTGCCTGCCCTGGGCCAAGGGCGCAGCCCAACCCCCCTCCTGGGGCGGGACCAGCCCCCCGAGGCACCCCCGAGAGAAGAAGGGGGACAGGGCGGAGGCCCAGGCACAGAGTCGCTCACCCCCGCGAAGGACCCGCTGCAGGGGACCGTGAGCACCCCCCAGGACGCCTCCGTGGCTGCTGACGCGGGGCAGATGAAGGCAAAGATTGAAGAGAATGAGAGCAGCATCTCCAAGGTATGTCCCTCCCAGGTGCCCTCCGACTGCTGAAGGAGACCCATGCCTGTCCAGCTGTGCTGGATCTGCTCTTTCCCCGTGGCCCTGGTGAGCTGGTCATGGCCATGGCAGGTCCCTGCACCCTACGCAAGGGACACCAGGAGGCAGGAGCTGGGCTGTCCCAGCTGCAGTGTTTAATTTCAGTGACTCGTTTCACAGGAGGCAGCTGACTCCCCCGTGAAGCCTGAGGTCAGGCTGAGACCAGACACAGCTCATCACATGTGGCTTCAGCACCACTGAGACACAGACCTGGGCTAGACAGGGCAGCGCAGGGAGGGCTGTAAAACTCCACAGACCGGGGACAAGCACAGCTGACCCCTCTCCAGCACATCTCTGCTCCCCTGCCCTGCCCAGGCCCCCCCTGCATCCCTTCAGCCCCACCCTGGGAAGGGCTCTCCCTCTCCAGGGCAGGGCCAACCTGCACCCCAGGGGCCGGGTCCCTGTGTCCCCTACTTCTGGCTGTGCTGTCGTGTTTGCTCCAGCTCCACGACAGTATGGGAGCGCCCGGCAAGGTGGGGGGGGGAGCGGTGGCATGTACGGGATGGCCACGATGTGCCTGGGGAGGGCAGGAGCCGTGGGTGGGTGACAGGGGACACACGACCCACCCCAGCTCGGGGCAGTGCCCCAAAACCCACAGGCTTGTACCCCATTGGCATCCCACTGCCCCCAGGGAGGGGCTCAGGAGGGCTGCACCCCCCCAGGCAGACACCCTAACCCCCGTGCCGGGCACAGCGGGGCACTGCCAGCACCCGTCTCTCCTCCGAATCACCCACGCACCCCCCGATGCACCGGTGCCAGACGGTACTCACGGGCCAGGCACCAGCATGCTGAGGGGCCGGTCGCAGGACAGGCAGTGAAAATGGGCCAGCAGCTGCCTGTGGGGGGGGCGGGGAAAGGGCTGGGTGAGTTCCTGGGGGGGATACAGCCCTGCCTGCACACAGGCAGGCAGCTGGCAGGCAGCAGCAAGGTGCTGGGCACTGCATTGTAATGAGGTATGGTATTTGCGGGGGGAACCGCAGGGTTTTGAGCCTGGCTTACCCCCCACCCCACCCCACCCCAACAAGGTCACAACCCACCAGCTGACTACAAAATCAAGGGGGTACGATGGGGGAGAGCAGTTGGTTGTGGGCTCCCGCTTGGGAAAAAGCTCCACCTCATATTAGGCACCGGAGAATCCACTGAGGGGAGCACCCAAAAACCACCATTATGGGAACTACGACCACAGGCACGCACAGCACCCCAGTCCCATGGGAACTGGGGGTACCAGCAAGGACAGAACGGGGCTGTTCCTGTACCTCTTGCTGGGGTACAAACGCCGGGCCTGGGGGGTGCAGGATTCCCACATTTTTCAGGATGAGTTTTGTCACAGCTGCCCCGAGGACAGGGACACGCTCGCCTCGGCCCTGCGGGCACCTCCGAAACCTGGCAGCTGCCTGTGTTGGGGCTGGGACAGCCCCGGCTCCCCCATCCACACGGCCACATGTCCCCAGCCATGACACCCCCAGGTCCCCCCGCCATGTCTCTTCTAGGGACTGCAGTTTCCCTGCCCAGTACCTCTCCATTCGTGACACGACTTATGCCAGGTCTCAGCACACCTTTCTCCCATCTGACGGTGAGGGGTGGCAGAAGGGGGCTGGGGAAAAGCAGCCCCAAGCAATGGGGGTGGCGTAAGAGAAAGGAGGGGATGTGTGTCCCCAGGGCTGGGGGCAGAGAAGGGGTTATGGTGCTTCGCTCCGGAGGTGGGAATCATCAGCTGCCCCGAGCCCGGCAGCAGTGGGGTCAGTGCCTTCCTCTTTCCATCAATGGCAGCGTTGGAAGAGGGACAAGGGGGTGACAATCCATGAGCAGATAAGGAAACCTGCTCAGTGATGCTCATCCCGCGGGATAAGCGATAGCCAACCAGCGGGCTTGGGGGGGGGATTCGCTTTTGGCGTTAAAGCCATGTCCTGCTGCCACCCTTCCCACCGCGGTCCCCATCTCCCACCACCTTCAGCAGCAACGGAGCGTCATCATCCTCCTCCTTTAGTGTGGGCTCCCCCAGACCCTTTTGGGGGCCACAAGCTCCCTGTCAGGAGCCATCGGGGCCAAAAAGGGGTTCATGGAGGCCAGGGGGTGTCAGGGAGAGCGTGGCAGCACGGGGCCGGCACAGACCCTGGGAGGGGGGTTGGACAGGGGCTGGTTTCAGCTCCTCTGGCCACACGTGGCCGCAGGACAAGGGATGCTGCGACCCCTCCTTATGCATGATGGGAAGATCCCAGCCCAGGATCCCCTGGCATCCAAACCACCACTCCAGGGGTGCAGCCAGGGGCCCCCAGCACCCAAACCACCACCCCAGGGGTGCAGCCAGGGGCCCCCAGCACCCAAACCACCACTCCAGGGGTGCAGCCAGGGGCCCCCAGCACCCAAACCACCACCCCAGGGGTGCAGCCAGGGATCCCCAGCACCCAAACCACCACCCCAGGGGTGCAGCCAACACCTCCAGGGACCCAAGGAGGAGGAGCAGGGGTTCAGCCAAGCCCCTCCCACATGGACTCCAGCCTTTCTGGCACTGAGAAAGTCCCTGCTTTCTCAGGGAAGGTGAGCTGGCAGCAGTCCCTGGGGGGGCTGCGGGGATGCCAAGGGGGAGTTGGGCAGGGAGGAGGCAGCTGAAGGGCCCCTGGGCTGGGACAACAGAGGGGGCTGTGCCCTGACTCATCCACCACTGCCTTTCCCAGATCAGGCAGCTGGAAGATGCCGTCGGAAAGCTGGAGGTAGCTGGAGCCAACTGGAAAGGGGATGTCAGCGAGCAGATCACCCTGCAACTGGGGTAAAAGGACGGGACAGGGTTTCCTACCCTGCAGGAGGAGCACGGGGGGACAAGGGACACCCCCTGAGTGGCCCTGTGGAGGCTAAGCCTGCCTGTGCCCCTGTCTCACTGACCAGGTCCACGCTGCAGGAGATGAGGCGTAAGCTGAAGGAGCTGGAAGAGCAGCAGGAGATGACCAAGGCCACGCTGGAGCGGTTGGTGGCCAAGACGGCTGATGAGCTGCAGGAGCAGGTGAGGTCCAGGGGCAGCGCTCCCACCGCCACAGCTCGGTGGGGTGGTCCTGGAGGGGTTTCCAGCCACATCCCCTGGCTGGCTGGGGCCATCGAGCCTCCACAGCACCCGGATTTGTTGACTGCATCCACCTCATCTCAGAGCCGACTCCTTCTCCCCTTCCTGCAGCTGGGCGAGCCGAGGGCGATGGTGGCGAGCACAGGGCAGGAGCAGGCAGAGGCGCAGGCAGCGTGCCCCGTCTGCAGCGGGGACATCAGCAAGCAGGTGGGGCAGCTCCTGCAGTGCTACGAGAAGCTCCAGGAGGTGGTGGACGATTTCATGTCGCGGCAGGCAGTGGGCAAGGTGGTAAGGCAGCTGCCAGGGAGGAGCCAGGTAAGGAGATGCCGGCATGGAGGGCTTGGGAGGGGGTTGCCAGCACCCCCCCAGCTGGTTGTGCTTTGCTGTAATGTGGGGGAGCCCCTCACCGCCTCCCAGATTAGTTGGTACAAGTGAGCAGCATGGAAGGAAATTAAAGCCTTGATGCAAATGTCCTGTTGGCACTGAGAGCCCATGGCCACCGGGCAAGTAACCTGGGTCTGTCCCCATGGGGGCTGCCAGCCCCGCCTTGCACAGCACCACCTTGTCATCTTCCTCCCTGAAGCAGGACGAGGAGCTGCTGAAGCGCATCCAGGCCACCATCACGCAGGTGCAAGGGGACTACGAGAAGGTCAACTCTGTCACCGGGAACCTCCTGAATGACCGTCACCAGAAGGAGAAAGATAGCGAGGTAGGTGGCTGAAACCCCCTCAGGGTCAGAGTATCTTCCAGGCAGACCCCAGGCTGGGGACCACAAGGGATTTGTCTGCACCCCCCCAAACCTTGCAGCCCTGTGGAGGTTCAATGTACCTTTCCTGGAGGTTTGGGTGAGGTGGGGGGAGCGGGGGTTGCTCAGCTGGCCAGGAGGCAGCTCCAACCCTGCCACGGTGTCATGGGATGCTTTTCTGTGTTGGAAGGCTCTGTTCTGGTCCCTGGAGAGGCTGGAGAAGGAGAAAGCGAACAAGGAAGACCTGGTGCTGGGAATTGATGTGGTATGGCCTTGGGGGGTCCTGGCACCACCCAAGGGGGTGCTGGGCAGGGTGACAAACACCCCTTGTGCCTTGGGGGCTCAGTGGCAGAACTGGCCTGGGGGAGGGAGGATTTCCAGACTGGCTGTGGCTCCTTCCCCAGGTGCCTCTGTCTTCCCCTGGGTCCCTTCAGCTGGTGTGACCAGCCCCACAGGGGTGATGGGGCGAGTGGGGCCACGTAGCCACTTCTCCCTGTCCTCCTGCCACGAGCTGGCCCTGCCCATCATCCCTCCATCCTTTCCTCACTGCTCTCCTGCCTTTCCCCGCTGCTAGAAAGCAGACAAAACCGCCCTGGCCGGCAAAGTGAGTCGCACCCAGTTTGACGCGAGCATGGAGCGGCTGAATGAGATGATCCAGGAGACGCTGAGCCGGGTGACAGGGCAGGAGCAGGGCTGGCACCAGGTCCAGTGGCAGCTCAGTGAAGAGATGGACTCCGAGGTGAGGGGTGGCACGTCCCCGCTGCGCAAAACTGGCACCTTCGGGGCTTGGCAGCCTAAGGCAGCATCCCTCTGAGGATCCCCCCTCCTGGCTTTTCATGGGGAACATGATGTCCCAGCCCGGGGCAGCTGGCTGAGGGTGTGTGTCTGTCCGTAGCTGGACCGCCTGGAGCTGGGGCCTTTCCGGCAGCAGCTGGAGGAGCACTGGAGGAGCATCCTGGAGCAGCTCAAGGAGAAGGAGCCGCTGACGGAGGCTGACGATGCAGCTGGGATGAAGAAGTGAGTGCGATGGGGGTGGCGATGGCTTCTCCTCCCACCGGTAGCAGGTTCCCGATGTTAAAGGAGGCACGAGGAGGGGGACCTGCAGGATGGAGGCCTCCCGAACCAAAACTGGGATGTGGGTGCAAAGGTTTTCTGGAGCAAGGGTGGGGAACGGCGACTCGTCCCCCTGGGCAGGGGTGTGACACGCGGTGCCGCAGAGCTGGGTTGTGACCTGCCCTCCTGGCGAGGGGCAGGGGGGTAATTAGCGCTGACGAAGTGATGAAACCGGTGTGAGGGCTGGTTGGGATGGCAGCTACGGGTGCCTGCGCCCTTCGCCTCCCATCCCTGCCTGCCCTGGGCAGCCACAGGCAGCTGCCAGGTTTCGGAGGTGCCCACAGGGCCGAGGCGAGCGTGTCCCTGTCCTCGGGGCAGCTGTGACAAAACTCATCCTGAAAAATGTGGGAATCCTGCATCCCCCAGGCCCAGCATTTGTACCCCAGCAAGAGGTACAGGAACACCCCCATTCTGTCCTTGCTGGTACCCCCAGTTCCCATGTTGTGCCTTGGAGAGGGCGCATTGATAGAGGTAGGGTAAGTTGTAATTGGAGCGTTTTCAGGTGCGTAATCCATTGTAGGCCTTTTCCTGTTGTTATGGAGCCCGGAAAGTCAAAGGTGGCACATTGTAAATCTTCAGAACGAGCAACCATATTTTCCCATAGCTGTTGCTTCCAGCAGACGAGGATCGTATCAGGTTCCTTTCCAAAGTGTAACAGAGCCAAAACAGCAACAATGGTGACAAAAGCAGCTTTGTTGGTATTTTGGCAAGCCCAGGCTAAGGGCACGGGCTTACCATGTGTGCCTTGGAACAGGATGCCTACTGTCCCATGTTCAGAAATGAAGCAGCCTGCTGCGACTGACTGTGTCGGGTCCCATCGCTGCAACGGCTGCTGCTGTCATAAGATAGCCTGTATGAGTTCCAAATTGTTTTGACACTCTTTCGTGAGTGTTCTGGGCTCCCACAGGTGTTCGCCTTTTAGTAGTTCATAAAAGGGTTTCATAAATCCCAAGGGGATGCAGACAAAGGTGCGGAGCCACTGTAAGGCCCCAACTAATTTCTGAGCGTCATGGAGAGTGGCAACGCTCGGGGTGAGAGCCACTGGCTGCGGACTTATGTTGTTCCCTGTCAACATCATGCCCAGGTATTGTAATCGCGTACCACGTTGAATTTTTGCTTCGGCAATGCTCAGATTATGTCGTTGAAGTAAGGCCTTGGCGCGTTGGAACAGGTGTTCTACCTGCTGTTCTGTAGGTGCCGCTAGTAGTATGTCGTCCATATAGTGTATTACATGGTGGTTAGGCTCACCTTCTCTTAAGGGTGCGATGGCCCTGGCCACGTATAGCTGGCAAATGACAGGCGAGTTCTTCATACCCTGTCCCCCGCTTGATGGAGGTCCAAGCGGGCTCCTTCTTCTCCAATTTGGCTACGTCCATAAAGGCCTGTTTGCCAGCTTCGGTAGCGGCCGTGAATTCTCTGGGCCGCAGTCGTAACTGAGCCGGCATCGTTGCAAAAGCACCCCGCCCTAATAGGCGGTCATGGGTAGGCCCGTGTAAGGGGTGCTGTTGATTGGCGGCCGCATGGACTACAGCAGTAACTCGGCTTCCCCATGCCTCCTTCCACAGCAAATACATTGCTGGTTTTAACACCGCTTTCGCCAGCTGTCGCATGTCAGAGGGGGTCAGTGGCAATGCCAAAATGGTTTCTAAGAGCAAAGTTGTTTCTGGGTGTCCTAAGCCGTGTTCAGCAACTGCCTTAAATAGGGTTTGCACGGCCTTCGCGTCAAGCGGATACCACTCCTGCTGCCCTGTGGGGGTAACCCTGACTGGGTAGGCATGTATTGCTGCAGGCTCAAGCTTCACCCCCGACATAATGCACTCCTTGGCTATACGTTGCCAATCTGTGGGTGTCCTCGGCGCAGGGGATGGCGCCAAGCCCCCCCCCACCAGCCGCCTGTTCTAACTGCAGCGGATAGTTTAGCCAGTTCCGTCGTCAGCCCTTTCATTCCCTCCGGGCGGCTCTAACCATCAGTGGACCTCCCGCTGGTTGGGCCGCGCCCCCCAACCTCCCTCATGCTTCCATTTTTGGTCATGTTCTGCTTCGTCGCTCTCCGATTCGCCATCCGACCCTATCCGGGTCCTTGGCTCCCGCCAATGAGCGAACGGGTCGCTCAGTTCCCTTATATGGCGAGGCTCTGCCGGCCCCACTGCACTCCATGGCGGGCACGCACGGGGGTTTGAGGAGCGCCCGGCAACCAATCAAGGAGCGAGTCCTGCCCAGGTTGCCCTCCTTGGCCCGGCCCTTGGGCGACTTGCCCCTGCTCTTGTGGTTGCCTGACCGCCCCCATATCCACCCCCGAACGCTGCACGCTGCGTGTTCGCGCGCCCCTTTTCTGCTGATTCTTGTTTACGCACGTCGGTCTCCACCCTCTGCATCTCCTCCCAAGGGTACACAGGGGGGGTGCTGGGGGCGCAGACGGGATCGCACCCTTCTTCCCCTGTTCTCCGCCCCCGTCTCCCCCCCGATGGCTTGCCTTCTATGGGCCACGCCTCTAGCTTCCCTACTATGTCTTCCCCCTCCTCATCGTCAGAGCTCGCCGTGAGCTCCTCCGTTTGGGTGGTCTCCTCCGCGAGACCCCGCAGACCCTTCTTCGCATCGCGCCATGCCTGTTGCTCCTCCGGGGTAGCTATCATCATCGCGTTTGCCTTCCCCCAAGCCACTAAGTGCTCTGGCCTTCCCAGCTTGGCCTGCTCCGTCAGCACCGCCTCTATCTGCGGCCAGAGCCCCGGCTTCGTGCCGTCTATTGGCTCCGGCAACACGCCGAGCCCCATCAAATTTTGTAGCATAGCTTTCAGTGTCTTCGACTTCACAGAAGCCTTATGTTGCTTGCCCCATCTTTTCAGTACCTGAATTATGGCATCCATGGCGCGCTGGCCGCGGAGTCTCCCGTCCTGCGTGGAGCTCCTCCACCCCCTGCTGGGCACCGACGACGGTAACTGTAGATCACGTCGGGGCCACCACTTATTGTAGCCGGCTCTGCATCTTTAAGCCTGCCTATCCACCTGTTGGTGGCGCTCAGGTCGCAGGGCCAGATACCGCAGGGGGTTAAGACCTTCTCGGGGACATCAGTACAGACACCAACGTGGTGGTTACAAAACGTCAGTTTATTGAACTGCCCAACTTGCACATATATGCTCGCTAAGCACCTCCTCCGTGGGTGCGCCTTCGGCATTACAGGCCTACCCATTACCTTATTTAGTAACAAAGGAAAGAAGGGGAGGTTGTAACTACTCTTTCCGTACATCGCGAGATCTTCCGAGTGCCATTCCCTAGAGTGGTCCTTATAATTGCTTCCATCCCACCCCTCAGCCTGACTCACTCACCCAGCTGTGCTTGCGCTCCAGGCATTCCCAGTCACTGAGCTGTGGGAATGCTACTGGATCAGCCTGCTGTGCGGGATGGGGAGTTTCGTGTAGGACTTCTCTGACCCAGGAGGGCAGAAATCAATATTCAGACAGGCGATGGCTTGTGTTCTCGTGCTGCTCAAGTATTATATTGAAGTAGGTTATCTTAAAGGGGAGAAGTCTTGCTAGCCAGGGTGTCCAAAACTTGGCGCTTGAGAAGCCTCTGTGGCTAGAATCCTGGCAAGACCTGAGCTTACAAAGAGGAGAGGCACAAAGTGCGTTGGTAGGACACTTTGCTGCACTCCCCGTAGAGAGCATAAAATCTGGGGGGTGCAGGTGGGCCAGGGAAGTGTTACAAAATGCTGGATGTTCCTCTTTGCTTCAGTGGTTGGATCAGCCCAGATTATCACCGAATGACACGTGCATGCCCATCACCGTGTCCTGTCCGTGCTGGAGTTTTTGTACCGCATTCCCTGTGTAAACCAGCACCTCTGGCAGGCGAGAGGTTTGGCTTATGGACAGCAAGTCCCTGGCCCGTATCAGAGGCTGGTTGCTGTTCGGTGCAAGTCTGAAGACTGTGTTACGTCTGGACACTCTCAGTGCATCCTAGTTCATCTCTCTGTTATTTTTTATAGTGCTGCTGGAAGCCTTTCAGGATAAAGGACAAAGCCTGCTACACATGTAGTTTTTCCATGAACCATGTCAGTGCAAAAGTAGAGTCAGGAGGGAGTGGAACCTTATTTCCCAGTACATCTCTTCCCTGTGTGTCGGATAGCACAGCTCATCCATGCATCCTTTTGCTTCAAATTGTTGATTGCACTGAGCTTGTAGAACTGAGTTTGAACTGAATTTTGTCCTGCTCTTTCCATTAATCCACTTAAAAAAAAAAAAAAACACCAGCAAATTTGCTCCTGTAAATTTCCTTAAGCTTTCTTTGCCTGAGCAGATATTATTAAGGTGCTTATGCCCTCTGAAAGAGCCTTGTGTGTTTGGTGATACGAGAGAAAGCAAGCAAGCTGCAGTGCGAGTCACAAATCCTTCAGATGAATTAGTGAGTCCAGCAGGTGAAAAATTGCACCTGGTAAAGCATGTGCCCTTTGAGAGGTGTTGCTCAGAGAAGTCCCTTTGTTGTTCCCAGTCATGAAATACCATTTTTTTTTAAATTCCAAGTCCTGTTCTGGAGCACAAAGAAAGTCACTGACGTTTCCCATAAACTAGGTGCTGCTTTGTAGCTCTCCTTGCACAGGGATCTGTGAACTATTTGGATTTGCTTACTGTGTCTGAGGTCAGTACGAGGTGCCCACAGAAACTGAGAGTTTCATCTTTACGCAGCAGTGCTATTCATTTAAGGAGGAAAACAATGGTTAAATGAGTGGTTCCCCACTGAGGTGGGTGTCAGGGTAATGTAAAGCACGTGCCTGTATCTGTGCACCAGTAAGACACAGTTAAGGGCCTCTTGTGTGGTGGAGCTGTTGCGGTTTGACTCAAGGCTAACTGACCTGGGCTTTTATTTTTCTTCTTTAGTGATGATGGCCAAGGAGAAACCGCCAATAACTGTGGTTGGAGACGTTGGAGGAAGAATTGCCATCATTGTGGTATGGGTGTGATGGAGAGGAGCGGGGGGGTGGCTTCCTCCCAGCATCTTTTCTTGAGCTGCTTTATCCCAGAGGGTAGGAGGGACTGCTGGTGTAGGGGTGGGAACAGGATTGTTACCACTGTTTTCTCCAGTTTTGCTGGTGGCTTTGGTTATTTCAGCTTTCTGCTGAAAACCCTTCGTATTTCAGTGCTTTAAGCTCTGAAATCTCCTTGCTCCCTTGAATCTACAAATATCAGATGTGTACAAATACTCAACAAATCCAGGACATGCAGAGAAATCTCCTGAAGTATTTAAAAAAAAAAAAAAACCAAACAAACCAACCAACCATAAAAAAAGCTCACTGAGCTTTTCTTACATGCTGTGCCATGCTGCAGTGTAACTAATCAACATGCAGCTGCTATCACTGTGAAAAAAAATACCTTGCTGAAGATAAGCTCTGTTTGCCTGTGAGCATGTGCAGGGACTAGTTTGTTTCCAAGACACAATATTTGTTCTGCACACTAGCAAAAGGGTCTGTAAATTGGGGAAACGGTGTCCACAGATTTAAGTTGTGCACGTGGCTGTGCTTGAATCTCAACAGCAGCTGAAGTAGCCAGGGATTATATTCTTTTTGGCTATGTTTGTGGCCAAAGCTGCAGTACCTTGCAGATCCACTCCTGCCCTGCAGGCATGGTAAACTTCTGGTTTTGGTGTTATTTCTGTCTCTTCTCAGGATGACATCATCGATGATGTGGAAAGCTTTGTAGCTGCTGCAGAGATCCTGAAAGAGCGTGGAGCCTACAAGATTTCTGTGATGGCTACTCACGGGCTCCTGTCAGCAGATGTCCCCCGTCTCATAGAGGAATCCTCCATCGATGAGGTGCGTCTGCTTTCTGGGCTTGTGTCTTGAGATGGTGCCGCCATGGTGGGTGGGGGATGCTGAGCTTGTGCCTGTGGGTCCCCAAAAGGGGCAGGAGCAGCCTTGTGTGGCAGAGAAGAGGCAGAGCAGGCTGGCAAGGCTGTGTGAGGAGGACCAGCCCTGCCTGCGGGAGAAACCCATCTGCCGCTGTGTCCCCAACAGAGAGGAGGTCCGGCCAGCCCGCGCCAAGCTGGATGAGTTGCTGGGACGAGGCTCCATGACCAGAACCCTGGAAGTGCCAGACCTGGGAGAGCGCCGGGAGGTCAAACTGGCGAAGGAGTACCAAAAGCAGCTGGGTGAGCAGAGCCAGGGACGCTGGGAAGGGCTGCAGAGGTGGCAGCGTTGGCCTGGGCGAGCAAGATTGATTTCTACTGCCCTTACAGGGGAAATGCCCTTCTGCCCTCGCGGCAGCCTGGCAGCATTTGCACAGGAGCTGTAACTTGGCTGCCTTTGGCCGTGGGCTGATTCCCAACAAAAGTTTTTCACAGCCACTCTAGGAGGCCCCTTGCTCGCCGGTTTCTGGGCAAGACGTTTCCAGCGGTGTTTTCCCAGAGGCAGCACTGTCAGTGGGAATTGCAGGGGGGGAGGAGGAGGAGGGCTGGAGTCTTTGCCGTTGGCTGCTCCTCTGGGCGCTGACTCAAGGCCGCTTGTCTGAACAGAGAAGGAAGAGGGTCGGCACAAGGACGATTTTGTGTTTGGAGCATACCAGCCCACGGTGGCCTCCACAGCCAAGGGCCGGCCGGCGAGAAGGCAGCCTCTGAGGTATTGTGCTCTCTGTGTGTCTGTAGCTGCAGCCAGCGGGCACGCTGCCCCTGCAGCAGAGCGGGCAGGGTCCCCGGTGTCCCTTCGCAGACAGGGATGCGACTGCTTCTCCTCACAGCAGGTTTTCAGCTGAGAAGAACAACAAACTTAAAGCAGAGCCCCTCTCCAAAGCGCCTCTGTCAGCCAGCCAGAACCCCGCATGGGGCCGCAGAAATAGAAGTGGCTGGCTGGGCTTGAAACGTGAAGAATTTTTTGATTTGGAGCTGTCGTCTCCAGCAAAGGCCAGTCCTGCAGGGAGCTCCCCCAGCCCTGCCGCAGCTGGGCAGCCCGGCCCCGCCAGACAGCTCCTGGCTGCAGAGGAGGCAGCCGCTAAAACTGACCCGGTGGAGGAGGAGGAGGACTGGCTGAGTGCTGCCTTGGCTCGGAAAAAAGCCCAAGCGCAGGCGAAGGCCCAGGAGAGGACCGCCAAGCCCTCCGAAGTCCCAGGCGAAGGGCTGAATCCCGGCTCTCCTGTCAGGTAAAGGCGTGGTTGATGGCCGCAGCGCTCCCATCTGCTCCGCGTGTAGCTGCTCCAGCAGGAGCTCTCAGAAACCCTGGGCTCGGATCTGAGAAATGAATTTTAAGCACTGTCTTGTCTCGGGTTGGGGTAATAACGTGGGGCTGTGTCCCAGTGATCCAGCGCGCAGTCCCCTCCCACCTCTGGGCTCTCCTGCCGGTTGTAGCCAAGAGGACACACAGTGCCGTGGGTCCCGCGGAGCTGTCCTGGATCAGCACACCCCCACGAGCTCCTCCCTGTGCTCCTCGTTGCTGCCTTCATTCCCCTTCCTTCCTCCTAGTTGAGGCAAAGCACCTCCTCCAGCTGAGTCGACACGGAGCCAGGTCCAGACTTGTGCCACTGAAGGGGACTCTGAAACGAATTGCAGACAGAGAGCCCTGTGGCGTGGGCAGGGCTGTGTTGGCTGGGGCTGGTGCTGCCCAGGGGAAGGGGTGGATGCAGCAAGGAGAAACAGCGGTGAGGGAGGTTTTGAGGTGTCTTTGCTCCCCCTGCAGCCCAAAGGCTGAATCCTGCCACAGCTGAGTGGGACAGAGGCTTTCCCCTGCCAGGCAGGAACTGGTATTGGGGGAGAGGATCTTGTCTTTCCTCGCCTCCTTGGCTCTCCCACATTGGATGCTTTTTGGTTGCAGCCCGCCAGCAGCCTCCCCAGGAGCACAGCCACAGGCAGCCGCCGTGCCGGACAAGGCAGCGAGCACACGCAGCTCCAGGTAAGGCCGCCTTCGCGTTTCAGGCGTGCTCCACGGGAGGGGCGTCACAGTGGGACGGCCAAGCTTTAAACTCCCCGAAATGCCGAGCAGGAGAATGTCTGCGTGCTTCTCCCTGAGCTGCGGCGCTGCTGTGCATCACTCGTGTCTCTGTGCCCACGCAGGCCACCGCTCCCCTGGCTCAGCACCGCGGAACAAGCCTCATGTCGTGGTGTGGTGGGGACACGGTGCTGGGGCGCACTGAGCTCCGCAGCGCTGCCTGTGGGGTTTGAGAGGGCTGCCGGGGACTTGCTCTCTCTGAGCAATGGGTGGGCCTAAGTTCGTGCTGCCCCAACACTCGTGCCGCTAGCGCTGTGTGCAGGCAGACCCCCTCCTGCCCTCGGCTGAGGCTGAGCATCGCTTCAGAGGCCACTGCAAGTGGCTGAGGGGACCCAGCCTCCTCCCTAGTTGAGGGAGAGGGAGGAGGAGCCGTGCTTTGCCCCCAGACTTACTCTGCAGAGCAGAGTCCCTGCCACTGTGCGTGGGGTGGGGTAGGGGTGCGGGTCTGGACAAGCCTGTCTGAGCCTCCGTCCCCATCCCCAGCTGCCAGAGCGGGGCAGGACCCTTCTCGCTCTGCCGAGGAGACCCAGGCCCTCATCCCTCTGGGAGGGAATGGTTCCCCTTGGCCTGTCTGAATCACAGACTTGTTGACTTTCAGTCCCCGCAGCCTTGTTCCCAGGAGAGCATTCCCAGGAGAGCAGGAGACGCAGCGCCCTGCCCCGCTGGCTCAGGTAGGTCTGCTGGGCCTGTGCCCCTGAGAGGTGCAGGATCAGGGTGGTGATCGTGAGCCCTCCCCTGCCAACTCATCGTCACCCAGCTCTGCCCGTGTTCCCTGGGCAGGAGGATGGCTGTGCCCCGCTTTGCAGCCCTGGGAGCCTGTGTTCATGGAGGCAAAGGCTTTGGAGAGCCCTGAGATGCCACCAGTTGTATTTGTCAGGCCAAAGCGTGTGTGCTGTGGCTGCTTTGTAAATCGTGTGCATTGACAAGCCTGCATTGCCTGAGCAGTGTTGACAGAGTTCCCCAGGCATCTCTGTCTCCTATTAATGAGACATCAGAGGCTGCAGCTGACGAAGGGCTTTCTCTTCAGCTGGTTTTCCCCAGTCTGGTGGTGAAGATGCTCTGAGCTTGTTTCTAGACAAGTGAAGGGGAATCGTAGCCTGTGACAGGGAGGGCAGCTCTTGCTTGGACTTCGAAGCCTCCATTTCTGATGGAGCTGGACCTCCCGGCCCGGCCCTGGTGGCAGGACACACGCTGTCTCCCAGAGGCCTCGCAAGGTCTTCTCCTCGAGTCTGTCCCCAGAGAAGGAAGAGCCCAGCGTGCTTGTGTCTGGGGTAGGGGCTGCCGAGTGTCACCTGGGCAGCAGTGGGGTTGGGCTGGAGATGTGTAGAGGAGGGACTGCAGGAGGCTGGGGCTGGGTGGCCGTTCCCGGGCTGGGAGGAGGTGCTCTCCTCAGGGCTTTACCTCCCCGAGAGCGTCCCTGTGTGTACGCAAGTTAGCACAGCCGGGGCACAGCTGCGGGCAAGGCACGTGCCTGCCTTTGGGGGCTGAGGGTCCCACCAGAAAGCCCCCGATGCTGAAGGGCCTGGGTCTTTTCTCTCTGTCCCTGTAGGCTGAGTCCCCAGCCCTGGGCTTGCTGCTATGAGAGGAGGCTGGGGGCTCCCGCTGCCCAGCCCCATGAGGATGCAACGGACTGTCAGGCAAGGCAGCAGCCATGGCCCCACTCAGCCTGTCGCAGCTGCTGGACATCGCCATCGGGACGCCCCAGGTCGGGGCAGTCAACTTCCCGGCGCTGCACAGCCTGCTGCAGGCCATGCTGAGGCACCTGGGCCTGCAGGACCTGCCTGCCCTGGGCCAAGGGCACAGCCCGACCCCCCTCCTGGGGCGGGACCAGCCCCCCAAGGCACCCCCGAGAGAAGAAGGGGGACAGGGCGGAGGCCCAGGCACAGAGTCGCTCACCCCTGCGAAGGACCCGCTGCAGGGGACTGTGAGCACTCCCCAGGACGCCTCCGTGGCTGCTGACGCGGGGCAGATGAAGGCAAAGACTGAAGAGAATGAGAGCAGCATCTCCAAGGTAGAGGCTCTTCCTCGTTCCCTGGGTGCCCCCCCGTGAGACACCCCCTCCTCTGGGGTCTGCACCACCATTGTGGTGCCCTTAGGTCTGGTTTAAGCCTGAGCTCGAGGTGGTATGTGGGGCTTCACTGTGGGAAAGGGATGGGGTTTTGGGGAGAAAGAGCTGGGGCTGAAATGCTGCTCCACTTGCTCTGGGTTCTCCCCAAGTTGCCATCAGCAAGTCGTGGGTCCAGTACAGCACCCGGTGCCCTTGGCTCCACCAGCCAAAGGCTCAGCACCTGTGGAGATCCAGCCCTACCACTCTCCATCCCTCCCTTCCCCACTCCTGAGCCACAGCCAGGTACGGCACCCGCTCCTCAGGCAGCTGAGAGGCTCCATCAGCACCTCATGGGCCTCATCTCCCAGCCCAAATCCCCTTGGCTTGCCCAAGGGCTAGACCCAGCACTGGTGGGGACCGGAGAGGGGCCTCATCCTGCACAACGCTGAGCTGTTTGGGGCTGTGAGCATCCCCAGTGGGAAGAAATAAGCTCAGGTTCAAGGAAACGGTCACCTTGGGTGCTGCAGGGCCGGATCCTGCTGGGGCTGGGACATGTAGGGAGAAGGCAGCAGGGAGGGTTTCCCCGGGTGGCTGAGCTCACCCTCCTCGGAGCAGGCCCCTGCTTGATCACTCCCCGCTTCGTTAGCCGCGGTTGCCGCTGCCCTCGCGGGCCAGGCTGTGGTTGAGAGGGTGGCAGCAGCTCTTTGCCCTTTGGATCGGCTTCAGTAGTCTTGCACAGAGCCTGGTGTGGGGAGGCAGGGCTGGATCTGTCCCCGCTTACTTGGGCTGTGCAGTGGGCCCCCCCCGGGGCAGGGTTGGGGGGGGTCTCTGGGGAGTTGCTGCCCCTTCTTGGCTGCTGAAGGTGTGATGAATGGTAAGTGCTGCCCGCAGTGCAGTGCCCCCGGGACTCACCCCCGCCACTCCCCTCTCTCAGGCCGTGGCGCTCTCCCAGGATCTCCTCGAGGAGATCGGCGGGATGAAGGCGGCGCAGTCCCACATGGAGGAGGACATTCGGATGATCCAGGAGACGCTTGGCATGGTGAGCTGCTGTCGGTGTCCCCAGGAGGCAGCTGGGCCCTCACCCCCCCTCCCTGCCTCTGTGTCACCCTGCTACCCCTGCCCCACGGCCCTGGGTGTCACCCGGCGTGAAGGGTGCCAGGAGGGAAGAGCAGGAAGGGTGTCCCAAGGCTGAAGAGGTAACTGCATGCACCAACCAAAGTGACGCGAAGACATTTTTTAACTAAACAGCTGTAAAGAAAGAAACATGGGTGCTAAGAAGGAGAGGAGATAAAGATCTACCCATGCAACACAGCCACAACCCTGCCTGGCATCCCTCTGTCCTGTGCCCAAGTTAATTTTTGGATGCTCCTTTTCAATCCTGCTCCTGTGTCTGGGCTGCCATCCCTCTCCTTGTCCCGCTCCAGGGGAATCTCCAGGACGCTGCCGGCCAGCTGCCAGCCCTCCGTGACCAGACGGCGTTGGACAGTGACATGGTACGGCCGCGCGCACGCCCGGATCCTGCTCCGGGACGGAGGCGGCTGCGTGGCCGGGGCACCGGTGCACCCAGTCCCTCGGTGTCAGGGCACGGTGCCAGCAGGGCTGGGCAGCGATGCTGGAGGGGGTCAGTGCTCCTGTGGGTGCCATCTCACCCGGCTACGTGGCCAGGGTGGACCCCCTAATCCCTTTTTTCCCCAGAAAAATCTGAAGGAAAGGCTGAGCCTCTACCCAGCCCCGGAGGAGGTGAGCAACATGGTGCGCTGGGAGGTGCTGGAGGATTGCCTGGTGGGCAGTCTCTGCCTTTGGGGTACTTGAGTTTGGCTCCGTGAGCTGGGGGGTTTGAGGACAGGGCGGGTGGCCCTTGCTGCTGCACTTCCGCCCATAAACCTGCTCCCCTTTGCCTCCTCTTCGCAGGATGGCAGTGAGGGCCAGGCTGCCCCCGCCGAGCCCCCCACTGCAGACATGGACGCCCCGCATGGGGCAAGCTCAGCGCTGGGACTGAGGGACCAGGGACACAGCCTGCACCCGGGACCAGCAAGGGGACTCCACAGGGGCAGCCTGGCTCCCCGGGGACGCAGAGAGCACCAGTGGCCCCTGAGAAGGGGGCAGGTGCTTCGTCAGATAAGACAAAGTCTTCTGATGCCCATGCCCCCACCCTGGGGACACAGCCAGGATCCCCTGGCATCAAGACCCCTATGCTGGGGAAAGAGTCAGGGGCCCCTGACACCCAGACGTTCACCCCAGGGGCACAGCCAGGGTACTCTTGACACCCAGAGCCTTACCCCAGGGGTGCAGCCAAGTACCTCCAGCACCCAAACCACCACCCCAGGGGTGCAGCCAACACCTCCAGGGACCCAGGGAGGAGGAGCAGGGGTTCACCCAAGCCCCTCCCCCATGCACTCCAGCCTTTCCGGCACTGAGAAAGTCCCTGCTTTCTCAGGGAAGGCGAGCTGGCAGCAGTCCCTGGGGGGGGGCTGCGGGGATGCCAGGGGTGGTTTGGGTGGGGAGGAGGCAGCTGAAGGGCCCCTGGGCTGGGACAACAGAGGGGGCTGTGCCCTGACTCATCCACCACTGCCAGGTGCATTGTTTGGAGTCGATAGAAAGGGGGGTGGGTGGCAGAGCAAGTGGCTTGGGAGGTCAGGGCCTGGGGCTGAGCAGTGTCCTGGGCCTGGGGGGAAAGGAGGTGGTGGCCAGCGAGCCCCCACCCATGGCCCTCCTGCAGTGGGGGACACTGAAAAGTCATCACCACCCCCCCCACCCCCCTCCCCACCTCAGAGCAGGGTTTGCCTAAAAGCCTGGCAGCCCTGCTATCAAAGGGCTGCCTGCAGGGCTGAGGCCTGGGGGCCTCATCACATGGGTGGGTGATGGGGCTGGGGAGGGGGACACAAGCTGCCAGGGGGTGGGTTGCAAACCGCAGTATTTTGTGAGGGTGCAGGATGGGGTTTGGGCTGCACCCCAGGACAATGGGGGTCCTCGTTGTGCTCACGTGGCCCCCCCATGGCTCCGGGGTCTCCCCTTCCCTCTGCTGCCCCCTTGGGGGATGGCAGCAGCAGCTTCTGCAGGCAGAGCGCAGGCAGCACGTGGGACTCGGTGCAGCCTCCTGGGGGGGGCCTGTCCCCACTGGTAATGCTGTGGCTTGTGGGGGGCTCACGCCCATTCTCAGTGCCCCTGCAGGGATGTGCTCCCAGCAAAGAGAGAAGGCAGGGGCAGCTGGTGTTAAAAAAGTGATTTTTTTTTTTTTTAATTATTTTTAAATTAATAAAAAACCTTCACCCTGTTTTTTGTTGGGTTTTTTTTGTTTTCTTTTTAGCAAGATTGATTTGAAAACTAAAAAACCTCCCCCCAGCTCCCCCCTCTCTGGGGAAGGGCCATGATTGGCAGTTGCAGGGACAGGAGGGGCATCGCCTTGATAAATCCCCCTATGCCCTGGGGGTGCCGAGGGAGGGAGGATGGGGTTGGGGGGGGGTCTGTGCAAGAAGCCAGGCTGAATTTCCGAAGCCAGAGAAGAGGCGTGTTTGCTCTGGGCACTGCAAAAAGCGTCCAGGAAATCCAGAGCCAGGGATGAGGGGGCCAGTGGCTCTGTGTCTGTGGCCACGATCTGGGGTGCCAACAGCTGCCTCCATTTATTTTTTGTTATTTCCCCCCGGCCCTTCCTTCTCCTGCCCTGCTGCAGGGATGCTGGGGGGGGAGCCACAGGGAAACCCCCCCACCGAGCCACCCCCGTGCTGCTTCCCCTTCTCTCTGGATTTATATACATTAGATATATATTATATACTTAAAAAAAAAAATGGGGGGAGAAAAGACCAGCTAGTGACTCTTGCAGAGGCTCTCATGGGCCGGTGGCCTCCCTGGCAGCATGTCCCGTCTTCCCCCCCCTTAAAAATAATAATAAAACCACAGGGGTGGCGGGGGGATGGTGCGTTGGGGACACAGCATCTGCCCGACCTGACCAACCCAGACCTAGGTTGCCATCCCGTCAGCATCAAACCTCAGCGTTTTCTCTCCAGCCCCAAGACCCTCCCCTTGCTGTTGCTGCACCACTGTGCTGATGGGGCCTGTGCTATTTTAGGGAGTCTTACAGCTTTTCCTGCCGGTCCCGAGTGCTGTCTAGACAGCTTGAGCAGCCCCTGGGCGTAGCTTTAGCACTCCTGAGCCCCCCGCTCTGCCGCTGACTTGGAGGTAAAACTTAGGGGAACTCCAGGGAGGGTTTAGCTTCTTGCCTCAGTGCATCTTGTTCCCATCTCTTAATCTCTCTGCTCCCACTTTGAATTCAGTCCTCCCAGTTTGGAAGACAAGAATACAGACTAGATGCTTTGGTTTTAATGCCTGAAAACAGGTATCTGGTGTCATTTAAAAGAGCGAGTTCTGCTTCCTGCTTGCCCACCCTCATCCTTTCTTGGAAATGGTCTTTGAGTGCCTCACCCAAGGGGGTGCTCTGACCGTGTGACGGTCCGACCTGGAGGTTTCTAAGGGAAAAGAAATTCTTGGAGGAGGACATTCGGATGATCCAGGAGACGCTTGGCATGGTGAGCTGCTGCCGGTGTCCCCAGGAGGCAGCTGGGCCCTCACCCCCCTCCCTGCCTCTGTGTCACCCTGCTACCCCTGCCCCACGGCCCTGGGTGTCACCCGGCGTGAAGGGTGCCAGGAGGGAAGAGCAGGAAGGGTGTCCCAAGGCTGAAGAGGTAACTGCATGCACCAACCAAAGTGACGCGAAGACATTTTTTAACTAAACAGCTGTAAAGAAAGAAACATGGGTGCTAAGAAGGAGAGGAGATAAAGATCTACCCATGCAACACAGCCACAACCCTGCCTGGCATCCCTCTGTCCTGTGCCCAAGTTAATTTTTGGATGCTCCTTTTCAATCCTGCTCCTGTGTCTGGGCTGCCATCCCTCTCCTTGTCCCGCTCCAGGGGAATCTCCAGGACGCTGCCGGCCAGCTGCCGGCCCTCCGTGACCAGACAGCGTTGGACAGTGACATGGTACGGCCGCGCGCACGCCCGGATCCTGCTCCGGGACGGAGGCGGCTGCGTGCCCGGGGCACCGGTGCACCCAGTCCCTCGGTGTCAGGGCACGGTGCCAGCAGGGCTGGGCAGCGATGCTGGAGGGAGTCAGTGCTCCTGTGGGTGCCATCTCACCCGGCTACGTGGCCAGGGTGGACCCCCTAATCCCTTTTTTCCCCAGAAAAATCTGAAGGAAAGGCTGAGCCTCTACCCAGCCCCGGAGGAGGCGAGCAACATGGTGCGCTGGGAGGTGCTGGAGGATTGCCTGGTGGGCAGTCTCTGCCTTTGGGGTACTTGAGTTTGGCTCCGTGAGCTGGGGGGTTTGAGGACAGGGCGGGTGGCCCTTGCCGCTGCACTTCCGCCCATAAACCTGCTCCCCTCTGCCTCCTCTTTGCAGGATGGCAGTGAGGGCCAGGCTGCCCCCGCCGAGCCCCCCACTGCAGACATGGACGCCCCGCATGGGGCAAGCTCAGCGCTGGGACTGAAGGGACCAGGGACACAGCCTGCACCCAGGACCAGCAAAGGGACCAGCAAGGGGACTCCACAGGGGCAGCCTGGCTCCCCGGGGACGCAGAGAGCACCAGTGGCCCCTGAGAAGGGGGCAGGTGCTTCGTCAGATAAGACAAAGACTTCTGATGCCCGTGCCACCACCCTGGGGACACAGCCAGGATCCCCTGGCATCAAGACCCCTACGCTGGGGAAAGAGTCAGGGGCCCCTGACACCCAAACCTCCACCCCAGGGGCACAGCCAGGGTCCTCTGACACCCAGAGCACTACCCCAGGGGTGCAGCCAGGGTTCCCCAGCACCCAAACCACCACCCCAGGGGTGCAGCCAGGGACCCCCAGCACCCAAACCACCACCCCAGGGGTGCAGCCAGGGACCCCCAGCACCCAAACCACCACCCCAGGGGTGCAGCCAGGGTCCTCTGACACCCAGAGCACTACCCCAGGGGTGCAGCCAACACCTCCAGGGACCCAAGGAGGAGGAGCAGGGGTTAGAGATCCCCCTTGACACTGGTCCCAGGGCCACATCCCCTTTGCAAGAGCCGTCCGTGCCCTGGTGATCCTCAGGCTCCTGCAGTGTCTCCGATCGCTACGCAGAGACGGTGGAGGCTCTCCGCCAGATCGGGCAGCTCAGCCACCCCTGTGCCAGCCTGAAGGAGCAGGTGGCCCAGCTGGAAGCCAGCAAGTCAGACCACGCCGAGCTTGAGAAGCTGCGCCTGCTCTTCTCGGAGGGAGGTAGGAGCCCCTGGGGGGGCTGGCAGGGGGGTGTTTGGCATGGGGACACCCTGGGCTGGGGGCTCATTGTGCTCAGAGCCTGGCCTCAAAGGCGAGACCCCCTCACTGACAGCATGTCCCCTCGGACCACATCTAGACAAGGAGAGCATCGCCAGCGTTCTGGCCGACCTCCAGGGCCGGGTGTCCTCGCTGCAGGGCCTGACCAGTGACCTGCAGGGCGAGAATGGGAAGGTGAGCTGGCAGCAGTCCCTGGGGGGGCTGCGGGGATGCCAGGGCGGAGTTGGGCAGGGAGGAGGCGGAGGACATGGAGTTGTTGGAGGCAGAGACATAACTCGGGGTGGTGAGAATCAGGCTGTTCCGGGAGCAGCCCAAGGCTGGGTGGGTGAGGGTGCTGCTGGAGTAGCTGGTGGTGTTGCTCTGCACCCCAGACTGGCACACACGAGAAGCTCAGCAGGGGCAGGTCTTTGCCATCTCTTGGGAAGACACGAGAGAGTGTCCAGGACAGCAGGTCATACGTTGGTTTCCCCTGTGCCCATCCTAGGAGCGGGCAGAGGTGAAGATACGGGTCTGCGCACTGAGAGCCCAGGAGGAGCAGCTGGCGAGAGAGAAAGAGCTGCTGGATGAGGCCTGGCAGGAGCTGAAGGCAGACAGGGAGGAGGTGAATGGGGCTGCGCTGCGCGTCCGGCAGCAGGAGGAGGAGCTGAAAAGCGTGACCAAGGTAAGCGGAGCATCTGCGCTTCCGTTCCCAGCTGCACACGGGCTGGCAGCAAAGCTGGGCTTTCACAGCCCTGCCAAAGCAGGGACAGAAAGCCTGTCCTGGAAGGGGAAGGAGGGGATGCCCAAAGGAGTCGTGCCCCAGGGCAGCGCGGGTCCCTGTCCCCAGCCTCCCCAGCTGCTCTGCCTTGCAGCTCTCCTCCCAGAAGTATGAGGAAGGGCAGCGAGCCCTGCAGGAGGCACACAGGGTCGAGTCGCAGGACCAGTCGAGGCTGCAGTCCCTGCAGTGGCAGTTGGAGCAGGTCAAGCAGCAGCAGGAGCGTCCGCACCAGGCAAATACCCCCTTGCCTTCCCTTGTGGGCCTGGGGCCGCCGTGCCAAGGGCCTGAACCTTTGCCAACAGCTTCTCTCTCTCCCTTTCTCCCCTGGATGGGGCAGGACCAGTCTAGCATGGCTCAGCAGAGGAGCCAGCTCCAACAGCTGCGCCAGGAGCTGTCCAAGAGCCCCATGATGCTGCGGACCACAGGCTGGGACTCCAGTGCCCCTGAGAGTGGCTTCTCCAGCATGCTGTGTAAGGCTTTGTGCTTGCTGCTGGTGGGAAGGGACGTGCTGGGGGGCAGCTGCACTTGTATTCCACTTCTCAGGAGGCTTGGTCCGTTCCTGGGGGCTGTTTTAGTTCCCCTGTATATAAACCTCAGATGGGTGTTGGCCGCCTTGTCCTCTGAAGGAGCTCAGCGAAGCTCTGAGCCAGGGCAGTGCCAGGAGAGGGCAGAGAGGCCAGGAAGGGAGAGGCCGGTGGGTTGAAGCCCATTTGCACTGGGAGCGTGGGGAGGATCCTGCTGCAGGGACACGCAGGCAGCACCCAAAGGGATGCTGTGTCGTCTCCATCTGCGGTTTCTCTGACGGCGGCAGCACCACACAACTGGGCTTCTGTTCCAGGCTTTCCACCTCCCATCGGCAGCCCGGGAGGTATCCAAGAACTCCTGGCCAGGGCCAGCTCCGCCGAGCTCAGTGCCACCCTGGCGATGATGAAGTTCCGAGCCCTGCAGGTGAGTTGGTGGGAGACGGGGGTGGGAAGGGGCTTCAAACCCGCTGGGTGGGAGCAGGGCTGGGTGAAGCCTGATCTGAGCCTGGTAGGAGACAGCCCAGGCTGTGGCTCAGATCATTACTGAGCTGTGGGGCTGGGTGGGCTTGGAGAAGCCCCGGGCACCTAGACGAGTGATGGCAGAAGCAAGGACGGGTGGATCCTCCTCACAGCTGGTCTCAGGCTGATGGAGAACGTCCTCCATGGGGTTGCCCTTGTCCTCGCCCTGTCCGTGGATGGGAGAAGCCAGCTCTGTTGGCCTCTGGCATCATGATGTCCCCGTCTGTCACGGTCCACTCGGTGGACTCGTGATGGTTCGTTTGCTACGATCTCGAAAGTGCAAAATTAAGGCGACCAACACCAAAGGGGATAGCAGTAATCAAACAGTGAAACTTTATTGGGTTGCCTGTGAAGAGGCACGCGATAGTTAGAGATGGGTGAAAGAAAGGAGAAAAGTAAAGTTAAGTTTTAGAGAGAAGAGGGAGAGAGGTTATAGCTACCACCGCTGATCTCACGACGTCCTAACGGTCCCGGGTCCAGCTGATGCTGCGTCGTCGATCGTCGTGGTCCTTGGTGGGGAAGCTTCCAATTTTCGTTGTCCAGAAGTAATCTTTTATGCTTAGTAACACACCTTGCTCCACCTCTGCCTCGGGGGTCTCCGCCCTTCTCAGAATTCAATTATCATATCTCCACCCCTCTCGAGCAAGGCCATCGCGCGGGGGGGAGTATCCGAGGTGTGGTCAGTCTCGGAGGCGGGTAACCTTCAACCAGGAGGTGTGTTTTGGTATTATAATGAAGCAAAGTTCATCTGAGGTTCATGATTTCTTCATCGGTGTTATGGCAACAGTCACGATCCATCTTTTTGACAATGGCTATGCAATTATCACTAACTGCTCTGGCTAGGCCCAGGTACCGAACAATAGCACAACACTCTTTGTACTGCACGGCTCAGGCACCAAAGAACAGCACTGCACTGCCTGCACCACACGGGTCAGTACTCAGGAGAACAGCACAGCACTGGCTGTGCCACACAGTTCTGCATTCAGGAGCCTTTGCACCACATTCCATTCCAGGGGTCGGCAGCTGCGCTCCAAACAGGCTGTTGTCGGGTACCTCACTGTCCATGTCCCTGATGACAATGTTGAGACAATGCTGATCTTCTGACCGACTCTTACACCGTCCTCTCCCGTCAGCCCGACGATTCCCTGCTGGGCCCTTCCCCAGGTGGGGCTGCTCTTTGAGGCTTCCGCTGTGGGTCTTGCTGAGAGTGTGAGGTTGTGGGCTCTGGGCGGGGGGAGCCCCCACACCCCAGGGGGTACCACGGATGGTAGCTGCCCCCTGCTGACTGCAGGAAGGAGGGTTTGGGATGCTTCCCTCCCTCATGAGTGACACCCGGGACTGTCAGCCCCCTTCTGTGGCACTCTCTGATACCCCTTCCATCCATCCCTCTCTTCTCAGGACCACGCTTACTTAGATAATGAGCAGCTCTTCCTGGAGTCCCTGAAGAAAAGCGTCCTACAATGCTCCTTTTGTGCCAGGCTGAAGGGGTGGCGTCCCCAGGCCATGCTCAAGGGATGGCTGAGCAATAAACCGATCTTCACACGATCACCAGAGTTACCGTACTTCTTGAGGCCTGGGTGCTCGGTGGACCTTTCCACAAATCAAGCACAGCAACAGCAGGTTTTTGTGCTGCTTTTATACACAAAAATCAGAGGCTTTTCCAAATACGCCTATTGGATACGGATTGGTTAGTGATTAACATCCTGCATGCTTCTACTACTGCGTGTGCTCAGGGAAAGGGTCTCAACCCGGGCAGCGTCTTCTGAACCTCTGTGTGTGTGTGTGTGTGTGGTTTTTAGTATTATAACGAAGGTAGTTCACTTCCAGGACACTCAAAAGTTAGTTTTATTGCCACGTTAATTAATCGGTTGTTCACTGTGCTAGGTTGTCCAATATTTCATCCCCAGCACAATCCCAGACCTTCTCTTTATGTTCCAGGGTGTTCCACTTGTTTCCTAGGGTTTGGAGATCACAGTCTATCCTGTATGAATTTCTCATCACTAGCGCAGGTTTTCTTGACCACGCTTCAAAGTCCCACTTGCCCGAGCTTCAACCCCTTGGGTGCGGTACCTGTAGCCCCTGGCGCGATCCTTAACCACGGCTACGAGCAGATGTGGACTGTGCCAAGAGCCACGGTGTGTGTGGCCTCCATCTCTGGGGGTGGCAGCAAGGGCCGCTCTGGGCGTGGGGCAGAGGGGCAAGGGCGGAGGGAAGAGCGGGTCCCTGCGGGGCTGTGGGTGGGTTTGTAGTCAGGCGCGGTGCCAGGCAGCCCCGTTGCTCTGGCAGCGGGGGCCTTGCAGGGCCGGCGGTGCGCGGCGCAGCCCCTGTCGCCATGGGAACGGGGGCCTTGGACTGCTGGCGGCGCGCAGCATGGCGGCGCCTTTGCTGAGCGCGGCGCTGCGGGGCGGGCGGACGTTCGGCACGACCGGTGAGGCGCGGGCCGGGGAGCCCCGGTTCCCCGTGAGCGGGCAGTGGGAGGCGTTTGGAGTGTGTGTGTGGCGGGGCGGGGAGCCCTCGGCCGCCTGGGTTCCGCAAGCGTGCTGGCGGGGACGGCTCCGGGAGGGGGGGGTGGCAGCGGCCAGGGACCGCGCTCCCGCTCTCCCGCTCTCCCGCTCTCCCGCTCTCCCGCTCTCCCGCTCTCCCGCTCTCCCGCTCTCCCGCTCTCCCGCTCTCCCGCTCTCCCGCTCTCCCGCTCTCCGCCCGCCCCGGGCGCTCTTGGTCTTGTTTCTCGCTTTCTGTCTAAAGCGGGAACTCTGTCCTCTTCCAGCTGCGCTCTGCAAGCGGGCGGCCCCGCTGGGGCCGATGCCCAGCGAGGAGATTGACGTGGACAACTTGGAAGCGCTGGAAAAATACCGCAGTTTCACTCGCTACTTCAGGCTGGCGGAGAAGGAGAGCAGGAAGCCCCGCTGGTGAAAGACGTACCGGCAGCACACCTGCCGCCCGCCAGGTACTGGTGGGAGGAGCTGCTCCGCGCGAGGTTTTGCTGCTGAAGGTCGGGGCAGCTGTGGTTGGGTTTGCCCCAAAGCCTGCCCTGTAAGGAGCTGATGAGGTGCTTTGGCATGAGGTTGGCCCTTTCCCGGTGCAGAAGTTTGCAGAGTGCAAATGTCTTCAGGGGAAATGGATGTTAGTTTTTTGGAAGGAGGGCGGCTGGCCGGGACCTGCTAAAAGACGTGGAGCAAAGTAAAGTCGTGAGTCCTTGGAACCCCAGTAGTATCAGAGAAAGCAGATGAGGACCCAGAGCTTTAGAGCTGCAGCAAATAATAGCAAATTTGGCTGCTCTGCTGAGCAGGCTCAGAGACCAGAGCTGCTCCCCAGCTGGCAAACCTGCGGGCCTGGGAGTGTGATGGTTGGGGAGGGAGGAGGGAGCAGAAGGGTGGAGGTGCAGAGGGAGGGCAGAGGTGGTAGAATCGAGTCTCTGACATCTCGGAGTTTGTGTCTCTTTCACATGCTCCCTACTGTTTGGCAGGGGTTTTGTGTTTGGGTATTTGGAGATTCATGTTTTTCCCATACATGATTTTTTCACCCCTCTCTGAAGAGCCAAAGACCGACATCAGCCTGCCGCGTGCTAAGCTGCTGCGGGCACAGGAGAGGAAGGAAAGAAAAAAGATCCTGAGGGAGAACCGCCAGAGTGCCGAGATGGAAAGAGCAGCGCGGCTCCGGACTGGTCTGTGCCGCACCACCTCCCTCCCTGCCCCGGCCGCTCTGGGCCCCCAGCTGCCTCCTGCAGCGTTTCTCTCTCCTTGCGGTGCTGACTCCCCTCGACGAAGTCAGAGCTGAGTGGGAGAAGACCAGCGGCCCTTTCCACAAGCAGCGTGTGGCGGAGCACTGCGGGATATTTCGTGACTTGTTCAAGGGGGCCACGTTCACCCCCTGGGTTCCCTTGAGGGTGGAGTACAGCCCAGAGGACGAGTACCTCATGCCGGTCTGCTATGGGAACGTGGTGACGCCGTCAGAGGTGTGTGAGGGGAGCTGGGAGCAGCCTCGAGCCCATGTGTGTTTCTGTCAGATGCTTCTAACAGGCGTTGCTTGTTCTGGGGATTTCTTTTGCAAGGGTATTTCCCCTGTGATGAAGGAAATATGTTTCTTGGACACGACAAGGACAGAGCTTTGCAACAGGGTCGTTGTCTGTCAGCAGGCTGGTGTTTGTTAAAGCCCCCTGGGGGCTCTCCGGGTGGAGCTGGCTTACTGGGTGGTGGTGTGGCTGTGCCCGGTTTCCTGGCCATGCCCGTGACAAGTGCACGTTCTTTGCCTTGGAAATTGTGATCTGGTCTGAATGGAAGCTGTTGTTTGAGCGATTTACATTCCCTTTCTGTTGCTCTTCTAGGCTTCCAGTCCCCCTGCAGTGTCATACGAGGCAGATAAAGGCTCCCTCTGGACTTTGTTGCTGACAAATCCAGGTGAGTAGCGGGTTCTTTAAAAAAAAATCTTTGAGCTGGGTTGTTTCACTCTGCTTTTGGTCAGCTCCTGTTTCTTTTGGCTGCACAAGCTGACGTGAGGTGATATCTGGAAAGCAGGGACATCTTACGTATGCAGGAGAGATTGTAGCCTCCCCAAATTTCTGGCGGTTGAGAGATGGAACAGTGATGCAACGGGACCTGTGTCAGAGTGTAGAGGGAAGAATTCCCTGACTCCCGTCTTTTGTTTACCCCCCAAAGCCCTCTCTCCCTTGGCAGTCTGCCTGGGGGGTAGGTTAGCTGACACTGTTTGCCCTGAGAAACCAAAGCACAGTGACGCGAAGCAGCTGAGCAAGAAGTCCTTTTAGTCTTGGAATTCCATGTGTAGAGTTCTTTGCTCCTCCTTTTAAGCTCAATCCTATAAGGTTGAGTTACTTTTCTGGTAGGAAAGGAGTGCTGGGAGGTCTCGAGCTGCCCCCTCCCTTCAGAGCGGATCCGGGCATGGGGTTGGTGCAAACATCAGGGTGTCCCTGAGTCACCTTTCCCTGTGGTGTGCGTTTGCAGATGGACGTTGAAGAGATGCGGACTCGGAGCACTTGCGCTGGCTGGGGTGAGTACGGCACCTCGCAGCCGCGCGCTGCTTGGCTCAGGGAAGTCCCAGGCGGAGCAGGCAGAAACTCCTCCAGCAGAGCTCGGGAAAAAGGATGCCTGTGAGAACAAACAGCCTGAAGAGAGAGAAGGGATGGGGGGAGTGGAGGCCCTCCCAGCCGGGGAACGTCTCAAGCACTCGCGAGTAGCGGAACTGTGGTTGTGGGGTGCAGAGTGTGGAGCTGATGAGGCTGCCTGGGCAGCACAGGGTGGGCTGGAGGAGGGAGCCCTGTGGAGACGGGACGGTTCTGGTGGCAGAGGGGAGGACACCAGGAAGTTCCCTCAAAGGGCAAGAAAGGAGCGAAATCAAATCCCCGATGGTGGGTGTCCCCCTGCAAACCCCTTCCCGGGCACAGACGTTGCTCTGAGCCCCGCCAGCCTCTCGCGTGTGTCTCCCTGCGGCGCCGCTGCAGCGTCTCCTGCCGCGCTCCTCGGCCCGCGGCTGGGGGGGGTCTGTCTCGTGAAGAGCCGCGCGGGCGGGCAGCGCGCGCCGCGCAGCGGGTGCGGAGAGGCGGCGGTTGGGCCGTTGGGCGCCCGGCGGCGGAGAGGTGGGGGCTCCCCGGGGCGGCGGCAGGCGGTGTAATAAAACATATATGGTATTTGTTATTCAAATCTCAAGGGGAAAAAGAAGTTGTAGTCAGGATGTTGTGGCCGAACAGTTTTGTAATTCTCTTCTGTAAATAAGAAATAAGATATATGTATATAGTTTCTATTGTTAAAATCAGTTGTTAGAAGGGAGCTAAAATGGCCCCCATCTTCAAGCCACTCCAAAAACACCTGTGCTGAGTCATCCCCCCTTCTCTGATGGAAACCTGAGAAAAGCCCGCGAAAACCGGAGAAAAGCCCGCGAACCTTGTTTACACCTTTGCAGACCCCTCAGGGTACGCCCATCATGAATATGGATGAAGCCTACACTATAAAGGGACTCAGTTCTGTCCTGTGAGGTGTGTGTCTTGGTAGAGCAGAGACTCCCGGCACACCCAGCGCTGTTTTGCTCACTTGCCGCTTGCTAATAAATTTTTATTGATCACTAAAACTTGAGAAGTGGTTATTTCCCACTAAATTACAAGTAATCAATAACAAATTTGGTGCTGTGACTCGGATCCAGATCTTTTGGTGCGAAACCCCGGATAGGGGAGGCGCCCTATCTTCGGATAGCCCCAGTCTGAGGATCTCGTGGCCAAAATGCTGGATATCCGAACCCCTTTTAATTCGGACTCGGGAGTGAGCAAAAGAATCTGCAGAACCCCTTAAATTTTGTGCACGAAGACCGATCGAAGACTCCGGGGAGGAGTAAGTATTTGCGTTTGTGCGGTTATCCGTTCGGTTGGGATTGGTAATCCCAGAGTGCGAGTGAGTGAGAGGTCTCGAAGAGATCACCCGAGTGCGGACCCTTTAGTCGTGCAATTCTCGTAGCCCGCGAGGGAGCGAGTCACGAATAAGGGGAGCGTGTGTGTGTGTGAAAGAAGGCACTCTGGAAGATGGGACAGAGGGAAAGCAAGCCCTCTGGATCCATGGGTGGGGGCAAGGAAGAATTGCCGGATATCCCACTAGATAGTCCTTTAGGAGTTCTGTTAGAGAATTGGAAAAATTCCCCAAGAAGTCATGACATCCACCTCCCCCCCGCCCCCCCCAACTCCCCGGGGCTGAGGAGCTTCCCCCGCCCCGGGGCACCGTTGCCTTCGGGGTGGAGGCAGCTGAACTCCTCCCGCTGCTGGCTCCAGCTGGGAGAGGGCTTGTTCCCGGGGCGCCACCGGCCCGACCCGAGCAGTGTGCCCAAGCCGAGCCCTGGAGCAGTGTCGCGGAGCCTGGCCCAGCGTGGGGGAGCGGGGGGGGCAGAGCTGCCCCCTCCCCAGCCGGGAGGGCCCGTCCTGAGCACCCAGCTGCCCTGGGGGGGGTGGGGCTGGGGCAGGGGGCACCGAGCGGCCCTAGTGAGGCTCCGTAATGCCAAATTAGCGTTTAGGTTTCTGCTCAGAGACAGGCTGCAGTAAACTGTCTCAAGGGGGCTCTGTGCTGAGCCCCCCCCTTTCTAACCCGCTCATACTTGTAACCAATGATTCTGACCCCGAATCTCCCAGACCCCCTCAGCGGGTTACCCGAAGCAAAGTTAAGGAAGGGAGGTTATACCCCCTTAGAGAAATGCTTGTGCCAGGAGTGGGGGCACAAGGGGAACCGGGAGCGGGGTATGTTGCTGTTCCCCTCAACACTGGAGATGTGAGAGATTTTAAAAAAGAAATGGGGAACCTATTAGAGGACCCGCTTGGCGTAGCCGAACGGGTGGACCAGTTTCTTGGCCCAAATTTATATACCTGAGATGAATTACAATCTATCCTAGGAATTCTATTTACTATGGAGGAACGAGATATGATGAGGAGGGCAGGTATGAGACTTTGGGACCAGCAACATCAAGTGGGTCCCACAGCAGATCAGAAGTGGCTGTTGGTAAAACCCAACTGGAATAATCAAGACCCAGGCCACCGAACCCACATGGCAGATTTAAGAATGATCATAATTCAAGGAATTAGAGAGTCAGTTCCCCGAGGGCAGAATATTAATAAGGCTCTTAGTGAACAACAGAAGAAGGACGAGAAAAAGTTTACAGTTGTACTCGGGAGTAGATCCTGCCACCCCTGTGGGGCAGGCATTATTAAAGACTCAGTTTGTGGCTAAGTCTTGGGCAGATATTAGGAAGAAGCTAGAAAAGATCGAAGACTGGCAAGGGAGAGGAATAGATTAATTGCTGAGAGAAGCTCAGAAAGTTTAGGTGGATTCCTACTTGAAGTGGTGGTATTGTTCTCGTTATCAATTTGAATACCCAGATAATGATCTATTTCAATGTTGTTTCACTTCTTCCTGACTCGTTTATTATTCAGTATACCTTTGCCTGCTTGACTTGGTGATCAGAAGGTGACAGCTTATAACTTTCTGTCCTCTTGGTATTTTGAGGACTGTAGACAAGGATCAAAAGATCACTGTGATAGATACAAGCCCTTGGCTAGCTTCAGCAGCTTTCTTCTTAGCAGTGATGAATCAATTTAAATAAAGAAAATCGGAGTAAAATATTATCAGAGTGAAAGCAATAGTCCAAGAGGGAAGGAAGTGAGCAGATCTGCAGCTTAATCTAGCTGCCTGTTCTTCAAGCAGGCAGCTCTCTTACATCATTGGCAGGAGTTGGGGAAGAAAAAAAAAAAAAAAAAAACCCACAACAGAATCAGGGTTCTAGCATACAGGCAGGTATATGGGCTGGGGAGCCAAGTTCAAGCTAATTTGCCCCCGGACCACATTCTTTTGGAGCTGCTAATCTGGTTTGTACTTCTTAGCCAAAAGACGGGGAACTAACATAATTGTAGCACACTGACTAGGCAGCTCATAAATGTTGTGTCTTTTCCAAAGGAGGAGGATGCTGCTGTGCCCTTTGCAGACTTTCTCCTCAACAGGCCGTGGCCCAGAGCTTGCCAGTTTTGTAATTTGTGATGTGCTATGTAAACACCGCGCAGCGCGTGTGTGGTATAGCTGCCCAGATGCTTTATTTGATTGCATCTGGAAGTACATGTGCAACAGTCTAGGTAGATTTAAACTACCCTTGCTCTAAATGTCTAGACCCAGTAGGAATTTCAGGTTCAGAGGAGGCAATGCAGAGTGTGTAACAGCTCAAACATGCAGCAAACTGCATTATTTTAGCCTGAAAACTGTTCTGTGCATTCCCCGGTGCCTGCATGTAATAAAGCTGTGCAGAACATGGATGTTTTATGTGATGTTTACCTGGAGGCCATGGTTTCTTTGGGATCAGAGATTTTCATTCATTGAATGGTTCTGCCTACTTTAATATGAAGGAAGTGGAATGTTTTTATTGCAAAAGGAAGGGGCATGTGAAGAAGGTTTGCCAGAGGAGAATCCAAGATGAGAAAATGTTTTCTGAAGATTAGTGGGGTCAGGGGCTCTATGTGCTGGGGACCCAAAGAACAAAGAGCCCTTGATAAAACTTAAAGTGGGTCCTCAGCGACAAGAGAGAGAGTTCCTTGTGGACTCAGGAACCGAAAGATCTACCATTCAGGCTCTGCCTCCAGGCTGTGAAGTATCATCAGAAAAAATCAGTGTAATAGGGGCTAAAGGTGAACCATTTGAGGCCCCGGTTCTTCATGATGTGATTGTTGAATCAAAATGCAAATAAGTGATTAGAACATTTTTATTAATTACCAGATTATAATTTACTTGGACGGGATCTGATTATAGAATTGAGAATTAATCTGAAAGTAGAAGAAAAAGAACTCAAAGTCAGATTATGCCCCCTCACAGTGGCGGATGAAGAAAAGATTAACCCAGAAGTATGGTATACCCCAGAGACAGTGGGTAGATTGGATATCACCCCCTTCGAAGTCACCATTAGGAACCCAGAGATCCCGACTAGAATCAAACAGTATCCCTTGCCGCAAGAAGACAGGAGAGGCTTAAAGCCTGAAATAGAGAGACTCCTTAATCAGGGGAATACTCCAATATTGCCTGTTAAGAAGGCAGATGGGAATTATAGATTAGTGCAAGAAATCAACAAAAGAACTGTAACCAGATTTCCTGTAGTAACAAACCCCCATACTACTCACTGGGGAGTACAAGCGTTGGTAAAATACATGTGCATAGGGATTTATAATGTTGCTAAGGGAATAATAAAAAGCTGTTTAACGTGCCAGAAAATTAATAAACACCAATTAAGAGAAAAGATTCAAGGGGGATGAGATTTGGCATACAGACCATTTGGAAGAATTCAAATCAATTTTACAGAACTACCAAAAGTAGGACAGTACAAATACCTCCTAGTATTGGTAGATCATCTCACTCATCATGTGGAGGCCTTTCCCACCACTCGAGCTACGGCAAATACTGTGGTAAAAATACTCTTAGAAAACATCATCCCTAGGTATGGAAATACAGAAGTAATCGATTCGGACAGGGGTCCCCACTTTGTGTCTAAAGTAATCAGAGAGACATTGACTTCCCTGGGGACCAAGTGGGAATTCCACACTCCCTGGCATCCACAAAGCTCAGGAAAAGTAGAAAGAATGAATGGGGAATTCAAGAAACAACTTACCAAATTGATGTTAGAAACAAAGATGTCTTGGGTTAAGTGCTTACCCCTAGCACTTCTGAATATCCAGACCCAGCCCCGAACTGATACTGGAATATCCCTGTTTGAAATGCTATATGGTATGTCCTATGAAATGGAATTTCCCACTGATCACCCAGCATTGGAAAAAGACAATTTGCAACCATACTTAATAAACCTCATGAATAGGAGAAAAGAACTGTGAAGAATATGGTGGTGATTCGTGTTAAAATATGATGACTTTGTTAAGAGTTTACCATGTACATGAGTTAAAGGAGATTTGTCATAGTTTGATTGTTAAAAGGAGTTTGGAGGTTTTTTTCCCTCAGTGACAGATGCTAAGCAGGTGGAAAATCACTGGCGGGACCCCTGTCAGAAGTCCCCAGCAACACCGGATTGTGCAGGTGAAATATGGTTGGAGGAATCCCTGCCAGGAGCCCCAGCCACACCAGAAAGCCCGGGAAAGTTTGAGGGACCCTGCTGCGTGTGTGAAGATGGGACTATAAAAGAGAGTGACGTAGCACCACCCGGTGCTACCCGGAGCAGGAAGCCCCCCCTGCCCCCCGGCGTGCCAATTTTTTTTTACTTGTTCTTATTGCAAATAAATTTATAAAAGATATTTTTGGCTCTGCCTCGGCATTTATAACAATTTGGTGACCTCGACGTGATACTTCGGGACCCGTGGAGTATTGGTTTCCAGGGGAGGCGCGCCCCACCTTTTAGGTGGCTCCCGAATTCCTTTGCTTCCTCGGACCGACACTATCACGAACAGAAGGCAATAAGAACAAGCAAAAGAAAAGCGAAATCCCCAGACAACGCTCCCCGGAGATTTCCCACGAAGGATCCAGGCGAAGACCTCGGACTGTGAGCGACGCTTGGTGCGGGAGGGGTGATTTTCTGCCTGAGTGAGTGCGGGGTGACTGAGACGTGACAGTGTCACGAAGCGAGTGCGGAGCCCTTCTAGCCGCGATTCCAGAGTCTCGCAAGAGGCCTGGCCGGCGAAGGGGCGAAGCGAAAGAAAAAAAAAGGTTTGAAAGGACTCAGGCAAGGGTTTTCAGGATAGGCATTATCCTAGGGTTGATACGGGATTAGTTTTATCCCAGGGTTGCCGGCAAGAGATTTGGGATAGGTTTTATCCCAGGGTTATGGGCCAGAAAGGGAGTAAATCCCGCAGCTCGGGGAACCCACGGAGAGGTTCCCAGAGAGGGAGCGATTTGCCTGACACTTCTCAGGACAGTCTCCTGGGTTATATGCTAAGAAATTGGGCTAATTGGTCAGAAACAAAATGGAAAAGTAAAGAAAAAATGATTCAGTATCGCATGGTCGAATGGACCGAAGAACCTATCAAATCTGATGATTTATTTTGGCCAAAATTTGGAACTACTGACCATTGGACATGTCAGGCGTTAAATTCATACCTAAGTAATAAAAAACCCTATAATCAAGAAGAATGTAACTATGCTCAGGTGTGGAGAGGTTCCCGAATAACATCAAAAATGTTATTACTAAAAAAATAAAAACACTAATAAGAAAACTTTCAAAGAAAAAGAACGGGAACCTTTAGAAAATCTTCCTCCTCCTCATGAGGGAAGCTCAGAGGATGAGGAACCAAAGCTTACCGCTCCTTCCCCTCCATCAACTAGCAGAACCAGCAACCAAGAAAAACAGAAACAAACAACAAATAGTGGGGCAGAGGTTTGGGAAGGCGTTGGCGGCGGCGGCGGGCGGCCCCTAGGACCGCGGCACGACCCCGCACCAGGACCCGGCCCCCCCGCGGCACCGCAGGGAGGGGGCCCGACGGCGGCTGCACCCCCGCGGGGGCTGCGCCGAGCGCTGCGGTCTGACCGCGGTGCTAGAGGAGCCCGGCCGGGGAATAAAGCAGAGAGCGAGCAACAGATTTTACAAATACGTTCGGGGGTAGACCCGACCTCCCCGGTGGGAGAGGCTTTGCTGAAAACTCAGTTCGTGGCCAAATCGTGGGGTGATACCAGAGAGAAATTAAAAAAGTTAGATGACTGGCAAGATCAGGGTCTGCAGGAGCTGTTGAGAGAAGCACAGAAGGTATATGTTAGAAGGGACGAAGAAAAGCAGAGAGTGAATGCAAAAATATTTGTTGCAGCAGTCAGAGAAACTCAGCGGAGAGAGGAGAAGCCTCCGAGATCTCGCCCTAATGAATCACCTGGAGCATTAGGTGGTGAAAAGAGAGGGACAGTAATTAGGGAAAACACATTAGCCTGCTATTATTGTGGAAAGAAGGGACATTTACAACGGAATTGTAGAAAGCGAGAGCGGGATGAAAGGATGTTTAAAGAAGAATAGGGGTGTCAGGGGCTCTATTTCCTGGGGACAAAGACATCAGAGGAGCCCTTGATGAAATTAGGTCCCCAGGGAGAGGAGTTTGAGTTTTTAGTAGATGTGGGTGCCGAAAAATCAACTGTGAAAAACATTCTGAGGGGATGTAAAGTGAAAAAAGAAACTGCTCTAGTAACAGGAGCTAAAGAGGAACCATTTAAAGTACCAATTGTCGGGGATGTAGAAATAGAATCCCAACCCCGTATCGTTATAGGGGATTTATTGTTGCTACCAGAGGCTGAAAATAACCTTCTGGGAAGAGATTTAATTACGGAGTTAAAATTAATAATAATACAAGAAAACTAAAAATTTATACATTAGCGGAAAAAGATGAACAAACAGATAGATCCCAAAGTTTGGTATACAAAAGGAGAGACTGAAAAACTTGAAATAAAACCTATTAAAATTAATTTAATTGATCCGGAGACACCAATTCGGATAAAACAATACCCCATTCCCCTAAAGGGTCGAGAGGGGTTGAAACCAATAATAGACGAATTACTAAGTAAAGGCACATTGGAACCTTGCATGTCTCCACATAACACACCTATTTTACCAGTTTTAAAATCAGACGGATCTTACAGATTGGTGCAAGATTTAAGGGCTGTGAATCAGTGAACTGTGGCTCGTCTCCCTGTGGTAGCAAACCCCTATATGCTACTTAACCAACTATCCCCTGACTATATTTGGTAAAGTAATGATTAAAACCTGGAAGGAGGAAAGCTTATCTCCTAGATGGGAAGGACCATTCCTGGTATTGTTGACTACGGAGACAGCTGTAAGAACTGCTGAAAGAGGATGGACTCATATTTCCAGGGTGAAAGGACCAGTCACAGGTGAATCAGATTGGAAGATCAAGTCAACGCCTGGAGATTTGAAGCTCCGAATGCGACGGAGTTAAAATAGGACTGGACTTACTGAGGCAGACAGAGCGACATCAACAGTAGTAAAGATCTTGAATCATCCACATGAACCCTGCGTGTATGTATATATGTTAAAAGGTTGTAACATTCACAGGTTTTTTTCGGTTTTAGACTGTTTTGCATGAAAACATAAGTCAGTTTGTATAGTTGGACAAAGAAACCGAAAGAAAAGGGAAGTAAGAGAGTGAGGGAAAAGCTGAGAGTAAGTCCAAGTGAGGGCAAGACCGGGTTGGCCTCCATTTTTGCTGTTAAGAAGACACAAACCCGACCGTTGGCAGCAACCCAATGGGCCCAGGGATAAACAGAAAAACGTGCCATACCGGACCTCACTATGGCGACTGGCTTTTTCCCCTCATTTTGTGTGTTGGCCTCGTGATGGCTAAAAAGGGTCAAAACGCTACCAGCTTATATGACCCCTTTGAAGAGAATGAGTTTGTTCTGTTAGCAAAAACTATAAGTAAAACTTTCAATTTAAGTCATTGCTGGGTTTGTGGGGGACCTTTGGGATTGTCAAGTTGGCTGTGGGTTTCTGTGCCACTTTCCCCATCACAAATTGTAAGTAACTATAGTGATGTTAATAATACTACCTGGGAAGATAGTGAAAAATGGCCAGTTCAATTTCCTAACAAGGGTAAATTTTGTCTGAACCGAACTCAGAAAGGAGGAGTTAATGTGGGAGAGAGTAAGTGTCAATGGACGCTTACACATAAATTAATTAACAAAGATAGAGGTATCTATATATGGTTGTGGCTTAATGAACAAGGATGCAGCAAAGGATTCAAAGGGTTCTGGTCAGACAAAAATGAAACTGAATATGCCAAACTACGAGGAAACGATTTTTATAATCAAACTTGCGAATGGAAAAATGACACTGGGTCCTGGTATTGTACTATACGGATAAATAATAATTTAAACGAGGTTTTCAGCGCTTTGGGTGACAAAAATACGACTTATTTTCAAACCCCAAGGACTGCAGAGGGACCATTTGCCAAAGGTACAAAGGCAAAAAAAGGCCACTATTGGATATGCGGACATACTGCCTACAAACAATTACCAATGAACTGGTCAGGAATTTGCTATATAGGGATTATCCGACCTCTATTTTTCCTTCTTCCAGAGGCGGATGGCCCCCAATTAGGAATAAAATTATATGATAAATTAGGAAATAAGAGTATTACCCGTCGAAAGCGATCCATTGATTTCAAAATAGGTGGAACACAAACGTGGGGGGAAAATGAGTGGCCTCATGAGAGAATAATTAAACACTATGGACCTGCCTCCTGGAACCCTAATGAACCAATATCAGGGGCAAGAGAACCAATTTATAATGTAAATCGTATCATTAGACTGCAAGCAGTTTTAGAAATCATTACGAATAAAACTGCTAATGCCATAGATCTTTTAGCTCAACAGATGCGCACTGCGATCCTCCAACATCGCGTGGTCCTGGACTACCTGCTCGCTGAAGAGGGAGGGGTATGTGGAAAATCAAATGTCTCCAATTGTTGCCTAGAAATAGATGATGTAGGAGAAGTGGTCCTTCAATTGACCACAGATATCAGAAAACTGGCTCATGTCCCTGTCCAAACATGGAGTGGCTGGAATGGCGATCTATGGTCCTGGTTACCTGGAGCCCCGTGGGTAAAACAGCTTTTATTTTACCTGTTGTGTGCATTTGCTGCCCTAATGTTTATACCATGTATGATACCATCCATGTTTTATTAGATTGATTCATTCAGTCGTTCAAGGGATGCAAATCTCTGCAATACCAATGGATCCTGAATTAGCCAAAGGAGGAAAGATACACCCACTAATGATAGTTAAAATAAAGAAAACAGAACACCCAAATCCCATACAACAGACCCTAGCACGTTTTGAAACCGAAACACGAATCAATTTAATAAAACAAAAGGTGAGGGATTGTGAAGAATATGGTGGTGATTCGTGTTAAAATATGATGACTTTGTTAAGAGTTTACCATGTACATAAGTTAAAGGAGATTTGTCATAGTTTGATTGTTAAAAGGGGTTTGGAGGTTTTTTTTCCTCAGTGACAGATGCTAAGCAGGTGGAAAATTACTGGCGGGACCCCTGTCAGAAGTCCCCAGCAACACCGGATTGTGCAGGTGAAATATGGTTGGAGGAATCCCTGCCAGGAGCCCCAGCCACACCAGAAAGCCCGGGAAAGTTTGAGGGACCCTGCTGCGTGTGTGAAGATGGGACTATAAAAGAGAGTGACGTAGCACCACCCGGTGCTACCCGGAGCAGGAAGCCCCCCCTGCCCCCCGGCGTGCCAATTTTTTTTTTACTTGTTCTTATTGCAAATAAATTTATAAAAGATATTTTCGGCTCTGCCTCGGCATTTATAACAGAACTACGCAAAAAAGGGATGGTAGTCCAGAGACCTCCATTAGAAATTGGTATGCACTCCATAAGACCCGGAGACAAGGTGTTAATAAAAACTTGGAAAGAATCCTCTCTTACCCCTCGTTGGGAGGGACCGTTTCTTGTTATACTCACAACAGAGACTGCTGTCCGGACTGCTGAAAAGGGATGGACTCATGCTACCAGAGTGAAAGGACCCTTAACGCCTGATCACTGGGAAGTAGCTGAAACATCAGGAGATCTGAAGCTAGTGTTGTGAAAGAAGAAGGACTAAATGAGTTTTGTAAAACCCCTAACTGTGTTTGTTACCCTTTTGTGAGTTTTAAATGCACTATTGGTGAGGAAAGTTGGTGGGCGCACTGCGTCCACGGCTATTCCCCAGAGGAATACTGTGACCAGTGCTATATAAGAGAAAGAAAATTAACCAGTCAAACCTTACGAGTGGGGGTATCAACAGGAAAAATTGTAAAGGAGTCCCATGAGTGGTGGACTATATTTATAAAAGGGATAAATCCTGAAAAAGGGTGTGTGCATACCAATGAACCTAAGCCCCATAACGTGAATATAGTACAAACTCTTTGCAAATTCCAAATACTCCAAGTGCCCCGTACGATCCCACAAGTGAAAGCCCGGAACTGGGAGGCGTTTAGGTGTCGACAACGAGACCCTAACCCCAAAGAATACGACTGCTGCCGAGAAGATGGAAAGCCCCGCTGCTCTAAGGAATAGAGTAGGCGGAGGAGGCAGAGACGTATGGAGAGGGGAAAATAAGAAAGGCCTCGAAGCAACCAGTTCAGGTGATTGTTGTGGCAAGGAGAACTGGAAAGCATGGGGAAGGAAAAGATCTGAGCATGCAAATCCTGTCGCAAGACAGAAAGGGGACACGTTTGTACAATTAGCTAGTAATTGGAAGATGAACCCACCAACTCTCCTCACTATAGTAGTCATTTGGGCTGTGGGAGGAATCGCAATTTTGATGTTAAGCCCCCATTTTATGAGGCCCCTAGTGTTATTATTAATTGGGTTAACTTTCGAACCATGTATATTTAACAAGTTTCTGATGTGTTAAGGAGATTTGAAAAACAAAATTAGTTAAAAGGGGGGAATTGTAATAAAACATATATGGTATTTGTTATTCAAATCTCAAGGGGAAAAAGAAGTTGTAGTCAGGATGTTGTGGCCGAACAGTTTTGTAATTCTCTTCTGTAAATAAGAAATAAGATATATGTATATAGTTTCTATTGTTAAAATCAGTTGTTAGAAGGGAGCTAAAATGGCCCCCATCTTCAAGCCACTCCAAAAACACCTGTGCTGAGTCATCCCCCCTTCTCTGATGGAAACCTGAGAAAAGCCCGCGAAAACCGGAGAAAAGCCCGCGAACCTTGTTTACACCTTTGCAGACCCCTCAGGGTACGCCCATCATGAATATGGATGAAGCCTACACTATAAAGGGACTCAGCTCTGTCCTGTGAGGTGTGTGTGCTGGTAGAGCAGAGACTCCCGGCACACCCAGCGCTGTTTTGCTCACTTGCCGCTTGCTATTAAGTTTTTACTGACCACTAAAACTTGAGAAGTGGTTATTTCCCACTAAATTACAAGTAATCAGTAACAGGCGGGACTCGCTCCCTGCGGGGCTCTTTTGCAGCGCCAGAGCCTTGTTCCGAGCGGCCGGGCGAGGCGGAGCAGCGCGGAGGCGGAGAGGGGCCCCGGCAGGAGCAGGAGATCGCGTGGGCCAGAGGTAACGGGGGGTGCCGCGGGCCGGGCCGGCCGCTGAGGAGACCCTTGTGTCCCTGCGGGGAGCGGCGGAGAGCGGGAGGAGCCGGGAAGGCGGCGGGAGAGCAGGGGAAGGCCGGGGCGGCGCGGTGGTGAGTGCGGGGGGTGCTGAGGCGGGCCCGGGCAATGCGGCTGTGCTGCTCCGGCCCCTCTGGGGGGGGCAGGAGGGACCCCGCGGGGGGCGGGAGGGGCTGTGCTCGCCGCTGCCGCTGCAGTTGGGAATGTCTCGGGGTTCCGGCGGTTCAGGGGCCGTTTCCCGAGCGGCGGGGCCGGGAGGGGGGCGGGGGGGCTTCGGTGTTGCTTGTGGGGTGCTCTGGAGAACCGTGCCCCTGGCTCCGGCGGGGTTGGAGCAGGACCCGGCCAGCCCCGCGCCCTTTTCTCATGAGGGAATTTGTGTCTCTCCGTAGGCTACAAAACCCCGGAGAAGTTTCGGCGGTACGTAGCCTGGGGCGCGTTCCCTTCGCTGTCCGTAGGCGCTTTGTTCTGCGGGAACGCGGGGCCGGAGGCGGGGGGCAGCGGGATCAGGTGGGGGTCCTGGCTGCGGCGGTGGTTCCTGGTCCTTGGCTGAGAGCTGCAGTTGGGTGCGTCGTCTCATCCCTGAAGCAGAGACGTTGACCTGCCTCTGCCATCCGAGGGGCTTTGCTTACCGGGGTGCTACAGCCCTTTCCTGCGGGCTTTCCCCAGTCCAGAGCAGAATAGATGTCGTTAGTTCAGTTCTCCGCCTCACCTGACGCCCAGGTGCCTGTTTGGGGGCCTCTTGCAGCCCCTGGTAATTGAAGCGGCGCTTTTGGGGTTGCCCAGGGCCTCTGAGCCACTGTGGGGCGAGAGCTCCCAGAGGAAGGGCTGCTTGTGGCCAGAGACTGAACAGGAAGCCGCTGGCTCCTCGGTAGAGAGATCTCCTTTGTGGCTAGGTGAAGCGCAATCTTTTCTCCGCCCAGTACTGGGTCAGGTCCTGGCAGTTCTCTCTAGGAAGGCCTTAGGCTGGTGGTGCTTGAGCCCAAACCTGTATGCTTGGGGGCTTTCAGAAGAGCAAGGCATACTGAAACTGGGAGCTTTTCTGCACCTGCGTGGTGAGCTCCCCTGCCTCAACACCTTTAGTTTGTCTGGTTTCAGAGTCTGTCGATGATCTGCTTAGTGACCTCCTGGGATTCGAGGACGGTAAAAGGAACCTTTTCTGCAGCTGAAAGGGCAGCATCCTTGTGCTCTTAGTCCCCTGCTGGGAGCGGGAGGTGCTGGTGCAACAGCCAGTGATCTCTGAGGGGGAGGAAGCAGCAAGCAGGGTTTCCCAGAGTCAGAGGCCATTGAATAGGCTGGACGTCAGCTTGGGGAGGCCCAGTGAAGTTTGCCTCTGATTAAAAGCCTCTGTGTCCCTTGGGGAGACAGCAAATCCCCCTTTGGGGTGCCCAGGTCAGGAATATGCCCGTGTCCATCATCCTCACGTCTCCCTGTCTTGTTTCCAGACGAAAGCCCTGTGAATTCTACAAGAACTTCCTGGCTGGCCAAGGGCCGCAGTGGGAGAGCCCGGGGCACCAGCTCGCCGGCCAGCCAGAAGTGAGTGCCTTTCAGACACAGCCTCTTGCTCTTGGAGATCTCCCTGTGCTCCCCAGGTCCTTGTGACCTGCCCCAGGTCCTCGGCTTCTCCCCCTCGCTCCCTGCCCCGACAGCGAGTGCCCGGGAAGGCGAGTTACTGGCGATGCCTTTGGGAACTGGGAGCCCAGAGCCTGCAGCTTTCCAGCGAGAGCTGGGTGCGCCCAGCCCGGTACATCTCCTGTACATCTGCCTTAGGAGAGTTGCTCGCTTAACTGCAGCAGTCCCAGCACTCCCATCTTTTATGCGGGTGCTATTTTCGCCTCCTTTTCTGTCGCACGACGTGGCTGCCGCGGTGTGCCCGCGTGGTCCCCTCCGCCTGCTGCCACCTGGCCTGGCTGTCCCCAACGCTCCCGGGTGCTGTTGCTGACCCCCGGGCTCGTGTCACAGGTCCCGTGTAGCGGAGGATTTCTTTGACAGATTCCCTGCAGAGGGCGTGGAAGCTGCAGAGGTGAGCCCGAATTTTGGGAGAGAGCCTGGGTATCCTGAGGGCTGGGACTGAGCTGGGCCAGGCTTGCCCCTGGTGTCACCCCAGGCAAGTCAGCAGTGGGATATCGGGGGGAACCGTGAGGTCTAGCTGAAGAGGTGACCCCTCTGTGGTGTGGCTGTGGGGGAGCTGGGCCAGGGGAGCGGGTGGCTGGTGGGAGAAGGGCTTGAGGGTGCCCTGGGTGGGCTGGAGCAAAGCCAGGGGGGCACGTCGTGCTGCAGCCCAGCCCTGCTGGGCGCTCTTGGGAGGAAGCGTCACAGGAAGGACCCTCACCCAAAGCACCAGCCTGGGTGTTGCTGACGCTTCTCCCAGAGGCAGTAGGATGTCAGCAAAGGAATCAAGGCACGGGGGGTTTCCAGTGAGGGGCACACCAGGAGGAGCTGGGCGTGTATTCTCCCATTCCAAACAATGAGGAAAACCGGGGGGTGGAGCATGGAAGCGAGGGGTGAGGAGTTTCCAAAGTCTCCTTGTCTCTGATCTCCGCCCTCCTTGGCGTGCAGGGCTCCAGTGCCTCCGGCGGAGAGCCTCAAGGTCTGCTGCAGAGCCTGAAGGTCAGTGCAGAAATACCCTTAGTCTGAGCCCCGTGTGGGCTGCAGCCGTGGCCTCCAGCACCAACCTCCGAAGGGAGAAGCAGCGCTGAGGCAGGAGTAGCACTCGCCCTGCTCCCGTCGCCGTGCTGTTGCTTTCCAGGGTTTGGACGACCTGGAAGCGGATCTGCTGGGAGCGTCGAGACCCAGTTCTGGGCCAGGGAAGACAACTGTGAAAGGTGCTACAGGTTACAGAACTGACGTTTCCTTTCTGGGAATGGAGCCTCAGCTCTTCCCTTGGACCTCATCCAGCCTGTTCTGCACACGGCCAGACGAGAACCGGTGTTCTGGGTCAGGATTTGGGTGGCTGAGGGCGTCGCTGGTCCACCCCAAAGCACAGTTGCACCTCTGGGTGGGGTCCAGCTGCACTGTGACCGTGTTACAGTCACTCGTCTCTCTTGCTGCTGCAGCAGGGATGCCAATGGGTCTGGTAGTCCCCTCAAATCTCCTTTCACCCTGAAAAATCCCCTCTGGACACGAGTAGCAGCTGGTGGGTTGGGGCAAGGACTAAGGTGCGTTGGTGGAAGAGGGACTTTGGGCGAAGGTGGGGAGCAATTGTCTGAATGGAAACTTGCAAAGCTGAAGAAGATGCTCGTGTCCACCAGAGCTGGAAACCCCAGTGTCAGTGACACCCAGCAATGTCCCATCAGTGGCCACGGACCAGGCAGTAGCACGTTGCCACTTTGTCACTTGCTGTGAGATTTGGTCACTGAAAAGAGCTATTTAAAAGTGGCTCTGTAAACGGTCCTGAGAGATAAGAGCAGGCAGGGCTGCTCTGATCTCTTGTTGGGAGGGAGGAAAAAAAAAAGAGACAAGCCCCAAGCCCAGCTCAAACCTCGTACCATGTGTGATCCCGCCCACAGAGCCACCTGCAGCCCAGACGCCCCTGTGCACCGCGACCCCAGTGTGGAAGCGGAAGGAGCTCACCTTTGAAGAGGACAGTGACGACCTGATGGCTGCCCTGGGACTTGGCAGTGGCCCAGGAAGAGCTGGCAGGCAGGGCAAGAAGGCAGAAGAGTAAGGGCGGTGAAGGGGCGGCGGGAGTAAAGGAGGGGGATGGCTTGTGTCTTGAGATGGTGCCACCATGGTGGGTGGGGGATGCTGAGCTTGTGCCTGTGGGTCCCCAAAAGGGGCAGGAGCAGCCTTGTGTGGCAGAGAAGAGGCAGAGCAGGCTGGCAAGGCTGTGTGAGGAGGACCAGCCCTGCCTGCGGGAGAAACCCATCTGCCGCTGTGTCCCCAACAGAGAGGAGGTCCGGCCAGCCCGCGCCAAGCTGGATGAGTTGCTGGGACGAGGCTCCATGACCAGAACCCTGGGAGAGCGCCGGGAGGTCAAACTGGCGAAGGAGTACCAAAAGCAGCTGGGTGAGCAGAGCCAGGGACGCTGGGAAGGGCTGCAGAGGTGGCAGCGTTGGCCTGGGCGAGCAAGATTGATTTCTACTGCCCTTACAGGGGAAATGCCCTTCTGCCCTCGCGGCAGCCTGGCAGCATTTGCACAGGAGCTGTAACTTGGCTGCCTTTGGCCGTGGGCTGATTCCCAACAAAAGTTTTTCACAGCCACTCTAGGAGGCCCCTTGCTCGCCGGTTTCTGGGCAAGACGTTTCCAGCGGTGTTTTCCCAGAGGCAGCACTGTCAGTGGGAATTGCAGGGGGGGAGGAGGAGGAGGGCTGGAGTCTTTGCCGTTGGCTGCTCCTCTGGGCGCTGACTCAAGGCCGCTTGTCTGAACAGAGAAGGAAGAGGGTCGGCACAAGGACGATTTTGTGTTTGGAGCATACCAGCCCACGGTGGCCTCCACAGCCAAGGGCCGGCCGGCGAGAAGGCAGCCTCTGAGGTATTGTGCTCTCTGTGTGTCTGTAGCTGCAGCCAGCGGGCACGCTGCCCCTGCAGCAGAGCGGGCAGGGTCCCCGGTGTCCCTTCGCAGACAGGGATGCGACTGCTTCTCCTCACAGCAGGTTTTCAGCTGAGAAGAACAACAAACTTAAAGCAGAGCCCCTCTCCAAAGCGCCTCTGTCAGCCAGCCAGAACCCCGCATGGGGCCGCAGAAATAGAAGTGGCTGGCTGGGCTTGAAACGTGAAGAATTTTTTGATTTGGAGCTGTCGTCTCCAGCAAAGGCCAGTCCTGCAGGGAGCTCCCCCAGCCCTGCCGCAGCTGGGCAGCCCGGCCCCGCCAGACAGCTCCTGGCTGCAGAGGAGGCAGCCGCTAAAACTGACCCGGTGGAGGAGGAGGAGGACTGGCTGAGTGCTGCCTTGGCTCGGAAAAAAGCCCAAGCGCAGGCGAAGGCCCAGGAGAGGACCGCCAAGCCCTCCGAAGTCCCAGGCGAAGGGCTGAATCCCGGCTCTCCTGTCAGGTAAAGGCGTGGTTGATGGCCGCAGCGCTCCCATCTGCTCCGCGTGTAGCTGCTCCAGCAGGAGCTCTCAGAAACCCTGGGCTCGGATCTGAGAAATGAATTTTAAGCACTGTCTTGTCTCGGGTTGGGGTAATAACGTGGGGCTGTGTCCCAGTGATCCAGCGCGCAGTCCCCTCCCACCTCTGGGCTCTCCTGCCGGTTGTAGCCAAGAGGACACACAGTGCCGTGGGTCCCGCGGAGCTGTCCTGGATCAGCACACCCCCACGAGCTCCTCCCTGTGCTCCTCGTTGCTGCCTTCATTCCCCTTCCTTCCTCCTAGTTGAGGCAAAGCACCTCCTCCAGCTGAGTCGACACGGAGCCAGGTCACCTGGGCAGCAGTGGGGTTGGGCTGGAGATGTGTAGAGGAGGGACTGCAGGAGGCTGGGGCTGGGTGGCCGTTCCCGGGCTGGGAGGAGGTGCTCTCCTCAGGGCTTTACCTCCCCGAGAGCGTCCCTGTGTGTACGCAAGTTAGCACAGCCGGGGCACAGCTGCGGGCGAGGCACGTGCCTGCCTTTGGGGGCTGAGGGTCCCACCAGAAAGCCCCCGATGCTGAAGGGCCTGGGTCTTTTCTCTCTGTCCCTGTAGGCTGAGTCCCCAGCCCTGGGCTTGCTGCTATGAGAGGAGGCTGGGGGCTCCCGCTGCCCAGCCCCATGAGGATGCAACGGACTGTCAGGCAAGGCAGCAGCCATGGCCCCACTCAGCCTGTCGCAGCTGCTGGACATCGCCATCGGGACGCCCCAGGTCGGGGCAGTCAACTTCCCGGCGCTGCACAGCCTGCTGCAGGCCATGCTGAGGCACCTGGGCCTGCAGGACCTGCCTGCCCTGGGCCAAGGGCACAGCCCGACCCCCCTCCTGGGGCGGGACCAGCCCCCCGAGGCACCCCCGAGAGAAGAAGGGGGACAGGGCGGAGGCCCAGGCACAGAGTCGCTCACCCCTGCGAAGGACCCGCTGCAGGGGACTGTGAGCACTCCCCAGGACGCCTCCGTGGCTGCTGACGCGGGGCAGATGAAGGCAAAGACTGAAGAGAATGAGAGCAGCATCTCCAAGGTAGAGGCTCTTCCTCGTTCCCTGGGTGCCCCCCCGTGAGACACCCCCTCCTCTGGGGTCTGCACCACCATTGTGGTGCCCTTAGGTCTGGTTTAAGCCTGAGCTCGAGGTGGTATGTGGGGCTTCACTGTGGGAAAGGGATGGGGTTTTGGGGAGAAAGAGCTGGGGCTGAAATGCTGCTCCACTTGCTCTGGGTTCTCCCCAAGTTGCCATCAGCAAGTCGTGGGTCCAGTACAGCACCCGGTGCCCTTGGCTCCACCAGCCAAAGGCTCAGCACCTGTGGAGATCCAGCCCTACCACTCTCCATCCCTCCCTTCCCCACTCCTGAGCCACAGCCAGGTACGGCACCCGCTCCTCAGGCAGCTGAGAGGCTCCATCAGCACCTCATGGGCCTCATCTCCCAGCCCAAATCCCCTTGGCTTGCCCAAGGGCTAGACCCAGCACTGGTGGGGACCGGAGAGGGGCCTCATCCTGCACAACGCTGAGCTGTTTGGGGCTGTGAGCATCCCCAGTGGGAAGAAATAAGCTCAGGTTCAAGGAAACGGTCACCTTGGGTGCTGCAGGGCCGGATCCTGCTGGGGCTGGGACATGTAGGGAGAAGGCAGCAGGGAGGGTTTCCCCGGGTGGCTGAGCTCACCCTCCTCGGAGCAGGCCCCTGCTTGATCACTCCCCGCTTCGTTAGCCGCGGTTGCCGCTGCCCTCGCGGGCCAGGCTGTGGTTGAGAGGGTGGCAGCAGCTCTTTGCCCTTTGGATCGGCTTCAGTAGTCTTGCACAGAGCCTGGTGTGGGGAGGCAGGGCTGGATCTGTCCCCGCTTACTTGGGCTGTGCAGTGGGCCCCCCCCGGGGCAGGGTTGGGGGGGGTCTCTGGGGAGTTGCTGCCCCTTCTTGGCTGCTGAAGGTGTGATGAATGGTAAGTGCTGCCCGCAGTGCAGTGCCCCCGGGACTCACCCCCGCCACTCCCCTCTCTCAGGCCGTGGCGCTCTCCCAGGATCTCCTCGAGGAGATCGGCGGGATGAAGGCGGCGCAGTCCCACATGGAGGAGGACATTCGGATGATCCAGGAGACGCTTGGCATGGTGAGCTGCTGTCGGTGTCCCCAGGAGGCAGCTGGGCCCTCACCCCCCCTCCCTGCCTCTGTGTCACCCTGCTACCCCTGCCCCACGGCCCTGGGTGTCACCCGGCGTGAAGGGTGCCAGGAGGGAAGAGCAGGAAGGGTGTCCCAAGGCTGAAGAGGTAACTGCATGCACCAACCAAAGTGACGCGAAGACATTTTTTAACTAAACAGCTGTAAAGAAAGAAACATGGGTGCTAAGAAGGAGAGGAGATAAAGATCTACCCATGCAACACAGCCACAACCCTGCCTGGCATCCCTCTGTCCTGTGCCCAAGTTAATTTTTGGATGCTCCTTTTCAATCCTGCTCCTGTGTCTGGGCTGCCATCCCTCTCCTTGTCCCGCTCCAGGGGAATCTCCAGGACGCTGCCGGCCAGCTGCCAGCCCTCCGTGACCAGACGGCGTTGGACAGTGACATGGTACGGCCGCGCGCACGCCCGGATCCTGCTCCGGGACGGAGGCGGCTGCGTGGCCGGGGCACCAGTGCACCCAGTCCCTCGGTGTCAGGGCACGGTGCCAGCAGGGCTGGGCAGCGATGCTGGAGGGGGTCAGTGCTCCTGTGGGTGCCATCTCACCCGGCTACGTGGCCAGGGTGGACCCCCTAATCCCTTTTTTCCCCAGAAAAATCTGAAGGAAAGGCTGAGCCTCTACCCAGCCCCGGAGGAGGTGAGCAACATGGTGCGCTGGGAGGTGCTGGAGGATTGCCTGGTGGGCAGTCTCTGCCTTTGGGGTACTTGAGTTTGGCTCCGTGAGCTGGGGGGTTTGAGGACAGGGCGGGTGGCCCTTGCTGCTGCACTTCCGCCCATAAACCTGCTCCCCTTTGCCTCCTCTTCGCAGGATGGCAGTGAGGGCCAGGCTGCCCCCGCCGAGCCCCCCACTGCAGACATGGACGCCCCGCATGGGGCAAGCTCAGCGCTGGGACTGAGGGACCAGGGACACAGCCTGCACCCGGGACCAGCAAGGGGACTCCACAGGGGCAGCCTGGCTCCCCGGGGACGCAGAGAGCACCAGTGGCCCCTGAGAAGGGGGCAGGTGCTTCGTCAGATAAGACAAAGTCTTCTGATGCCCATGCCCCCACCCTGGGGACACAGCCAGGATCCCCTGGCATCAAGACCCCTATGCTGGGGAAAGAGTCAGGGGCCCCTGACACCCAGACGTTCACCCCAGGGGCACAGCCAGGGTACTCTTGACACCCAGAGCCTTACCCCAGGGGTGCAGCCAAGTACCTCCAGCACCCAAACCACCACCCCAGGGGTGCAGCCAACACCTCCAGGGACCCAGGGAGGAGGAGCAGGGGTTCACCCAAGCCCCTCCCCCATGCACTCCAGCCTTTCCGGCACTGAGAAAGTGCCTGCTTTCTCAGGGAAGGCGAGCTGGCAGCAGTCCCTGGGGGGGGGCTGCGGGGATGCCAGGGGTGGTTTGGGTGGGGAGGAGGCAGCTGAAGGGCCCCTGGGCTGGGACAACAGAGGGGGCTGTGCCCTGACTCATCCACCACTGCCAGGTGCATTGTTTGGAGTCGATAGAAAGGGGGGTGGGTGGCAGAGCAAGTGGCTTGGGAGGTCAGGGCCTGGGGCTGAGCAGTGTCCTGGGCCTGGGGGGAAAGGAGGTGGTGGCCAGCGAGCCCCCACCCATGGCCCTCCTGCAGTGGGGGACACTGAAAAGTCATCACCACCCCCCCCACCCCCCTCCCCACCTCAGAGCAGGGTTTGCCTAAAAGCCTGGCAGCCCTGCTATCAAAGGGCTGCCTGCAGGGCTGAGGCCTGGGGGCCTCATCACATGGGTGGGTGATGGGGCTGGGGAGGGGGACACAAGCTGCCAGGGGGTGGGTTGCAAACCGCAGTATTTTGTGAGGGTGCAGGATGGGGTTTGGGCTGCACCCCAGGACAATGGGGGTCCTCGTTGTGCTCACGTGGCCCCCCCATGGCTCCGGGGTCTCCCCTTCCCTCTGCTGCCCCCTTGGGGGATGGCAGCAGCAGCTTCTGCAGGCAGAGCGCAGGCAGCACGTGGGACTCGGTGCAGCCTCCTGGGGGGGGCCTGTCCCCACTGGTAATGCTGTGGCTTGTGGGGGGCTCACGCCCATTCTCAGTGCCCCTGCAGGGATGTGCTCCCAGCAAAGAGAGAAGGCAGGGGCAGCTGGTGTTAAAAAAGTGATTTTTTTTTTTTTTAATTATTTTTAAATTAATAAAAAACCTTCACCCTGTTTTTTGTTGGGTTTTTTTTGTTTTCTTTTTAGCAAGATTGATTTGAAAACTAAAAAACCTCCCCCCAGCTCCCCCCTCTCTGGGGAAGGGCCATGATTGGCAGTTGCAGGGACAGGAGGGGCATCGCCTTGATAAATCCCCCTATGCCCTGGGGGTGCCGAGGGAGGGAGGATGGGGTTGGGGGGGGGTCTGTGCAAGAAGCCAGGCTGAATTTCCGAAGCCAGAGAAGAGGCGTGTTTGCTCTGGGCACTGCAAAAAGCGTCCAGGAAATCCAGAGCCAGGGATGAGGGGGCCAGTGGCTCTGTGTCTGTGGCCACGATCTGGGGTGCCAACAGCTGCCTCCATTTATTTTTTGTTATTTCCCCCCGGCCCTTCCTTCTCCTGCCCTGCTGCAGGGATGCTGGGGGGGGAGCCACAGGGAAACCCCCCCACCGAGCCACCCCCGTGCTGCTTCCCCTTCTCTCTGGATTTATATACATTAGATATATATTATATACTTAAAAAAAAAAATGGGGGGAGAAAAGACCAGCTAGTGACTCTTGCAGAGGCTCTCATGGGCCGGTGGCCTCCCTGGCAGCATGTCCCGTCTTCCCCCCCCTTAAAAATAATAATAAAACCACAGGGGTGGCGGGGGGATGGTGCGTTGGGGACACAGCATCTGCCCGACCTGACCAACCCAGACCTAGGTTGCCATCCCGTCAGCATCAAACCTCAGCGTTTTCTCTCCAGCCCCAAGACCCTCCCCTTGCTGTTGCTGCACCACTGTGCTGATGGGGCCTGTGCTATTTTAGGGAGTCTTACAGCTTTTCCTGCCGGTCCCGAGTGCTGTCTAGACAGCTTGAGCAGCCCCTGGGCGTAGCTTTAGCACTCCTGAGCCCCCCGCTCTGCCGCTGACTTGGAGGTAAAACTTAGGGGAACTCCAGGGAGGGTTTAGCTTCTTGCCTCAGTGCATCTTGTTCCCATCTCTTAATCTCTCTGCTCCCACTTTGAATTCAGTCCTCCCAGTTTGGAAGACAAGAATACAGACTAGATGCTTTGGTTTTAATGCCTGAAAACAGGTATCTGGTGTCATTTAAAAGAGCGAGTTCTGCTTCCTGCTTGCCCACCCTCATCCTTTCTTGGAAATGGTCTTTGAGTGCCTCACCCAAGGGGGTGCTCTGACCGTGTGACGGTCCGACCTGGAGGTTTCTAAGGGAAAAGAAATTCTTGGAGGAGGACATTCGGATGATCCAGGAGACGCTTGGCATGGTGAGCTGCTGTCGGTGTCCCCAGGAGGCAGCTGGGCCCTCACCCCCCTCCCTGCCTCTGTGTCACCCTGCTACCCCTGCCCCACGGCCCTGGGTGTCACCCGGCGTGAAGGGTGCCAGGAGGGAAGAGCAGGAAGGGTGTCCCAAGGCTGAAGAGGTAACTGCATGCACCAACCAAAGTGACGCGAAGACATTTTTTAACTAAACAGCTGTAAAGAAAGAAACATGGGTGCTAAGAAGGAGAGGAGATAAAGATCTACCCATGCAACACAGCCACAACCCTGCCTGGCATCCCTCTGTCCTGTGCCCAAGTTAATTTTTGGATGCTCCTTTTCAATCCTGCTCCTGTGTCTGGGCTGCCATCCCTCTCCTTGTCCCGCTCCAGGGGAATCTCCAGGACGCTGCCGGCCAGCTGCCGGCCCTCCGTGACCAGACAGCGTTGGACAGTGACATGGTACGGCCGCGCGCACGCCCGGATCCTGCTCCGGGACGGAGGCGGCTGCGTGCCCGGGGCACCGGTGCACCCAGTCCCTCGGTGTCAGGGCACGGTGCCAGCAGGGCTGGGCAGCGATGCTGGAGGGAGTCAGTGCTCCTGTGGGTGCCATCTCACCCGGCTACGTGGCCAGGGTGGACCCCCTAATCCCTTTTTTCCCCAGAAAAAGCTGAAGGAAAGGCTGAGCCTCTACCCAGCCCCGGAGGAGGCGAGCAACATGGTGCGCTGGGAGGTGCTGGAGGATTGCCTGGTGGGCAGTCTCTGCCTTTGGGGTACTTGAGTTTGGCTCCGTGAGCTGGGGGGTTTGAGGACAGGGCGGGTGGCCCTTGCCGCTGCACTTCCGCCCATAAACCTGCTCCCCTCTGCCTCCTCTTTGCAGGATGGCAGTGAGGGCCAGGCTGCCCCCGCCGAGCCCCCCACTGCAGACATGGACGCCCCGCATGGGGCAAGCTCAGCGCTGGGACTGAAGGGACCAGGGACACAGCCTGCACCCAGGACCAGCAAAGGGACCAGCAAGGGGACTCCACAGGGGCAGCCTGGCTCCCCGGGGACGCAGAGAGCACCAGTGGCCCCTGAGAAGGGGGCAGGTGCTTCGTCAGATAAGACAAAGACTTCTGATGCCCGTGCCACCACCCTGGGGACACAGCCAGGATCCCCTGGCATCAAGACCCCTACGCTGGGGAAAGAGTCAGGGGCCCCTGACACCCAAACCTCCACCCCAGGGGCACAGCCAGGGTCCTCTGACACCCAGAGCACTACCCCAGGGGTGCAGCCAGGGTTCCCCAGCACCCAAACCACCACCCCAGGGGTGCAGCCAGGGACCCCCAGCACCCAAACCACCACCCCAGGGGTGCAGCCAGGGACCCCCAGCACCCAAACCACCACCCCAGGGGTGCAGCCAGGGTCCTCTGACACCCAGAGCACTACCCCAGGGGTGCAGCCAACACCTCCAGGGACCCAAGGAGGAGGAGCAGGGGTTAGAGATCCCCCTTGACACTGGTCCCAGGGCCACATCCCCTTTGCAAGAGCCGTCCGTGCCCTGGTGATCCTCAGGCTCCTGCAGTGTCTCCGATCGCTACGCAGAGACGGTGGAGGCTCTCCGCCAGATCGGGCAGCTCAGCCACCCCTGTGCCAGCCTGAAGGAGCAGGTGGCCCAGCTGGAAGCCAGCAAGTCAGACCACGCCGAGCTTGAGAAGCTGCGCCTGCTCTTCTCGGAGGGAGGTAGGAGCCCCTGGGGGGGCTGGCAGGGGGGTGTTTGGCATGGGGACACCCTGGGCTGGGGGCTCATTGTGCTCAGAGCCTGGCCTCAAAGGCGAGACCCCCTCACTGACAGCATGTCCCCTCGGACCACATCTAGACAAGGAGAGCATCGCCAGCGTTCTGGCCGACCTCCAGGGCCGGGTGTCCTCGCTGCAGGGCCTGACCAGTGACCTGCAGGGCGAGAATGGGAAGGTGAGCTGGCAGCAGTCCCTGGGGGGGCTGCGGGGATGCCAGGGCGGAGTTGGGCAGGGAGGAGGCGGAGGACATGGAGTTGTTGGAGGCAGAGACATAACTCGGGGTGGTGAGAATCAGGCTGTTCCGGGAGCAGCCCAAGGCTGGGTGGGTGAGGGTGCTGCTGGAGTAGCTGGTGGTGTTGCTCTGCACCCCAGACTGGCACACACGAGAAGCTCAGCAGGGGCAGGTCTTTGCCATCTCTTGGGAAGACACGAGAGAGTGTCCAGGACAGCAGGTCATACGTTGGTTTCCCCTGTGCCCATCCTAGGAGCGGGCAGAGGTGAAGATACGGGTCTGCGCACTGAGAGCCCAGGAGGAGCAGCTGGCGAGAGAGAAAGAGCTGCTGGATGAGGCCTGGCAGGAGCTGAAGGCAGACAGGGAGGAGGTGAATGGGGCTGCGCTGCGCGTCCGGCAGCAGGAGGAGGAGCTGAAAAGCGTGACCAAGGTAAGCGGAGCATCTGCGCTTCCGTTCCCAGCTGCACACGGGCTGGCAGCAAAGCTGGGCTTTCACAGCCCTGCCAAAGCAGGGACAGAAAGCCTGTCCTGGAAGGGGAAGGAGGGGATGCCCAAAGGAGTCGTGCCCCAGGGCAGCGCGGGTCCCTGTCCCCAGCCTCCCCAGCTGCTCTGCCTTGCAGCTCTCCTCCCAGAAGTATGAGGAAGGGCAGCGAGCCCTGCAGGAGGCACACAGGGTCGAGTCGCAGGACCAGTCGAGGCTGCAGTCCCTGCAGTGGCAGTTGGAGCAGGTCAAGCAGCAGCAGGAGCGTCCGCACCAGGCAAATACCCCCTTGCCTTCCCTTGTGGGCCTGGGGCCGCCGTGCCAAGGGCCTGAACCTTTGCCAACAGCTTCTCTCTCTCCCTTTCTCCCCTGGATGGGGCAGGACCAGTCTAGCATGGCTCAGCAGAGGAGCCAGCTCCAACAGCTGCGCCAGGAGCTGTCCAAGAGCCCCATGATGCTGCGGACCACAGGCTGGGACTCCAGTGCCCCTGAGAGTGGCTTCTCCAGCATGCTGTGTAAGGCTTTGTGCTTGCTGCTGGTGGGAAGGGACGTGCTGGGGGGCAGCTGCACTTGTATTCCACTTCTCAGGAGGCTTGGTCCGTTCCTGGGGGCTGTTTTAGTTCCCCTGTATATAAACCTCAGATGGGTGTTGGCCGCCTTGTCCTCTGAAGGAGCTCAGCGAAGCTCTGAGCCAGGGCAGTGCCAGGAGAGGGCAGAGAGGCCAGGAAGGGAGAGGCCGGTGGGTTGAAGCCCATTTGCACTGGGAGCGTGGGGAGGATCCTGCTGCAGGGACACGCAGGCAGCACCCAAAGGGATGCTGTGTCGTCTCCATCTGCGGTTTCTCTGACGGCGGCAGCACCACACAACTGGGCTTCTGTTCCAGGCTTTCCACCTCCCATCGGCAGCCCGGGAGGTATCCAAGAACTCCTGGCCAGGGCCAGCTCCGCCGAGCTCAGTGCCACCCTGGCGATGATGAAGTTCCGAGCCCTGCAGGTGAGTTGGTGGGAGACGGGGGTGGGAAGGGGCTTCAAACCCGCTGGGTGGGAGCAGGGCTGGGTGAAGCCTGATCTGAGCCTGGTAGGAGACAGCCCAGGCTGTGGCTCAGATCATTACTGAGCTGTGGGGCTGGGTGGGCTTGGAGAAGCCCCGGGCACCTAGACGAGTGATGGCAGAAGCAAGGACGGGTGGATCCTCCTCACAGCTGGTCTCAGGCTGATGGAGAACGTCCTCCATGGGGTTGCCCTTGTCCTCGCCCTGTCCGTGGATGGGAGAAGCCAGCTCTGTTGGCCTCTGGCATCATGATGTCCCCGTCTGTCACGGTCCACTCGGTGGACTCGTGATGGTTCGTTTGCTACGATCTCGAAAGTGCAAAATTAAGGCGACCAACACCAAAGGGGATAGCAGTAATCAAACAGTGAAACTTTATTGGGTTGCCTGTGAAGAGGCACGCGATAGTTAGAGATGGGTGAAAGAAAGGAGAAAAGTAAAGTTAAGTTTTAGAGAGAAGAGGGAGAGAGGTTATAGCTACCACCGCTGATCTCACGACGTCCTAACGGTCCCGGGTCCAGCTGATGCTGCGTCGTCGATCGTCGTGGTCCTTGGTGGGGAAGCTTCCGATTTTCGTTGTCCAGAAGTAATCTTTTATGCTTAGTAACACACCTTGCTCCACCTCTGCCTCGGGGGTCTCCGCCCTTCTCAGAATTCAATTATCATATCTCCACCCCTCTCGAGCAAGGCCATCGCGCGTGCGCGGGGGGGGAGTATCCGAGGTGTGGTCAGTCTCGGAGGCGGGTAACCTTCAACCAGGAGGTGTGTTTTGGTATTATAATGAAGCAAAGTTCATCTGAGGTTCATGATTTCTTCATCGGTGTTATGGCAACAGTCACGATCCATCTTTTTGACAATGGCTATGCAATTATCACTAACTGCTCTGGCTAGGCCCAGGTACCGAACAATAGCACAACACTCTTTGTACTGCACGGCTCAGGCACCAAAGAACAGCACTGCACTGCCTGCACCACACGGGTCAGTACTCAGGAGAACAGCACAGCACTGGCTGTGCCACACAGTTCTGCATTCAGGAGCCTTTGCACCACATTCCATTCCAGGGGTCGGCAGCTGCGCTCCAAACAGGCTGTTGTCGGGTACCTCACTGTCCATGTCCCTGATGACAATGTTGAGACAATGCTGATCTTCTGACCGACTCTTACACCGTCCTCTCCCGTCAGCCCGACGATTCCCTGCTGGGCCCTTCCCCAGGTGGGGCTGCTCTTTGAGGCTTCCGCTGTGGGTCTTGCTGAGAGTGTGAGGTTGTGGGCTCTGGGCGGGGGGAGCCCCCACACCCCAGGGGGTACCACGGATGGTAGCTGCCCCCTGCTGACTGCAGGAAGGAGGGTTTGGGATGCTTCCCTCCCTCATGAGTGACACCCGGGACTGTCAGCCCCCTTCTGTGGCACTCTCTGATACCCCTTCCATCCATCCCTCTCTTCTCAGGACCACGCTTACTTAGATAATGAGCAGCTCTTCCTGGAGTCCCTGAAGAAAAGCGTCCTACAATGCTCCTTTTGTGCCAGGCTGAAGGGGTGGCGTCCCCAGGCCATGCTCAAGGGATGGCTGAGCAATAAACCGATCTTCACACGATCACCAGAGTTACCGTACTTCTTGAGGCCTGGGTGCTCGGTGGACCTTTCCACAAATCAAGCACAGCAACAGCAGGTTTTTGTGCTGCTTTTATACACAAAAATCAGAGGCTTTTCCAAATACGCCTATTGGATACGGATTGGTTAGTGATTAACATCCTGCATGCTTCTACTACTGCGTGTGCTCAGGGAAAGGGTCTCAACCTGGGCAGCGTCTTCTGAACCTCTGTGTGTGTGTGTGTGTGTGGTTTTTAGTATTATAACGAAGGTAGTTCACTTCCAGGACACTCAAAAGTTAGTTTTATTGCCACGTTAATTAATCGGTTGTTCACTGTGCTAGGTTGTCCAATATTTCATCCCCAGCACAATCCCAGACCTTCTCTTTATGTTCCAGGGTGTTCCACTTGTTTCCTAGGGTTTGGAGATCACAGTCTATCCTGTATGAATTTCTCATCACTAGCGCAGGTTTTCTTGACCACGCTTCAAAGTCCCACTTGCCCGAGCTTCAACCCCTTGGGTGCGGTACCTGTAGCCCCTGGCGCGATCCTTAACCACGGCTACGAGCAGATGTGGACTGTGCCAAGAGCCACGGTGTGTGTGGCCTCCATCTCTGGGGGTGGCAGCAAGGGCCGCTCTGGGCGTGGGGCAGAGGGGCAAGGGCGGAGGGAAGAGCGGGTCCCTGCGGGGCTGTGGGTGGGTTTGTAGTCAGGCGCGGTGCCAGGCAGCCCCGTTGCTCTGGCAGCGGGGGCCTTGCAGGGCCGGCGGTGCGCGGCGCAGCCCCTGTCGCCATGGGAACGGGGGCCTTGGACTGCTGGCGGCGCGCAGCATGGCGGCGCCTTTGCTGAGCGCGGCGCTGCGGGGCGGGCGGACGTTCGGCACGACCGGTGAGGCGCGGGCCGGGGAGCCCCGGTTCCCCGTGAGCGGGCAGTGGGAGGCGTTTGGAGTGTGTGTGTGGCGGGGCGGGGAGCCCTCGGCCGCCTGGGTTCCGCAAGCGTGCTGGCGGGGACGGCTCCGGGAGGGGGGGGTGGCAGCGGCCAGGGACCGCGCTCCCGCTCTCCCGCTCTCCCGCTCTCCCGCTCTCCCGCTCTCCCGCTCTCCCGCTCTCCCGCTCTCCGCCCGCCCCGGGCGCTCTTGGTCTTGTTTCTCGCTTTCTGTCTAAAGCGGGAACTCTGTCCTCTTCCAGCTGCGCTCTGCAAGCGGGCGGCCCCGCTGGGGCCGATGCCCAGCGAGGAGATTGACGTGGACAACTTGGAAGCGCTGGAAAAATACCGCAGTTTCACTCGCTACTTCAGGCTGGCGGAGAAGGAGAGCAGGAAGCCCCGCTGGTGAAAGACGTACCGGCAGCACACCTGCCGCCCGCCAGGTACTGGTGGGAGGAGCTGCTCCGCGCGAGGTTTTGCTGCTGAAGGTCGGGGCAGCTGTGGTTGGGTTTGCCCCAAAGCCTGCCCTGTAAGGAGCTGATGAGGTGCTTTGGCATGAGGTTGGCCCTTTCCCGGTGCAGAAGTTTGCAGAGTGCAAATGTCTTCAGGGGAAATGGATGTTAGTTTTTTGGAAGGAGGGCGGCTGGCCGGGACCTGCTAAAAGACGTGGAGCAAAGTAAAGTCGTGAGTCCTTGGAACCCCAGTAGTATCAGAGAAAGCAGATGAGGACCCAGAGCTTTAGAGCTGCAGCAAATAATAGCAAATTTGGCTGCTCTGCTGAGCAGGCTCAGAGACCAGAGCTGCTCCCCAGCTGGCAAACCTGCGGGCCTGGGAGTGTGATGGTTGGGGAGGGAGGAGGGAGCAGAAGGGTGGAGGTGCAGAGGGAGGGCAGAGGTGGTAGAATCGAGTCTCTGACATCTCGGAGTTTGTGTCTCTTTCACATGCTCCCTACTGTTTGGCAGGGGTTTTGTGTTTGGGTATTTGGAGATTCATGTTTTTCCCATACATGATTTTTTCACCCCTCTCTGAAGAGCCAAAGACCGACATCAGCCTGCCGCGTGCTAAGCTGCTGCGGGCACAGGAGAGGAAGGAAAGAAAAAAGATCCTGAGGGAGAACCGCCAGAGTGCCGAGATGGAAAGAGCAGCGCGGCTCCGGACTGGTCTGTGCCGCACCACCTCCCTCCCTGCCCCGGCCGCTCTGGGCCCCCAGCTGCCTCCTGCAGCGTTTCTCTCTCCTTGCGGTGCTGACTCCCCTCGACGAAGTCAGAGCTGAGTGGGAGAAGACCAGCGGCCCTTTCCACAAGCAGCGTGTGGCGGAGCACTGCGGGATATTTCGTGACTTGTTCAAGGGGGCCACGTTCACCCCCTGGGTTCCCTTGAGGGTGGAGTACAGCCCAGAGGACGAGTACCTCATGCCGGTCTGCTATGGGAACGTGGTGACGCCGTCAGAGGTGTGTGAGGGGAGCTGGGAGCAGCCTCGAGCCCATGTGTGTTTCTGTCAGATGCTTCTAACAGGCGTTGCTTGTTCTGGGGATTTCTTTTGCAAGGGTATTTCCCCTGTGATGAAGGAAATATGTTTCTTGGACACGACAAGGACAGAGCTTTGCAACAGGGTCGTTGTCTGTCAGCAGGCTGGTGTTTGTTAAAGCCCCCTGGGGGCTCTCCGGGTGGAGCTGGCTTACTGGGTGGTGGTGTGGCTGTGCCCGGTTTCCTGGCCATGCCCGTGACAAGTGCACGTTCTTTGCCTTGGAAATTGTGATCTGGTCTGAATGGAAGCTGTTGTTTGAGCGATTTACATTCCCTTTCTGTTGCTCTTCTAGGCTTCCAGTCCCCCTGCAGTGTCATACGAGGCAGATAAAGGCTCCCTCTGGACTTTGTTGCTGACAAATCCAGGTGAGTAGCGGGTTCTTTAAAAAAAAATCTTTGAGCTGGGTTGTTTCACTCTGCTTTTGGTCAGCTCCTGTTTCTTTTGGCTGCACAAGCTGACGTGAGGTGATATCTGGAAAGCAGGGACATCTTACGTATGCAGGAGAGATTGTAGCCTCCCCAAATTTCTGGCGGTTGAGAGATGGAACAGTGATGCAACGGGACCTGTGTCCGAGTGTAGAGGGAAGAATTCCCTGACTCCCGTCTTTTGTTTACCCCCCAAAGCCCTCTCTCCCTTGGCAGTCTGCCTGGGGGGTAGGTTAGCTGACACTGTTTGCCCTGAGAAACCAAAGCACAGTGACGCGAAGCAGCTGAGCAAGAAGTCCTTTTAGTCTTGGAATTCCATGTGTAGAGTTCTTTGCTCCTCCTTTTAAGCTCAATCCTATAAGGTTGAGTTACTTTTCTGGTAGGAAAGGAGTGCTGGGAGGTCTCGAGCTGCCCCCTCCCTTCAGAGCGGATCCGGGCATGGGGTTGGTGCAAACATCAGGGTGTCCCTGAGTCACCTTTCCCTGTGGTGTGCGTTTGCAGATGGACGTTGAAGAGATGCGGACTCGGAGCACTTGCGCTGGCTGGGGTGAGTACGGCACCTCGCAGCCGCGCGCTGCTTGGCTCAGGGAAGTCCCAGGCGGAGCAGGCAGAAACTCCTCCAGCAGAGCTCGGGAAAAAGGATGCCTGTGAGAACAAACAGCCTGAAGAGAGAGAAGGGATGGGGGGAGTGGAGGCCCTCCCAGCCGGGGAACGTCTCAAGCACTCGCGAGTAGCGGAACTGTGGTTGTGGGGTGCAGAGTGTGGAGCTGATGAGGCTGCCTGGGCAGCACAGGGTGGGCTGGAGGAGGGAGCCCTGTGGAGACGGGACGGTTCTGGTGGCAGAGGGGAGGACACCAGGAAGTTCCCTCAAAGGGCAAGAAAGGAGCGAAATCAAATCCCCGATGGTGGGTGTCCCCCTGCAAACCCCTTCCCGGGCACAGACGTTGCTCTGAGCCCCGCCAGCCTCTCGCGTGTGTCTCCCTGCGGCGCCGCTGCAGCGTCTCCTGCCGCGCTCCTCGGCCCGCGGCTGGGGGGGGTCTGTCTCGTGAAGAGCCGCGCGGGCGGGCAGCGCGCGCCGCGCAGCGGGTGCGGAGAGGCGGCGGTTGGGCCGTTGGGCGCCCGGCGGCGGAGAGGTGGGGGCTCCCCGGGGCGGCGGCAGGCGGTGTAATAAAACATATATGGTATTTGTTATTCAAATCTCAAGGGGAAAAAGAAGTTGTAGTCAGGATGTTGTGGCCGAACAGTTTTGTAATTCTCTTCTGTAAATAAGAAATAAGATATATGTATATAGTTTCTATTGTTAAAATCAGTTGTTAGAAGGGAGCTAAAATGGCCCCCATCTTCAAGCCACTCCAAAAACACCTGTGCTGAGTCATCCCCCCTTCTCTGATGGAAACCTGAGAAAAGCCCGCGAAAACCGGAGAAAAGCCCGCGAACCTTGTTTACACCTTTGCAGACCCCTCAGGGTACGCCCATCATGAATATGGATGAAGCCTACACTATAAAGGGACTCAGTTCTGTCCTGTGAGGTGTGTGTCTTGGTAGAGCAGAGACTCCCGGCACACCCAGCGCTGTTTTGCTCACTTGCCGCTTGCTAATAAATTTTTATTGATCACTAAAACTTGAGAAGTGGTTATTTCCCACTAAATTACAAGTAATCAATAACAAATTTGGTGCTGTGACTCGGATCCAGATCTTTTGGTGCGAAACCCCGGATAGGGGAGGCGCCCTATCTTCGGATAGCCCCAGTCTGAGGATCTCGTGGCCAAAATGCTGGATATCCGAACCCCTTTTAATTCGGACTCGGGAGTGAGCAAAAGAATCTGCAGAACCCCTTAAATTTTGTGCACGAAGACCGATCGAAGACTCCGGGGAGGAGTAAGTATTTGCGTTTGTGCGGTTATCCGTTCGGTTGGGATTGGTAATCCCAGAGTGCGAGTGAGTGAGAGGTCTCGAAGAGATCACCCGAGTGCGGACCCTTTAGTCGTGCAATTCTCGTAGCCCGCGAGGGAGCGAGTCACGAATAAGGGGAGCGTGTGTGTGTGTGAAAGAAGGCACTCTGGAAGATGGGACAGAGGGAAAGCAAGCCCTCTGGATCCATGGGTGGGGGCAAGGAAGAATTGCCGGATATCCCACTAGATAGTCCTTTAGGAGTTCTGTTAGAGAATTGGAAAAATTCCCCAAGAAGTCATGACATCCACCTCCCCCCCGCCCCCCCCAACTCCCCGGGGCTGAGGAGCTTCCCCCGCCCCGGGGCACCGTTGCCTTCGGGGTGGAGGCAGCTGAACTCCTCCCGCTGCTGGCTCCAGCTGGGAGAGGGCTTGTTCCCGGGGCGCCACCGGCCCGACCCGAGCAGTGTGCCCAAGCCGAGCCCTGGAGCAGTGTCGCGGAGCCTGGCCCAGCGTGGGGGAGCGGGGGGGGCAGAGCTGCCCCCTCCCCAGCCGGGAGGGCCCGTCCTGAGCACCCAGCTGCCCTGGGGGGGGTGGGGCTGGGGCAGGGGGCACCGAGCGGCCCTAGTGAGGCTCCGTAATGCCAAATTAGCGTTTAGGTTTCTGCTCAGAGACAGGCTGCAGTAAACTGTCTCAAGGGGGCTCTGTGCTGAGCCCCCCCCTTTCTAACCCGCTCATACTTGTAACCAATGATTCTGACCCCGAATCTCCCAGACCCCCTCAGCGGGTTACCCGAAGCAAAGTTAAGGAAGGGAGGTTATACCCCCTTAGAGAAATGCTTGTGCCAGGAGTGGGGGCACAAGGGGAACCGGGAGCGGGGTATGTTGCTGTTCCCCTCAACACTGGAGATGTGAGAGATTTTAAAAAAGAAATGGGGAACCTATTAGAGGACCCGCTTGGCGTAGCCGAACGGGTGGACCAGTTTCTTGGCCCAAATTTATATACCTGAGATGAATTACAATCTATCCTAGGAATTCTATTTACTATGGAGGAACGAGATATGATGAGGAGGGCAGGTATGAGACTTTGGGACCAGCAACATCAAGTGGGTCCCACAGCAGATCAGAAGTGGCTGTTGGTAAAACCCAACTGGAATAATCAAGACCCAGGCCACCGAACCCACATGGCAGATTTAAGAATGATCATAATTCAAGGAATTAGAGAGTCAGTTCCCCGAGGGCAGAATATTAATAAGGCTCTTAGTGAACAACAGAAGAAGGACGAGAAAAAGTTTACAGTTGTACTCGGGAGTAGATCCTGCCACCCCTGTGGGGCAGGCATTATTAAAGACTCAGTTTGTGGCTAAGTCTTGGGCAGATATTAGGAAGAAGCTAGAAAAGATCGAAGACTGGCAAGGGAGAGGAATAGATTAATTGCTGAGAGAAGCTCAGAAAGTTTAGGTGGATTCCTACTTGAAGTGGTGGTATTGTTCTCGTTATCAATTTGAATACCCAGATAATGATCTATTTCAATGTTGTTTCACTTCTTCCTGACTCGTTTATTATTCAGTATACCTTTGCCTGCTTGACTTGGTGATCAGAAGGTGACAGCTTATAACTTTCTGTCCTCTTGGTATTTTGAGGACTGTAGACAAGGATCAAAAGATCACTGTGATAGATACAAGCCCTTGGCTAGCTTCAGCAGCTTTCTTCTTAGCAGTGATGAATCAATTTAAATAAAGAAAATCGGAGTAAAATATTATCAGAGTGAAAGCAATAGTCCAAGAGGGAAGGAAGTGAGCAGATCTGCAGCTTAATCTAGCTGCCTGTTCTTCAAGCAGGCAGCTCTCTTACATCATTGGCAGGAGTTGGGGAAGAAAAAAAAAAAAAAAAAAACCCACAACAGAATCAGGGTTCTAGCATACAGGCAGGTATATGGGCTGGGGAGCCAAGTTCAAGCTAATTTGCCCCCGGACCACATTCTTTTGGAGCTGCTAATCTGGTTTGTACTTCTTAGCCAAAAGACGGGGAACTAACATAATTGTAGCACACTGACTAGGCAGCTCATAAATGTTGTGTCTTTTCCAAAGGAGGAGGATGCTGCTGTGCCCTTTGCAGACTTTCTCCTCAACAGGCCGTGGCCCAGAGCTTGCCAGTTTTGTAATTTGTGATGTGCTATGTAAACACCGCGCAGCGCGTGTGTGGTATAGCTGCCCAGATGCTTTATTTGATTGCATCTGGAAGTACATGTGCAACAGTCTAGGTAGATTTAAACTACCCTTGCTCTAAATGTCTAGACCCAGTAGGAATTTCAGGTTCAGAGGAGGCAATGCAGAGTGTGTAACAGCTCAAACATGCAGCAAACTGCATTATTTTAGCCTGAAAACTGTTCTGTGCATTCCCCGGTGCCTGCATGTAATAAAGCTGTGCAGAACATGGATGTTTTATGTGATGTTTACCTGGAGGCCATGGTTTCTTTGGGATCAGAGATTTTCATTCATTGAATGGTTCTGCCTACTTTAATATGAAGGAAGTGGAATGTTTTTATTGCAAAAGGAAGGGGCATGTGAAGAAGGTTTGCCAGAGGAGAATCCAAGATGAGAAAATGTTTTCTGAAGATTAGTGGGGTCAGGGGCTCTATGTGCTGGGGACCCAAAGAACAAAGAGCCCTTGATAAAACTTAAAGTGGGTCCTCAGCGACAAGAGAGAGAGTTCCTTGTGGACTCAGGAACCGAAAGATCTACCATTCAGGCTCTGCCTCCAGGCTGTGAAGTATCATCAGAAAAAATCAGTGTAATAGGGGCTAAAGGTGAACCATTTGAGGCCCCGGTTCTTCATGATGTGATTGTTGAATCAAAATGCAAATAAGTGATTAGAACATTTTTATTAATTACCAGATTATAATTTACTTGGACGGGATCTGATTATAGAATTGAGAATTAATCTGAAAGTAGAAGAAAAAGAACTCAAAGTCAGATTATGCCCCCTCACAGTGGCGGATGAAGAAAAGATTAACCCAGAAGTATGGTATACCCCAGAGACAGTGGGTAGATTGGATATCACCCCCTTCGAAGTCACCATTAGGAACCCAGAGATCCCGACTAGAATCAAACAGTATCCCTTGCCGCAAGAAGACAGGAGAGGCTTAAAGCCTGAAATAGAGAGACTCCTTAATCAGGGGAATACTCCAATATTGCCTGTTAAGAAGGCAGATGGGAATTATAGATTAGTGCAAGAAATCAACAAAAGAACTGTAACCAGATTTCCTGTAGTAACAAACCCCCATACTACTCACTGGGGAGTACAAGCGTTGGTAAAATACATGTGCATAGGGATTTATAATGTTGCTAAGGGAATAATAAAAAGCTGTTTAACGTGCCAGAAAATTAATAAACACCAATTAAGAGAAAAGATTCAAGGGGGATGAGATTTGGCATACAGACCATTTGGAAGAATTCAAATCAATTTTACAGAACTACCAAAAGTAGGACAGTACAAATACCTCCTAGTATTGGTAGATCATCTCACTCATCATGTGGAGGCCTTTCCCACCACTCGAGCTACGGCAAATACTGTGGTAAAAATACTCTTAGAAAACATCATCCCTAGGTATGGAAATACAGAAGTAATCGATTCGGACAGGGGTCCCCACTTTGTGTCTAAAGTAATCAGAGAGACATTGACTTCCCTGGGGACCAAGTGGGAATTCCACACTCCCTGGCATCCACAAAGCTCAGGAAAAGTAGAAAGAATGAATGGGGAATTCAAGAAACAACTTACCAAATTGATGTTAGAAACAAAGATGTCTTGGGTTAAGTGCTTACCCCTAGCACTTCTGAATATCCAGACCCAGCCCCGAACTGATACTGGAATATCCCTGTTTGAAATGCTATATGGTATGTCCTATGAAATGGAATTTCCCACTGATCACCCAGCATTGGAAAAAGACAATTTGCAACCATACTTAATAAACCTCATGAATAGGAGAAAAGAACTGTGAAGAATATGGTGGTGATTCGTGTTAAAATATGATGACTTTGTTAAGAGTTTACCATGTACATGAGTTAAAGGAGATTTGTCATAGTTTGATTGTTAAAAGGAGTTTGGAGGTTTTTTTCCCTCAGTGACAGATGCTAAGCAGGTGGAAAATCACTGGCGGGACCCCTGTCAGAAGTCCCCAGCAACACCGGATTGTGCAGGTGAAATATGGTTGGAGGAATCCCTGCCAGGAGCCCCAGCCACACCAGAAAGCCCGGGAAAGTTTGAGGGACCCTGCTGCGTGTGTGAAGATGGGACTATAAAAGAGAGTGACGTAGCACCACCCGGTGCTACCCGGAGCAGGAAGCCCCCCCTGCCCCCCGGCGTGCCAATTTTTTTTTACTTGTTCTTATTGCAAATAAATTTATAAAAGATATTTTTGGCTCTGCCTCGGCATTTATAACAATTTGGTGACCTCGACGTGATACTTCGGGACCCGTGGAGTATTGGTTTCCAGGGGAGGCGCGCCCCACCTTTTAGGTGGCTCCCGAATTCCTTTGCTTCCTCGGACCGACACTATCACGAACAGAAGGCAATAAGAACAAGCAAAAGAAAAGCGAAATCCCCAGACAACGCTCCCCGGAGATTTCCCACGAAGGATCCAGGCGAAGACCTCGGACTGTGAGCGACGCTTGGTGCGGGAGGGGTGATTTTCTGCCTGAGTGAGTGCGGGGTGACTGAGACGTGACAGTGTCACGAAGCGAGTGCGGAGCCCTTCTAGCCGCGATTCCAGAGTCTCGCAAGAGGCCTGGCCGGCGAAGGGGCGAAGCGAAAGAAAAAAAAAGGTTTGAAAGGACTCAGGCAAGGGTTTTCAGGATAGGCATTATCCTAGGGTTGATACGGGATTAGTTTTATCCCAGGGTTGCCGGCAAGAGATTTGGGATAGGTTTTATCCCAGGGTTATGGGCCAGAAAGGGAGTAAATCCCGCAGCTCGGGGAACCCACGGAGAGGTTCCCAGAGAGGGAGCGATTTGCCTGACACTTCTCAGGACAGTCTCCTGGGTTATATGCTAAGAAATTGGGCTAATTGGTCAGAAACAAAATGGAAAAGTAAAGAAAAAATGATTCAGTATCGCATGGTCGAATGGACCGAAGAACCTATCAAATCTGATGATTTATTTTGGCCAAAATTTGGAACTACTGACCATTGGACATGTCAGGCGTTAAATTCATACCTAAGTAATAAAAAACCCTATAATCAAGAAGAATGTAACTATGCTCAGGTGTGGAGAGGTTCCCGAATAACATCAAAAATGTTATTACTAAAAAAATAAAAACACTAATAAGAAAACTTTCAAAGAAAAAGAACGGGAACCTTTAGAAAATCTTCCTCCTCCTCATGAGGGAAGCTCAGAGGATGAGGAACCAAAGCTTACCGCTCCTTCCCCTCCATCAACTAGCAGAACCAGCAACCAAGAAAAACAGAAACAAACAACAAATAGTGGGGCAGAGGTTTGGGAAGGCGTTGGCGGCGGCGGCGGGCGGCCCCTAGGACCGCGGCACGACCCCGCACCAGGACCCGGCCCCCCCGCGGCACCGCAGGGAGGGGGCCCGACGGCGGCTGCACCCCCGCGGGGGCTGCGCCGAGCGCTGCGGTCTGACCGCGGTGCTAGAGGAGCCCGGCCGGGGAATAAAGCAGAGAGCGAGCAACAGATTTTACAAATACGTTCGGGGGTAGACCCGACCTCCCCGGTGGGAGAGGCTTTGCTGAAAACTCAGTTCGTGGCCAAATCGTGGGGTGATACCAGAGAGAAATTAAAAAAGTTAGATGACTGGCAAGATCAGGGTCTGCAGGAGCTGTTGAGAGAAGCACAGAAGGTATATGTTAGAAGGGACGAAGAAAAGCAGAGAGTGAATGCAAAAATATTTGTTGCAGCAGTCAGAGAAACTCAGCGGAGAGAGGAGAAGCCTCCGAGATCTCGCCCTAATGAATCACCTGGAGCATTAGGTGGTGAAAAGAGAGGGACAGTAATTAGGGAAAACACATTAGCCTGCTATTATTGTGGAAAGAAGGGACATTTACAACGGAATTGTAGAAAGCGAGAGCGGGATGAAAGGATGTTTAAAGAAGAATAGGGGTGTCAGGGGCTCTATTTCCTGGGAACAAAGACATCAGAGGAGCCCTTGATGAAATTAGGTCCCCAGGGAGAGGAGTTTGAGTTTTTAGTAGATGTGGGTGCCGAAAAATCAACTGTGAAAAACATTCTGAGGGGATGTAAAGTGAAAAAAGAAACTGCTCTAGTAACAGGAGCTAAAGAGGAACCATTTAAAGTACCAATTGTCGGGGATGTAGAAATAGAATCCCAACCCCGTATCGTTATAGGGGATTTATTGTTGCTACCAGAGGCTGAAAATAACCTTCTGGGAAGAGATTTAATTACGGAGTTAAAATTAATAATAATACAAGAAAACTAAAAATTTATACATTAGCGGAAAAAGATGAACAAACAGATAGATCCCAAAGTTTGGTATACAAAAGGAGAGACTGAAAAACTTGAAATAAAACCTATTAAAATTAATTTAATTGATCCGGAGACACCAATTCGGATAAAACAATACCCCATTCCCCTAAAGGGTCGAGAGGGGTTGAAACCAATAATAGACGAATTACTAAGTAAAGGCACATTGGAACCTTGCATGTCTCCACATAACACACCTATTTTACCAGTTTTAAAATCAGACGGATCTTACAGATTGGTGCAAGATTTAAGGGCTGTGAATCAGTGAACTGTGGCTCGTCTCCCTGTGGTAGCAAACCCCTATATGCTACTTAACCAACTATCCCCTGACTATATTTGGTAAAGTAATGATTAAAACCTGGAAGGAGGAAAGCTTATCTCCTAGATGGGAAGGACCATTCCTGGTATTGTTGACTACGGAGACAGCTGTAAGAACTGCTGAAAGAGGATGGACTCATATTTCCAGGGTGAAAGGACCAGTCACAGGTGAATCAGATTGGAAGATCAAGTCAACGCCTGGAGATTTGAAGCTCCGAATGCGACGGAGTTAAAATAGGACTGGACTTACTGAGGCAGACAGAGCGACATCAACAGTAGTAAAGATCTTGAATCATCCACATGAACCCTGCGTGTATGTATATATGTTAAAAGGTTGTAACATTCACAGGTTTTTTTCGGTTTTAGACTGTTTTGCATGAAAACATAAGTCAGTTTGTATAGTTGGACAAAGAAACCGAAAGAAAAGGGAAGTAAGAGAGTGAGGGAAAAGCTGAGAGTAAGTCCAAGTGAGGGCAAGACCGGGTTGGCCTCCATTTTTGCTGTTAAGAAGACACAAACCCGACCGTTGGCAGCAACCCAATGGGCCCAGGGATAAACAGAAAAACGTGCCATACCGGACCTCACTATGGCGACTGGCTTTTTCCCCTCATTTTGTGTGTTGGCCTCGTGATGGCTAAAAAGGGTCAAAACGCTACCAGCTTATATGACCCCTTTGAAGAGAATGAGTTTGTTCTGTTAGCAAAAACTATAAGTAAAACTTTCAATTTAAGTCATTGCTGGGTTTGTGGGGGACCTTTGGGATTGTCAAGTTGGCTGTGGGTTTCTGTGCCACTTTCCCCATCACAAATTGTAAGTAACTATAGTGATGTTAATAATACTACCTGGGAAGATAGTGAAAAATGGCCAGTTCAATTTCCTAACAAGGGTAAATTTTGTCTGAACCGAACTCAGAAAGGAGGAGTTAATGTGGGAGAGAGTAAGTGTCAATGGACGCTTACACATAAATTAATTAACAAAGATAGAGGTATCTATATATGGTTGTGGCTTAATGAACAAGGATGCAGCAAAGGATTCAAAGGGTTCTGGTCAGACAAAAATGAAACTGAATATGCCAAACTACGAGGAAACGATTTTTATAATCAAACTTGCGAATGGAAAAATGACACTGGGTCCTGGTATTGTACTATACGGATAAATAATAATTTAAACGAGGTTTTCAGCGCTTTGGGTGACAAAAATACGACTTATTTTCAAACCCCAAGGACTGCAGAGGGACCATTTGCCAAAGGTACAAAGGCAAAAAAAGGCCACTATTGGATATGCGGACATACTGCCTACAAACAATTACCAATGAACTGGTCAGGAATTTGCTATATAGGGATTATCCGACCTCTATTTTTCCTTCTTCCAGAGGCGGATGGCCCCCAATTAGGAATAAAATTATATGATAAATTAGGAAATAAGAGTATTACCCGTCGAAAGCGATCCATTGATTTCAAAATAGGTGGAACACAAACGTGGGGGGAAAATGAGTGGCCTCATGAGAGAATAATTAAACACTATGGACCTGCCTCCTGGAACCCTAATGAACCAATATCAGGGGCAAGAGAACCAATTTATAATGTAAATCGTATCATTAGACTGCAAGCAGTTTTAGAAATCATTACGAATAAAACTGCTAATGCCATAGATCTTTTAGCTCAACAGATGCGCACTGCGATCCTCCAACATCGCGTGGTCCTGGACTACCTGCTCGCTGAAGAGGGAGGGGTATGTGGAAAATCAAATGTCTCCAATTGTTGCCTAGAAATAGATGATGTAGGAGAAGTGGTCCTTCAATTGACCACAGATATCAGAAAACTGGCTCATGTCCCTGTCCAAACATGGAGTGGCTGGAATGGCGATCTATGGTCCTGGTTACCTGGAGCCCCGTGGGTAAAACAGCTTTTATTTTACCTGTTGTGTGCATTTGCTGCCCTAATGTTTATACCATGTATGATACCATCCATGTTTTATTAGATTGATTCATTCAGTCGTTCAAGGGATGCAAATCTCTGCAATACCAATGGATCCTGAATTAGCCAAAGGAGGAAAGATACACCCACTAATGATAGTTAAAATAAAGAAAACAGAACACCCAAATCCCATACAACAGACCCTAGCACGTTTTGAAACCGAAACACGAATCAATTTAATAAAACAAAAGGTGAGGGATTGTGAAGAATATGGTGGTGATTCGTGTTAAAATATGATGACTTTGTTAAGAGTTTACCATGTACATAAGTTAAAGGAGATTTGTCATAGTTTGATTGTTAAAAGGGGTTTGGAGGGTTTTTTTCCTCAGTGACAGATGCTAAGCAGGTGGAAAATTACTGGCGGGACCCCTGTCAGAAGTCCCCAGCAACACCGGATTGTGCAGGTGAAATATGGTTGGAGGAATCCCTGCCAGGAGCCCCAGCCACACCAGAAAGCCCGGGAAAGTTTGAGGGACCCTGCTGCGTGTGTGAAGATGGGACTATAAAAGAGAGTGACGTAGCACCACCCGGTGCTACCCGGAGCAGGAAGCCCCCCCTGCCCCCCGGCGTGCCAATTTTTTTTTTACTTGTTCTTATTGCAAATAAATTTATAAAAGATATTTTCGGCTCTGCCTCGGCATTTATAACAGAACTACGCAAAAAAGGGATGGTAGTACAGAGACCTCCATTAGAAATTGGTATGCACTCCATAAGACCCGGAGACAAGGTGTTAATAAAAACTTGGAAAGAATCCTCTCTTACCCCTCGTTGGGAGGGACCGTTTCTTGTTATACTCACAACAGAGACTGCTGTCCGGACTGCTGAAAAGGGATGGACTCATGCTACCAGAGTGAAAGGACCCTTAACGCCTGATCACTGGGAAGTAGCTGAAACATCAGGAGATCTGAAGCTAGTGTTGCGAAAGAAGAAGGACTAAATGAGTTTTGTAAAACCCCTAACTGTGTTTGTTACCCTTTTGTGAGTTTTAAATGCACTATTGGTGAGGAAAGTTGGTGGGCGCACTGCGTCCACGGCTATTCCCCAGAGGAATACTGTGACCAGTGCTATATAAGAGAAAGAAAATTAACCAGTCAAACCTTACGAGTGGGGGTATCAACAGGAAAAATTGTAAAGGAGTCCCATGAGTGGTGGACTATATTTATAAAAGGGATAAATCCTGAAAAAGGGTGTGTGCATACCAATGAACCTAAGCCCCATAACGTGAATATAGTACAAACTCTTTGCAAATTCCAAATACTCCAAGTGCCCCGTACGATCCCACAAGTGAAAGCCCGGAACTGGGAGGCGTTTAGGTGTCGACAACGAGACCCTAACCCCAAAGAATACGACTGCTGCCGAGAAGATGGAAAGCCCCGCTGCTCTAAGGAATAGAGTAGGCGGAGGAGGCAGAGACGTATGGAGAGGGGAAAATAAGAAAGGCCTCGAAGCAACCAGTTCAGGTGATTGTTGTGGCAAGGAGAACTGGAAAGCATGGGGAAGGAAAAGATCTGAGCATGCAAATCCTGTCGCAAGACAGAAAGGGGACACGTTTGTACAATTAGCTAGTAATTGGAAGATGAACCCACCAACTCTCCTCACTATAGTAGTCATTTGGGCTGTGGGAGGAATCGCAATTTTGATGTTAAGCCCCCATTTTATGAGGCCCCTAGTGTTATTATTAATTGGGTTAACTTTCGAACCATGTATATTTAACAAGTTTCTGATGTGTTAAGGAGATTTGAAAAACAAAATTAGTTAAAAGGGGGGAATTGTAATAAAACATATATGGTATTTGTTATTCAAATCTCAAGGGGAAAAAGAAGTTGTAGTCAGGATGTTGTGGCCGAACAGTTTTGTAATTCTCTTCTGTAAATAAGAAATAAGATATATGTATATAGTTTCTATTGTTAAAATCAGTTGTTAGAAGGGAGCTAAAATGGCCCCCATCTTCAAGCCACTCCAAAAACACCTGTGCTGAGTCATCCCCCCTTCTCTGATGGAAACCTGAGAAAAGCCCGCGAAAACCGGAGAAAAGCCCGCGAACCTTGTTTACAACTTTGCAGACCCCTCAGGGTACGCCCATCATGAATATGGATGAAGCCTACACTATAAAGGGACTCAGCTCTGTCCTGTGAGGTGTGTGTGCTGGTAGAGCAGAGACTCCCGGCACACCCAGCGCTGTTTTGCTCACTTGCCGCTTGCTATTAAGTTTTTACTGACCACTAAAACTTGAGAAGTGGTTATTTCCCACTAAATTACAAGTAATCAGTAACAGGCGGGACTCGCTCCCTGCGGGGCTCTTTTGCAGCGCCAGAGCCTTGTTCCGAGCGGCCGGGCGAGGCGGAGCAGCGCGGAGGCGGAGAGGGGCCCCGGCAGGAGCAGGAGATCGCGTGGGCCAGAGGTAACGGGGGGTGCCGCGGGCCGGGCCGGCCGCTGAGGAGACCCTTGTGTCCCTGCGGGGAGCGGCGGAGAGCGGGAGGAGCCGGGAAGGCGGCGGGAGAGCAGGGGAAGGCCGGGGCGGCGCGGTGGTGAGTGCGGGGGGTGCTGAGGCGGGCCCGGGCAATGCGGCTGTGCTGCTCCGGCCCCTCTGGGGGGGGCAGGAGGGACCCCGCGGGGGGCGGGAGGGGCTGTGCTCGCCGCTGCCGCTGCAGTTGGGAATGTCTCGGGGTTCCGGCGGTTCAGGGGCCGTTTCCCGAGCGGCGGGGCCGGGAGGGGGGCGGGGGGGCTTCGGTGTTGCTTGTGGGGTGCTCTGGAGAACCGTGCCCCTGGCTCCGGCGGGGTTGGAGCAGGACCCGGCCAGCCCCGCGCCCTTTTCTCATGAGGGAATTTGTGTCTCTCCGTAGGCTACAAAACCCCGGAGAAGTTTCGGCGGTACGTAGCCTGGGGCGCGTTCCCTTCGCTGTCCGTAGGCGCTTTGTTCTGCGGGAACGCGGGGCCGGAGGCGGGGGGCAGCGGGATCAGGTGGGGGTCCTGGCTGCGGCGGTGGTTCCTGGTCCTTGGCTGAGAGCTGCAGTTGGGTGCGTCGTCTCATCCCTGAAGCAGAGACGTTGACCTGCCTCTGCCATCCGAGGGGCTTTGCTTACCGGGGTGCTACAGCCCTTTCCTGCGGGCTTTCCCCAGTCCAGAGCAGAATAGATGTCGTTAGTTCAGTTCTCCGCCTCACCTGACGCCCAGGTGCCTGTTTGGGGGCCTCTTGCAGCCCCTGGTAATTGAAGCGGCGCTTTTGGGGTTGCCCAGGGCCTCTGAGCCACTGTGGGGCGAGAGCTCCCAGAGGAAGGGCTGCTTGTGGCCAGAGACTGAACAGGAAGCCGCTGGCTCCTCGGTAGAGAGATCTCCTTTGTGGCTAGGTGAAGCGCAATCTTTTCTCCGCCCAGTACTGGGTCAGGTCCTGGCAGTTCTCTCTAGGAAGGCCTTAGGCTGGTGGTGCTTGAGCCCAAACCTGTATGCTTGGGGGCTTTCAGAAGAGCAAGGCATACTGAAACTGGGAGCTTTTCTGCACCTGCGTGGTGAGCTCCCCTGCCTCAACACCTTTAGTTTGTCTGGTTTCAGAGTCTGTCGATGATCTGCTTAGTGACCTCCTGGGATTCGAGGACGGTAAAAGGAACCTTTTCTGCAGCTGAAAGGGCAGCATCCTTGTGCTCTTAGTCCCCTGCTGGGAGCGGGAGGTGCTGGTGCAACAGCCAGTGATCTCTGAGGGGGAGGAAGCAGCAAGCAGGGTTTCCCAGAGTCAGAGGCCATTGAATAGGCTGGACGTCAGCTTGGGGAGGCCCAGTGAAGTTTGCCTCTGATTAAAAGCCTCTGTGTCCCTTGGGGAGACAGCAAATCCCCCTTTGGGGTGCCCAGGTCAGGAATATGCCCGTGTCCATCATCCTCACGTCTCCCTGTCTTGTTTCCAGACGAAAGCCCTGTGAATTCTACAAGAACTTCCTGGCTGGCCAAGGGCCGCAGTGGGAGAGCCCGGGGCACCAGCTCGCCGGCCAGCCAGAAGTGAGTGCCTTTCAGACACAGCCTCTTGCTCTTGGAGATCTCCCTGTGCTCCCCAGGTCCTTGTGACCTGCCCCAGGTCCTCGGCTTCTCCCCCTCGCTCCCTGCCCCGACAGCGAGTGCCCGGGAAGGCGAGTTACTGGCGATGCCTTTGGGAACTGGGAGCCCAGAGCCTGCAGCTTTCCAGCGAGAGCTGGGTGCGCCCAGCCCGGTACATCTCCTGTACATCTGCCTTAGGAGAGTTGCTCGCTTAACTGCAGCAGTCCCAGCACTCCCATCTTTTATGCGGGTGCTATTTTCGCCTCCTTTTCTGTCGCACGACGTGGCTGCCGCGGTGTGCCCGCGTGGTCCCCTCCGCCTGCTGCCACCTGGCCTGGCTGTCCCCAACGCTCCCGGGTGCTGTTGCTGACCCCCGGGCTCGTGTCACAGGTCCCGTGTAGCGGAGGATTTCTTTGACAGATTCCCTGCAGAGGGCGTGGAAGCTGCAGAGGTGAGCCCGAATTTTGGGAGAGAGCCTGGGTATCCTGAGGGCTGGGACTGAGCTGGGCCAGGCTTGCCCCTGGTGTCACCCCAGGCAAGTCAGCAGTGGGATATCGGGGGGAACCGTGAGGTCTAGCTGAAGAGGTGACCCCTCTGTGGTGTGGCTGTGGGGGAGCTGGGCCAGGGGAGCGGGTGGCTGGTGGGAGAAGGGCTTGAGGGTGCCCTGGGTGGGCTGGAGCAAAGCCAGGGGGGCACGTCGTGCTGCAGCCCAGCCCTGCTGGGCGCTCTTGGGAGGAAGCGTCACAGGAAGGACCCTCACCCAAAGCACCAGCCTGGGTGTTGCTGACGCTTCTCCCAGAGGCAGTAGGATGTCAGCAAAGGAATCAAGGCACGGGGGGTTTCCAGTGAGGGGCACACCAGGAGGAGCTGGGCGTGTATTCTCCCATTCCAAACAATGAGGAAAACCGGGGGGTGGAGCATGGAAGCGAGGGGTGAGGAGTTTCCAAAGTCTCCTTGTCTCTGATCTCCGCCCTCCTTGGCGTGCAGGGCTCCAGTGCCTCCGGCGGAGAGCCTCAAGGTCTGCTGCAGAGCCTGAAGGTCAGTGCAGAAATACCCTTAGTCTGAGCCCCGTGTGGGCTGCAGCCGTGGCCTCCAGCACCAACCTCCGAAGGGAGAAGCAGCGCTGAGGCAGGAGTAGCACTCGCCCTGCTCCCGTCGCCGTGCTGTTGCTTTCCAGGGTTTGGACGACCTGGAAGCGGATCTGCTGGGAGCGTCGAGACCCAGTTCTGGGCCAGGGAAGACAACTGTGAAAGGTGCTACAGGTTACAGAACTGACGTTTCCTTTCTGGGAATGGAGCCTCAGCTCTTCCCTTGGACCTCATCCAGCCTGTTCTGCACACGGCCAGACGAGAACCGGTGTTCTGGGTCAGGATTTGGGTGGCTGAGGGCGTCGCTGGTCCACCCCAAAGCACAGTTGCACCTCTGGGTGGGGTCCAGCTGCACTGTGACCGTGTTACAGTCACTCGTCTCTCTTGCTGCTGCAGCAGGGATGCCAATGGGTCTGGTAGTCCCCTCAAATCTCCTTTCACCCTGAAAAATCCCCTCTGGACACGAGTAGCAGCTGGTGGGTTGGGGCAAGGACTAAGGTGCGTTGGTGGAAGAGGGACTTTGGGCGAAGGTGGGGAGCAATTGTCTGAATGGAAACTTGCAAAGCTGAAGAAGATGCTCGTGTCCACCAGAGCTGGAAACCCCAGTGTCAGTGACACCCAGCAATGTCCCATCAGTGGCCACGGACCAGGCAGTAGCACGTTGCCACTTTGTCACTTGCTGTGAGATTTGGTCACTGAAAAGAGCTATTTAAAAGTGGCTCTGTAAACGGTCCTGAGAGATAAGAGCAGGCAGGGCTGCTCTGATCTCTTGTTGGGAGGGAGGAAAAAAAAAAGAGACAAGCCCCAAGCCCAGCTCAAACCTCGTACCATGTGTGATCCCGCCCACAGAGCCACCTGCAGCCCAGACGCCCCTGTGCACCGCGACCCCAGTGTGGAAGCGGAAGGAGCTCACCTTTGAAGAGGACAGTGACGACCTGATGGCTGCCCTGGGACTTGGCAGTGGCCCAGGAAGAGCTGGCAGGCAGGGCAAGAAGGCAGAAGAGTAAGGGCGGTGAAGGGGCGGCGGGAGTAAAGGAGGGGGATGGCTTGTGTCTTGAGATGGTGCCACCATGGTGGGTGGGGGATGCTGAGCTTGTGCCTGTGGGTCCCCAAAAGGGGCAGGAGCAGCCTTGTGTGGCAGAGAAGAGGCAGAGCAGGCTGGCAAGGCTGTGTGAGGAGGACCAGCCCTGCCTGCGGGAGAAACCCATCTGCCGCTGTGTCCCCAACAGAGAGGAGGTCCGGCCAGCCCGCGCCAAGCTGGATGAGTTGCTGGGACGAGGCTCCATGACCAGAACCCTGGGAGAGCGCCGGGAGGTCAAACTGGCGAAGGAGTACCAAAAGCAGCTGGGTGAGCAGAGCCAGGGACGCTGGGAAGGGCTGCAGAGGTGGCAGCGTTGGCCTGGGCGAGCAAGATTGATTTCTACTGCCCTTACAGGGGAAATGCCCTTCTGCCCTCGCGGCAGCCTGGCAGCATTTGCACAGGAGCTGTAACTTGGCTGCCTTTGGCCGTGGGCTGATTCCCAACAAAAGTTTTTCACAGCCACTCTAGGAGGCCCCTTGCTCGCCGGTTTCTGGGCAAGACGTTTCCAGCGGTGTTTTCCCAGAGGCAGCACTGTCAGTGGGAATTGCAGGGGGGGAGGAGGAGGAGGGCTGGAGTCTTTGCCGTTGGCTGCTCCTCTGGGCGCTGACTCAAGGCCGCTTGTCTGAACAGAGAAGGAAGAGGGTCGGCACAAGGACGATTTTGTGTTTGGAGCATACCAGCCCACGGTGGCCTCCACAGCCAAGGGCCGGCCGGCGAGAAGGCAGCCTCTGAGGTATTGTGCTCTCTGTGTGTCTGTAGCTGCAGCCAGCGGGCACGCTGCCCCTGCAGCAGAGCGGGCAGGGTCCCCGGTGTCCCTTCGCAGACAGGGATGCGACTGCTTCTCCTCACAGCAGGTTTTCAGCTGAGAAGAACAACAAACTTAAAGCAGAGCCCCTCTCCAAAGCGCCTCTGTCAGCCAGCCAGAACCCCGCATGGGGCCGCAGAAATAGAAGTGGCTGGCTGGGCTTGAAACGTGAAGAATTTTTTGATTTGGAGCTGTCGTCTCCAGCAAAGGCCAGTCCTGCAGGGAGCTCCCCCAGCCCTGCCGCAGCTGGGCAGCCCGGCCCCGCCAGACAGCTCCTGGCTGCAGAGGAGGCAGCCGCTAAAACTGACCCGGTGGAGGAGGAGGAGGACTGGCTGAGTGCTGCCTTGGCTCGGAAAAAAGCCCAAGCGCAGGCGAAGGCCCAGGAGAGGACCGCCAAGCCCTCCGAAGTCCCAGGCGAAGGGCTGAATCCCGGCTCTCCTGTCAGGTAAAGGCGTGGTTGATGGCCGCAGCGCTCCCATCTGCTCCGCGTGTAGCTGCTCCAGCAGGAGCTCTCAGAAACCCTGGGCTCGGATCTGAGAAATGAATTTTAAGCACTGTCTTGTCTCGGGTTGGGGTAATAACGTGGGGCTGTGTCCCAGTGATCCAGCGCGCAGTCCCCTCCCACCTCTGGGCTCTCCTGCCGGTTGTAGCCAAGAGGACACACAGTGCCGTGGGTCCCGCGGAGCTGTCCTGGATCAGCACACCCCCACGAGCTCCTCCCTGTGCTCCTCGTTGCTGCCTTCATTCCCCTTCCTTCCTCCTAGTTGAGGCAAAGCACCTCCTCCAGCTGAGTCGACACGGAGCCAGGTCCAGACTTGTGCCACTGAAGGGGACTCTGAAACGAATTGCAGACAGAGAGCCCTGTGGCGTGGGCAGGGCTGTGTTGGCTGGGGCTGGTGCTGCCCAGGGGAAGGGGTGGATGCAGCAAGGAGAAACAGCGGTGAGGGAGGTTTTGAGGTGTCTTTGCTCCCCCTGCAGCCCAAAGGCTGAATCCTGCCACAGCTGAGTGGGACAGAGGCTTTCCCCTGCCAGGCAGGAACTGGTATTGGGGGAGAGGATCTTGTCTTTCCTCGCCTCCTTGGCTCTCCCACATTGGATGCTTTTTGGTTGCAGCCCGCCAGCAGCCTCCCCAGGAGCACAGCCACAGGCAGCCGCCGTGCCGGACAAGGCAGCGAGCACACGCAGCTCCAGGTAAGGCCGCCTTCGCGTTTCAGGCGTGCTCCACGGGAGGGGCGTCACAGTGGGACGGCCAAGCTTTAAACTCCCCGAAATGCCGAGCAGGAGAATGTCTGCGTGCTTCTCCCTGAGCTGCGGCGCTGCTGTGCATCACTCGTGTCTCTGTGCCCACGCAGGCCACCGCTCCCCTGGCTCAGCACCGCGGAACAAGCCTCATGTCGTGGTGTGGTGGGGACACGGTGCTGGGGCGCACTGAGCTCCGCAGCGCTGCCTGTGGGGTTTGAGAGGGCTGCCGGGGACTTGCTCTCTCTGAGCAATGGGTGGGCCTAAGTTCGTGCTGCCCCAACACTCGTGCCGCTAGCGCTGTGTGCAGGCAGACCCCCTCCTGCCCTCGGCTGAGGCTGAGCATCGCTTCAGAGGCCACTGCAAGTGGCTGAGGGGACCCAGCCTCCTCCCTAGTTGAGGGAGAGGGAGGAGGAGCCGTGCTTTGCCCCCAGACTTACTCTGCAGAGCAGAGTCCCTGCCACTGTGCGTGGGGTGGGGTAGGGGTGCGGGTCTGGACAAGCCTGTCTGAGCCTCCGTCCCCATCCCCAGCTGCCAGAGCGGGGCAGGACCCTTCTCGCTCTGCCGAGGAGACCCAGGCCCTCATCCCTCTGGGAGGGAATGGTTCCCCTTGGCCTGTCTGAATCACAGACTTGTTGACTTTCAGTCCCCGCAGCCTTGTTCCCAGGAGAGCATTCCCAGGAGAGCAGGAGACGCAGCGCCCTGCCCCGCTGGCTCAGGTAGGTCTGCTGGGCCTGTGCCCCTGAGAGGTGCAGGATCAGGGTGGTGATCGTGAGCCCTCCCCTGCCAACTCATCGTCACCCAGCTCTGCCCGTGTTCCCTGGGCAGGAGGATGGCTGTGCCCCGCTTTGCAGCCCTAGGAGCCTGTGTTCATGGAGGCAAAGGCTTTGGAGAGCCCTGAGATGCCACCAGTTGTATTTGTCAGGCCAAAGCGTGTGTGCTGTGGCTGCTTTGTAAATCGTGTGCATTGACAAGCCTGCATTGCCTGAGCAGTGTTGACAGAGTTCCCCAGGCATCTCTGTCTCCTATTAATGAGACATCAGAGGCTGCAGCTGACGAAGGGCTTTCTCTTCAGCTGGTTTTCCCCAGTCTGGTGGTGAAGATGCTCTGAGCTTGTTTCTAGACAAGTGAAGGGGAATCGTAGCCTGTGACAGGGAGGGCAGCTCTTGCTTGGACTTCGAAGCCTCCATTTCTGATGGAGCTGGACCTCCCGGCCCGGCCCTGGTGGCAGGACACACGCTGTCTCCCAGAGGCCTCGCAAGGTCTTCTCCTCGAGTCTGTCCCCAGAGAAGGAAGAGCCCAGCGTGCTTGTGTCTGGGGTAGGGGCTGCCGAGTGTCACCTGGGCAGCAGTGGGGTTGGGCTGGAGATGTGTAGAGGAGGGACTGCAGGAGGCTGGGGCTGGGTGGCCGTTCCCGGGCTGGGAGGAGGTGCTCTCCTCAGGGCTTTACCTCCCCGAGAGCGTCCCTGTGTGTACGCAAGTTAGCACAGCCGGGGCACAGCTGCGGGCGAGGCACGTGCCTGCCTTTGGGGGCTGAGGGTCCCACCAGAAAGCCCCCGATGCTGAAGGGCCTGGGTCTTTTCTCTCTGTCCCTGTAGGCTGAGTCCCCAGCCCTGGGCTTGCTGCTATGAGAGGAGGCTGGGGGCTCCCGCTGCCCAGCCCCATGAGGATGCAACGGACTGTCAGGCAAGGCAGCAGCCATGGCCCCACTCAGCCTGTCGCAGCTGCTGGACATCGCCATCGGGACGCCCCAGGTCGGGGCAGTCAACTTCCCGGCGCTGCACAGCCTGCTGCAGGCCATGCTGAGGCACCTGGGCCTGCAGGACCTGCCTGCCCTGGGCCAAGGGCACAGCCCGACCCCCCTCCTGGGGCGGGACCAGCCCCCCGAGGCACCCCCGAGAGAAGAAGGGGGACAGGGCGGAGGCCCAGGCACAGAGTCGCTCACCCCTGCGAAGGACCCGCTGCAGGGGACTGTGAGCACTCCCCAGGACGCCTCCGTGGCTGCTGACGCGGGGCAGATGAAGGCAAAGACTGAAGAGAATGAGAGCAGCATCTCCAAGGTAGAGGCTCTTCCTCGTTCCCTGGGTGCCCCCCCGTGAGACACCCCCTCCTCTGGGGTCTGCACCACCATTGTGGTGCCCTTAGGTCTGGTTTAAGCCTGAGCTCGAGGTGGTATGTGGGGCTTCACTGTGGGAAAGGGATGGGGTTTTGGGGAGAAAGAGCTGGGGCTGAAATGCTGCTCCACTTGCTCTGGGTTCTCCCCAAGTTGCCATCAGCAAGTCGTGGGTCCAGTACAGCACCCGGTGCCCTTGGCTCCACCAGCCAAAGGCTCAGCACCTGTGGAGATCCAGCCCTACCACTCTCCATCCCTCCCTTCCCCACTCCTGAGCCACAGCCAGGTACGGCACCCGCTCCTCAGGCAGCTGAGAGGCTCCATCAGCACCTCATGGGCCTCATCTCCCAGCCCAAATCCCCTTGGCTTGCCCAAGGGCTAGACCCAGCACTGGTGGGGACCGGAGAGGGGCCTCATCCTGCACAACGCTGAGCTGTTTGGGGCTGTGAGCATCCCCAGTGGGAAGAAATAAGCTCAGGTTCAAGGAAACGGTCACCTTGGGTGCTGCAGGGCCGGATCCTGCTGGGGCTGGGACATGTAGGGAGAAGGCAGCAGGGAGGGTTTCCCCGGGTGGCTGAGCTCACCCTCCTCGGAGCAGGCCCCTGCTTGATCACTCCCCGCTTCGTTAGCCGCGGTTGCCGCTGCCCTCGCGGGCCAGGCTGTGGTTGAGAGGGTGGCAGCAGCTCTTTGCCCTTTGGATCGGCTTCAGTAGTCTTGCACAGAGCCTGGTGTGGGGAGGCAGGGCTGGATCTGTCCCCGCTTACTTGGGCTGTGCAGTGGGCCCCCCCCGGGGCAGGGTTGGGGGGGGTCTCTGGGGAGCTGCTGCCCCTTCTTGGCTGCTGAAGGTGTGATGAATGGTAAGTGCTGCCCGCAGTGCAGTGCCCCCGGGACTCACCCCCGCCACTCCCCTCTCTCAGGCCGTGGCGCTCTCCCAGGATCTCCTCGAGGAGATCGGCGGGATGAAGGCGGCGCAGTCCCACATGGAGGAGGACATTCGGATGATCCAGGAGACGCTTGGCATGGTGAGCTGCTGTCGGTGTCCCCAGGAGGCAGCTGGGCCCTCACCCCCCCTCCCTGCCTCTGTGTCACCCTGCTACCCCTGCCCCACGGCCCTGGGTGTCACCCGGCGTGAAGGGTGCCAGGAGGGAAGAGCAGGAAGGGTGTCCCAAGGCTGAAGAGGTAACTGCATGCACCAACCAAAGTGACGCGAAGACATTTTTTAACTAAACAGCTGTAAAGAAAGAAACATGGGTGCTAAGAAGAAGAGGAGATAAAGATCTACCCATGCAACACAGCCACAACCCTGCCTGGCATCCCTCTGTCCTGTGCCCAAGTTAATTTTTGGATGCTCCTTTTCAATCCTGCTCCTGTGTCTGGGCTGCCATCCCTCTCCTTGTCCCGCTCCAGGGGAATCTCCAGGACGCTGCCGGCCAGCTGCCAGCCCTCCGTGACCAGACGGCGTTGGACAGTGACATAGTACGGCCGCGCACACGCCCGGATCCTGCTCCAGGAAGGAGGCGGCTGCGTGGCCGGGGCACCGGTGCACCCAGTCCCTCGGTGTCAGGGCACGGTGCCAGCAGGGCTGGGCAGCGATGCTGGAGGGGGTCAGTGCTCCTGTGGGTGCCATCTCACCCGGCTACGTGGCCAGGGTGGACCCCCTAATCCCTTTTCTCCCCAGAAAAATCTGAAGGAAAGGCTGAGCCTCTACCCAGCCCCGGAGGAGGTGAGCAACATGGTGCGCTGGGAGGTGCTGGAGGATTGCCTGGTGGGCAGTCTCTGCCTTTGGGGTACTTGAGTTTGGCTCCGTGAGCTGGGGGGTTTGAGGACAGGGCGGGTGGCCCTTGCTGCTGCACTTCCGCCCATAAACCTGCTCCCCTTTGCCTCCTCTTCGCAGGATGGCAGTGAGGGCCAGGCTGCCCCCGCCGAGCCCCCCACTGCAGACATGGACGCCCCGCATGGGGCAAGCTCAGCGCTGGGACTGAGGGACCAGGGACACAGCCTGCACCCGGGACCAGCAAGGGGACTCCACAGGGGCAGCCTGGCTCCCCGGGGATGCAGAGAGCACCAGTGGCCCCTGAGAAGGGGGCAGGTGCTTCGTCAGATAAGACAAAGTCTTCTGATGCCCATGCCCCCACCCTGGGGACACAGCCAGGATCCCCTGGCATCAAGACCCCTATGCTGGGGAAAGAGTCAGGGGCCCCTGACACCCAGACGTTCACCCCAGGGGCACAGCCAGGGTACTCTTGACACCCAGAGCCTTACCCCAGGGGTGCAGCCAAGTACCTCCAGCACCCAAACCACCACCCCAGGGGTGCAGCCAACACCTCCAGGGACCCAGGGAGGAGGAGCAGGGGTTCACCCAAGCCCCTCCCCCATGCACTCCAGCCTTTCCGGCACTGAGAAAGTGCCTGCTTTCTCAGGGAAGGCGAGCTGGCAGCAGTCCCTGGGGGGGGGCTGCGGGGATGCCAGGGGTGGTTTGGGTGGGGAGGAGGCAGCTGAAGGGCCCCTGGGCTGGGACAACAGAGGGGGCTGTGCCCTGACTCATCCACCACTGCCAGGTGCATTGTTTGGAGTCGATAGAAAGGGGGGTGGGTGGCAGAGCAAGTGGCTTGGGAGGTCAGGGCCTGGGGCTGAGCAGTGTCCTGGGCCTGGGGGGAAAGGAGGTGGTGGCCAGCGAGCCCCCACCCATGGCCCTCCTGCAGTGGGGGACACTGAAAAGTCATCACCACCCCCCCCACCCCCCCCACCCCCCTCCCCACCTCAGAGCAGGGTTTGCCTAAAAGCCTGGCAGCCCTGCTATCAAAGGGCTGCCTGCAGGGCTGAGGCCTGGGGGCCTCATCACATGGGTGGGTGATGGGGCTGGGGAGGGGGACACAAGCTGCCAGGGGGTGGGTTGCAAACCGCAGTATTTTGTGAGGGTGCAGGATGGGGTTTGGGCTGCACCCCAGGACAATGGGGGTCCTCGTTGTGCTCACGTGGCCCCCCCATGGCTCCGGGGTCTCCCCTTCCCTCTGCTGCCCCCTTGGGGGATGGCAGCAGCAGCTTCTGCAGGCAGAGCGCAGGCAGCACGTGGGACTCGGTGCAGCCTCCTGGGGGGGGCCTGTCCCCACTGGTAATGCTGTGGCTTGTGGGGGGCTCACGCCCATTCTCAGTGCCCCTGCAGGGATGTGCTCCCAGCAAAGAGAGAAGGCAGGGGCAGCTGGTGTTAAAAAAGTGATTTTTTTTTTTTAATTATTTTTAAATTAATAAAAAACCTTCACCCTGTTTTTTGTTGGGTTTTTTTTGTTTTCTTTTTAGCAAGATTGATTTGAAAACTAAAAAACCTCCCCCCAGCTCCCCCCTCTCTGGGGAAGGGCCATGATTGGCAGTTGCAGGGACAGGAGGGGCATCGCCTTGATAAATCCCCCTATGCCCTGGGGGTGCCGAGGGAGGGAGGATGGGGTTGGGGGGGGGTCTGTGCAAGAAGCCAGGCTGAATTTCCGAAGCCAGAGAAGAGGCGTGTTTGCTCTGGGCACTGCAAAAAGCGTCCAGGAAATCCAGAGCCAGGGATGAGGGGGCCAGTGGCTCTGTGTCTGTGGCCACGATCTGGGGTGCCAACAGCTGCCTCCATTTATTTTTTGTTATTTCCCCCCGGCCCTTCCTTCTCCTGCCCTGCTGCAGGGATGCTGGGGGGGGAGCCACAGGGAAACCCCCCCACCGAGCCACCCCCGTGCTGCTTCCCCTTCTCTCTGGATTTATATACATTAGATATATATTATATACTTAAAAAAAAAAATGGGGGGAGAAAAGACCAGCTAGTGACTCTTGCAGAGGCTCTCATGGGCCGGTGGCCTCCCTGGCAGCATGTCCCGTCTTCCCCCCCCTTAAAAATAATAATAAAACCACAGGGGTGGCGGGGGGATGGTGCGTTGGGGACACAGCATCTGCCCGACCTGACCAACCCAGACCTAGGTTGCCATCCCGTCAGCATCAAACCTCAGCGTTTTCTCTCCAGCCCCAAGACCCTCCCCTTGCTGTTGCTGCACCACTGTGCTGATGGGGCCTGTGCTATTTTAGGGAGTCTTACAGCTTTTCCTGCCGGTCCCGAGTGCTGTCTAGACAGCTTGAGCAGCCCCTGGGCGTAGCTTTAGCACTCCTGAGCCCCCCGCTCTGCCGCTGACTTGGAGGTAAAACTTAGGGGAACTCCAGGGAGGGTTTAGCTTCTTGCCTCAGTGCATCTTGTTCCCATCTCTTAATCTCTCTGCTCCCACTTTGAATTCAGTCCTCCCAGTTTGGAAGACAAGAATACAGACTAGATGCTTTGGTTTTAATGCCTGAAAACAGGTATCTGGTGTCATTTAAAAGAGCGAGTTCTGCTTCCTGCTTGCCCACCCTCATCCTTTCTTGGAAATGGTCTTTGAGTGCCTCACCCAAGGGGGTGCTCTGACCGTGTGACGGTCCGACCTGGAGGTTTCTAAGGGAAAAGAAATTCTTGGAGGAGGACATTCGGATGATCCAGGAGACGCTTGGCATGGTGAGCTGCTGCCGGTGTCCCCAGGAGGCAGCTGGGCCCTCACCCCCCTCCCTGCCTCTGTGTCACCCTGCTACCCCTGCCCCACGGCCCTGGGTGTCACCCGGCGTGAAGGGTGCCAGGAGGGAAGAGCAGGAAGGGTGTCCCAAGGCTGAAGAGGTAACTGCATGCACCAACCAAAGTGACGCGAAGACATTTTTTAACTAAACAGCTGTAAAGAAAGAAACATGGGTGCTAAGAAGGAGAGGAGATAAAGATCTACCCATGCAACACAGCCACAACCCTGCCTGGCATCCCTCTGTCCTGTGCCCAAGTTAATTTTTGGATGCTCCTTTTCAATCCTGCTCCTGTGTCTGGGCTGCCATCCCTCTCCTTGTCCCGCTCCAGGGGAATCTCCAGGACGCTGCCGGCCAGCTGCCGGCCCTCCGTGACCAGACAGCGTTGGACAGTGACATGGTACGGCCGCGCGCATGCCCGGATCCTGCTCCGGGAAGGAGGCGGCTGCGTGCCCGGGGCACCGGTGCACCCAGTCCCTCGGTGTCAGGGCACGGTGCCAGCAGGGCTGGGCAGCGATGCTGGAGGGAGTCAGTGCTCCTGTGGGTGCCATCTCACCCGGCTACGTGGCCAGGGTGGACCCCCTAATCCCTTTTTTCCCCAGAAAAATCTGAAGGAAAGGCTGAGCCTCTACCCAGCCCCGGAGGAGGCGAGCAACATGGTGCGCAGGGAGGTGCTGGAGGATTGCCTGGTGGGCAGTCTCTGCCTTTGGGGTACTTGAGTTTGGCTCCGTGAGCTGGGGGGTTTGAGGACAGGGCGGGCGGCCCTTGCCGCTGCACTTCCGCCCATAAACCTGCTCCCCTTTGCCTCCTCTTCGCAGGATGGCAGTGAGGGCCAGGCTGCCCCCGCCGAGCCCCCCACTGCAGACATGGACGCCCCGCATGGGGCAAGCTCAGCGCTGGGACTGAAGGGACCAGGGACACAGCCTGCACCCAGGACCAGCAAAGGGACCAGCAAGGGGACTCCACAGGGGCAGCCTGGCTCCCCGGGGACGCAGAGAGCACCAGTGGCCCCTGAGAAGGGGGCAGGTGCTTCGTCAGATAAGACAAAGACTTCTGATGCCCGTGCCACCACCCTGGGGACACAGCCAGGATCCCCTGGCATCAAGACCCCTACGCTGGGGAAAGAGTCAGGGGCCCCTGACACCCAAACCTCCACCCCAGGGGCACAGCCAGGGTCCTCTGACACCCAGAGCACTACCCCAGGGGTGCAGCCAGGGTTCCCCAGCACCCAAACCACCACCCCAGGGGTGCAGCCAGGGACCCCCAGCACCCAAACCACCACCCCAGGGGTGCAGCCAGGGACCCCCAGCACCCAAACCACCACCCCAGGGGTGCAGCCAGGGTCCTCTGACACCCAGAGCACTACCCCAGGGGTGCAGCCAACACCTCCAGGGACCCAAGGAGGAGGAGCAGGGGTTAGAGATCCCCCTTGACACTGGTCCCAGGGCCACATCCCCTTTGCAAGAGCCGTCCGTGCCCTGGTGATCCTCAGGCTCCTGCAGTGTCTCCGATCGCTACGCAGAGACGGTGGAGGCTCTCCGCCAGATCGGGCAGCTCAGCCACCCCTGTGCCAGCCTGAAGGAGCAGGTGGCCCAGCTGGAAGCCAGCAAGTCAGACCACGCCGAGCTTGAGAAGCTGCGCCTGCTCTTCTCGGAGGGAGGTAGGAGCCCCTGGGGGGGCTGGCAGGGGGGTGTTTGGCATGGGGACACCCTGGGCTGGGGGCTCATTGTGCTCAGAGCCTGGCCTCAAAGGCGAGACCCCCTCACTGACAGCATGTCCCCTCGGACCACATCTAGACAAGGAGAGCATCGCCAGCGTTCTGGCCGACCTCCAGGGCCGGGTGTCCTCGCTGCAGGGCCTGACCAGTGACCTGCAGGGCGAGAATGGGAAGGTGAGCTGGCAGCAGTCCCTGGGGGGGCTGCGGGGATGCCAGGGCGGAGTTGGGCAGGGAGGAGGCGGAGGACATGGAGTTGTTGGAGGCAGAGACATAACTCGGGGTGGTGAGAATCAGGCTGTTCCGGGAGCAGCCCAAGGCTGGGTGGGTGAGGGTGCTGCTGGAGTAGCTGGTGGTGTTGCTCTGCACCCCAGACTGGCACACACGAGAAGCTCAGCAGGGGCAGGTCTTTGCCATCTCTTGGGAAGACACGAGAGAGTGTCCAGGACAGCAGGTCATACGTTGGTTTCCCCTGTGCCCATCCTAGGAGCGGGCAGAGGTGAAGATACGGGTCTGCGCACTGAGAGCCCAGGAGGAGCAGCTGGCGAGAGAGAAAGAGCTGCTGGATGAGGCCTGGCAGGAGCTGAAGGCAGACAGGGAGGAGGTGAATGGGGCTGCGCTGCGCGTCCGGCAGCAGGAGGAGGAGCTGAAAAGCGTGACCAAGGTAAGCGGAGCATCTGCGCTTCCGTTCCCAGCTGCACACGGGCTGGCAGCAAAGCTGGGCTTTCACAGCCCTGCCAAAGCAGGGACAGAAAGCCTGTCCTGGAAGGGGAAGGAGGGGATGCCCAAAGGAGTCGTGCCCCAGGGCAGCGCGGGTCCCTGTCCCCAGCCTCCCCAGCTGCTCTGCCTTGCAGCTCTCCTCCCAGAAGTATGAGGAAGGGCAGCGAGCCCTGCAGGAGGCACACAGGGTCGAGTCGCAGGACCAGTCGAGGCTGCAGTCCCTGCAGTGGCAGTTGGAGCAGGTCAAGCAGCAGCAGGAGCGTCCGCACCAGGCAAATACCCCCTTGCCTTCCCTTGTGGGCCTGGGGCCGCCGTGCCAAGGGCCTGAACCTTTGCCAACAGCTTCTCTCTCTCCCTTTCTCCCCTGGATGGGGCAGGACCAGTCTAGCATGGCTCAGCAGAGGAGCCAGCTCCAACAGCTGCGCCAGGAGCTGTCCAAGAGCCCCATGATGCTGCGGACCACAGGCTGGGACTCCAGTGCCCCTGAGAGTGGCTTCTCCAGCATGCTGTGTAAGGCTTTGTGCTTGCTGCTGGTGGGAAGGGACGTGCTGGGGGGCAGCTGCACTTGTATTCCACTTCTCAGGAGGCTTGGTCCGTTCCTGGGGGCTGTTTTAGTTCCCCTGTATATAAACCTCAGATGGGTGTTGGCCGCCTTGTCCTCTGAAGGAGCTCAGCGAAGCTCTGAGCCAGGGCAGTGCCAGGAGAGGGCAGAGAGGCCAGGAAGGGAGAGGCCGGTGGGTTGAAGCCCATTTGCACTGGGAGCGTGGGGAGGATCCTGCTGCAGGGACACGCAGGCAGCACCCAAAGGGATGCTGTGTCGTCTCCATCTGCGGTTTCTCTGACGGCGGCAGCACCACACAACTGGGCTTCTGTTCCAGGCTTTCCACCTCCCATCGGCAGCCCGGGAGGTATCCAAGAACTCCTGGCCAGGGCCAGCTCCGCCGAGCTCAGTGCCACCCTGGCGATGATGAAGTTCCGAGCCCTGCAGGTGAGTTGGTGGGAGACGGGGGTGGGAAGGGGCTTCAAACCCGCTGGGTGGGAGCAGGGCTGGGTGAAGCCTGATCTGAGCCTGGTAGGAGACAGCCCAGGCTGTGGCTCAGATCATTACTGAGCTGTGGGGCTGGGTGGGCTTGGAGAAGCCCCGGGCACCTAGACGAGTGATGGCAGAAGCAAGGACGGGTGGATCCTCCTCACAGCTGGTCTCAGGCTGATGGAGAACGTCCTCCATGGGGTTGCCCTTGTCCTCGCCCTGTCCGTGGATGGGAGAAGCCAGCTCTGTTGGCCTCTGGCATCATGATGTCCCCGTCTGTCACGGTCCACTCGGTGGACTCGTGATGGTTCGTTTGCTACGATCTCGAAAGTGCAAAATTAAGGCGACCAACACCAAAGGGGATAGCAGTAATCAAACAGTGAAACTTTATTGGGTTGCCTGTGAAGAGGCACGCGATAGTTAGAGATGGGTGAAAGAAAGGAGAAAAGTAAAGTTAAGTTTTAGAGAGAAGAGGGAGAGAGGTTATAGCTACCACCGCTGATCTCACGACGTCCTAACGGTCCCGGGTCCAGCTGATGCTGCGTCGTCGATCGTCGTGGTCCTTGGTGGGGAAGCTTCCAATTTTCGTTGTCCAGAAGTAATCTTTTATGCTTAGTAACACACCTTGCTCCACCTCTGCCTCGGGGGTCTCCGCCCTTCTCAGAATTCAATTATCATATCTCCACCCCTCTCGAGCAAGGCCATCGCGCGTGCGCGGGGGGGAGTATCCGAGGTGTGGTCAGTCTCGGAGGTGGGTAACCTTCAACCAGGAGGTGTGTTTTGGTATTATAATGAAGCAAAGTTCATCTGAGGTTCATGATTTCTTCATCGGTGTTATGGCAACAGTCACGATCCATCTTTTTGACAATGGCTATGCAATTATCACTAACTGCTCTGGCTAGGCCCAGGTACCGAACAATAGCACAACACTCTTTGTACTGCACGGCTCAGGCACCAAAGAACAGCACTGCACTGCCTGCACCACACGGGTCAGTACTCAGGAGAACAGCACAGCACTGGCTGTGCCACACAGTTCTGCATTCAGGAGCCTTTGCACCACATTCCATTCCAGGGGTCGGCAGCTGCGCTCCAAACAGGCTGTTGTCGGGTACCTCACTGTCCATGTCCCTGATGACAATGTTGAGACAATGCTGATCTTCTGACCGACTCTTACACCGTCCTCTCCCGTCAGCCCGACGATTCCCTGCTGGGCCCTTCCCCAGGTGGGGCTGCTCTTTGAGGCTTCCGCTGTGGGTCTTGCTGAGAGTGTGAGGTTGTGGGCTCTGGGCGGGGGGAGCCCCCACACCCCAGGGGGTACCACGGATGGTAGCTGCCCCCTGCTGACTGCAGGAAGGAGGGTTTGGGATGCTTCCCTCCCTCATGAGTGACACCCGGGACTGTCAGCCCCCTTCTGTGGCACTCTCTGATACCCCTTCCATCCATCCCTCTCTTCTCAGGACCACGCTTACTTAGATAATGAGCAGCTCTTCCTGGAGTCCCTGAAGAAAAGCGTCCTACAATGCTCCTTTTGTGCCAGGCTGAAGGGGTGGCGTCCCCAGGCCATGCTCAAGGGATGGCTGAGCAATAAACCGATCTTCACACGATCACCAGAGTTACTGTACTTCTTGAGGCCTGGGTGCTCGGTGGACCTTTCCACAAATCAAGCACAGCAACAGCAGGTTTTTGTGCTGCTTTTATACACAAAAATCAGAGGCTTTTCCAAATACGCCTATTGGATACGGATTGGTTAGTGATTAACATCCTGCATGCTTCTACTACTGCGTGTGCTCAGGGAAAGGGTCTCAACCCGGGCAGCGTCTTCTGAACCTGTGTGTGTGTGTGTGTGTGTGGTTTTTAGTATTATAACGAAGGTAGTTCACTTCCAGGACACTCAAAAGTTAGTTTTATTGCCACGTTAATTAATCGGTTGTTCACTGTGCTAGGTTGTCCAATATTTCATCCCCAGCACAATCCCAGACCTTCTCTTTATGTTCCAGGGTGTTCCACTTGTTTCCTAGGGTTTGGAGATCACAGTCTATCCTGTATGAATTTCTCATCACTAGCGCAGGTTTTCTTGACCACGCTTCAAAGTCCCACTTGCCCGAGCTTCAACCCCTTGGGTGCGGTACCTGTAGCCCCTGGCGCGATCCTTAACCACGGCTACGAGCAGATGTGGACTGTGCCAAGAGCCACGGTGTGTGTGGCCTCCATCTCTGGGGGTGGCAGCAAGGGCCGCTCTGGGCGTGGGGCAGAGGGGCAAGGGCGGAGGGAAGAGCGGGTCCCTGCGGGGCTGTGGGTGGGTTTGTAGTCAGGCGCGGTGCCAGGCAGCCCCGTTGCTCTGGCAGCGGGGGCCTTGCAGGGCCGGCGGTGCGCGGCGCAGCCCCTGTCGCCATGGGAACGGGGGCCTTGGACTGCTGGCGGCGCGCAGCATGGCGGCGCCTTTGCTGAGCGCGGCGCTGCGGGGCGGGCGGACGTTCGGCACGACCGGTGAGGCGCGGGCCGGGGAGCCCCGGTTCCCCGTGAGCGGGCAGTGGGAGGCGTTTGGAGTGTGTGTGTGGCGGGGCGGGGAGCCCTCGGCCGCCTGGGTTCCGCAAGCGTGCTGGCGGGGACGGCTCCGGGAGGGGGGGGTGGCAGCGGCCAGGGACCGCGCTCCCGCTCTCCCGCTCTCCCGCTCTCCCGCTCTCCCGCTCTCCCGCTCTCCCGCTCTCCCGCTCTCCCGCTCTCCGCCCGCCCCGGGCGCTCTTGGTCTTGTTTCTCGCTTTCTGTCTAAAGCGGGAACTCTGTCCTCTTCCAGCTGCGCTCTGCAAGCGGGCGGCCCCGCTGGGGCCGATGCCCAGCGAGGAGATTGACGTGGACAACTTGGAAGCGCTGGAAAAATACCGCAGTTTCACTCGCTACTTCAGGCTGGCGGAGAAGGAGAGCAGGAAGCCCCGCTGGTGAAAGACGTACCGGCAGCACACCTGCCGCCCGCCAGGTACTGGTGGGAGGAGCTGCTCCGCGCGAGGTTTTGCTGCTGAAGGTCGGGGCAGCTGTGGTTGGGTTTGCCCCAAAGCCTGCCCTGTAAGGAGCTGATGAGGTGCTTTGGCATGAGGTTGGCCCTTTCCCGGTGCAGAAGTTTGCAGAGTGCAAATGTCTTCAGGGGAAATGGATGTTAGTTTTTTGGAAGGAGGGCGGCTGGCCGGGACCTGCTAAAAGACGTGGAGCAAAGTAAAGTCGTGAGTCCTTGGAACCCCAGTAGTATCAGAGAAAGCAGATGAGGACCCAGAGCTTTAGAGCTGCAGCAAATAATAGCAAATTTGGCTGCTCTGCTGAGCAGGCTCAGAGACCAGAGCTGCTCCCCAGCTGGCAAACCTGCGGGCCTGGGAGTGTGATGGTTGGGGAGGGAGGAGGGAGCAGAAGGGTGGAGGTGCAGAGGGAGGGCAGAGGTGGTAGAATCGAGTCTCTGACATCTCGGAGTTTGTGTCTCTTTCACATGCTCCCTACTGTTTGGCAGGGGTTTTGTGTTTGGGTATTTGGAGATTCATGTTTTTCCCATACATGATTTTTTCACCCCTCTCTGAAGAGCCAAAGACCGACATCAGCCTGCCGCGTGCTAAGCTGCTGCGGGCACAGGAGAGGAAGGAAAGAAAAAAGATCCTGAGGGAGAACCGCCAGAGTGCCGAGATGGAAAGAGCAGCGCGGCTCCGGACTGGTCTGTGCCGCACCACCTCCCTCCCTGCCCCGGCCGCTCTGGGCCCCCAGCTGCCTCCTGCAGCGTTTCTCTCTCCTTGCGGTGCTGACTCCCCTCGACGAAGTCAGAGCTGAGTGGGAGAAGACCAGCGGCCCTTTCCACAAGCAGCGTGTGGCGGAGCACTGCGGGATATTTCGTGACTTGTTCAAGGGGGCCACGTTCACCCCCTGGGTTCCCTTGAGGGTGGAGTACAGCCCAGAGGACGAGTACCTCATGCCGGTCTGCTATGGGAACGTGGTGACGCCGTCAGAGGTGTGTGAGGGGAGCTGGGAGCAGCCTCGAGCCCATGTGTGTTTCTGTCAGATGCTTCTAACAGGCGTTGCTTGTTCTGGGGATTTCTTTTGCAAGGGTATTTCCCCTGTGATGAAGGAAATATGTTTCTTGGACACGACAAGGACAGAGCTTTGCAACAGGGTCGTTGTCTGTCAGCAGGCTGGTGTTTGTTAAAGCCCCCTGGGGGCTCTCCGGGTGGAGCTGGCTTACTGGGTGGTGGTGTGGCTGTGCCCGGTTTCCTGGCCATGCCCGTGACAAGTGCACGTTCTTTGCCTTGGAAATTGTGATCTGGTCTGAATGGAAGCTGTTGTTTGAGCGATTTACATTCCCTTTCTGTTGCTCTTCTAGGCTTCCAGTCCCCCTGCAGTGTCATACGAGGCAGATAAAGGCTCCCTCTGGACTTTGTTGCTGACAAATCCAGGTGAGTAGCGGGTTCTTTAAAAAAAAATCTTTGAGCTGGGTTGTTTCACTCTGCTTTTGGTCAGCTCCTGTTTCTTTTGGCTGCACAAGCTGACGTGAGGTGATATCTGGAAAGCAGGGACATCTTACGTATGCAGGAGAGATTGTAGCCTCCCCAAATTTCTGGCGGTTGAGAGATGGAACAGTGATGCAACGGGACCTGTGTCCGAGTGTAGAGGGAAGAATTCCCTGACTCCCGTCTTTTGTTTACCCCCCAAAGCCCTCTCTCCCTTGGCAGTCTGCCTGGGGGGTAGGTTAGCTGACACTGTTTGCCCTGAGAAACCAAAGCACAGTGACGCGAAGCAGCTGAGCAAGAAGTCCTTTTAGTCTTGGAATTCCATGTGTAGAGTTCTTTGCTCCTCCTTTTAAGCTCAATCCTATAAGGTTGAGTTACTTTTCTGGTAGGAAAGGAGTGCTGGGAGGTCTCGAGCTGCCCCCTCCCTTCAGAGCGGATCCGGGCATGGGGTTGGTGCAAACATCAGGGTGTCCCTGAGTCACCTTTCCCTGTGGTGTGCGTTTGCAGATGGACGTTGAAGAGATGCGGACTCGGAGCACTTGCGCTGGCTGGGGTGAGTACGGCACCTCGCAGCCGCGCGCTGCTTGGCTCAGGGAAGTCCCAGGCGGAGCAGGCAGAAACTCCTCCAGCAGAGCTCGGGAAAAAGGATGCCTGTGAGAACAAACAGCCTGAAGAGAGAGAAGGGATGGGGGGAGTGGAGGCCCTCCCAGCCGGGGAACGTCTCAAGCACTCGCGAGTAGCGGAACTGTGGTTGTGGGGTGCAGAGTGTGGAGCTGATGAGGCTGCCTGGGCAGCACAGGGTGGGCTGGAGGAGGGAGCCCTGTGGAGACGGGACGGTTCTGGTGGCAGAGGGGAGGACACCAGGAAGTTCCCTCAAAGGGCAAGAAAGGAGCGAAATCAAATCCCCGATGGTGGGTGTCCCCCTGCAAACCCCTTCCCGGGCACAGACGTTGCTCTGAGCCCCGCCAGCCTCTCGCGTGTGTCTCCCTGCGGCGCCGCTGCAGCGTCTCCTGCCGCGCTCCTCGGCCCGCGGCTGGGGGGGGTCTGTCTCGTGAAGAGCCGCGCGGGCGGGCAGCGCGCGCCGCGCAGCGGGTGCGGAGAGGCGGCGGTTGGGCCGTTGGGCGCCCGGCGGCGGAGAGGTGGGGGCTCCCCGGGGCGGCGGCAGGCGGTGTAATAAAACATATATGGTATTTGTTATTCAAATCTCAAGGGGAAAAAGAAGTTGTAGTCAGGATGTTGTGGCCGAACAGTTTTGTAATTCTCTTCTGTAAATAAGAAATAAGATATATGTATATAGTTTCTATTGTTAAAATCAGTTGTTAGAAGGGAGCTAAAATGGCCCCCATCTTCAAGCCACTCCAAAAACACCTGTGCTGAGTCATCCCCCCTTCTCTGATGGAAACCTGAGAAAAGCCCGCGAAAACCGGAGAAAAGCCCGCGAACCTTGTTTACACCTTTGCAGACCCCTCAGGGTACGCCCATCATGAATATGGATGAAGCCTACACTATAAAGGGACTCAGTTCTGTCCTGTGAGGTGTGTGTCTTGGTAGAGCAGAGACTCCCGGCACACCCAGCGCTGTTTTGCTCACTTGCCGCTTGCTAATAAATTTTTATTGATCACTAAAACTTGAGAAGTGGTTATTTCCCACTAAATTACAAGTAATCAATAACAAATTTGGTGCTGTGACTCGGATCCAGATCTTTTGGTGCGAAACCCCGGATAGGGGAGGCGCCCTATCTTCGGATAGCCCCAGTCTGAGGATCTCGTGGCCAAAATGCTGGATATCCGAACCCCTTTTAATTCGGACTCGGGAGTGAGCAAAAGAATCTGCAGAACCCCTTAAATTTTGTGCACGAAGACCGATCGAAGACTCCGGGGAGGAGTAAGTATTTGCGTTTGTGCGGTTATCCGTTCGGTTGGGATTGGTAATCCCAGAGTGCGAGTGAGTGAGAGGTCTCGAAGAGATCACCCGAGTGCGGACCCTTTAGTCGTGCAATTCTCGTAGCCCGCGAGGGAGCGAGTCACGAATAAGGGGAGCGTGTGTGTGTGTGAAAGAAGGCACTCTGGAAGATGGGACAGAGGGAAAGCAAGCCCTCTGGATCCATGGGTGGGGGCAAGGAAGAATTGCCGGATATCCCACTAGATAGTCCTTTAGGAGTTCTGTTAGAGAATTGGAAAAATTCCCCAAGAAGTCATGACATCCACCTCCCCCCCGCCCCCCCCAACTCCCCGGGGCTGAGGAGCTTCCCCCGCCCCGGGGCACCGTTGCCTTCGGGGTGGAGGCAGCTGAACTCCTCCCGCTGCTGGCTCCAGCTGGGAGAGGGCTTGTTCCCGGGGCGCCACCGGCCCGACCCGAGCAGTGTGCCCAAGCCGAGCCCTGGAGCAGTGTCGCGGAGCCTGGCCCAGCGTGGGGGAGCGGGGGGGGCAGAGCTGCCCCCTCCCCAGCCGGGAGGGCCCGTCCTGAGCACCCAGCTGCCCTGGGGGGGGTGGGGCTGGGGCAGGGGGCACCGAGCGGCCCTAGTGAGGCTCCGTAATGCCAAATTAGCGTTTAGGTTTCTGCTCAGAGACAGGCTGCAGTAAACTGTCTCAAGGGGGCTCTGTGCTGAGCCCCCCCCTTTCTAACCCGCTCATACTTGTAACCAATGATTCTGACCCCGAATCTCCCAGACCCCCTCAGCGGGTTACCCGAAGCAAAGTTAAGGAAGGGAGGTTATACCCCCTTAGAGAAATGCTTGTGCCAGGAGTGGGGGCACAAGGGGAACCGGGAGCGGGGTATGTTGCTGTTCCCCTCAACACTGGAGATGTGAGAGATTTTAAAAAAGAAATGGGGAACCTATTAGAGGACCCGCTTGGCGTAGCCGAACGGGTGGACCAGTTTCTTGGCCCAAATTTATATACCTGAGATGAATTACAATCTATCCTAGGAATTCTATTTACTATGGAGGAACGAGATATGATGAGGAGGGCAGGTATGAGACTTTGGGACCAGCAACATCAAGTGGGTCCCACAGCAGATCAGAAGTGGCTGTTGGTAAAACCCAACTGGAATAATCAAGACCCAGGCCACCGAACCCACATGGCAGATTTAAGAATGATCATAATTCAAGGAATTAGAGAGTCAGTTCCCCGAGGGCAGAATATTAATAAGGCTCTTAGTGAACAACAGAAGAAGGACGAGAAAAAGTTTACAGTTGTACTCGGGAGTAGATCCTGCCACCCCTGTGGGGCAGGCATTATTAAAGACTCAGTTTGTGGCTAAGTCTTGGGCAGATATTAGGAAGAAGCTAGAAAAGATCGAAGACTGGCAAGGGAGAGGAATAGATTAATTGCTGAGAGAAGCTCAGAAAGTTTAGGTGGATTCCTACTTGAAGTGGTGGTATTGTTCTCGTTATCAATTTGAATACCCAGATAATGATCTATTTCAATGTTGTTTCACTTCTTCCTGACTCGTTTATTATTCAGTATACCTTTGCCTGCTTGACTTGGTGATCAGAAGGTGACAGCTTATAACTTTCTGTCCTCTTGGTATTTTGAGGACTGTAGACAAGGATCAAAAGATCACTGTGATAGATACAAGCCCTTGGCTAGCTTCAGCAGCTTTCTTCTTAGCAGTGATGAATCAATTTAAATAAAGAAAATCGGAGTAAAATATTATCAGAGTGAAAGCAATAGTCCAAGAGGGAAGGAAGTGAGCAGATCTGCAGCTTAATCTAGCTGCCTGTTCTTCAAGCAGGCAGCTCTCTTACATCATTGGCAGGAGTTGGGGAAGAAAAAAAAAAAAAAAAAAACCCACAACAGAATCAGGGTTCTAGCATACAGGCAGGTATATGGGCTGGGGAGCCAAGTTCAAGCTAATTTGCCCCCGGACCACATTCTTTTGGAGCTGCTAATCTGGTTTGTACTTCTTAGCCAAAAGACGGGGAACTAACATAATTGTAGCACACTGACTAGGCAGCTCATAAATGTTGTGTCTTTTCCAAAGGAGGAGGATGCTGCTGTGCCCTTTGCAGACTTTCTCCTCAACAGGCCGTGGCCCAGAGCTTGCCAGTTTTGTAATTTGTGATGTGCTATGTAAACACCGCGCAGCGCGTGTGTGGTATAGCTGCCCAGATGCTTTATTTGATTGCATCTGGAAGTACATGTGCAACAGTCTAGGTAGATTTAAACTACCCTTGCTCTAAATGTCTAGACCCAGTAGGAGTTTCAGGTTCAGAGGAGGCAATGCAGAGTGTGTAACAGCTCAAACATGCAGCAAACTGCATTATTTTAGCCTGAAAACTGTTCTGTGCATTCCCCGGTGCCTGCATGTAATAAAGCTGTGCAGAACATGGATGTTTTATGTGATGTTTACCTGGAGGCCATGGTTTCTTTGGGATCAGAGATTTTCATTCATTGAATGGTTCTGCCTACTTTAATATGAAGGAAGTGGAATGTTTTTATTGCAAAAGGAAGGGGCATGTGAAGAAGGTTTGCCAGAGGAGAATCCAAGATGAGAAAATGTTTTCTGAAGATTAGTGGGGTCAGGGGCTCTATGTGCTGGGGACCCAAAGAACAAAGAGCCCTTGATAAAACTTAAAGTGGGTCCTCAGCGACAAGAGAGAGAGTTCCTTGTGGACTCAGGAACCGAAAGATCTACCATTCAGGCTCTGCCTCCAGGCTGTGAAGTATCATCAGAAAAAATCAGTGTAATAGGGGCTAAAGGTGAACCATTTGAGGCCCCGGTTCTTCATGATGTGATTGTTGAATCAAAATGCAAATAAGTGATTAGAACATTTTTATTAATTACCAGATTATAATTTACTTGGACGGGATCTGATTATAGAATTGAGAATTAATCTGAAAGTAGAAGAAAAAGAACTCAAAGTCAGATTATGCCCCCTCACAGTGGCGGATGAAGAAAAGATTAACCCAGAAGTATGGTATACCCCAGAGACAGTGGGTAGATTGGATATCACCCCCTTCGAAGTCACCATTAGGAACCCAGAGATCCCGACTAGAATCAAACAGTATCCCTTGCCGCAAGAAGACAGGAGAGGCTTAAAGCCTGAAATAGAGAGACTCCTTAATCAGGGGAATACTCCAATATTGCCTGTTAAGAAGGCAGATGGGAATTATAGATTAGTGCAAGAAATCAACAAAAGAACTGTAACCAGATTTCCTGTAGTAACAAACCCCCATACTACTCACTGGGGAGTACAAGCGTTGGTAAAATACATGTGCATAGGGATTTATAATGTTGCTAAGGGAATAATAAAAAGCTGTTTAACGTGCCAGAAAATTAATAAACACCAATTAAGAGAAAAGATTCAAGGGGGATGAGATTTGGCATACAGACCATTTGGAAGAATTCAAATCAATTTTACAGAACTACCAAAAGTAGGACAGTACAAATACCTCCTAGTATTGGTAGATCATCTCACTCATCATGTGGAGGCCTTTCCCACCACTCGAGCTACGGCAAATACTGTGGTAAAAATACTCTTAGAAAACATCATCCCTAGGTATGGAAATACAGAAGTAATCGATTCGGACAGGGGTCCCCACTTTGTGTCTAAAGTAATCAGAGAGACATTGACTTCCCTGGGGACCAAGTGGGAATTCCACACTCCCTGGCATCCACAAAGCTCAGGAAAAGTAGAAAGAATGAATGGGGAATTCAAGAAACAACTTACCAAATTGATGTTAGAAACAAAGATGTCTTGGGTTAAGTGCTTACCCCTAGCACTTCTGAATATCCAGACCCAGCCCCGAACTGATACTGGAATATCCCTGTTTGAAATGCTATATGGTATGTCCTATGAAATGGAATTTCCCACTGATCACCCAGCATTGGAAAAAGACAATTTGCAACCATACTTAATAAACCTCATGAATAGGAGAAAAGAACTGTGAAGAATATGGTGGTGATTCGTGTTAAAATATGATGACTTTGTTAAGAGTTTACCATGTACATGAGTTAAAGGAGATTTGTCATAGTTTGATTGTTAAAAGGAGTTTGGAGGTTTTTTTCCCTCAGTGACAGATGCTAAGCAGGTGGAAAATCACTGGCGGGACCCCTGTCAGAAGTCCCCAGCAACACCGGATTGTGCAGGTGAAATATGGTTGGAGGAATCCCTGCCAGGAGCCCCAGCCACACCAGAAAGCCCGGGAAAGTTTGAGGGACCCTGCTGCGTGTGTGAAGATGGGACTATAAAAGAGAGTGACGTAGCACCACCCGGTGCTACCCGGAGCAGGAAGCCCCCCCTGCCCCCCGGCGTGCCAATTTTTTTTTACTTGTTCTTATTGCAAATAAATTTATAAAAGATATTTTTGGCTCTGCCTCGGCATTTATAACAATTTGGTGACCTCGACGTGATACTTCGGGACCCGTGGAGTATTGGTTTCCAGGGGAGGCGCGCCCCACCTTTTAGGTGGCTCCCGAATTCCTTTGCTTCCTCGGACCGACACTATCACGAACAGAAGGCAATAAGAACAAGCAAAAGAAAAGCGAAATCCCCAGACAACGCTCCCCGGAGATTTCCCACGAAGGATCCAGGCGAAGACCTCGGACTGTGAGCGACGCTTGGTGCGGGAGGGGTGATTTTCTGCCTGAGTGAGTGCGGGGTGACTGAGACGTGACAGTGTCACGAAGCGAGTGCGGAGCCCTTCTAGCCGCGATTCCAGAGTCTCGCAAGAGGCCTGGCCGGCGAAGGGGCGAAGCGAAAGAAAAAAAAAGGTTTGAAAGGACTCAGGCAAGGGTTTTCAGGATAGGCATTATCCTAGGGTTGATACGGGATTAGTTTTATCCCAGGGTTGCCGGCAAGAGATTTGGGATAGGTTTTATCCCAGGGTTATGGGCCAGAAAGGGAGTAAATCCCGCAGCTCGGGGAACCCACGGAGAGGTTCCCAGAGAGGGAGCGATTTGCCTGACACTTCTCAGGACAGTCTCCTGGGTTATATGCTAAGAAATTGGGCTAATTGGTCAGAAACAAAATGGAAAAGTAAAGAAAAAATGATTCAGTATCGCATGGTCGAATGGACCGAAGAACCTATCAAATCTGATGATTTATTTTGGCCAAAATTTGGAACTACTGACCATTGGACATGTCAGGCGTTAAATTCATACCTAAGTAATAAAAAACCCTATAATCAAGAAGAATGTAACTATGCTCAGGTGTGGAGAGGTTCCCGAATAACATCAAAAATGTTATTACTAAAAAAATAAAAACACTAATAAGAAAACTTTCAAAGAAAAAGAACGGGAACCTTTAGAAAATCTTCCTCCTCCTCATGAGGGAAGCTCAGAGGATGAGGAACCAAAGCTTACCGCTCCTTCCCCTCCATCAACTAGCAGAACCAGCAACCAAGAAAAACAGAAACAAACAACAAATAGTGGGGCAGAGGTTTGGGAAGGCGTTGGCGGCGGCGGCGGGCGGCCCCTAGGACCGCGGCACGACCCCGCACCAGGACCCGGCCCCCCCGCGGCACCGCAGGGAGGGGGCCCGACGGCGGCTGCACCCCCGCGGGGGCTGCGCCGAGCGCTGCGGTCTGACCGCGGTGCTAGAGGAGCCCGGCCGGGGAATAAAGCAGAGAGCGAGCAACAGATTTTACAAATACGTTCGGGGGTAGACCCGACCTCCCCGGTGGGAGAGGCTTTGCTGAAAACTCAGTTCGTGGCCAAATCGTGGGGTGATACCAGAGAGAAATTAAAAAAGTTAGATGACTGGCAAGATCAGGGTCTGCAGGAGCTGTTGAGAGAAGCACAGAAGGTATATGTTAGAAGGGACGAAGAAAAGCAGAGAGTGAATGCAAAAATATTTGTTGCAGCAGTCAGAGAAACTCAGCGGAGAGAGGAGAAGCCTCCGAGATCTCGCCCTAATGAATCACCTGGAGCATTAGGTGGTGAAAAGAGAGGGACAGTAATTAGGGAAAACACATTAGCCTGCTATTATTGTGGAAAGAAGGGACATTTACAACGGAATTGTAGAAAGCGAGAGCGGGATGAAAGGATGTTTAAAGAAGAATAGGGGTGTCAGGGGCTCTATTTCCTGGGGACAAAGACATCAGAGGAGCCCTTGATGAAATTAGGTCCCCAGGGAGAGGAGTTTGAGTTTTTAGTAGATGTGGGTGCCGAAAAATCAACTGTGAAAAACATTCTGAGGGGATGTAAAGTGAAAAAAGAAACTGCTCTAGTAACAGGAGCTAAAGAGGAACCATTTAAAGTACCAATTGTCGGGGATGTAGAAATAGAATCCCAACCCCGTATCGTTATAGGGGATTTATTGTTGCTACCAGAGGCTGAAAATAACCTTCTGGGAAGAGATTTAATTACGGAGTTAAAATTAATAATAATACAAGAAAACTAAAAATTTATACATTAGCGGAAAAAGATGAACAAACAGATAGATCCCAAAGTTTGGTATACAAAAGGAGAGACTGAAAAACTTGAAATAAAACCTATTAAAATTAATTTAATTGATCCGGAGACACCAATTCGGATAAAACAATACCCCATTCCCCTAAAGGGTCGAGAGGGGTTGAAACCAATAATAGACGAATTACTAAGTAAAGGCACATTGGAACCTTGCATGTCTCCACATAACACACCTATTTTACCAGTTTTAAAATCAGACGGATCTTACAGATTGGTGCAAGATTTAAGGGCTGTGAATCAGTGAACTGTGGCTCGTCTCCCTGTGGTAGCAAACCCCTATATGCTACTTAACCAACTATCCCCTGACTATATTTGGTAAAGTAATGATTAAAACCTGGAAGGAGGAAAGCTTATCTCCTAGATGGGAAGGACCATTCCTGGTATTGTTGACTACGGAGACAGCTGTAAGAACTGCTGAAAGAGGATGGACTCATATTTCCAGGGTGAAAGGACCAGTCACAGGTGAATCAGATTGGAAGATCAAGTCAACGCCTGGAGATTTGAAGCTCCGAATGCGACGGAGTTAAAATAGGACTGGACTTACTGAGGCAGACAGAGCGACATCAACAGTAGTAAAGATCTTGAATCATCCACATGAACCCTGCGTGTATGTATATATGTTAAAAGGTTGTAACATTCACAGGTTTTTTTCGGTTTTAGACTGTTTTGCATGAAAACATAAGTCAGTTTGTATAGTTGGACAAAGAAACCGAAAGAAAAGGGAAGTAAGAGAGTGAGGGAAAAGCTGAGAGTAAGTCCAAGTGAGGGCAAGACCGGGTTGGCCTCCATTTTTGCTGTTAAGAAGACACAAACCCGACCGTTGGCAGCAACCCAATGGGCCCAGGGATAAACAGAAAAACGTGCCATACCGGACCTCACTATGGCGACTGGCTTTTTCCCCTCATTTTGTGTGTTGGCCTCGTGATGGCTAAAAAGGGTCAAAACGCTACCAGCTTATATGACCCCTTTGAAGAGAATGAGTTTGTTCTGTTAGCAAAAACTATAAGTAAAACTTTCAATTTAAGTCATTGCTGGGTTTGTGGGGGACCTTTGGGATTGTCAAGTTGGCTGTGGGTTTCTGTGCCACTTTCCCCATCACAAATTGTAAGTAACTATAGTGATGTTAATAATACTACCTGGGAAGATAGTGAAAAATGGCCAGTTCAATTTCCTAACAAGGGTAAATTTTGTCTGAACCGAACTCAGAAAGGAGGAGTTAATGTGGGAGAGAGTAAGTGTCAATGGACGCTTACACATAAATTAATTAACAAAGATAGAGGTATCTATATATGGTTGTGGCTTAATGAACAAGGATGCAGCAAAGGATTCAAAGGGTTCTGGTCAGACAAAAATGAAACTGAATATGCCAAACTACGAGGAAACGATTTTTATAATCAAACTTGCGAATGGAAAAATGACACTGGGTCCTGGTATTGTACTATACGGATAAATAATAATTTAAACGAGGTTTTCAGCGCTTTGGGTGACAAAAATACGACTTATTTTCAAACCCCAAGGACTGCAGAGGGACCATTTGCCAAAGGTACAAAGGCAAAAAAAGGCCACTATTGGATATGCGGACATACTGCCTACAAACAATTACCAATGAACTGGTCAGGAATTTGCTATATAGGGATTATCCGACCTCTATTTTTCCTTCTTCCAGAGGCGGATGGCCCCCAATTAGGAATAAAATTATATGATAAATTAGGAAATAAGAGTATTACCCGTCGAAAGCGATCCATTGATTTCAAAATAGGTGGAACACAAACGTGGGGGGAAAATGAGTGGCCTCATGAGAGAATAATTAAACACTATGGACCTGCCTCCTGGAACCCTAATGAACCAATATCAGGGGCAAGAGAACCAATTTATAATGTAAATCGTATCATTAGACTGCAAGCAGTTTTAGAAATCATTACGAATAAAACTGCTAATGCCATAGATCTTTTAGCTCAACAGATGCGCACTGCGATCCTCCAACATCGCGTGGTCCTGGACTACCTGCTCGCTGAAGAGGGAGGGGTATGTGGAAAATCAAATGTCTCCAATTGTTGCCTAGAAATAGATGATGTAGGAGAAGTGGTCCTTCAATTGACCACAGATATCAGAAAACTGGCTCATGTCCCTGTCCAAACATGGAGTGGCTGGAATGGCGATCTATGGTCCTGGTTACCTGGAGCCCCGTGGGTAAAACAGCTTTTATTTTACCTGTTGTGTGCATTTGCTGCCCTAATGTTTATACCATGTATGATACCATCCATGTTTTATTAGATTGATTCATTCAGTCGTTCAAGGGATGCAAATCTCTGCAATACCAATGGATCCTGAATTAGCCAAAGGAGGAAAGATACACCCACTAATGATAGTTAAAATAAAGAAAACAGAACACCCAAATCCCATACAACAGACCCTAGCACGTTTTGAAACCGAAACACGAATCAATTTAATAAAACAAAAGGTGAGGGATTGTGAAGAATATGGTGGTGATTCGTGTTAAAATATGATGACTTTGTTAAGAGTTTACCATGTACATAAGTTAAAGGAGATTTGTCATAGTTTGATTGTTAAAAGGGGTTTGGAGGGTTTTTTTCCTCAGTGACAGATGCTAAGCAGGTGGAAAATTACTGGCGGGACCCCTGTCAGAAGTCCCCAGCAACACCGGATTGTGCAGGTGAAATATGGTTGGAGGAATCCCTGCCAGGAGCCCCAGCCACACCAGAAAGCCCGGGAAAGTTTGAGGGACCCTGCTGCGTGTGTGAAGATGGGACTATAAAAGAGAGTGACGTAGCACCACCCGGTGCTACCCGGAGCAGGAAGCCCCCCCTGCCCCCCGGCGTGCCAATTTTTTTTTTACTTGTTCTTATTGCAAATAAATTTATAAAAGATATTTTCGGCTCTGCCTCGGCATTTATAACAGAACTACGCAAAAAAGGGATGGTAGTACAGAGACCTCCATTAGAAATTGGTATGCACTCCATAAGACCCGGAGACAAGGTGTTAATAAAAACTTGGAAAGAATCCTCTCTTACCCCTCGTTGGGAGGGACCGTTTCTTGTTATACTCACAACAGAGACTGCTGTCCGGACTGCTGAAAAGGGATGGACTCATGCTACCAGAGTGAAAGGACCCTTAACGCCTGATCACTGGGAAGTAGCTGAAACATCAGGAGATCTGAAGCTAGTGTTGCGAAAGAAGAAGGACTAAATGAGTTTTGTAAAACCCCTAACTGTGTTTGTTACCCTTTTGTGAGTTTTAAATGCACTATTGGTGAGGAAAGTTGGTGGGCGCACTGCGTCCACGGCTATTCCCCAGAGGAATACTGTGACCAGTGCTATATAAGAGAAAGAAAATTAACCAGTCAAACCTTACGAGTGGGGGTATCAACAGGAAAAATTGTAAAGGAGTCCCATGAGTGGTGGACTATATTTATAAAAGGGATAAATCCTGAAAAAGGGTGTGTGCATACCAATGAACCTAAGCCCCATAACGTGAATATAGTACAAACTCTTTGCAAATTCCAAATACTCCAAGTGCCCCGTACGATCCCACAAGTGAAAGCCCGGAACTGGGAGGCGTTTAGGTGTCGACAACGAGACCCTAACCCCAAAGAATACGACTGCTGCCGAGAAGATGGAAAGCCCCGCTGCTCTAAGGAATAGAGTAGGCGGAGGAGGCAGAGACGTATGGAGAGGGGAAAATAAGAAAGGCCTCGAAGCAACCAGTTCAGGTGATTGTTGTGGCAAGGAGAACTGGAAAGCATGGGGAAGGAAAAGATCTGAGCATGCAAATCCTGTCGCAAGACAGAAAGGGGACACGTTTGTACAATTAGCTAGTAATTGGAAGATGAACCCACCAACTCTCCTCACTATAGTAGTCATTTGGGCTGTGGGAGGAATCGCAATTTTGATGTTAAGCCCCCATTTTATGAGGCCCCTAGTGTTATTATTAATTGGGTTAACTTTCGAACCATGTATATTTAACAAGTTTCTGATGTGTTAAGGAGATTTGAAAAACAAAATTAGTTAAAAGGGGGGAATTGTAATAAAACATATATGGTATTTGTTATTCAAATCTCAAGGGGAAAAAGAAGTTGTAGTCAGGATGTTGTGGCCGAACAGTTTTGTAATTCTCTTCTGTAAATAAGAAATAAGATATATGTATATAGTTTCTATTGTTAAAATCAGTTGTTAGAAGGGAGCTAAAATGGCCCCCATCTTCAAGCCACTCCAAAAACACCTGTGCTGAGTCATCCCCCCTTCTCTGATGGAAACCTGAGAAAAGCCCGCGAAAACCGGAGAAAAGCCCGCGAACCTTGTTTACAACTTTGCAGACCCCTCAGGGTACGCCCATCATGAATATGGATGAAGCCTACACTATAAAGGGACTCAGCTCTGTCCTGTGAGGTGTGTGTGCTGGTAGAGCAGAGACTCCCGGCACACCCAGCGCTGTTTTGCTCACTTGCCGCTTGCTATTAAGTTTTTACTGACCACTAAAACTTGAGAAGTGGTTATTTCCCACTAAATTACAAGTAATCAGTAACAGGCGGGACTCGCTCCCTGCGGGGCTCTTTTGCAGCGCCAGAGCCTTGTTCCGAGCGGCCGGGCGAGGCGGAGCAGCGCGGAGGCGGAGAGGGGCCCCGGCAGGAGCAGGAGATCGCGTGGGCCAGAGGTAACGGGGGGTGCCGCGGGCCGGGCCGGCCGCTGAGGAGACCCTTGTGTCCCTGCGGGGAGCGGCGGAGAGCGGGAGGAGCCGGGAAGGCGGCGGGAGAGCAGGGGAAGGCCGGGGCGGCGCGGTGGTGAGTGCGGGGGGTGCTGAGGCGGGCCCGGGCAATGCGGCTGTGCTGCTCCGGCCCCTCTGGGGGGGGCAGGAGGGACCCCGCGGGGGGCGGGAGGGGCTGTGCTCGCCGCTGCCGCTGCAGTTGGGAATGTCTCGGGGTTCCGGCGGTTCAGGGGCCGTTTCCCGAGCGGCGGGGCCGGGAGGGGGGCGGGGGGGCTTCGGTGTTGCTTGTGGGGTGCTCTGGAGAACCGTGCCCCTGGCTCCGGCGGGGTTGGAGCAGGACCCGGCCAGCCCCGCGCCCTTTTCTCATGAGGGAATTTGTGTCTCTCCGTAGGCTACAAAACCCCGGAGAAGTTTCGGCGGTACGTAGCCTGGGGCGCGTTCCCTTCGCTGTCCGTAGGCGCTTTGTTCTGCGGGAACGCGGGGCCGGAGGCGGGGGGCAGCGGGATCAGGTGGGGGTCCTGGCTGCGGCGGTGGTTCCTGGTCCTTGGCTGAGAGCTGCAGTTGGGTGCGTCGTCTCATCCCTGAAGCAGAGACGTTGACCTGCCTCTGCCATCCGAGGGGCTTTGCTTACCGGGGTGCTACAGCCCTTTCCTGCGGGCTTTCCCCAGTCCAGAGCAGAATAGATGTCGTTAGTTCAGTTCTCCGCCTCACCTGACGCCCAGGTGCCTGTTTGGGGGCCTCTTGCAGCCCCTGGTAATTGAAGCGGCGCTTTTGGGGTTGCCCAGGGCCTCTGAGCCACTGTGGGGCGAGAGCTCCCAGAGGAAGGGCTGCTTGTGGCCAGAGACTGAACAGGAAGCCGCTGGCTCCTCGGTAGAGAGATCTCCTTTGTGGCTAGGTGAAGCGCAATCTTTTCTCCGCCCAGTACTGGGTCAGGTCCTGGCAGTTCTCTCTAGGAAGGCCTTAGGCTGGTGGTGCTTGAGCCCAAACCTGTATGCTTGGGGGCTTTCAGAAGAGCAAGGCATACTGAAACTGGGAGCTTTTCTGCACCTGCGTGGTGAGCTCCCCTGCCTCAACACCTTTAGTTTGTCTGGTTTCAGAGTCTGTCGATGATCTGCTTAGTGACCTCCTGGGATTCGAGGACGGTAAAAGGAACCTTTTCTGCAGCTGAAAGGGCAGCATCCTTGTGCTCTTAGTCCCCTGCTGGGAGCGGGAGGTGCTGGTGCAACAGCCAGTGATCTCTGAGGGGGAGGAAGCAGCAAGCAGGGTTTCCCAGAGTCAGAGGCCATTGAATAGGCTGGACGTCAGCTTGGGGAGGCCCAGTGAAGTTTGCCTCTGATTAAAAGCCTCTGTGTCCCTTGGGGAGACAGCAAATCCCCCTTTGGGGTGCCCAGGTCAGGAATATGCCCGTGTCCATCATCCTCACGTCTCCCTGTCTTGTTTCCAGACGAAAGCCCTGTGAATTCTACAAGAACTTCCTGGCTGGCCAAGGGCCGCAGTGGGAGAGCCCGGGGCACCAGCTCGCCGGCCAGCCAGAAGTGAGTGCCTTTCAGACACAGCCTCTTGCTCTTGGAGATCTCCCTGTGCTCCCCAGGTCCTTGTGACCTGCCCCAGGTCCTCGGCTTCTCCCCCTCGCTCCCTGCCCCGACAGCGAGTGCCCGGGAAGGCGAGTTACTGGCGATGCCTTTGGGAACTGGGAGCCCAGAGCCTGCAGCTTTCCAGCGAGAGCTGGGTGCGCCCAGCCCGGTACATCTCCTGTACATCTGCCTTAGGAGAGTTGCTCGCTTAACTGCAGCAGTCCCAGCACTCCCATCTTTTATGCGGGTGCTATTTTCGCCTCCTTTTCTGTCGCACGACGTGGCTGCCGCGGTGTGCCCGCGTGGTCCCCTCCGCCTGCTGCCACCTGGCCTGGCTGTCCCCAACGCTCCCGGGTGCTGTTGCTGACCCCCGGGCTCGTGTCACAGGTCCCGTGTAGCGGAGGATTTCTTTGACAGATTCCCTGCAGAGGGCGTGGAAGCTGCAGAGGTGAGCCCGAATTTTGGGAGAGAGCCTGGGTATCCTGAGGGCTGGGACTGAGCTGGGCCAGGCTTGCCCCTGGTGTCACCCCAGGCAAGTCAGCAGTGGGATATCGGGGGGAACCGTGAGGTCTAGCTGAAGAGGTGACCCCTCTGTGGTGTGGCTGTGGGGGAGCTGGGCCAGGGGAGCGGGTGGCTGGTGGGAGAAGGGCTTGAGGGTGCCCTGGGTGGGCTGGAGCAAAGCCAGGGGGGCACGTCGTGCTGCAGCCCAGCCCTGCTGGGCGCTCTTGGGAGGAAGCGTCACAGGAAGGACCCTCACCCAAAGCACCAGCCTGGGTGTTGCTGACGCTTCTCCCAGAGGCAGTAGGATGTCAGCAAAGGAATCAAGGCACGGGGGGTTTCCAGTGAGGGGCACACCAGGAGGAGCTGGGCGTGTATTCTCCCATTCCAAACAATGAGGAAAACCGGGGGGTGGAGCATGGAAGCGAGGGGTGAGGAGTTTCCAAAGTCTCCTTGTCTCTGATCTCCGCCCTCCTTGGCGTGCAGGGCTCCAGTGCCTCCGGCGGAGAGCCTCAAGGTCTGCTGCAGAGCCTGAAGGTCAGTGCAGAAATACCCTTAGTCTGAGCCCCGTGTGGGCTGCAGCCGTGGCCTCCAGCACCAACCTCCGAAGGGAGAAGCAGCGCTGAGGCAGGAGTAGCACTCGCCCTGCTCCCGTCGCCGTGCTGTTGCTTTCCAGGGTTTGGACGACCTGGAAGCGGATCTGCTGGGAGCGTCGAGACCCAGTTCTGGGCCAGGGAAGACAACTGTGAAAGGTGCTACAGGTTACAGAACTGACGTTTCCTTTCTGGGAATGGAGCCTCAGCTCTTCCCTTGGACCTCATCCAGCCTGTTCTGCACACGGCCAGACGAGAACCGGTGTTCTGGGTCAGGATTTGGGTGGCTGAGGGCGTCGCTGGTCCACCCCAAAGCACAGTTGCACCTCTGGGTGGGGTCCAGCTGCACTGTGACCGTGTTACAGTCACTCGTCTCTCTTGCTGCTGCAGCAGGGATGCCAATGGGTCTGGTAGTCCCCTCAAATCTCCTTTCACCCTGAAAAATCCCCTCTGGACACGAGTAGCAGCTGGTGGGTTGGGGCAAGGACTAAGGTGCGTTGGTGGAAGAGGGACTTTGGGCGAAGGTGGGGAGCAATTGTCTGAATGGAAACTTGCAAAGCTGAAGAAGATGCTCGTGTCCACCAGAGCTGGAAACCCCAGTGTCAGTGACACCCAGCAATGTCCCATCAGTGGCCACGGACCAGGCAGTAGCACGTTGCCACTTTGTCACTTGCTGTGAGATTTGGTCACTGAAAAGAGCTATTTAAAAGTGGCTCTGTAAACGGTCCTGAGAGATAAGAGCAGGCAGGGCTGCTCTGATCTCTTGTTGGGAGGGAGGAAAAAAAAAAGAGACAAGCCCCAAGCCCAGCTCAAACCTCGTACCATGTGTGATCCCGCCCACAGAGCCACCTGCAGCCCAGACGCCCCTGTGCACCGCGACCCCAGTGTGGAAGCGGAAGGAGCTCACCTTTGAAGAGGACAGTGACGACCTGATGGCTGCCCTGGGACTTGGCAGTGGCCCAGGAAGAGCTGGCAGGCAGGGCAAGAAGGCAGAAGAGTAAGGGCGGTGAAGGGGCGGCGGGAGTAAAGGAGGGGGATGGCTTGTGTCTTGAGATGGTGCCACCATGGTGGGTGGGGGATGCTGAGCTTGTGCCTGTGGGTCCCCAAAAGGGGCAGGAGCAGCCTTGTGTGGCAGAGAAGAGGCAGAGCAGGCTGGCAAGGCTGTGTGAGGAGGACCAGCCCTGCCTGCGGGAGAAACCCATCTGCCGCTGTGTCCCCAACAGAGAGGAGGTCCGGCCAGCCCGCGCCAAGCTGGATGAGTTGCTGGGACGAGGCTCCATGACCAGAACCCTGGGAGAGCGCCGGGAGGTCAAACTGGCGAAGGAGTACCAAAAGCAGCTGGGTGAGCAGAGCCAGGGACGCTGGGAAGGGCTGCAGAGGTGGCAGCGTTGGCCTGGGCGAGCAAGATTGATTTCTACTGCCCTTACAGGGGAAATGCCCTTCTGCCCTCGCGGCAGCCTGGCAGCATTTGCACAGGAGCTGTAACTTGGCTGCCTTTGGCCGTGGGCTGATTCCCAACAAAAGTTTTTCACAGCCACTCTAGGAGGCCCCTTGCTCGCCGGTTTCTGGGCAAGACGTTTCCAGCGGTGTTTTCCCAGAGGCAGCACTGTCAGTGGGAATTGCAGGGGGGGAGGAGGAGGAGGGCTGGAGTCTTTGCCGTTGGCTGCTCCTCTGGGCGCTGACTCAAGGCCGCTTGTCTGAACAGAGAAGGAAGAGGGTCGGCACAAGGACGATTTTGTGTTTGGAGCATACCAGCCCACGGTGGCCTCCACAGCCAAGGGCCGGCCGGCGAGAAGGCAGCCTCTGAGGTATTGTGCTCTCTGTGTGTCTGTAGCTGCAGCCAGCGGGCACGCTGCCCCTGCAGCAGAGCGGGCAGGGTCCCCGGTGTCCCTTCGCAGACAGGGATGCGACTGCTTCTCCTCACAGCAGGTTTTCAGCTGAGAAGAACAACAAACTTAAAGCAGAGCCCCTCTCCAAAGCGCCTCTGTCAGCCAGCCAGAACCCCGCATGGGGCCGCAGAAATAGAAGTGGCTGGCTGGGCTTGAAACGTGAAGAATTTTTTGATTTGGAGCTGTCGTCTCCAGCAAAGGCCAGTCCTGCAGGGAGCTCCCCCAGCCCTGCCGCAGCTGGGCAGCCCGGCCCCGCCAGACAGCTCCTGGCTGCAGAGGAGGCAGCCGCTAAAACTGACCCGGTGGAGGAGGAGGAGGACTGGCTGAGTGCTGCCTTGGCTCGGAAAAAAGCCCAAGCGCAGGCGAAGGCCCAGGAGAGGACCGCCAAGCCCTCCGAAGTCCCAGGCGAAGGGCTGAATCCCGGCTCTCCTGTCAGGTAAAGGCGTGGTTGATGGCCGCAGCGCTCCCATCTGCTCCGCGTGTAGCTGCTCCAGCAGGAGCTCTCAGAAACCCTGGGCTCGGATCTGAGAAATGAATTTTAAGCACTGTCTTGTCTCGGGTTGGGGTAATAACGTGGGGCTGTGTCCCAGTGATCCAGCGCGCAGTCCCCTCCCACCTCTGGGCTCTCCTGCCGGTTGTAGCCAAGAGGACACACAGTGCCGTGGGTCCCGCGGAGCTGTCCTGGATCAGCACACCCCCACGAGCTCCTCCCTGTGCTCCTCGTTGCTGCCTTCATTCCCCTTCCTTCCTCCTAGTTGAGGCAAAGCACCTCCTCCAGCTGAGTCGACACGGAGCCAGGTCCAGACTTGTGCCACTGAAGGGGACTCTGAAACGAATTGCAGACAGAGAGCCCTGTGGCGTGGGCAGGGCTGTGTTGGCTGGGGCTGGTGCTGCCCAGGGGAAGGGGTGGATGCAGCAAGGAGAAACAGCGGTGAGGGAGGTTTTGAGGTGTCTTTGCTCCCCCTGCAGCCCAAAGGCTGAATCCTGCCACAGCTGAGTGGGACAGAGGCTTTCCCCTGCCAGGCAGGAACTGGTATTGGGGGAGAGGATCTTGTCTTTCCTCGCCTCCTTGGCTCTCCCACATTGGATGCTTTTTGGTTGCAGCCCGCCAGCAGCCTCCCCAGGAGCACAGCCACAGGCAGCCGCCGTGCCGGACAAGGCAGCGAGCACACGCAGCTCCAGGTAAGGCCGCCTTCGCGTTTCAGGCGTGCTCCACGGGAGGGGCGTCACAGTGGGACGGCCAAGCTTTAAACTCCCCGAAATGCCGAGCAGGAGAATGTCTGCGTGCTTCTCCCTGAGCTGCGGCGCTGCTGTGCATCACTCGTGTCTCTGTGCCCACGCAGGCCACCGCTCCCCTGGCTCAGCACCGCGGAACAAGCCTCATGTCGTGGTGTGGTGGGGACACGGTGCTGGGGCGCACTGAGCTCCGCAGCGCTGCCTGTGGGGTTTGAGAGGGCTGCCGGGGACTTGCTCTCTCTGAGCAATGGGTGGGCCTAAGTTCGTGCTGCCCCAACACTCGTGCCGCTAGCGCTGTGTGCAGGCAGACCCCCTCCTGCCCTCGGCTGAGGCTGAGCATCGCTTCAGAGGCCACTGCAAGTGGCTGAGGGGACCCAGCCTCCTCCCTAGTTGAGGGAGAGGGAGGAGGAGCCGTGCTTTGCCCCCAGACTTACTCTGCAGAGCAGAGTCCCTGCCACTGTGCGTGGGGTGGGGTAGGGGTGCGGGTCTGGACAAGCCTGTCTGAGCCTCCGTCCCCATCCCCAGCTGCCAGAGCGGGGCAGGACCCTTCTCGCTCTGCCGAGGAGACCCAGGCCCTCATCCCTCTGGGAGGGAATGGTTCCCCTTGGCCTGTCTGAATCACAGACTTGTTGACTTTCAGTCCCCGCAGCCTTGTTCCCAGGAGAGCATTCCCAGGAGAGCAGGAGACGCAGCGCCCTGCCCCGCTGGCTCAGGTAGGTCTGCTGGGCCTGTGCCCCTGAGAGGTGCAGGATCAGGGTGGTGATCGTGAGCCCTCCCCTGCCAACTCATCGTCACCCAGCTCTGCCCGTGTTCCCTGGGCAGGAGGATGGCTGTGCCCCGCTTTGCAGCCCTAGGAGCCTGTGTTCATGGAGGCAAAGGCTTTGGAGAGCCCTGAGATGCCACCAGTTGTATTTGTCAGGCCAAAGCGTGTGTGCTGTGGCTGCTTTGTAAATCGTGTGCATTGACAAGCCTGCATTGCCTGAGCAGTGTTGACAGAGTTCCCCAGGCATCTCTGTCTCCTATTAATGAGACATCAGAGGCTGCAGCTGACGAAGGGCTTTCTCTTCAGCTGGTTTTCCCCAGTCTGGTGGTGAAGATGCTCTGAGCTTGTTTCTAGACAAGTGAAGGGGAATCGTAGCCTGTGACAGGGAGGGCAGCTCTTGCTTGGACTTCGAAGCCTCCATTTCTGATGGAGCTGGACCTCCCGGCCCGGCCCTGGTGGCAGGACACACGCTGTCTCCCAGAGGCCTCGCAAGGTCTTCTCCTCGAGTCTGTCCCCAGAGAAGGAAGAGCCCAGCGTGCTTGTGTCTGGGGTAGGGGCTGCCGAGTGTCACCTGGGCAGCAGTGGGGTTGGGCTGGAGATGTGTAGAGGAGGGACTGCAGGAGGCTGGGGCTGGGTGGCCGTTCCCGGGCTGGGAGGAGGTGCTCTCCTCAGGGCTTTACCTCCCCGAGAGCGTCCCTGTGTGTACGCAAGTTAGCACAGCCGGGGCACAGCTGCGGGCGAGGCACGTGCCTGCCTTTGGGGGCTGAGGGTCCCACCAGAAAGCCCCCGATGCTGAAGGGCCTGGGTCTTTTCTCTCTGTCCCTGTAGGCTGAGTCCCCAGCCCTGGGCTTGCTGCTATGAGAGGAGGCTGGGGGCTCCCGCTGCCCAGCCCCATGAGGATGCAACGGACTGTCAGGCAAGGCAGCAGCCATGGCCCCACTCAGCCTGTCGCAGCTGCTGGACATCGCCATCGGGACGCCCCAGGTCGGGGCAGTCAACTTCCCGGCGCTGCACAGCCTGCTGCAGGCCATGCTGAGGCACCTGGGCCTGCAGGACCTGCCTGCCCTGGGCCAAGGGCACAGCCCGACCCCCCTCCTGGGGCGGGACCAGCCCCCCGAGGCACCCCCGAGAGAAGAAGGGGGACAGGGCGGAGGCCCAGGCACAGAGTCGCTCACCCCTGCGAAGGACCCGCTGCAGGGGACTGTGAGCACTCCCCAGGACGCCTCCGTGGCTGCTGACGCGGGGCAGATGAAGGCAAAGACTGAAGAGAATGAGAGCAGCATCTCCAAGGTAGAGGCTCTTCCTCGTTCCCTGGGTGCCCCCCCGTGAGACACCCCCTCCTCTGGGGTCTGCACCACCATTGTGGTGCCCTTAGGTCTGGTTTAAGCCTGAGCTCGAGGTGGTATGTGGGGCTTCACTGTGGGAAAGGGATGGGGTTTTGGGGAGAAAGAGCTGGGGCTGAAATGCTGCTCCACTTGCTCTGGGTTCTCCCCAAGTTGCCATCAGCAAGTCGTGGGTCCAGTACAGCACCCGGTGCCCTTGGCTCCACCAGCCAAAGGCTCAGCACCTGTGGAGATCCAGCCCTACCACTCTCCATCCCTCCCTTCCCCACTCCTGAGCCACAGCCAGGTACGGCACCCGCTCCTCAGGCAGCTGAGAGGCTCCATCAGCACCTCATGGGCCTCATCTCCCAGCCCAAATCCCCTTGGCTTGCCCAAGGGCTAGACCCAGCACTGGTGGGGACCGGAGAGGGGCCTCATCCTGCACAACGCTGAGCTGTTTGGGGCTGTGAGCATCCCCAGTGGGAAGAAATAAGCTCAGGTTCAAGGAAACGGTCACCTTGGGTGCTGCAGGGCCGGATCCTGCTGGGGCTGGGACATGTAGGGAGAAGGCAGCAGGGAGGGTTTCCCCGGGTGGCTGAGCTCACCCTCCTCGGAGCAGGCCCCTGCTTGATCACTCCCCGCTTCGTTAGCCGCGGTTGCCGCTGCCCTCGCGGGCCAGGCTGTGGTTGAGAGGGTGGCAGCAGCTCTTTGCCCTTTGGATCGGCTTCAGTAGTCTTGCACAGAGCCTGGTGTGGGGAGGCAGGGCTGGATCTGTCCCCGCTTACTTGGGCTGTGCAGTGGGCCCCCCCCGGGGCAGGGTTGGGGGGGGTCTCTGGGGAGCTGCTGCCCCTTCTTGGCTGCTGAAGGTGTGATGAATGGTAAGTGCTGCCCGCAGTGCAGTGCCCCCGGGACTCACCCCCGCCACTCCCCTCTCTCAGGCCGTGGCGCTCTCCCAGGATCTCCTCGAGGAGATCGGCGGGATGAAGGCGGCGCAGTCCCACATGGAGGAGGACATTCGGATGATCCAGGAGACGCTTGGCATGGTGAGCTGCTGTCGGTGTCCCCAGGAGGCAGCTGGGCCCTCACCCCCCCTCCCTGCCTCTGTGTCACCCTGCTACCCCTGCCCCACGGCCCTGGGTGTCACCCGGCGTGAAGGGTGCCAGGAGGGAAGAGCAGGAAGGGTGTCCCAAGGCTGAAGAGGTAACTGCATGCACCAACCAAAGTGACGCGAAGACATTTTTTAACTAAACAGCTGTAAAGAAAGAAACATGGGTGCTAAGAAGAAGAGGAGATAAAGATCTACCCATGCAACACAGCCACAACCCTGCCTGGCATCCCTCTGTCCTGTGCCCAAGTTAATTTTTGGATGCTCCTTTTCAATCCTGCTCCTGTGTCTGGGCTGCCATCCCTCTCCTTGTCCCGCTCCAGGGGAATCTCCAGGACGCTGCCGGCCAGCTGCCAGCCCTCCGTGACCAGACGGCGTTGGACAGTGACATAGTACGGCCGCGCACACGCCCGGATCCTGCTCCAGGAAGGAGGCGGCTGCGTGGCCGGGGCACCGGTGCACCCAGTCCCTCGGTGTCAGGGCACGGTGCCAGCAGGGCTGGGCAGCGATGCTGGAGGGGGTCAGTGCTCCTGTGGGTGCCATCTCACCCGGCTACGTGGCCAGGGTGGACCCCCTAATCCCTTTTCTCCCCAGAAAAATCTGAAGGAAAGGCTGAGCCTCTACCCAGCCCCGGAGGAGGTGAGCAACATGGTGCGCTGGGAGGTGCTGGAGGATTGCCTGGTGGGCAGTCTCTGCCTTTGGGGTACTTGAGTTTGGCTCCGTGAGCTGGGGGGTTTGAGGACAGGGCGGGTGGCCCTTGCTGCTGCACTTCCGCCCATAAACCTGCTCCCCTTTGCCTCCTCTTCGCAGGATGGCAGTGAGGGCCAGGCTGCCCCCGCCGAGCCCCCCACTGCAGACATGGACGCCCCGCATGGGGCAAGCTCAGCGCTGGGACTGAGGGACCAGGGACACAGCCTGCACCCGGGACCAGCAAGGGGACTCCACAGGGGCAGCCTGGCTCCCCGGGGATGCAGAGAGCACCAGTGGCCCCTGAGAAGGGGGCAGGTGCTTCGTCAGATAAGACAAAGTCTTCTGATGCCCATGCCCCCACCCTGGGGACACAGCCAGGATCCCCTGGCATCAAGACCCCTATGCTGGGGAAAGAGTCAGGGGCCCCTGACACCCAGACGTTCACCCCAGGGGCACAGCCAGGGTACTCTTGACACCCAGAGCCTTACCCCAGGGGTGCAGCCAAGTACCTCCAGCACCCAAACCACCACCCCAGGGGTGCAGCCAACACCTCCAGGGACCCAGGGAGGAGGAGCAGGGGTTCACCCAAGCCCCTCCCCCATGCACTCCAGCCTTTCCGGCACTGAGAAAGTGCCTGCTTTCTCAGGGAAGGCGAGCTGGCAGCAGTCCCTGGGGGGGGGCTGCGGGGATGCCAGGGGTGGTTTGGGTGGGGAGGAGGCAGCTGAAGGGCCCCTGGGCTGGGACAACAGAGGGGGCTGTGCCCTGACTCATCCACCACTGCCAGGTGCATTGTTTGGAGTCGATAGAAAGGGGGGTGGGTGGCAGAGCAAGTGGCTTGGGAGGTCAGGGCCTGGGGCTGAGCAGTGTCCTGGGCCTGGGGGGAAAGGAGGTGGTGGCCAGCGAGCCCCCACCCATGGCCCTCCTGCAGTGGGGGACACTGAAAAGTCATCACCACCCCCCCCACCCCCCCCACCCCCCTCCCCACCTCAGAGCAGGGTTTGCCTAAAAGCCTGGCAGCCCTGCTATCAAAGGGCTGCCTGCAGGGCTGAGGCCTGGGGGCCTCATCACATGGGTGGGTGATGGGGCTGGGGAGGGGGACACAAGCTGCCAGGGGGTGGGTTGCAAACCGCAGTATTTTGTGAGGGTGCAGGATGGGGTTTGGGCTGCACCCCAGGACAATGGGGGTCCTCGTTGTGCTCACGTGGCCCCCCCATGGCTCCGGGGTCTCCCCTTCCCTCTGCTGCCCCCTTGGGGGATGGCAGCAGCAGCTTCTGCAGGCAGAGCGCAGGCAGCACGTGGGACTCGGTGCAGCCTCCTGGGGGGGGCCTGTCCCCACTGGTAATGCTGTGGCTTGTGGGGGGCTCACGCCCATTCTCAGTGCCCCTGCAGGGATGTGCTCCCAGCAAAGAGAGAAGGCAGGGGCAGCTGGTGTTAAAAAAGTGATTTTTTTTTTTTAATTATTTTTAAATTAATAAAAAACCTTCACCCTGTTTTTTGTTGGGTTTTTTTTGTTTTCTTTTTAGCAAGATTGATTTGAAAACTAAAAAACCTCCCCCCAGCTCCCCCCTCTCTGGGGAAGGGCCATGATTGGCAGTTGCAGGGACAGGAGGGGCATCGCCTTGATAAATCCCCCTATGCCCTGGGGGTGCCGAGGGAGGGAGGATGGGGTTGGGGGGGGGTCTGTGCAAGAAGCCAGGCTGAATTTCCGAAGCCAGAGAAGAGGCGTGTTTGCTCTGGGCACTGCAAAAAGCGTCCAGGAAATCCAGAGCCAGGGATGAGGGGGCCAGTGGCTCTGTGTCTGTGGCCACGATCTGGGGTGCCAACAGCTGCCTCCATTTATTTTTTGTTATTTCCCCCCGGCCCTTCCTTCTCCTGCCCTGCTGCAGGGATGCTGGGGGGGGAGCCACAGGGAAACCCCCCCACCGAGCCACCCCCGTGCTGCTTCCCCTTCTCTCTGGATTTATATACATTAGATATATATTATATACTTAAAAAAAAAAATGGGGGGAGAAAAGACCAGCTAGTGACTCTTGCAGAGGCTCTCATGGGCCGGTGGCCTCCCTGGCAGCATGTCCCGTCTTCCCCCCCCTTAAAAATAATAATAAAACCACAGGGGTGGCGGGGGGATGGTGCGTTGGGGACACGGCATCTGCCCGACCTGACCAACCCAGACCTAGGTTGCCATCCCGTCAGCATCAAACCTCAGCGTTTTCTCTCCAGCCCCAAGACCCTCCCCTTGCTGTTGCTGCACCACTGTGCTGATGGGGCCTGTGCTATTTTAGGGAGTCTTACAGCTTTTCCTGCCGGTCCCGAGTGCTGTCTAGACAGCTTGAGCAGCCCCTGGGCGTAGCTTTAGCACTCCTGAGCCCCCCGCTCTGCCGCTGACTTGGAGGTAAAACTTAGGGGAACTCCAGGGAGGGTTTAGCTTCTTGCCTCAGTGCATCTTGTTCCCATCTCTTAATCTCTCTGCTCCCACTTTGAATTCAGTCCTCCCAGTTTGGAAGACAAGAATACAGACTAGATGCTTTGGTTTTAATGCCTGAAAACAGGTATCTGGTGTCATTTAAAAGAGCGAGTTCTGCTTCCTGCTTGCCCACCCTCATCCTTTCTTGGAAATGGTCTTTGAGTGCCTCACCCAAGGGGGTGCTCTGACCGTGTGACGGTCCGACCTGGAGGTTTCTAAGGGAAAAGAAATTCTTGGAGGAGGACATTCGGATGATCCAGGAGACGCTTGGCATGGTGAGCTGCTGCCGGTGTCCCCAGGAGGCAGCTGGGCCCTCACCCCCCTCCCTGCCTCTGTGTCACCCTGCTACCCCTGCCCCACGGCCCTGGGTGTCACCCGGCGTGAAGGGTGCCAGGAGGGAAGAGCAGGAAGGGTGTCCCAAGGCTGAAGAGGTAACTGCATGCACCAACCAAAGTGACGCGAAGACATTTTTTAACTAAACAGCTGTAAAGAAAGAAACATGGGTGCTAAGAAGGAGAGGAGATAAAGATCTACCCATGCAACACAGCCACAACCCTGCCTGGCATCCCTCTGTCCTGTGCCCAAGTTAATTTTTGGATGCTCCTTTTCAATCCTGCTCCTGTGTCTGGGCTGCCATCCCTCTCCTTGTCCCGCTCCAGGGGAATCTCCAGGACGCTGCCGGCCAGCTGCCGGCCCTCCGTGACCAGACAGCGTTGGACAGTGACATGGTACGGCCGCGCGCATGCCCGGATCCTGCTCCGGGAAGGAGGCGGCTGCGTGCCCGGGGCACCGGTGCACCCAGTCCCTCGGTGTCAGGGCACGGTGCCAGCAGGGCTGGGCAGCGATGCTGGAGGGAGTCAGTGCTCCTGTGGGTGCCATCTCACCCGGCTACGTGGCCAGGGTGGACCCCCTAATCCCTTTTTTCCCCAGAAAAATCTGAAGGAAAGGCTGAGCCTCTACCCAGCCCCGGAGGAGGCGAGCAACATGGTGCGCAGGGAGGTGCTGGAGGATTGCCTGGTGGGCAGTCTCTGCCTTTGGGGTACTTGAGTTTGGCTCCGTGAGCTGGGGGGTTTGAGGACAGGGCGGGCGGCCCTTGCCGCTGCACTTCCGCCCATAAACCTGCTCCCCTTTGCCTCCTCTTCGCAGGATGGCAGTGAGGGCCAGGCTGCCCCCGCCGAGCCCCCCACTGCAGACATGGACGCCCCGCATGGGGCAAGCTCAGCGCTGGGACTGAAGGGACCAGGGACACAGCCTGCACCCAGGACCAGCAAAGGGACCAGCAAGGGGACTCCACAGGGGCAGCCTGGCTCCCCGGGGACGCAGAGAGCACCAGTGGCCCCTGAGAAGGGGGCAGGTGCTTCGTCAGATAAGACAAAGACTTCTGATGCCCGTGCCACCACCCTGGGGACACAGCCAGGATCCCCTGGCATCAAGACCCCTACGCTGGGGAAAGAGTCAGGGGCCCCTGACACCCAAACCTCCACCCCAGGGGCACAGCCAGGGTCCTCTGACACCCAGAGCACTACCCCAGGGGTGCAGCCAGGGTTCCCCAGCACCCAAACCACCACCCCAGGGGTGCAGCCAGGGACCCCCAGCACCCAAACCACCACCCCAGGGGTGCAGCCAGGGACCCCCAGCACCCAAACCACCACCCCAGGGGTGCAGCCAGGGTCCTCTGACACCCAGAGCACTACCCCAGGGGTGCAGCCAACACCTCCAGGGACCCAAGGAGGAGGAGCAGGGGTTAGAGATCCCCCTTGACACTGGTCCCAGGGCCACATCCCCTTTGCAAGAGCCGTCCGTGCCCTGGTGATCCTCAGGCTCCTGCAGTGTCTCCGATCGCTACGCAGAGACGGTGGAGGCTCTCCGCCAGATCGGGCAGCTCAGCCACCCCTGTGCCAGCCTGAAGGAGCAGGTGGCCCAGCTGGAAGCCAGCAAGTCAGACCACGCCGAGCTTGAGAAGCTGCGCCTGCTCTTCTCGGAGGGAGGTAGGAGCCCCTGGGGGGGCTGGCAGGGGGGTGTTTGGCATGGGGACACCCTGGGCTGGGGGCTCATTGTGCTCAGAGCCTGGCCTCAAAGGCGAGACCCCCTCACTGACAGCATGTCCCCTCGGACCACATCTAGACAAGGAGAGCATCGCCAGCGTTCTGGCCGACCTCCAGGGCCGGGTGTCCTCGCTGCAGGGCCTGACCAGTGACCTGCAGGGCGAGAATGGGAAGGTGAGCTGGCAGCAGTCCCTGGGGGGGCTGCGGGGATGCCAGGGCGGAGTTGGGCAGGGAGGAGGCGGAGGACATGGAGTTGTTGGAGGCAGAGACATAACTCGGGGTGGTGAGAATCAGGCTGTTCCGGGAGCAGCCCAAGGCTGGGTGGGTGAGGGTGCTGCTGGAGTAGCTGGTGGTGTTGCTCTGCACCCCAGACTGGCACACACGAGAAGCTCAGCAGGGGCAGGTCTTTGCCATCTCTTGGGAAGACACGAGAGAGTGTCCAGGACAGCAGGTCATACGTTGGTTTCCCCTGTGCCCATCCTAGGAGCGGGCAGAGGTGAAGATACGGGTCTGCGCACTGAGAGCCCAGGAGGAGCAGCTGGCGAGAGAGAAAGAGCTGCTGGATGAGGCCTGGCAGGAGCTGAAGGCAGACAGGGAGGAGGTGAATGGGGCTGCGCTGCGCGTCCGGCAGCAGGAGGAGGAGCTGAAAAGCGTGACCAAGGTAAGCGGAGCATCTGCGCTTCCGTTCCCAGCTGCACACGGGCTGGCAGCAAAGCTGGGCTTTCACAGCCCTGCCAAAGCAGGGACAGAAAGCCTGTCCTGGAAGGGGAAGGAGGGGATGCCCAAAGGAGTCGTGCCCCAGGGCAGCGCGGGTCCCTGTCCCCAGCCTCCCCAGCTGCTCTGCCTTGCAGCTCTCCTCCCAGAAGTATGAGGAAGGGCAGCGAGCCCTGCAGGAGGCACACAGGGTCGAGTCGCAGGACCAGTCGAGGCTGCAGTCCCTGCAGTGGCAGTTGGAGCAGGTCAAGCAGCAGCAGGAGCGTCCGCACCAGGCAAATACCCCCTTGCCTTCCCTTGTGGGCCTGGGGCCGCCGTGCCAAGGGCCTGAACCTTTGCCAACAGCTTCTCTCTCTCCCTTTCTCCCCTGGATGGGGCAGGACCAGTCTAGCATGGCTCAGCAGAGGAGCCAGCTCCAACAGCTGCGCCAGGAGCTGTCCAAGAGCCCCATGATGCTGCGGACCACAGGCTGGGACTCCAGTGCCCCTGAGAGTGGCTTCTCCAGCATGCTGTGTAAGGCTTTGTGCTTGCTGCTGGTGGGAAGGGACGTGCTGGGGGGCAGCTGCACTTGTATTCCACTTCTCAGGAGGCTTGGTCCGTTCCTGGGGGCTGTTTTAGTTCCCCTGTATATAAACCTCAGATGGGTGTTGGCCGCCTTGTCCTCTGAAGGAGCTCAGCGAAGCTCTGAGCCAGGGCAGTGCCAGGAGAGGGCAGAGAGGCCAGGAAGGGAGAGGCCGGTGGGTTGAAGCCCATTTGCACTGGGAGCGTGGGGAGGATCCTGCTGCAGGGACACGCAGGCAGCACCCAAAGGGATGCTGTGTCGTCTCCATCTGCGGTTTCTCTGACGGCGGCAGCACCACACAACTGGGCTTCTGTTCCAGGCTTTCCACCTCCCATCGGCAGCCCGGGAGGTATCCAAGAACTCCTGGCCAGGGCCAGCTCCGCCGAGCTCAGTGCCACCCTGGCGATGATGAAGTTCCGAGCCCTGCAGGTGAGTTGGTGGGAGACGGGGGTGGGAAGGGGCTTCAAACCCGCTGGGTGGGAGCAGGGCTGGGTGAAGCCTGATCTGAGCCTGGTAGGAGACAGCCCAGGCTGTGGCTCAGATCATTACTGAGCTGTGGGGCTGGGTGGGCTTGGAGAAGCCCCGGGCACCTAGACGAGTGATGGCAGAAGCAAGGACGGGTGGATCCTCCTCACAGCTGGTCTCAGGCTGATGGAGAACGTCCTCCATGGGGTTGCCCTTGTCCTCGCCCTGTCCGTGGATGGGAGAAGCCAGCTCTGTTGGCCTCTGGCATCATGATGTCCCCGTCTGTCACGGTCCACTCGGTGGACTCGTGATGGTTCGTTTGCTACGATCTCGAAAGTGCAAAATTAAGGCGACCAACACCAAAGGGGATAGCAGTAATCAAACAGTGAAACTTTATTGGGTTGCCTGTGAAGAGGCACGCGATAGTTAGAGATGGGTGAAAGAAAGGAGAAAAGTAAAGTTAAGTTTTAGAGAGAAGAGGGAGAGAGGTTATAGCTACCACCGCTGATCTCACGACGTCCTAACGGTCCCGGGTCCAGCTGATGCTGCGTCGTCGATCGTCGTGGTCCTTGGTGGGGAAGCTTCCAATTTTCGTTGTCCAGAAGTAATCTTTTATGCTTAGTAACACACCTTGCTCCACCTCTGCCTCGGGGGTCTCCGCCCTTCTCAGAATTCAATTATCATATCTCCACCCCTCTCGAGCAAGGCCATCGCGCGTGCGCGGGGGGGAGTATCCGAGGTGTGGTCAGTCTCGGAGGTGGGTAACCTTCAACCAGGAGGTGTGTTTTGGTATTATAATGAAGCAAAGTTCATCTGAGGTTCATGATTTCTTCATCGGTGTTATGGCAACAGTCACGATCCATCTTTTTGACAATGGCTATGCAATTATCACTAACTGCTCTGGCTAGGCCCAGGTACCGAACAATAGCACAACACTCTTTGTACTGCACGGCTCAGGCACCAAAGAACAGCACTGCACTGCCTGCACCACACGGGTCAGTACTCAGGAGAACAGCACAGCACTGGCTGTGCCACACAGTTCTGCATTCAGGAGCCTTTGCACCACATTCCATTCCAGGGGTCGGCAGCTGCGCTCCAAACAGGCTGTTGTCGGGTACCTCACTGTCCATGTCCCTGATGACAATGTTGAGACAATGCTGATCTTCTGACCGACTCTTACACCGTCCTCTCCCGTCAGCCCGACGATTCCCTGCTGGGCCCTTCCCCAGGTGGGGCTGCTCTTTGAGGCTTCCGCTGTGGGTCTTGCTGAGAGTGTGAGGTTGTGGGCTCTGGGCGGGGGGAGCCCCCACACCCCAGGGGGTACCACGGATGGTAGCTGCCCCCTGCTGACTGCAGGAAGGAGGGTTTGGGATGCTTCCCTCCCTCATGAGTGACACCCGGGACTGTCAGCCCCCTTCTGTGGCACTCTCTGATACCCCTTCCATCCATCCCTCTCTTCTCAGGACCACGCTTACTTAGATAATGAGCAGCTCTTCCTGGAGTCCCTGAAGAAAAGCGTCCTACAATGCTCCTTTTGTGCCAGGCTGAAGGGGTGGCGTCCCCAGGCCATGCTCAAGGGATGGCTGAGCAATAAACCGATCTTCACACGATCACCAGAGTTACTGTACTTCTTGAGGCCTGGGTGCTCGGTGGACCTTTCCACAAATCAAGCACAGCAACAGCAGGTTTTTGTGCTGCTTTTATACACAAAAATCAGAGGCTTTTCCAAATACGCCTATTGGATACGGATTGGTTAGTGATTAACATCCTGCATGCTTCTACTACTGCGTGTGCTCAGGGAAAGGGTCTCAACCCGGGCAGCGTCTTCTGAACCTGTGTGTGTGTGTGTGTGTGTGGTTTTTAGTATTATAACGAAGGTAGTTCACTTCCAGGACACTCAAAAGTTAGTTTTATTGCCACGTTAATTAATCGGTTGTTCACTGTGCTAGGTTGTCCAATATTTCATCCCCAGCACAATCCCAGACCTTCTCTTTATGTTCCAGGGTGTTCCACTTGTTTCCTAGGGTTTGGAGATCACAGTCTATCCTGTATGAATTTCTCATCACTAGCGCAGGTTTTCTTGACCACGCTTCAAAGTCCCACTTGCCCGAGCTTCAACCCCTTGGGTGCGGTACCTGTAGCCCCTGGCGCGATCCTTAACCACGGCTACGAGCAGATGTGGACTGTGCCAAGAGCCACGGTGTGTGTGGCCTCCATCTCTGGGGGTGGCAGCAAGGGCCGCTCTGGGCGTGGGGCAGAGGGGCAAGGGCGGAGGGAAGAGCGGGTCCCTGCGGGGCTGTGGGTGGGTTTGTAGTCAGGCGCGGTGCCAGGCAGCCCCGTTGCTCTGGCAGCGGGGGCCTTGCAGGGCCGGCGGTGCGCGGCGCAGCCCCTGTCGCCATGGGAACGGGGGCCTTGGACTGCTGGCGGCGCGCAGCATGGCGGCGCCTTTGCTGAGCGCGGCGCTGCGGGGCGGGCGGACGTTCGGCACGACCGGTGAGGCGCGGGCCGGGGAGCCCCGGTTCCCCGTGAGCGGGCAGTGGGAGGCGTTTGGAGTGTGTGTGTGGCGGGGCGGGGAGCCCTCGGCCGCCTGGGTTCCGCAAGCGTGCTGGCGGGGACGGCTCCGGGAGGGGGGGGTGGCAGCGGCCAGGGACCGCGCTCCCGCTCTCCCGCTCTCCCGCTCTCCCGCTCTCCCGCTCTCCCGCTCTCCCGCTCTCCGCCCGCCCCGGGCGCTCTTGGTCTTGTTTCTCGCTTTCTGTCTAAAGCGGGAACTCTGTCCTCTTCCAGCTGCGCTCTGCAAGCGGGCGGCCCCGCTGGGGCCGATGCCCAGCGAGGAGATTGACGTGGACAACTTGGAAGCGCTGGAAAAATACCGCAGTTTCACTCGCTACTTCAGGCTGGCGGAGAAGGAGAGCAGGAAGCCCCGCTGGTGAAAGACGTACCGGCAGCACACCTGCCGCCCGCCAGGTACTGGTGGGAGGAGCTGCTCCGCGCGAGGTTTTGCTGCTGAAGGTCGGGGCAGCTGTGGTTGGGTTTGCCCCAAAGCCTGCCCTGTAAGGAGCTGATGAGGTGCTTTGGCATGAGGTTGGCCCTTTCCCGGTGCAGAAGTTTGCAGAGTGCAAATGTCTTCAGGGGAAATGGATGTTAGTTTTTTGGAAGGAGGGCGGCTGGCCGGGACCTGCTAAAAGACGTGGAGCAAAGTAAAGTCGTGAGTCCTTGGAACCCCAGTAGTATCAGAGAAAGCAGATGAGGACCCAGAGCTTTAGAGCTGCAGCAAATAATAGCAAATTTGGCTGCTCTGCTGAGCAGGCTCAGAGACCAGAGCTGCTCCCCAGCTGGCAAACCTGCGGGCCTGGGAGTGTGATGGTTGGGGAGGGAGGAGGGAGCAGAAGGGTGGAGGTGCAGAGGGAGGGCAGAGGTGGTAGAATCGAGTCTCTGACATCTCGGAGTTTGTGTCTCTTTCACATGCTCCCTACTGTTTGGCAGGGGTTTTGTGTTTGGGTATTTGGAGATTCATGTTTTTCCCATACATGATTTTTTCACCCCTCTCTGAAGAGCCAAAGACCGACATCAGCCTGCCGCGTGCTAAGCTGCTGCGGGCACAGGAGAGGAAGGAAAGAAAAAAGATCCTGAGGGAGAACCGCCAGAGTGCCGAGATGGAAAGAGCAGCGCGGCTCCGGACTGGTCTGTGCCGCACCACCTCCCTCCCTGCCCCGGCCGCTCTGGGCCCCCAGCTGCCTCCTGCAGCGTTTCTCTCTCCTTGCGGTGCTGACTCCCCTCGACGAAGTCAGAGCTGAGTGGGAGAAGACCAGCGGCCCTTTCCACAAGCAGCGTGTGGCGGAGCACTGCGGGATATTTCGTGACTTGTTCAAGGGGGCCACGTTCACCCCCTGGGTTCCCTTGAGGGTGGAGTACAGCCCAGAGGACGAGTACCTCATGCCGGTCTGCTATGGGAACGTGGTGACGCCGTCAGAGGTGTGTGAGGGGAGCTGGGAGCAGCCTCGAGCCCATGTGTGTTTCTGTCAGATGCTTCTAACAGGCGTTGCTTGTTCTGGGGATTTCTTTTGCAAGGGTATTTCCCCTGTGATGAAGGAAATATGTTTCTTGGACACGACAAGGACAGAGCTTTGCAACAGGGTCGTTGTCTGTCAGCAGGCTGGTGTTTGTTAAAGCCCCCTGGGGGCTCTCCGGGTGGAGCTGGCTTACTGGGTGGTGGTGTGGCTGTGCCCGGTTTCCTGGCCATGCCCGTGACAAGTGCACGTTCTTTGCCTTGGAAATTGTGATCTGGTCTGAATGGAAGCTGTTGTTTGAGCGATTTACATTCCCTTTCTGTTGCTCTTCTAGGCTTCCAGTCCCCCTGCAGTGTCATACGAGGCAGATAAAGGCTCCCTCTGGACTTTGTTGCTGACAAATCCAGGTGAGTAGCGGGTTCTTTAAAAAAAAATCTTTGAGCTGGGTTGTTTCACTCTGCTTTTGGTCAGCTCCTGTTTCTTTTGGCTGCACAAGCTGACGTGAGGTGATATCTGGAAAGCAGGGACATCTTACGTATGCAGGAGAGATTGTAGCCTCCCCAAATTTCTGGCGGTTGAGAGATGGAACAGTGATGCAACGGGACCTGTGTCCGAGTGTAGAGGGAAGAATTCCCTGACTCCCGTCTTTTGTTTACCCCCCAAAGCCCTCTCTCCCTTGGCAGTCTGCCTGGGGGGTAGGTTAGCTGACACTGTTTGCCCTGAGAAACCAAAGCACAGTGACGCGAAGCAGCTGAGCAAGAAGTCCTTTTAGTCTTGGAATTCCATGTGTAGAGTTCTTTGCTCCTCCTTTTAAGCTCAATCCTATAAGGTTGAGTTACTTTTCTGGTAGGAAAGGAGTGCTGGGAGGTCTCGAGCTGCCCCCTCCCTTCAGAGCGGATCCGGGCATGGGGTTGGTGCAAACATCAGGGTGTCCCTGAGTCACCTTTCCCTGTGGTGTGCGTTTGCAGATGGACGTTGAAGAGATGCGGACTCGGAGCACTTGCGCTGGCTGGGGTGAGTACGGCACCTCGCAGCCGCGCGCTGCTTGGCTCAGGGAAGTCCCAGGCGGAGCAGGCAGAAACTCCTCCAGCAGAGCTCGGGAAAAAGGATGCCTGTGAGAACAAACAGCCTGAAGAGAGAGAAGGGATGGGGGGAGTGGAGGCCCTCCCAGCCGGGGAACGTCTCAAGCACTCGCGAGTAGCGGAACTGTGGTTGTGGGGTGCAGAGTGTGGAGCTGATGAGGCTGCCTGGGCAGCACAGGGTGGGCTGGAGGAGGGAGCCCTGTGGAGACGGGACGGTTCTGGTGGCAGAGGGGAGGACACCAGGAAGTTCCCTCAAAGGGCAAGAAAGGAGCGAAATCAAATCCCCGATGGTGGGTGTCCCCCTGCAAACCCCTTCCCGGGCACAGACGTTGCTCTGAGCCCCGCCAGCCTCTCGCGTGTGTCTCCCTGCGGCGCCGCTGCAGCGTCTCCTGCCGCGCTCCTCGGCCCGCGGCTGGGGGGGGTCTGTCTCGTGAAGAGCCGCGCGGGCGGGCAGCGCGCGCCGCGCAGCGGGTGCGGAGAGGCGGCGGTTGGGCCGTTGGGCGCCCGGCGGCGGAGAGGTGGGGGCTCCCCGGGGCGGCGGCAGGCGGTGTAATAAAACATATATGGTATTTGTTATTCAAATCTCAAGGGGAAAAAGAAGTTGTAGTCAGGATGTTGTGGCCGAACAGTTTTGTAATTCTCTTCTGTAAATAAGAAATAAGATATATGTATATAGTTTCTATTGTTAAAATCAGTTGTTAGAAGGGAGCTAAAATGGCCCCCATCTTCAAGCCACTCCAAAAACACCTGTGCTGAGTCATCCCCCCTTCTCTGATGGAAACCTGAGAAAAGCCCGCGAAAACCGGAGAAAAGCCCGCGAACCTTGTTTACACCTTTGCAGACCCCTCAGGGTACGCCCATCATGAATATGGATGAAGCCTACACTATAAAGGGACTCAGTTCTGTCCTGTGAGGTGTGTGTCTTGGTAGAGCAGAGACTCCCGGCACACCCAGCGCTGTTTTGCTCACTTGCCGCTTGCTAATAAATTTTTATTGATCACTAAAACTTGAGAAGTGGTTATTTCCCACTAAATTACAAGTAATCAATAACAAATTTGGTGCTGTGACTCGGATCCAGATCTTTTGGTGCGAAACCCCGGATAGGGGAGGCGCCCTATCTTCGGATAGCCCCAGTCTGAGGATCTCGTGGCCAAAATGCTGGATATCCGAACCCCTTTTAATTCGGACTCGGGAGTGAGCAAAAGAATCTGCAGAACCCCTTAAATTTTGTGCACGAAGACCGATCGAAGACTCCGGGGAGGAGTAAGTATTTGCGTTTGTGCGGTTATCCGTTCGGTTGGGATTGGTAATCCCAGAGTGCGAGTGAGTGAGAGGTCTCGAAGAGATCACCCGAGTGCGGACCCTTTAGTCGTGCAATTCTCGTAGCCCGCGAGGGAGCGAGTCACGAATAAGGGGAGCGTGTGTGTGTGTGAAAGAAGGCACTCTGGAAGATGGGACAGAGGGAAAGCAAGCCCTCTGGATCCATGGGTGGGGGCAAGGAAGAATTGCCGGATATCCCACTAGATAGTCCTTTAGGAGTTCTGTTAGAGAATTGGAAAAATTCCCCAAGAAGTCATGACATCCACCTCCCCCCCGCCCCCCCCAACTCCCCGGGGCTGAGGAGCTTCCCCCGCCCCGGGGCACCGTTGCCTTCGGGGTGGAGGCAGCTGAACTCCTCCCGCTGCTGGCTCCAGCTGGGAGAGGGCTTGTTCCCGGGGCGCCACCGGCCCGACCCGAGCAGTGTGCCCAAGCCGAGCCCTGGAGCAGTGTCGCGGAGCCTGGCCCAGCGTGGGGGAGCGGGGGGGGCAGAGCTGCCCCCTCCCCAGCCGGGAGGGCCCGTCCTGAGCACCCAGCTGCCCTGGGGGGGGTGGGGCTGGGGCAGGGGGCACCGAGCGGCCCTAGTGAGGCTCCGTAATGCCAAATTAGCGTTTAGGTTTCTGCTCAGAGACAGGCTGCAGTAAACTGTCTCAAGGGGGCTCTGTGCTGAGCCCCCCCCTTTCTAACCCGCTCATACTTGTAACCAATGATTCTGACCCCGAATCTCCCAGACCCCCTCAGCGGGTTACCCGAAGCAAAGTTAAGGAAGGGAGGTTATACCCCCTTAGAGAAATGCTTGTGCCAGGAGTGGGGGCACAAGGGGAACCGGGAGCGGGGTATGTTGCTGTTCCCCTCAACACTGGAGATGTGAGAGATTTTAAAAAAGAAATGGGGAACCTATTAGAGGACCCGCTTGGCGTAGCCGAACGGGTGGACCAGTTTCTTGGCCCAAATTTATATACCTGAGATGAATTACAATCTATCCTAGGAATTCTATTTACTATGGAGGAACGAGATATGATGAGGAGGGCAGGTATGAGACTTTGGGACCAGCAACATCAAGTGGGTCCCACAGCAGATCAGAAGTGGCTGTTGGTAAAACCCAACTGGAATAATCAAGACCCAGGCCACCGAACCCACATGGCAGATTTAAGAATGATCATAATTCAAGGAATTAGAGAGTCAGTTCCCCGAGGGCAGAATATTAATAAGGCTCTTAGTGAACAACAGAAGAAGGACGAGAAAAAGTTTACAGTTGTACTCGGGAGTAGATCCTGCCACCCCTGTGGGGCAGGCATTATTAAAGACTCAGTTTGTGGCTAAGTCTTGGGCAGATATTAGGAAGAAGCTAGAAAAGATCGAAGACTGGCAAGGGAGAGGAATAGATTAATTGCTGAGAGAAGCTCAGAAAGTTTAGGTGGATTCCTACTTGAAGTGGTGGTATTGTTCTCGTTATCAATTTGAATACCCAGATAATGATCTATTTCAATGTTGTTTCACTTCTTCCTGACTCGTTTATTATTCAGTATACCTTTGCCTGCTTGACTTGGTGATCAGAAGGTGACAGCTTATAACTTTCTGTCCTCTTGGTATTTTGAGGACTGTAGACAAGGATCAAAAGATCACTGTGATAGATACAAGCCCTTGGCTAGCTTCAGCAGCTTTCTTCTTAGCAGTGATGAATCAATTTAAATAAAGAAAATCGGAGTAAAATATTATCAGAGTGAAAGCAATAGTCCAAGAGGGAAGGAAGTGAGCAGATCTGCAGCTTAATCTAGCTGCCTGTTCTTCAAGCAGGCAGCTCTCTTACATCATTGGCAGGAGTTGGGGAAGAAAAAAAAAAAAAAAAAAACCCACAACAGAATCAGGGTTCTAGCATACAGGCAGGTATATGGGCTGGGGAGCCAAGTTCAAGCTAATTTGCCCCCGGACCACATTCTTTTGGAGCTGCTAATCTGGTTTGTACTTCTTAGCCAAAAGACGGGGAACTAACATAATTGTAGCACACTGACTAGGCAGCTCATAAATGTTGTGTCTTTTCCAAAGGAGGAGGATGCTGCTGTGCCCTTTGCAGACTTTCTCCTCAACAGGCCGTGGCCCAGAGCTTGCCAGTTTTGTAATTTGTGATGTGCTATGTAAACACCGCGCAGCGCGTGTGTGGTATAGCTGCCCAGATGCTTTATTTGATTGCATCTGGAAGTACATGTGCAACAGTCTAGGTAGATTTAAACTACCCTTGCTCTAAATGTCTAGACCCAGTAGGAGTTTCAGGTTGAGAGGAGGCAATGCAGAGTGTGTAACAGCTCAAACATGCAGCAAACTGCATTATTTTAGCCTGAAAACTGTTCTGTGCATTCCCCGGTGCCTGCATGTAATAAAGCTGTGCAGAACATGGATGTTTTATGTGATGTTTACCTGGAGGCCATGGTTTCTTTGGGATCAGAGATTTTCATTCATTGAATGGTTCTGCCTACTTTAATATGAAGGAAGTGGAATGTTTTTATTGCAAAAGGAAGGGGCATGTGAAGAAGGTTTGCCAGAGGAGAATCCAAGATGAGAAAATGTTTTCTGAAGATTAGTGGGGTCAGGGGCTCTATGTGCTGGGGACCCAAAGAACAAAGAGCCCTTGATAAAACTTAAAGTGGGTCCTCAGCGACAAGAGAGAGAGTTCCTTGTGGACTCAGGAACCGAAAGATCTACCATTCAGGCTCTGCCTCCAGGCTGTGAAGTATCATCAGAAAAAATCAGTGTAATAGGGGCTAAAGGTGAACCATTTGAGGCCCCGGTTCTTCATGATGTGATTGTTGAATCAAAATGCAAATAAGTGATTAGAACATTTTTATTAATTACCAGATTATAATTTACTTGGACGGGATCTGATTATAGAATTGAGAATTAATCTGAAAGTAGAAGAAAAAGAACTCAAAGTCAGATTATGCCCCCTCACAGTGGCGGATGAAGAAAAGATTAACCCAGAAGTATGGTATACCCCAGAGACAGTGGGTAGATTGGATATCACCCCCTTCGAAGTCACCATTAGGAACCCAGAGATCCCGACTAGAATCAAACAGTATCCCTTGCCGCAAGAAGACAGGAGAGGCTTAAAGCCTGAAATAGAGAGACTCCTTAATCAGGGGAATACTCCAATATTGCCTGTTAAGAAGGCAGATGGGAATTATAGATTAGTGCAAGAAATCAACAAAAGAACTGTAACCAGATTTCCTGTAGTAACAAACCCCCATACTACTCACTGGGGAGTACAAGCGTTGGTAAAATACATGTGCATAGGGATTTATAATGTTGCTAAGGGAATAATAAAAAGCTGTTTAACGTGCCAGAAAATTAATAAACACCAATTAAGAGAAAAGATTCAAGGGGGATGAGATTTGGCATACAGACCATTTGGAAGAATTCAAATCAATTTTACAGAACTACCAAAAGTAGGACAGTACAAATACCTCCTAGTATTGGTAGATCATCTCACTCATCATGTGGAGGCCTTTCCCACCACTCGAGCTACGGCAAATACTGTGGTAAAAATACTCTTAGAAAACATCATCCCTAGGTATGGAAATACAGAAGTAATCGATTCGGACAGGGGTCCCCACTTTGTGTCTAAAGTAATCAGAGAGACATTGACTTCCCTGGGGACCAAGTGGGAATTCCACACTCCCTGGCATCCACAAAGCTCAGGAAAAGTAGAAAGAATGAATGGGGAATTCAAGAAACAACTTACCAAATTGATGTTAGAAACAAAGATGTCTTGGGTTAAGTGCTTACCCCTAGCACTTCTGAATATCCAGACCCAGCCCCGAACTGATACTGGAATATCCCTGTTTGAAATGCTATATGGTATGTCCTATGAAATGGAATTTCCCACTGATCACCCAGCATTGGAAAAAGACAATTTGCAACCATACTTAATAAACCTCATGAATAGGAGAAAAGAACTGTGAAGAATATGGTGGTGATTCGTGTTAAAATATGATGACTTTGTTAAGAGTTTACCATGTACATGAGTTAAAGGAGATTTGTCATAGTTTGATTGTTAAAAGGAGTTTGGAGGTTTTTTTCCCTCAGTGACAGATGCTAAGCAGGTGGAAAATCACTGGCGGGACCCCTGTCAGAAGTCCCCAGCAACACCGGATTGTGCAGGTGAAATATGGTTGGAGGAATCCCTGCCAGGAGCCCCAGCCACACCAGAAAGCCCGGGAAAGTTTGAGGGACCCTGCTGCGTGTGTGAAGATGGGACTATAAAAGAGAGTGACGTAGCACCACCCGGTGCTACCCGGAGCAGGAAGCCCCCCCTGCCCCCCGGCGTGCCAATTTTTTTTTACTTGTTCTTATTGCAAATAAATTTATAAAAGATATTTTTGGCTCTGCCTCGGCATTTATAACAATTTGGTGACCTCGACGTGATACTTCGGGACCCGTGGAGTATTGGTTTCCAGGGGAGGCGCGCCCCACCTTTTAGGTGGCTCCCGAATTCCTTTGCTTCCTCGGACCGACACTATCACGAACAGAAGGCAATAAGAACAAGCAAAAGAAAAGCGAAATCCCCAGACAACGCTCCCCGGAGATTTCCCACGAAGGATCCAGGCGAAGACCTCGGACTGTGAGCGACGCTTGGTGCGGGAGGGGTGATTTTCTGCCTGAGTGAGTGCGGGGTGACTGAGACGTGACAGTGTCACGAAGCGAGTGCGGAGCCCTTCTAGCCGCGATTCCAGAGTCTCGCAAGAGGCCTGGCCGGCGAAGGGGCGAAGCGAAAGAAAAAAAAAGGTTTGAAAGGACTCAGGCAAGGGTTTTCAGGATAGGCATTATCCTAGGGTTGATACGGGATTAGTTTTATCCCAGGGTTGCCGGCAAGAGATTTGGGATAGGTTTTATCCCAGGGTTATGGGCCAGAAAGGGAGTAAATCCCGCAGCTCGGGGAACCCACGGAGAGGTTCCCAGAGAGGGAGCGATTTGCCTGACACTTCTCAGGACAGTCTCCTGGGTTATATGCTAAGAAATTGGGCTAATTGGTCAGAAACAAAATGGAAAAGTAAAGAAAAAATGATTCAGTATCGCATGGTCGAATGGACCGAAGAACCTATCAAATCTGATGATTTATTTTGGCCAAAATTTGGAACTACTGACCATTGGACATGTCAGGCGTTAAATTCATACCTAAGTAATAAAAAACCCTATAATCAAGAAGAATGTAACTATGCTCAGGTGTGGAGAGGTTCCCGAATAACATCAAAAATGTTATTACTAAAAAAATAAAAACACTAATAAGAAAACTTTCAAAGAAAAAGAACGGGAACCTTTAGAAAATCTTCCTCCTCCTCATGAGGGAAGCTCAGAGGATGAGGAACCAAAGCTTACCGCTCCTTCCCCTCCATCAACTAGCAGAACCAGCAACCAAGAAAAACAGAAACAAACAACAAATAGTGGGGCAGAGGTTTGGGAAGGCGTTGGCGGCGGCGGCGGGCGGCCCCTAGGACCGCGGCACGACCCCGCACCAGGACCCGGCCCCCCCGCGGCACCGCAGGGAGGGGGCCCGACGGCGGCTGCACCCCCGCGGGGGCTGCGCCGAGCGCTGCGGTCTGACCGCGGTGCTAGAGGAGCCCGGCCGGGGAATAAAGCAGAGAGCGAGCAACAGATTTTACAAATACGTTCGGGGGTAGACCCGACCTCCCCGGTGGGAGAGGCTTTGCTGAAAACTCAGTTCGTGGCCAAATCGTGGGGTGATACCAGAGAGAAATTAAAAAAGTTAGATGACTGGCAAGATCAGGGTCTGCAGGAGCTGTTGAGAGAAGCACAGAAGGTATATGTTAGAAGGGACGAAGAAAAGCAGAGAGTGAATGCAAAAATATTTGTTGCAGCAGTCAGAGAAACTCAGCGGAGAGAGGAGAAGCCTCCGAGATCTCGCCCTAATGAATCACCTGGAGCATTAGGTGGTGAAAAGAGAGGGACAGTAATTAGGGAAAACACATTAGCCTGCTATTATTGTGGAAAGAAGGGACATTTACAACGGAATTGTAGAAAGCGAGAGCGGGATGAAAGGATGTTTAAAGAAGAATAGGGGTGTCAGGGGCTCTATTTCCTGGGGACAAAGACATCAGAGGAGCCCTTGATGAAATTAGGTCCCCAGGGAGAGGAGTTTGAGTTTTTAGTAGATGTGGGTGCCGAAAAATCAACTGTGAAAAACATTCTGAGGGGATGTAAAGTGAAAAAAGAAACTGCTCTAGTAACAGGAGCTAAAGAGGAACCATTTAAAGTACCAATTGTCGGGGATGTAGAAATAGAATCCCAACCCCGTATCGTTATAGGGGATTTATTGTTGCTACCAGAGGCTGAAAATAACCTTCTGGGAAGAGATTTAATTACGGAGTTAAAATTAATAATAATACAAGAAAACTAAAAATTTATACATTAGCGGAAAAAGATGAACAAACAGATAGATCCCAAAGTTTGGTATACAAAAGGAGAGACTGAAAAACTTGAAATAAAACCTATTAAAATTAATTTAATTGATCCGGAGACACCAATTCGGATAAAACAATACCCCATTCCCCTAAAGGGTCGAGAGGGGTTGAAACCAATAATAGACGAATTACTAAGTAAAGGCACATTGGAACCTTGCATGTCTCCACATAACACACCTATTTTACCAGTTTTAAAATCAGACGGATCTTACAGATTGGTGCAAGATTTAAGGGCTGTGAATCAGTGAACTGTGGCTCGTCTCCCTGTGGTAGCAAACCCCTATATGCTACTTAACCAACTATCCCCTGACTATATTTGGTAAAGTAATGATTAAAACCTGGAAGGAGGAAAGCTTATCTCCTAGATGGGAAGGACCATTCCTGGTATTGTTGACTACGGAGACAGCTGTAAGAACTGCTGAAAGAGGATGGACTCATATTTCCAGGGTGAAAGGACCAGTCACAGGTGAATCAGATTGGAAGATCAAGTCAACGCCTGGAGATTTGAAGCTCCGAATGCGACGGAGTTAAAATAGGACTGGACTTACTGAGGCAGACAGAGCGACATCAACAGTAGTAAAGATCTTGAATCATCCACATGAACCCTGCGTGTATGTATATATGTTAAAAGGTTGTAACATTCACAGGTTTTTTTCGGTTTTAGACTGTTTTGCATGAAAACATAAGTCAGTTTGTATAGTTGGACAAAGAAACCGAAAGAAAAGGGAAGTAAGAGAGTGAGGGAAAAGCTGAGAGTAAGTCCAAGTGAGGGCAAGACCGGGTTGGCCTCCATTTTTGCTGTTAAGAAGACACAAACCCGACCGTTGGCAGCAACCCAATGGGCCCAGGGATAAACAGAAAAACGTGCCATACCGGACCTCACTATGGCGACTGGCTTTTTCCCCTCATTTTGTGTGTTGGCCTCGTGATGGCTAAAAAGGGTCAAAACGCTACCAGCTTATATGACCCCTTTGAAGAGAATGAGTTTGTTCTGTTAGCAAAAACTATAAGTAAAACTTTCAATTTAAGTCATTGCTGGGTTTGTGGGGGACCTTTGGGATTGTCAAGTTGGCTGTGGGTTTCTGTGCCACTTTCCCCATCACAAATTGTAAGTAACTATAGTGATGTTAATAATACTACCTGGGAAGATAGTGAAAAATGGCCAGTTCAATTTCCTAACAAGGGTAAATTTTGTCTGAACCGAACTCAGAAAGGAGGAGTTAATGTGGGAGAGAGTAAGTGTCAATGGACGCTTACACATAAATTAATTAACAAAGATAGAGGTATCTATATATGGTTGTGGCTTAATGAACAAGGATGCAGCAAAGGATTCAAAGGGTTCTGGTCAGACAAAAATGAAACTGAATATGCCAAACTACGAGGAAACGATTTTTATAATCAAACTTGCGAATGGAAAAATGACACTGGGTCCTGGTATTGTACTATACGGATAAATAATAATTTAAACGAGGTTTTCAGCGCTTTGGGTGACAAAAATACGACTTATTTTCAAACCCCAAGGACTGCAGAGGGACCATTTGCCAAAGGTACAAAGGCAAAAAAAGGCCACTATTGGATATGCGGACATACTGCCTACAAACAATTACCAATGAACTGGTCAGGAATTTGCTATATAGGGATTATCCGACCTCTATTTTTCCTTCTTCCAGAGGCGGATGGCCCCCAATTAGGAATAAAATTATATGATAAATTAGGAAATAAGAGTATTACCCGTCGAAAGCGATCCATTGATTTCAAAATAGGTGGAACACAAACGTGGGGGGAAAATGAGTGGCCTCATGAGAGAATAATTAAACACTATGGACCTGCCTCCTGGAACCCTAATGAACCAATATCAGGGGCAAGAGAACCAATTTATAATGTAAATCGTATCATTAGACTGCAAGCAGTTTTAGAAATCATTACGAATAAAACTGCTAATGCCATAGATCTTTTAGCTCAACAGATGCGCACTGCGATCCTCCAACATCGCGTGGTCCTGGACTACCTGCTCGCTGAAGAGGGAGGGGTATGTGGAAAATCAAATGTCTCCAATTGTTGCCTAGAAATAGATGATGTAGGAGAAGTGGTCCTTCAATTGACCACAGATATCAGAAAACTGGCTCATGTCCCTGTCCAAACATGGAGTGGCTGGAATGGCGATCTATGGTCCTGGTTACCTGGAGCCCCGTGGGTAAAACAGCTTTTATTTTACCTGTTGTGTGCATTTGCTGCCCTAATGTTTATACCATGTATGATACCATCCATGTTTTATTAGATTGATTCATTCAGTCGTTCAAGGGATGCAAATCTCTGCAATACCAATGGATCCTGAATTAGCCAAAGGAGGAAAGATACACCCACTAATGATAGTTAAAATAAAGAAAACAGAACACCCAAATCCCATACAACAGACCCTAGCACGTTTTGAAACCGAAACACGAATCAATTTAATAAAACAAAAGGTGAGGGATTGTGAAGAATATGGTGGTGATTCGTGTTAAAATATGATGACTTTGTTAAGAGTTTACCATGTACATAAGTTAAAGGAGATTTGTCATAGTTTGATTGTTAAAAGGGGTTTGGAGGTTTTTTTTCCTCAGTGACAGATGCTAAGCAGGTGGAAAATTACTGGCGGGACCCCTGTCAGAAGTCCCCAGCAACACCGGATTGTGCAGGTGAAATATGGTTGGAGGAATCCCTGCCAGGAGCCCCAGCCACACCAGAAAGCCCGGGAAAGTTTGAGGGACCCTGCTGCGTGTGTGAAGATGGGACTATAAAAGAGAGTGACGTAGCACCACCCGGTGCTACCCGGAGCAGGAAGCCCCCCCTGCCCCCCGGCGTGCCAATTTTTTTTTTACTTGTTCTTATTGCAAATAAATTTATAAAAGATATTTTCGGCTCTGCCTCGGCATTTATAACAGAACTACGCAAAAAAGGGATGGTAGTACAGAGACCTCCATTAGAAATTGGTATGCACTCCATAAGACCCGGAGACAAGGTGTTAATAAAAACTTGGAAAGAATCCTCTCTTACCCCTCGTTGGGAGGGACCGTTTCTTGTTATACTCACAACAGAGACTGCTGTCCGGACTGCTGAAAAGGGATGGACTCATGCTACCAGAGTGAAAGGACCCTTAACGCCTGATCACTGGGAAGTAGCTGAAACATCAGGAGATCTGAAGCTAGTGTTGCGAAAGAAGAAGGACTAAATGAGTTTTGTAAAACCCCTAACTGTGTTTGTTACCCTTTTGTGAGTTTTAAATGCACTATTGGTGAGGAAAGTTGGTGGGCGCACTGCGTCCACGGCTATTCCCCAGAGGAATACTGTGACCAGTGCTATATAAGAGAAAGAAAATTAACCAGTCAAACCTTACGAGTGGGGGTATCAACAGGAAAAATTGTAAAGGAGTCCCATGAGTGGTGGACTATATTTATAAAAGGGATAAATCCTGAAAAAGGGTGTGTGCATACCAATGAACCTAAGCCCCATAACGTGAATATAGTACAAACTCTTTGCAAATTCCAAATACTCCAAGTGCCCCGTACGATCCCACAAGTGAAAGCCCGGAACTGGGAGGCGTTTAGGTGTCGACAACGAGACCCTAACCCCAAAGAATACGACTGCTGCCGAGAAGATGGAAAGCCCCGCTGCTCTAAGGAATAGAGTAGGCGGAGGAGGCAGAGACGTATGGAGAGGGGAAAATAAGAAAGGCCTCGAAGCAACCAGTTCAGGTGATTGTTGTGGCAAGGAGAACTGGAAAGCATGGGGAAGGAAAAGATCTGAGCATGCAAATCCTGTCGCAAGACAGAAAGGGGACACGTTTGTACAATTAGCTAGTAATTGGAAGATGAACCCACCAACTCTCCTCACTATAGTAGTCATTTGGGCTGTGGGAGGAATCGCAATTTTGATGTTAAGCCCCCATTTTATGAGGCCCCTAGTGTTATTATTAATTGGGTTAACTTTCGAACCATGTATATTTAACAAGTTTCTGATGTGTTAAGGAGATTTGAAAAACAAAATTAGTTAAAAGGGGGGAATTGTAATAAAACATATATGGTATTTGTTATTCAAATCTCAAGGGGAAAAAGAAGTTGTAGTCAGGATGTTGTGGCCGAACAGTTTTGTAATTCTCTTCTGTAAATAAGAAATAAGATATATGTATATAGTTTCTATTGTTAAAATCAGTTGTTAGAAGGGAGCTAAAATGGCCCCCATCTTCAAGCCACTCCAAAAACACCTGTGCTGAGTCATCCCCCCTTCTCTGATGGAAACCTGAGAAAAGCCCGCGAAAACCGGAGAAAAGCCCGCGAACCTTGTTTACACCTTTGCAGACCCCTCAGGGTACGCCCATCATGAATATGGATGAAGCCTACACTATAAAGGGACTCAGCTCTGTCCTGTGAGGTGTGTGTGCTGGTAGAGCAGAGACTCCCGGCACACCCAGCGCTGTTTTGCTCACTTGCCGCTTGCTATTAAGTTTTTACTGACCACTAAAACTTGAGAAGTGGTTATTTCCCACTAAATTACAAGTAATCAGTAACAGGCGGGACTCGCTCCCTGCGGGGCTCTTTTGCAGCGCCAGAGCCTTGTTCCGAGCGGCCGGGCGAGGCGGAGCAGCGCGGAGGCGGAGAGGGGCCCCGGCAGGAGCAGGAGATCGCGTGGGCCAGAGGTAACGGGGGGTGCCGCGGGCCGGGCCGGCCGCTGAGGAGACCCTTGTGTCCCTGCGGGGAGCGGCGGAGAGCGGGAGGAGCCGGGAAGGCGGCGGGAGAGCAGGGGAAGGCCGGGGCGGCGCGGTGGTGAGTGCGGGGGGTGCTGAGGCGGGCCCGGGCAATGCGGCTGTGCTGCTCCGGCCCCTCTGGGGGGGGCAGGAGGGACCCCGCGGGGGGCGGGAGGGGCTGTGCTCGCCGCTGCCGCTGCAGTTGGGAATGTCTCGGGGTTCCGGCGGTTCAGGGGCCGTTTCCCGAGCGGCGGGGCCGGGAGGGGGGCGGGGGGGCTTCGGTGTTGCTTGTGGGGTGCTCTGGAGAACCGTGCCCCTGGCTCCGGCGGGGTTGGAGCAGGACCCGGCCAGCCCCGCGCCCTTTTCTCATGAGGGAATTTGTGTCTCTCCGTAGGCTACAAAACCCCGGAGAAGTTTCGGCGGTACGTAGCCTGGGGCGCGTTCCCTTCGCTGTCCGTAGGCGCTTTGTTCTGCGGGAACGCGGGGCCGGAGGCGGGGGGCAGCGGGATCAGGTGGGGGTCCTGGCTGCGGCGGTGGTTCCTGGTCCTTGGCTGAGAGCTGCAGTTGGGTGCGTCGTCTCATCCCTGAAGCAGAGACGTTGACCTGCCTCTGCCATCCGAGGGGCTTTGCTTACCGGGGTGCTACAGCCCTTTCCTGCGGGCTTTCCCCAGTCCAGAGCAGAATAGATGTCGTTAGTTCAGTTCTCCGCCTCACCTGACGCCCAGGTGCCTGTTTGGGGGCCTCTTGCAGCCCCTGGTAATTGAAGCGGCGCTTTTGGGGTTGCCCAGGGCCTCTGAGCCACTGTGGGGCGAGAGCTCCCAGAGGAAGGGCTGCTTGTGGCCAGAGACTGAACAGGAAGCCGCTGGCTCCTCGGTAGAGAGATCTCCTTTGTGGCTAGGTGAAGCGCAATCTTTTCTCCGCCCAGTACTGGGTCAGGTCCTGGCAGTTCTCTCTAGGAAGGCCTTAGGCTGGTGGTGCTTGAGCCCAAACCTGTATGCTTGGGGGCTTTCAGAAGAGCAAGGCATACTGAAACTGGGAGCTTTTCTGCACCTGCGTGGTGAGCTCCCCTGCCTCAACACCTTTAGTTTGTCTGGTTTCAGAGTCTGTCGATGATCTGCTTAGTGACCTCCTGGGATTCGAGGACGGTAAAAGGAACCTTTTCTGCAGCTGAAAGGGCAGCATCCTTGTGCTCTTAGTCCCCTGCTGGGAGCGGGAGGTGCTGGTGCAACAGCCAGTGATCTCTGAGGGGGAGGAAGCAGCAAGCAGGGTTTCCCAGAGTCAGAGGCCATTGAATAGGCTGGACGTCAGCTTGGGGAGGCCCAGTGAAGTTTGCCTCTGATTAAAAGCCTCTGTGTCCCTTGGGGAGACAGCAAATCCCCCTTTGGGGTGCCCAGGTCAGGAATATGCCCGTGTCCATCATCCTCACGTCTCCCTGTCTTGTTTCCAGACGAAAGCCCTGTGAATTCTACAAGAACTTCCTGGCTGGCCAAGGGCCGCAGTGGGAGAGCCCGGGGCACCAGCTCGCCGGCCAGCCAGAAGTGAGTGCCTTTCAGACACAGCCTCTTGCTCTTGGAGATCTCCCTGTGCTCCCCAGGTCCTTGTGACCTGCCCCAGGTCCTCGGCTTCTCCCCCTCGCTCCCTGCCCCGACAGCGAGTGCCCGGGAAGGCGAGTTACTGGCGATGCCTTTGGGAACTGGGAGCCCAGAGCCTGCAGCTTTCCAGCGAGAGCTGGGTGCGCCCAGCCCGGTACATCTCCTGTACATCTGCCTTAGGAGAGTTGCTCGCTTAACTGCAGCAGTCCCAGCACTCCCATCTTTTATGCGGGTGCTATTTTCGCCTCCTTTTCTGTCGCACGACGTGGCTGCCGCGGTGTGCCCGCGTGGTCCCCTCCGCCTGCTGCCACCTGGCCTGGCTGTCCCCAACGCTCCCGGGTGCTGTTGCTGACCCCCGGGCTCGTGTCACAGGTCCCGTGTAGCGGAGGATTTCTTTGACAGATTCCCTGCAGAGGGCGTGGAAGCTGCAGAGGTGAGCCCGAATTTTGGGAGAGAGCCTGGGTATCCTGAGGGCTGGGACTGAGCTGGGCCAGGCTTGCCCCTGGTGTCACCCCAGGCAAGTCAGCAGTGGGATATCGGGGGGAACCGTGAGGTCTAGCTGAAGAGGTGACCCCTCTGTGGTGTGGCTGTGGGGGAGCTGGGCCAGGGGAGCGGGTGGCTGGTGGGAGAAGGGCTTGAGGGTGCCCTGGGTGGGCTGGAGCAAAGCCAGGGGGGCACGTCGTGCTGCAGCCCAGCCCTGCTGGGCGCTCTTGGGAGGAAGCGTCACAGGAAGGACCCTCACCCAAAGCACCAGCCTGGGTGTTGCTGACGCTTCTCCCAGAGGCAGTAGGATGTCAGCAAAGGAATCAAGGCACGGGGGGTTTCCAGTGAGGGGCACACCAGGAGGAGCTGGGCGTGTATTCTCCCATTCCAAACAATGAGGAAAACCGGGGGGTGGAGCATGGAAGCGAGGGGTGAGGAGTTTCCAAAGTCTCCTTGTCTCTGATCTCCGCCCTCCTTGGCGTGCAGGGCTCCAGTGCCTCCGGCGGAGAGCCTCAAGGTCTGCTGCAGAGCCTGAAGGTCAGTGCAGAAATACCCTTAGTCTGAGCCCCGTGTGGGCTGCAGCCGTGGCCTCCAGCACCAACCTCCGAAGGGAGAAGCAGCGCTGAGGCAGGAGTAGCACTCGCCCTGCTCCCGTCGCCGTGCTGTTGCTTTCCAGGGTTTGGACGACCTGGAAGCGGATCTGCTGGGAGCGTCGAGACCCAGTTCTGGGCCAGGGAAGACAACTGTGAAAGGTGCTACAGGTTACAGAACTGACGTTTCCTTTCTGGGAATGGAGCCTCAGCTCTTCCCTTGGACCTCATCCAGCCTGTTCTGCACACGGCCAGACGAGAACCGGTGTTCTGGGTCAGGATTTGGGTGGCTGAGGGCGTCGCTGGTCCACCCCAAAGCACAGTTGCACCTCTGGGTGGGGTCCAGCTGCACTGTGACCGTGTTACAGTCACTCGTCTCTCTTGCTGCTGCAGCAGGGATGCTAATGGGTCTGGTAGTCCCCTCAAATCTCCTTTCACCCTGAAAAATCCCCTCTGGACACGAGTAGCAGCTGGTGGGTTGGGGCAAGGACTAAGGTGCGTTGGTGGAAGAGGGACTTTGGGCGAAGGTGGGGAGCAATTGTCTGAATGGAAACTTGCAAAGCTGAAGAAGATGCTCGTGTCCACCAGAGCTGGAAACCCCAGTGTCAGTGACACCCAGCAATGTCCCATCAGTGGCCACGGACCAGGCAGTAGCACGTTGCCACTTTGTCACTTGCTGTGAGATTTGGTCACTGAAAAGAGCTATTTAAAAGTGGCTCTGTAAACGGTCCTGAGAGATAAGAGCAGGCAGGGCTGCTCTGATCTCTTGTTGGGAGGGAGGAAAAAAAAAAGAGACAAGCCCCAAGCCCAGCTCAAACCTCGTACCATGTGTGATCCCGCCCACAGAGCCACCTGCAGCCCAGACGCCCCTGTGCACCGCGACCCCAGTGTGGAAGCGGAAGGAGCTCACCTTTGAAGAGGACAGTGACGACCTGATGGCTGCCCTGGGACTTGGCAGTGGCCCAGGAAGAGCTGGCAGGCAGGGCAAGAAGGCAGAAGAGTAAGGGCGGTGAAGGGGCGGCGGGAGTAAAGGAGGGGGATGGCTTGTGTCTTGAGATGGTGCCACCATGGTGGGTGGGGGATGCTGAGCTTGTGCCTGTGGGTCCCCAAAAGGGGCAGGAGCAGCCTTGTGTGGCAGAGAAGAGGCAGAGCAGGCTGGCAAGGCTGTGTGAGGAGGACCAGCCCTGCCTGCGGGAGAAACCCATCTGCCGCTGTGTCCCCAACAGAGAGGAGGTCCGGCCAGCCCGCGCCAAGCTGGATGAGTTGCTGGGACGAGGCTCCATGACCAGAACCCTGGGAGAGCGCCGGGAGGTCAAACTGGCGAAGGAGTACCAAAAGCAGCTGGGTGAGCAGAGCCAGGGACGCTGGGAAGGGCTGCAGAGGTGGCAGCGTTGGCCTGGGCGAGCAAGATTGATTTCTACTGCCCTTACAGGGGAAATGCCCTTCTGCCCTCGCGGCAGCCTGGCAGCATTTGCACAGGAGCTGTAACTTGGCTGCCTTTGGCCGTGGGCTGATTCCCAACAAAAGTTTTTCACAGCCACTCTAGGAGGCCCCTTGCTCGCCGGTTTCTGGGCAAGACGTTTCCAGCGGTGTTTTCCCAGAGGCAGCACTGTCAGTGGGAATTGCAGGGGGGGAGGAGGAGGAGGGCTGGAGTCTTTGCCGTTGGCTGCTCCTCTGGGCGCTGACTCAAGGCCGCTTGTCTGAACAGAGAAGGAAGAGGGTCGGCACAAGGACGATTTTGTGTTTGGAGCATACCAGCCCACGGTGGCCTCCACAGCCAAGGGCCGGCCGGCGAGAAGGCAGCCTCTGAGGTATTGTGCTCTCTGTGTGTCTGTAGCTGCAGCCAGCGGGCACGCTGCCCCTGCAGCAGAGCGGGCAGGGTCCCCGGTGTCCCTTCGCAGACAGGGATGCGACTGCTTCTCCTCACAGCAGGTTTTCAGCTGAGAAGAACAACAAACTTAAAGCAGAGCCCCTCTCCAAAGCGCCTCTGTCAGCCAGCCAGAACCCCGCATGGGGCCGCAGAAATAGAAGTGGCTGGCTGGGCTTGAAACGTGAAGAATTTTTTGATTTGGAGCTGTCGTCTCCAGCAAAGGCCAGTCCTGCAGGGAGCTCCCCCAGCCCTGCTGCAGCTGGGCAGCCCGGCCCCGCCAGACAGCTCCTGGCTGCAGAGGAGGCAGCCGCTAAAACTGACCCGGTGGAGGAGGAGGAGGACTGGCTGAGTGCTGCCTTGGCTCGGAAAAAAGCCCAAGCGCAGGCGAAGGCCCAGGAGAGGACCGCCAAGCCCTCCGAAGTCCCAGGCGAAGGGCTGAATCCCGGCTCTCCTGTCAGGTAAAGGCGTGGTTGATGGCCGCAGCGCTCCCATCTGCTCCGCGTGTAGCTGCTCCAGCAGGAGCTCTCAGAAACCCTGGGCTCGGATCTGAGAAATGAATTTTAAGCACTGTCTTGTCTCGGGTTGGGGTAATAACGTGGGGCTGTGTCCCAGTGATCCAGCGCGCAGTCCCCTCCCACCTCTGGGCTCTCCTGCCGGTTGTAGCCAAGAGGACACACAGTGCCGTGGGTCCCGCGGAGCTGTCCTGGATCAGCACACCCCCACGAGCTCCTCCCTGTGCTCCTCGTTGCTGCCTTCATTCCCCTTCCTTCCTCCTAGTTGAGGCAAAGCACCTCCTCCAGCTGAGTCGACACGGAGCCAGGTCCAGACTTGTGCCACTGAAGGGGACTCTGAAGCGAATTGCAGACAGAGAGCCCTGTGGCGTGGGCAGGGCTGTGTTGGCTGGGGCTGGTGCTGCCCAGGGGAAGGGGTGGATGCAGCAAGGAGAAACAGCGGTGAGGGAGGTTTTGAGGTGTCTTTGCTCCCCCTGCAGCCCAAAGGCTGAATCCTGCCACAGCTGAGTGGGACAGAGGCTTTCCCCTGCCAGGCAGGAACTGGTATTGGGGGAGAGGATCTTGTCTTTCCTCGCCTCCTTGGCTCTCCCACATTGGATGCTTTTTGGTTGCAGCCCGCCAGCAGCCTCCCCAGGAGCACAGCCACAGGCAGCCGCCGTGCCGGACAAGGCAGCGAGCACACGCAGCTCCAGGTAAGGCCGCCTTCGCGTTTCAGGCGTGCTCCACGGGAGGGGCGTCACAGTGGGACGGCCAAGCTTTAAACTCCCCGAAATGCCGAGCAGGAGAATGTCTGCGTGCTTCTCCCTGAGCTGCGGCGCTGCTGTGCATCACTCGTGTCTCTGTGCCCACGCAGGCCACCGCTCCCCTGGCTCAGCACCGCGGAACAAGCCTCATGTCGTGGTGTGGTGGGGACACGGTGCTGGGGCGCACTGAGCTCCGCAGCGCTGCCTGTGGGGTTTGAGAGGGCTGCCGGGGACTTGCTCTCTCTGAGCAATGGGTGGGCCTAAGTTCGTGCTGCCCCAACACTCGTGCCGCTAGCGCTGTGTGCAGGCAGACCCCCTCCTGCCCTCGGCTGAGGCTGAGCATTGCTTCAGAGGCCACTGCAAGTGGCTGAGGGGACCCAGCCTCCTCCCTAGTTGAGGGAGAGGGAGGAGGAGCCGTGCTTTGCCCCCAGACTTACTCTGCAGAGCAGAGTCCCTGCCACTGTGCGTGGGGTGGGGTAGGGGTGCGGGTCTGGACAAGCCTGTCTGAGCCTCCGTCCCCATCCCCAGCTGCCAGAGCGGGGCAGGACCCTTCTCGCTCTGCCGAGGAGACCCAGGCCCTCATCCCTCTGGGAGGGAATGGTTCCCCTTGGCCTGTCTGAATCACAGACTTGTTGACTTTCAGTCCCCGCAGCCTTGTTCCCAGGAGAGCATTCCCAGGAGAGCAGGAGACGCAGCGCCCTGCCCCGCTGGCTCAGGTAGGTCTGCTGGGCCTGTGCCCCTGAGAGGTGCAGGATCAGGGTGGTGATCGTGAGCCCTCCCCTGCCAACTCATCGTCACCCAGCTCTGCCCGTGTTCCCTGGGCAGGAGGATGGCTGTGCCCCGCTTTGCAGCCCTAGGAGCCTGTGTTCATGGAGGCAAAGGCTTTGGAGAGCCCTGAGATGCCACCAGTTGTATTTGTCAGGCCAAAGCGTGTGTGCTGTGGCTGCTTTGTAAATCGTGTGCATTGACAAGCCTGCATTGCCTGAGCAGTGTTGACAGAGTTCCCCAGGCATCTCTGTCTCCTATTAATGAGACATCAGAGGCTGCAGCTGACGAAGGGCTTTCTCTTCAGCTGGTTTTCCCCAGTCTGGTGGTGAAGATGCTCTGAGCTTGTTTCTAGACAAGTGAAGGGGAATCGTAGCCTGTGACAGGGAGGGCAGCTCTTGCTTGGACTTCGAAGCCTCCATTTCTGATGGAGCTGGACCTCCCGGCCCGGCCCTGGTGGCAGGACACACGCTGTCTCCCAGAGGCCTCGCAAGGTCTTCTCCTCGAGTCTGTCCCCAGAGAAGGAAGAGCCCAGCGTGCTTGTGTCTGGGGTAGGGGCTGCCGAGTGTCACCTGGGCAGCAGTGGGGTTGGGCTGGAGATGTGTAGAGGAGGGACTGCAGGAGGCTGGGGCTGGGTGGCCGTTCCCGGGCTGGGAGGAGGTGCTCTCCTCAGGGCTTTACCTCCCCGAGAGCGTCCCTGTGTGTACGCAAGTTAGCACAGCCGGGGCACAGCTGCGGGCGAGGCACGTGCCTGCCTTTGGGGGCTGAGGGTCCCACCAGAAAGCCCCCGATGCTGAAGGGCCTGGGTCTTTTCTCTCTGTCCCTGTAGGCTGAGTCCCCAGCCCTGGGCTTGCTGCTATGAGAGGAGGCTGGGGGCTCCCGCTGCCCAGCCCCATGAGGATGCAACGGACTGTCAGGCAAGGCAGCAGCCATGGCCCCACTCAGCCTGTCGCAGCTGCTGGACATCGCCATCGGGACGCCCCAGGTCGGGGCAGTCAACTTCCCGGCGCTGCACAGCCTGCTGCAGGCCATGCTGAGGCACCTGGGCCTGCAGGACCTGCCTGCCCTGGGCCAAGGGCACAGCCCGACCCCCCTCCTGGGGCGGGACCAGCCCCCCGAGGCACCCCCGAGAGAAGAAGGGGGACAGGGCGGAGGCCCAGGCACAGAGTCGCTCACCCCTGCGAAGGACCCGCTGCAGGGGACTGTGAGCACTCCCCAGGACGCCTCTGTGGCTGCTGACGCGGGGCAGATGAAGGCAAAGACTGAAGAGAATGAGAGCAGCATCTCCAAGGTAGAGGCTCTTCCTCGTTCCCTGGGTGCCCCCCCGTGAGACACCCCCTCCTCTGGGGTCTGCACCACCATTGTGGTGCCCTTAGGTCTGGTTTAAGCCTGAGCTCGAGGTGGTATGTGGGGCTTCACTGTGGGAAAGGGATGGGGTTTTGGGGAGAAAGAGCTGGGGCTGAAATGCTGCTCCACTTGCTCTGGGTTCTCCCCAAGTTGCCATCAGCAAGTCGTGGGTCCAGTACAGCACCCGGTGCCCTTGGCTCCACCAGCCAAAGGCTCAGCACCTGTGGAGATCCAGCCCTACCACTCTCCATCCCTCCCTTCCCCACTCCTGAGCCACAGCCAGGTACGGCACCCGCTCCTCAGGCAGCTGAGAGGCTCCATCAGCACCTCATGGGCCTCATCTCCCAGCCCAAATCCCCTTGGCTTGCCCAAGGGCTAGACCCAGCACTGGTGGGGACCGGAGAGGGGCCTCATCCTGCACAACGCTGAGCTGTTTGGGGCTGTGAGCATCCCCAGTGGGAAGAAATAAGCTCAGGTTCAAGGAAACGGTCACCTTGGGTGCTGCAGGGCCGGATCCTGCTGGGGCTGGGACATGTAGGGAGAAGGCAGCAGGGAGGGTTTCCCCGGGTGGCTGAGCTCACCCTCCTCGGAGCAGGCCCCTGCTTGATCACTCCCCGCTTCGTTAGCCGCGGTTGCCGCTGCCCTCGCGGGCCAGGCTGTGGTTGAGAGGGTGGCAGCAGCTCTTTGCCCTTTGGATCGGCTTCAGTAGTCTTGCACAGAGCCTGGTGTGGGGAGGCAGGGCTGGATCTGTCCCCGCTTACTTGGGCTGTGCAGTGGGCCCCCCCCGGGGCAGGGTTGGGGGGGGTCTCTGGGGAGCTGCTGCCCCTTCTTGGCTGCTGAAGGTGTGATGAATGGTAAGTGCTGCCCGCAGTGCAGTGCCCCCGGGACTCACCCCCGCCACTCCCCTCTCTCAGGCCGTGGCGCTCTCCCAGGATCTCCTCGAGGAGATCGGCGGGATGAAGGCGGCGCAGTCCCACATGGAGGAGGACATTCGGATGATCCAGGAGACGCTTGGCATGGTGAGCTGCTGTCGGTGTCCCCAGGAGGCAGCTGGGCCCTCACCCCCCCTCCCTGCCTCTGTGTCACCCTGCTACCCCTGCCCCACGGCCCTGGGTGTCACCCGGCGTGAAGGGTGCCAGGAGGGAAGAGCAGGAAGGGTGTCCCAAGGCTGAAGAGGTAACTGCATGCACCAACCAAAGTGACGCGAAGACATTTTTTAACTAAACAGCTGTAAAGAAAGAAACATGGGTGCTAAGAAGGAGAGGAGATAAAGATCTACCCATGCAACACAGCCACAACCCTGCCTGGCATCCCTCTGTCCTGTGCCCAAGTTAATTTTTGGATGCTCCTTTTCAATCCTGCTCCTGTGTCTGGGCTGCCATCCCTCTCCTTGTCCCGCTCCAGGGGAATCTCCAGGACGCTGCCGGCCAGCTGCCAGCCCTCCGTGACCAGACGGCGTTGGACAGTGACATGGTACGGCCGCGCACACGCCCGGATCCTGCTCCAGGAAGGAGGCGGCTGCGTGGCCGGGGCACCGGTGCACCCAGTCCCTCGGTGTCAGGGCACGGTGCCAGCAGGGCTGGGCAGCGATGCTGGAGGGGGTCAGTGCTCCTGTGGGTGCCATCTCACCCGGCTACGTGGCCAGGGTGGACCCCCTAATCCCTTTTTTCCCCAGAAAAATCTGAAGGAAAGGCTGAGCCTCTACCCAGCCCCGGAGGAGGTGAGCAACATGGTGCGCTGGGAGGTGCTGGAGGATTGCCTGGTGGGCAGTCTCTGCCTTTGGGGTACTTGAGTTTGGCTCCGTGAGCTGGGGGGTTTGAGGACAGGGCGGGTGGCCCTTGCTGCTGCACTTCCGCCCATAAACCTGCTCCCCTTTGCCTCCTCTTCGCAGGATGGCAGTGAGGGCCAGGCTGCCCCCGCCGAGCCCCCCACTGCAGACATGGACGCCCCGCATGGGGCAAGCTCAGCGCTGGGACTGAGGGACCAGGGACACAGCCTGCACCCGGGACCAGCAAGGGGACTCCACAGGGGCAGCCTGGCTCCCCGGGGACGCAGAGAGCACCAGTGGCCCCTGAGAAGGGGGCAGGTGCTTCGTCAGATAAGACAAAGTCTTCTGATGCCCATGCCCCCACCCTGGGGACACAGCCAGGATCCCCTGGCATCAAGACCCCTATGCTGGGGAAAGAGTCAGGGGCCCCTGACACCCAGACGTTCACCCCAGGGGCACAGCCAGGGTACTCTTGACACCCAGAGCCTTACCCCAGGGGTGCAGCCAAGTACCTCCAGCACCCAAACCACCACCCCAGGGGTGCAGCCAACACCTCCAGGGACCCAGGGAGGAGGAGCAGGGGTTCACCCAAGCCCCTCCCCCATGCACTCCAGCCTTTCCGGCACTGAGAAAGTCCCTGCTTTCTCAGGGAAGGCGAGCTGGCAGCAGTCCCTGGGGGGGGGCTGCGGGGATGCCAGGGGTGGTTTGGGTGGGGAGGAGGCAGCTGAAGGGCCCCTGGGCTGGGACAACAGAGGGGGCTGTGCCCTGACTCATCCACCACTGCCAGGTGCATTGTTTGGAGTCGATAGAAAGGGGGGTGGGTGGCAGAGCAAGTGGCTTGGGAGGTCAGGGCCTGGGGCTGAGCAGTGTCCTGGGCCTGGGGGGAAAGGAGGTGGTGGCCAGCGAGCCCCCACCCATGGCCCTCCTGCAGTGGGGGACACTGAAAAGTCATCACCACCCCCCCCACCCCCCTCCCCACCTCAGAGCAGGGTTTGCCTAAAAGCCTGGCAGCCCTGCTATCAAAGGGCTGCCTGCAGGGCTGAGGCCTGGGGGCCTCATCACATGGGTGGGTGATGGGGCTGGGGAGGGGGACACAAGCTGCCAGGGGGTGGGTTGCAAACCGCAGTATTTTGTGAGGGTGCAGGATGGGGTTTGGGCTGCACCCCAGGACAATGGGGGTCCTCGTTGTGCTCACGTGGCCCCCCCATGGCTCCGGGGTCTCCCCTTCCCTCTGCTGCCCCCTTGGGGGATGGCAGCAGCAGCTTCTGCAGGCAGAGCGCAGGCAGCACGTGGGACTCGGTGCAGCCTCCTGGGGGGGGCCTGTCCCCACTGGTAATGCTGTGGCTTGTGGGGGGCTCACGCCCATTCTCAGTGCCCCTGCAGGGATGTGCTCCCAGCAAAGAGAGAAGGCAGGGGCAGCTGGTGTTAAAAAAGTGATTTTTTTTTTTTAATTATTTTTAAATTAATAAAAAACCTTCACCCTGTTTTTTGTTGGGTTTTTTTTGTTTTCTTTTTAGCAAGATTGATTTGAAAACTAAAAAACCTCCCCCCAGCTCCCCCCTCTCTGGGGAAGGGCCATGATTGGCAGTTGCAGGGACAGGAGGGGCATCGCCTTGATAAATCCCCCTATGCCCTGGGGGTGCCGAGGGAGGGAGGATGGGGTTGGGGGGGGGTCTGTGCAAGAAGCCAGGCTGAATTTCCGAAGCCAGAGAAGAGGCGTGTTTGCTCTGGGCACTGCAAAAAGCGTCCAGGAAATCCAGAGCCAGGGATGAGGGGGCCAGTGGCTCTGTGTCTGTGGCCACGATCTGGGGTGCCAACAGCTGCCTCCATTTATTTTTTGTTATTTCCCCCCGGCCCTTCCTTCTCCTGCCCTGCTGCAGGGATGCTGGGGGGGGAGCCACAGGGAAACCCCCCCACCGAGCCACCCCCGTGCTGCTTCCCCTTCTCTCTGGATTTATATACATTAGATATATATTATATACTTAAAAAAAAAAATGGGGGGAGAAAAGACCAGCTAGTGACTCTTGCAGAGGCTCTCATGGGCCGGTGGCCTCCCTGGCAGCATGTCCCGTCTTCCCCCCCCTTAAAAATAATAATAAAACCACAGGGGTGGCGGGGGGATGGTGCGTTGGGGACACAGCATCTGCCCGACCTGACCAACCCAGACCTAGGTTGCCATCCCGTCAGCATCAAACCTCAGCGTTTTCTCTCCAGCCCCAAGACCCTCCCCTTGCTGTTGCTGCACCACTGTGCTGATGGGGCCTGTGCTATTTTAGGGAGTCTTACAGCTTTTCCTGCCGGTCCCGAGTGCTGTCTAGACAGCTTGAGCAGCCCCTGGGCGTAGCTTTAGCACTCCTGAGCCCCCCGCTCTGCCGCTGACTTGGAGGTAAAACTTAGGGGAACTCCAGGGAGGGTTTAGCTTCTTGCCTCAGTGCATCTTGTTCCCATCTCTTAATCTCTCTGCTCCCACTTTGAATTCAGTCCTCCCAGTTTGGAAGACAAGAATACAGACTAGATGCTTTGGTTTTAATGCCTGAAAACAGGTATCTGGTGTCATTTAAAAGAGCGAGTTCTGCTTCCTGCTTGCCCACCCTCATCCTTTCTTGGAAATGGTCTTTGAGTGCCTCACCCAAGGGGGTGCTCTGACCGTGTGACGGTCCGACCTGGAGGTTTCTAAGGGAAAAGAAATTCTTGGAGGAGGACATTCGGATGATCCAGGAGACGCTTGGCATGGTGAGCTGCTGCCGGTGTCCCCAGGAGGCAGCTGGGCCCTCACCCCCCTCCCTGCCTCTGTGTCACCCTGCTACCCCTGCCCCACGGCCCTGGGTGTCACCCGGCGTGAAGGGTGCCAGGAGGGAAGAGCAGGAAGGGTGTCCCAAGGCTGAAGAGGTAACTGCATGCACCAACCAAAGTGACGCGAAGACATTTTTTAACTAAACAGCTGTAAAGAAAGAAACATGGGTGCTAAGAAGGAGAGGAGATAAAGATCTACCCATGCAACACAGCCACAACCCTGCCTGGCATCCCTCTGTCCTGTGCCCAAGTTAATTTTTGGATGCTCCTTTTCAATCCTGCTCCTGTGTCTGGGCTGCCATCCCTCTCCTTGTCCCGCTCCAGGGGAATCTCCAGGACGCTGCCGGCCAGCTGCCGGCCCTCCGTGACCAGACAGCGTTGGACAGTGACATGGTACGGCCGCGCGCACGCCCGGATCCTGCTCCGGGACGGAGGCGGCTGCGTGCCCGGGGCACCGGTGCACCCAGTCCCTCGGTGTCAGGGCACGGTGCCAGCAGGGCTGGGCAGCGATGCTGGAGGGAGTCAGTGCTCCTGTGGGTGCCATCTCACCCGGCTACGTGGCCAGGGTGGACCCCCTAATCCCTTTTTTCCCCAGAAAAAGCTGAAGGAAAGGCTGAGCCTCTACCCAGCCCCGGAGGAGGCGAGCAACATGGTGCGCTGGGAGGTGCTGGAGGATTGCCTGGTGGGCAGTCTCTGCCTTTGGGGTACTTGAGTTTGGCTCCGTGAGCTGGGGGGTTTGAGGACAGGGCGGGCGGCCCTTGCCGCTGCACTTCCGCCCATAAACCTGCTCCCCTTTGCCTCCTCTTCGCAGGATGGCAGTGAGGGCCAGGCTGCCCCCGCCGAGCCCCCCACTGCAGACATGGACGCCCCGCATGGGGCAAGCTCAGCGCTGGGACTGAAGGGACCAGGGACACAGCCTGCACCCAGGACCAGCAAAGGGACCAGCAAGGGGACTCCACAGGGGCAGCCTGGCTCCCCGGGGACGCAGAGAGCACCAGTGGCCCCTGAGAAGGGGGCAGGTGCTTCGTCAGATAAGACAAAGACTTCTGATGCCCGTGCCACCACCCTGGGGACACAGCCAGGATCCCCTGGCATCAAGACCCCTACGCTGGGGAAAGAGTCAGGGGCCCCTGACACCCAAACCTCCACCCCAGGGGCACAGCCAGGGTCCTCTGACACCCAGAGCACTACCCCAGGGGTGCAGCCAGGGTTCCCCAGCACCCAAACCACCACCCCAGGGGTGCAGCCAGGGACCCCCAGCACCCAAACCACCACCCCAGGGGTGCAGCCAGGGACCCCCAGCACCCAAACCACCACCCCAGGGGTGCAGCCAGGGTCCTCTGACACCCAGAGCACTACCCCAGGGGTGCAGCCAACACCTCCAGGGACCCAAGGAGGAGGAGCAGGGGTTAGAGATCCCCCTTGACACTGGTCCCAGGGCCACATCCCCTTTGCAAGAGCCGTCCGTGCCCTGGTGATCCTCAGGCTCCTGCAGTGTCTCCGATCGCTACGCAGAGACGGTGGAGGCTCTCCGCCAGATCGGGCAGCTCAGCCACCCCTGTGCCAGCCTGAAGGAGCAGGTGGCCCAGCTGGAAGCCAGCAAGTCAGACCACGCCGAGCTTGAGAAGCTGCGCCTGCTCTTCTTGGAGGGAGGTAGGAGCCCCTGGGGGGGCTGGCAGGGGGGTGTTTGGCATGGGGACACCCTGGGCTGGGGGCTCATTGTGCTCAGAGCCTGGCCTCAAAGGCGAGACCCCCTCACTGACAGCATGTCCCCTCGGACCACATCTAGACAAGGAGAGCATCGCCAGCGTTCTGGCCGACCTCCAGGGCCGGGTGTCCTCGCTGCAGGGCCTGACCAGTGACCTGCAGGGCGAGAATGGGAAGGTGAGCTGGCAGCAGTCCCTGGGGGGGCTGCGGGGATGCCAGGGCGGAGTTGGGCAGGGAGGAGGCGGAGGACATGGAGTTGTTGGAGGCAGAGACATAACTCGGGGTGGTGAGAATCAGGCTGTTCCGGGAGCAGCCCAAGGCTGGGTGGGTGAGGGTGCTGCTGGAGTAGCTGGTGGTGTTGCTCTGCACCCCAGACTGGCACACACGAGAAGCTCAGCAGGGGCAGGTCTTTGCCATCTCTTGGGAAGACACGAGAGAGTGTCCAGGACAGCAGGTCATACGTTGGTTTCCCCTGTGCCCATCCTAGGAGCGGGCAGAGGTGAAGATACGGGTCTGCGCACTGAGAGCCCAGGAGGAGCAGCTGGCGAGAGAGAAAGAGCTGCTGGATGAGGCCTGGCAGGAGCTGAAGGCAGACAGGGAGGAGGTGAATGGGGCTGCGCTGCGCGTCCGGCAGCAGGAGGAGGAGCTGAAAAGCGTGACCAAGGTAAGCGGAGCATCTGCGCTTCCGTTCCCAGCTGCACACGGGCTGGCAGCAAAGCTGGGCTTTCACAGCCCTGCCAAAGCAGGGACAGAAAGCCTGTCCTGGAAGGGGAAGGAGGGGATGCCCAAAGGAGTCGTGCCCCAGGGCAGCGCGGGTCCCTGTCCCCAGCCTCCCCAGCTGCTCTGCCTTGCAGCTCTCCTCCCAGAAGTATGAGGAAGGGCAGCGAGCCCTGCAGGAGGCACACAGGGTCGAGTCGCAGGACCAGTCGAGGCTGCAGTCCCTGCAGTGGCAGTTGGAGCAGGTCAAGCAGCAGCAGGAGCGTCCGCACCAGGCAAATACCCCCTTGCCTTCCCTTGTGGGCCTGGGGCCGCCGTGCCAAGGGCCTGAACCTTTGCCAACAGCTTCTCTCTCTCCCTTTCTCCCCTGGATGGGGCAGGACCAGTCTAGCATGGCTCAGCAGAGGAGCCAGCTCCAACAGCTGCGCCAGGAGCTGTCCAAGAGCCCCATGATGCTGCGGACCACAGGCTGGGACTCCAGTGCCCCTGAGAGTGGCTTCTCCAGCATGCTGTGTAAGGCTTTGTGCTTGCTGCTGGTGGGAAGGGACGTGCTGGGGGGCAGCTGCACTTGTATTCCACTTCTCAGGAGGCTTGGTCCGTTCCTGGGGGCTGTTTTAGTTCCCCTGTATATAAACCTCAGATGGGTGTTGGCCGCCTTGTCCTCTGAAGGAGCTCAGCGAAGCTCTGAGCCAGGGCAGTGCCAGGAGAGGGCAGAGAGGCCAGGAAGGGAGAGGCCGGTGGGTTGAAGCCCATTTGCACTGGGAGCGTGGGGAGGATCCTGCTGCAGGGACACGCAGGCAGCACCCAAAGGGATGCTGTGTCGTCTCCATCTGCGGTTTCTCTGACGGCGGCAGCACCACACAACTGGGCTTCTGTTCCAGGCTTTCCACCTCCCATCGGCAGCCCGGGAGGTATCCAAGAACTCCTGGCCAGGGCCAGCTCCGCCGAGCTCAGTGCCACCCTGGCGATGATGAAGTTCCGAGCCCTGCAGGTGAGTTGGTGGGAGACGGGGGTGGGAAGGGGCTTCAAACCCGCTGGGTGGGAGCAGGGCTGGGTGAAGCCTGATCTGAGCCTGGTAGGAGACAGCCCAGGCTGTGGCTCAGATCATTACTGAGCTGTGGGGCTGGGTGGGCTTGGAGAAGCCCCGGGCACCTAGACGAGTGATGGCAGAAGCAAGGACGGGTGGATCCTCCTCACAGCTGGTCTCAGGCTGATGGAGAACGTCCTCCATGGGGTTGCCCTTGTCCTCGCCCTGTCCGTGGATGGGAGAAGCCAGCTCTGTTGGCCTCTGGCATCATGATGTCCCCGTCTGTCACGGTCCACTCGGTGGACTCGTGATGGTTCGTTTGCTACGATCTCGAAAGTGCAAAATTAAGGCGACCAACACCAAAGGGGATAGCAGTAATCAAACAGTGAAACTTTATTGGGTTGCCTGTGAAGAGGCACGCGATAGTTAGAGATGGGTGAAAGAAAGGAGAAAAGTAAAGTTAAGTTTTAGAGAGAAGAGGGAGAGAGGTTATAGCTACCACCGCTGATCTCACGACGTCCTAACGGTCCCGGGTCCAGCTGATGCTGCGTCGTCGATCGTCGTGGTCCTTGGTGGGGAAGCTTCCAATTTTCGTTGTCCAGAAGTAATCTTTTATGCTTAGTAACACACCTTGCTCCACCTCTGCCTCGGGGGTCTCCGCCCTTCTCAGAATTCAATTATCATATCTCCACCCCTCTCGAGCAAGGCCATCGCGCGTGCGCGGGGGGGAGTATCCGAGGTGTGGTCAGTCTCGGAGGTGGGTAACCTTCAACCAGGAGGTGTGTTTTGGTATTATAATGAAGCAAAGTTCATCTGAGGTTCATGATTTCTTCATCGGTGTTATGGCAACAGTCACGATCCATCTTTTTGACAATGGCTATGCAATTATCACTAACTGCTCTGGCTAGGCCCAGGTACCGAACAATAGCACAACACTCTTTGTACTGCACGGCTCAGGCACCAAAGAACAGCACTGCACTGCCTGCACCACACGGGTCAGTACTCAGGAGAACAGCACAGCACTGGCTGTGCCACACAGTTCTGCATTCAGGAGCCTTTGCACCACATTCCATTCCAGGGGTCGGCAGCTGCGCTCCAAACAGGCTGTTGTCGGGTACCTCACTGTCCATGTCCCTGATGACAATGTTGAGACAATGCTGATCTTCTGACCGACTCTTACACCGTCCTCTCCCGTCAGCCCGACGATTCCCTGCTGGGCCCTTCCCCAGGTGGGGCTGCTCTTTGAGGCTTCCGCTGTGGGTCTTGCTGAGAGTGTGAGGTTGTGGGCTCTGGGCGGGGGGAGCCCCCACACCCCAGGGGGTACCACGGATGGTAGCTGCCCCCTGCTGACTGCAGGAAGGAGGGTTTGGGATGCTTCCCTCCCTCATGAGTGACACCCGGGACTGTCAGCCCCCTTCTGTGGCACTCTCTGATACCCCTTCCATCCATCCCTCTCTTCTCAGGACCACGCTTACTTAGATAATGAGCAGCTCTTCCTGGAGTCCCTGAAGAAAAGCGTCCTACAATGCTCCTTTTGTGCCAGGCTGAAGGGGTGGCGTCCCCAGGCCATGCTCAAGGGATGGCTGAGCAATAAACCGATCTTCACACGATCACCAGAGTTACTGTACTTCTTGAGGCCTGGGTGCTCGGTGGACCTTTCCACAAATCAAGCACAGCAACAGCAGGTTTTTGTGCTGCTTTTATACACAAAAATCAGAGGCTTTTCCAAATACGCCTATTGGATACGGATTGGTTAGTGATTAACATCCTGCATGCTTCTACTACTGCGTGTGCTCAGGGAAAGGGTCTCAACCTGGGCAGCGTCTTCTGAACCTCTGTGTGTGTGTGTGTGTGTGGTTTTTAGTATTATAACGAAGGTAGTTCACTTCCAGGACACTCAAAAGTTAGTTTTATTGCCACGTTAATTAATCGGTTGTTCACTGTGCTAGGTTGTCCAATATTTCATCCCCAGCACAATCCCAGACCTTCTCTTTATGTTCCAGGGTGTTCCACTTGTTTCCTAGGGTTTGGAGATCACAGTCTATCCTGTATGAATTTCTCATCACTAGCGCAGGTTTTCTTGACCACGCTTCAAAGTCCCACTTGCCCGAGCTTCAACCCCTTGGGTGCGGTACCTGTAGCCCCTGGCGCGATCCTTAACCACGGCTACGAGCAGATGTGGACTGTGCCAAGAGCCACGGTGTGTGTGGCCTCCATCTCTGGGGGTGGCAGCAAGGGCCGCTCTGGGCGTGGGGCAGAGGGGCAAGGGCGGAGGGAAGAGCGGGTCCCTGCGGGGCTGTGGGTGGGTTTGTAGTCAGGCGCGGTGCCAGGCAGCCCCGTTGCTCTGGCAGCGGGGGCCTTGCAGGGCCGGCGGTGCGCGGCGCAGCCCCTGTCGCCATGGGAACGGGGGCCTTGGACTGCTGGCGGCGCGCAGCATGGCGGCGCCTTTGCTGAGCGCGGCGCTGCGGGGCGGGCGGACGTTCGGCACGACCGGTGAGGCGCGGGCCGGGGAGCCCCGGTTCCCCGTGAGCGGGCAGTGGGAGGCGTTTGGAGTGTGTGTGTGGCGGGGCGGGGAGCCCTCGGCCGCCTGGGTTCCGCAAGCGTGCTGGCGGGGACGGCTCCGGGAGGGGGGGGTGGCAGCGGCCAGGGACCGCGCTCCCGCTCTCCCGCTCTCCCGCTCTCCCGCTCTCCCGCTCTCCCGCTCTCCCGCTCTCCCGCTCTCCGCCCGCCCCGGGCGCTCTTGGTCTTGTTTCTCGCTTTCTGTCTAAAGCGGGAACTCTGTCCTCTTCCAGCTGCGCTCTGCAAGCGGGCGGCCCCGCTGGGGCCGATGCCCAGCGAGGAGATTGACGTGGACAACTTGGAAGCGCTGGAAAAATACCGCAGTTTCACTCGCTACTTCAGGCTGGCGGAGAAGGAGAGCAGGAAGCCCCGCTGGTGAAAGACGTACCGGCAGCACACCTGCCGCCCGCCAGGTACTGGTGGGAGGAGCTGCTCCGCGCGAGGTTTTGCTGCTGAAGGTCGGGGCAGCTGTGGTTGGGTTTGCCCCAAAGCCTGCCCTGTAAGGAGCTGATGAGGTGCTTTGGCATGAGGTTGGCCCTTTCCCGGTGCAGAAGTTTGCAGAGTGCAAATGTCTTCAGGGGAAATGGATGTTAGTTTTTTGGAAGGAGGGCGGCTGGCCGGGACCTGCTAAAAGACGTGGAGCAAAGTAAAGTCGTGAGTCCTTGGAACCCCAGTAGTATCAGAGAAAGCAGATGAGGACCCAGAGCTTTAGAGCTGCAGCAAATAATAGCAAATTTGGCTGCTCTGCTGAGCAGGCTCAGAGACCAGAGCTGCTCCCCAGCTGGCAAACCTGCGGGCCTGGGAGTGTGATGGTTGGGGAGGGAGGAGGGAGCAGAAGGGTGGAGGTGCAGAGGGAGGGCAGAGGTGGTAGAATCGAGTCTCTGACATCTCGGAGTTTGTGTCTCTTTCACATGCTCCCTACTGTTTGGCAGGGGTTTTGTGTTTGGGTATTTGGAGATTCATGTTTTTCCCATACATGATTTTTTCACCCCTCTCTGAAGAGCCAAAGACCGACATCAGCCTGCCGCGTGCTAAGCTGCTGCGGGCACAGGAGAGGAAGGAAAGAAAAAAGATCCTGAGGGAGAACCGCCAGAGTGCCGAGATGGAAAGAGCAGCGCGGCTCCGGACTGGTCTGTGCCGCACCACCTCCCTCCCTGCCCCGGCCGCTCTGGGCCCCCAGCTGCCTCCTGCAGCGTTTCTCTCTCCTTGCGGTGCTGACTCCCCTCGACGAAGTCAGAGCTGAGTGGGAGAAGACCAGCGGCCCTTTCCACAAGCAGCGTGTGGCGGAGCACTGCGGGATATTTCGTGACTTGTTCAAGGGGGCCACGTTCACCCCCTGGGTTCCCTTGAGGGTGGAGTACAGCCCAGAGGACGAGTACCTCATGCCGGTCTGCTATGGGAACGTGGTGACGCCGTCAGAGGTGTGTGAGGGGAGCTGGGAGCAGCCTCGAGCCCATGTGTGTTTCTGTCAGATGCTTCTAACAGGCGTTGCTTGTTCTGGGGATTTCTTTTGCAAGGGTATTTCCCCTGTGATGAAGGAAATATGTTTCTTGGACACGACAAGGACAGAGCTTTGCAACAGGGTCGTTGTCTGTCAGCAGGCTGGTGTTTGTTAAAGCCCCCTGGGGGCTCTCCGGGTGGAGCTGGCTTACTGGGTGGTGGTGTGGCTGTGCCCGGTTTCCTGGCCATGCCCGTGACAAGTGCACGTTCTTTGCCTTGGAAATTGTGATCTGGTCTGAATGGAAGCTGTTGTTTGAGCGATTTACATTCCCTTTCTGTTGCTCTTCTAGGCTTCCAGTCCCCCTGCAGTGTCATACGAGGCAGATAAAGGCTCCCTCTGGACTTTGTTGCTGACAAATCCAGGTGAGTAGCGGGTTCTTTAAAAAAAAATCTTTGAGCTGGGTTGTTTCACTCTGCTTTTGGTCAGCTCCTGTTTCTTTTGGCTGCACAAGCTGACGTGAGGTGATATCTGGAAAGCAGGGACATCTTACGTATGCAGGAGAGATTGTAGCCTCCCCAAATTTCTGGCGGTTGAGAGATGGAACAGTGATGCAACGGGACCTGTGTCAGAGTGTAGAGGGAAGAATTCCCTGACTCCCGTCTTTTGTTTACCCCCCAAAGCCCTCTCTCCCTTGGCAGTCTGCCTGGGGGGTAGGTTAGCTGACACTGTTTGCCCTGAGAAACCAAAGCACAGTGACGCGAAGCAGCTGAGCAAGAAGTCCTTTTAGTCTTGGAATTCCATGTGTAGAGTTCTTTGCTCCTCCTTTTAAGCTCAATCCTATAAGGTTGAGTTACTTTTCTGGTAGGAAAGGAGTGCTGGGAGGTCTCGAGCTGCCCCCTCCCTTCAGAGCGGATCCGGGCATGGGGTTGGTGCAAACATCAGGGTGTCCCTGAGTCACCTTTCCCTGTGGTGTGCGTTTGCAGATGGACGTTGAAGAGATGCGGACTCGGAGCACTTGCGCTGGCTGGGGTGAGTACGGCACCTCGCAGCCGCGCGCTGCTTGGCTCAGGGAAGTCCCAGGCGGAGCAGGCAGAAACTCCTCCAGCAGAGCTCGGGAAAAAGGATGCCTGTGAGAACAAACAGCCTGAAGAGAGAGAAGGGATGGGGGGAGTGGAGGCCCTCCCAGCCGGGGAACGTCTCAAGCACTCGCGAGTAGCGGAACTGTGGTTGTGGGGTGCAGAGTGTGGAGCTGATGAGGCTGCCTGGGCAGCACAGGGTGGGCTGGAGGAGGGAGCCCTGTGGAGACGGGACGGTTCTGGTGGCAGAGGGGAGGACACCAGGAAGTTCCCTCAAAGGGCAAGAAAGGAGCGAAATCAAATCCCCGATGGTGGGTGTCCCCCTGCAAACCCCTTCCCGGGCACAGACGTTGCTCTGAGCCCCGCCAGCCTCTCGCGTGTGTCTCCCTGCGGCGCCGCTGCAGCGTCTCCTGCCGCGCTCCTCGGCCCGCGGCTGGGGGGGGTCTGTCTCGTGAAGAGCCGCGCGGGCGGGCAGCGCGCGCCGCGCAGCGGGTGCGGAGAGGCGGCGGTTGGGCCGTTGGGCGCCCGGCGGCGGAGAGGTGGGGGCTCCCCGGGGCGGCGGCAGGCGGTGTAATAAAACATATATGGTATTTGTTATTCAAATCTCAAGGGGAAAAAGAAGTTGTAGTCAGGATGTTGTGGCCGAACAGTTTTGTAATTCTCTTCTGTAAATAAGAAATAAGATATATGTATATAGTTTCTATTGTTAAAATCAGTTGTTAGAAGGGAGCTAAAATGGCCCCCATCTTCAAGCCACTCCAAAAACACCTGTGCTGAGTCATCCCCCCTTCTCTGATGGAAACCTGAGAAAAGCCCGCGAAAACCGGAGAAAAGCCCGCGAACCTTGTTTACACCTTTGCAGACCCCTCAGGGTACGCCCATCATGAATATGGATGAAGCCTACACTATAAAGGGACTCAGTTCTGTCCTGTGAGGTGTGTGTCTTGGTAGAGCAGAGACTCCCGGCACACCCAGCGCTGTTTTGCTCACTTGCCGCTTGCTAATAAATTTTTATTGATCACTAAAACTTGAGAAGTGGTTATTTCCCACTAAATTACAAGTAATCAATAACAAATTTGGTGCTGTGACTCGGATCCAGATCTTTTGGTGCGAAACCCCGGATAGGGGAGGCGCCCTATCTTCGGATAGCCCCAGTCTGAGGATCTCGTGGCCAAAATGCTGGATATCCGAACCCCTTTTAATTCGGACTCGGGAGTGAGCAAAAGAATCTGCAGAACCCCTTAAATTTTGTGCACGAAGACCGATCGAAGACTCCGGGGAGGAGTAAGTATTTGCGTTTGTGCGGTTATCCGTTCGGTTGGGATTGGTAATCCCAGAGTGCGAGTGAGTGAGAGGTCTCGAAGAGATCACCCGAGTGCGGACCCTTTAGTCGTGCAATTCTCGTAGCCCGCGAGGGAGCGAGTCACGAATAAGGGGAGCGTGTGTGTGTGTGAAAGAAGGCACTCTGGAAGATGGGACAGAGGGAAAGCAAGCCCTCTGGATCCATGGGTGGGGGCAAGGAAGAATTGCCGGATATCCCACTAGATAGTCCTTTAGGAGTTCTGTTAGAGAATTGGAAAAATTCCCCAAGAAGTCATGACATCCACCTCCCCCCCGCCCCCCCCAACTCCCCGGGGCTGAGGAGCTTCCCCCGCCCCGGGGCACCGTTGCCTTCGGGGTGGAGGCAGCTGAACTCCTCCCGCTGCTGGCTCCAGCTGGGAGAGGGCTTGTTCCCGGGGCGCCACCGGCCCGACCCGAGCAGTGTGCCCAAGCCGAGCCCTGGAGCAGTGTCGCGGAGCCTGGCCCAGCGTGGGGGAGCGGGGGGGGCAGAGCTGCCCCCTCCCCAGCCGGGAGGGCCCGTCCTGAGCACCCAGCTGCCCTGGGGGGGGTGGGGCTGGGGCAGGGGGCACCGAGCGGCCCTAGTGAGGCTCCGTAATGCCAAATTAGCGTTTAGGTTTCTGCTCAGAGACAGGCTGCAGTAAACTGTCTCAAGGGGGCTCTGTGCTGAGCCCCCCCCTTTCTAACCCGCTCATACTTGTAACCAATGATTCTGACCCCGAATCTCCCAGACCCCCTCAGCGGGTTACCCGAAGCAAAGTTAAGGAAGGGAGGTTATACCCCCTTAGAGAAATGCTTGTGCCAGGAGTGGGGGCACAAGGGGAACCGGGAGCGGGGTATGTTGCTGTTCCCCTCAACACTGGAGATGTGAGAGATTTTAAAAAAGAAATGGGGAACCTATTAGAGGACCCGCTTGGCGTAGCCGAACGGGTGGACCAGTTTCTTGGCCCAAATTTATATACCTGAGATGAATTACAATCTATCCTAGGAATTCTATTTACTATGGAGGAACGAGATATGATGAGGAGGGCAGGTATGAGACTTTGGGACCAGCAACATCAAGTGGGTCCCACAGCAGATCAGAAGTGGCTGTTGGTAAAACCCAACTGGAATAATCAAGACCCAGGCCACCGAACCCACATGGCAGATTTAAGAATGATCATAATTCAAGGAATTAGAGAGTCAGTTCCCCGAGGGCAGAATATTAATAAGGCTCTTAGTGAACAACAGAAGAAGGACGAGAAAAAGTTTACAGTTGTACTCGGGAGTAGATCCTGCCACCCCTGTGGGGCAGGCATTATTAAAGACTCAGTTTGTGGCTAAGTCTTGGGCAGATATTAGGAAGAAGCTAGAAAAGATCGAAGACTGGCAAGGGAGAGGAATAGATTAATTGCTGAGAGAAGCTCAGAAAGTTTAGGTGGATTCCTACTTGAAGTGGTGGTATTGTTCTCGTTATCAATTTGAATACCCAGATAATGATCTATTTCAATGTTGTTTCACTTCTTCCTGACTCGTTTATTATTCAGTATACCTTTGCCTGCTTGACTTGGTGATCAGAAGGTGACAGCTTATAACTTTCTGTCCTCTTGGTATTTTGAGGACTGTAGACAAGGATCAAAAGATCACTGTGATAGATACAAGCCCTTGGCTAGCTTCAGCAGCTTTCTTCTTAGCAGTGATGAATCAATTTAAATAAAGAAAATCGGAGTAAAATATTATCAGAGTGAAAGCAATAGTCCAAGAGGGAAGGAAGTGAGCAGATCTGCAGCTTAATCTAGCTGCCTGTTCTTCAAGCAGGCAGCTCTCTTACATCATTGGCAGGAGTTGGGGAAGAAAAAAAAAAAAAAAACAACCCACAACAGAATCAGGGTTCTAGCATACAGGCAGGTATATGGGCTGGGGAGCCAAGTTCAAGCTAATTTGCCCCCGGACCACATTCTTTTGGAGCTGCTAATCTGGTTTGTACTTCTTAGCCAAAAGACGGGGAACTAACATAATTGTAGCACACTGACTAGGCAGCTCATAAATGTTGTGTCTTTTCCAAAGGAGGAGGATGCTGCTGTGCCCTTTGCAGACTTTCTCCTCAACAGGCCGTGGCCCAGAGCTTGCCAGTTTTGTAATTTGTGATGTGCTATGTAAACACCGCGCAGCGCGTGTGTGGTATAGCTGCCCAGATGCTTTATTTGATTGCATCTGGAAGTACATGTGCAACAGTCTAGGTAGATTTAAACTACCCTTGCTCTAAATGTCTAGACCCAGTAGGAGTTTCAGGTTGAGAGGAGGCAATGCAGAGTGTGTAACAGCTCAAACATGCAGCAAACTGCATTATTTTAGCCTGAAAACTGTTCTGTGCATTCCCCGGTGCCTGCATGTAATAAAGCTGTGCAGAACATGGATGTTTTATGTGATGTTTACCTGGAGGCCATGGTTTCTTTGGGATCAGAGATTTTCATTCATTGAATGGTTCTGCCTACTTTAATATGAAGGAAGTGGAATGTTTTTATTGCAAAAGGAAGGGGCATGTGAAGAAGGTTTGCCAGAGGAGAATCCAAGATGAGAAAATGTTTTCTGAAGATTAGTGGGGTCAGGGGCTCTATGTGCTGGGGACCCAAAGAACAAAGAGCCCTTGATAAAACTTAAAGTGGGTCCTCAGCGACAAGAGAGAGAGTTCCTTGTGGACTCAGGAACCGAAAGATCTACCATTCAGGCTCTGCCTCCAGGCTGTGAAGTATCATCAGAAAAAATCAGTGTAATAGGGGCTAAAGGTGAACCATTTGAGGCCCCGGTTCTTCATGATGTGATTGTTGAATCAAAATGCAAATAAGTGATTAGAACATTTTTATTAATTACCAGATTATAATTTACTTGGACGGGATCTGATTATAGAATTGAGAATTAATCTGAAAGTAGAAGAAAAAGAACTCAAAGTCAGATTATGCCCCCTCACAGTGGCGGATGAAGAAAAGATTAACCCAGAAGTATGGTATACCCCAGAGACAGTGGGTAGATTGGATATCACCCCCTTCGAAGTCACCATTAGGAACCCAGAGATCCCGACTAGAATCAAACAGTATCCCTTGCCGCAAGAAGACAGGAGAGGCTTAAAGCCTGAAATAGAGAGACTCCTTAATCAGGGGAATACTCCAATATTGCCTGTTAAGAAGGCAGATGGGAATTATAGATTAGTGCAAGAAATCAACAAAAGAACTGTAACCAGATTTCCTGTAGTAACAAACCCCCATACTACTCACTGGGGAGTACAAGCGTTGGTAAAATACATGTGCATAGGGATTTATAATGTTGCTAAGGGAATAATAAAAAGCTGTTTAACGTGCCAGAAAATTAATAAACACCAATTAAGAGAAAAGATTCAAGGGGGATGAGATTTGGCATACAGACCATTTGGAAGAATTCAAATCAATTTTACAGAACTACCAAAAGTAGGACAGTACAAATACCTCCTAGTATTGGTAGATCATCTCACTCATCATGTGGAGGCCTTTCCCACCACTCGAGCTACGGCAAATACTGTGGTAAAAATACTCTTAGAAAACATCATCCCTAGGTATGGAAATACAGAAGTAATCGATTCGGACAGGGGTCCCCACTTTGTGTCTAAAGTAATCAGAGAGACATTGACTTCCCTGGGGACCAAGTGGGAATTCCACACTCCCTGGCATCCACAAAGCTCAGGAAAAGTAGAAAGAATGAATGGGGAATTCAAGAAACAACTTACCAAATTGATGTTAGAAACAAAGATGTCTTGGGTTAAGTGCTTACCCCTAGCACTTCTGAATATCCAGACCCAGCCCCGAACTGATACTGGAATATCCCTGTTTGAAATGCTATATGGTATGTCCTATGAAATGGAATTTCCCACTGATCACCCAGCATTGGAAAAAGACAATTTGCAACCATACTTAATAAACCTCATGAATAGGAGAAAAGAACTGTGAAGAATATGGTGGTGATTCGTGTTAAAATATGATGACTTTGTTAAGAGTTTACCATGTACATGAGTTAAAGGAGATTTGTCATAGTTTGATTGTTAAAAGGAGTTTGGAGGTTTTTTTCCCTCAGTGACAGATGCTAAGCAGGTGGAAAATCACTGGCGGGACCCCTGTCAGAAGTCCCCAGCAACACCGGATTGTGCAGGTGAAATATGGTTGGAGGAATCCCTGCCAGGAGCCCCAGCCACACCAGAAAGCCCGGGAAAGTTTGAGGGACCCTGCTGCGTGTGTGAAGATGGGACTATAAAAGAGAGTGACGTAGCACCACCCGGTGCTACCCGGAGCAGGAAGCCCCCCCTGCCCCCCGGCGTGCCAATTTTTTTTTACTTGTTCTTATTGCAAATAAATTTATAAAAGATATTTTTGGCTCTGCCTCGGCATTTATAACAATTTGGTGACCTCGACGTGATACTTCGGGACCCGTGGAGTATTGGTTTCCAGGGGAGGCGCGCCCCACCTTTTAGGTGGCTCCCGAATTCCTTTGCTTCCTCGGACCGACACTATCACGAACAGAAGGCAATAAGAACAAGCAAAAGAAAAGCGAAATCCCCAGACAACGCTCCCCGGAGATTTCCCACGAAGGATCCAGGCGAAGACCTCGGACTGTGAGCGACGCTTGGTGCGGGAGGGGTGATTTTCTGCCTGAGTGAGTGCGGTGTGACTGAGACGTGACAGTGTCACGAAGCGAGTGCGGAGCCCTTCTAGCCGCGATTCCAGAGTCTCGCAAGAGGCCTGGCCGGCGAAGGGGCGAAGCGAAAGAAAAAAAAAGGTTTGAAAGGACTCAGGCAAGGGTTTTCAGGATAGGCATTATCCTAGGGTTGATACGGGATTAGTTTTATCCCAGGGTTGCCGGCAAGAGATTTGGGATAGGTTTTATCCCAGGGTTATGGGCCAGAAAGGGAGTAAATCCCGCAGCTCGGGGAACCCACGGAGAGGTTCCCAGAGAGGGAGCGATTTGCCTGACACTTCTCAGGACAGTCTCCTGGGTTATATGCTAAGAAATTGGGCTAATTGGTCAGAAACAAAATGGAAAAGTAAAGAAAAAATGATTCAGTATCGCATGGTCGAATGGACCGAAGAACCTATCAAATCTGATGATTTATTTTGGCCAAAATTTGGAACTACTGACCATTGGACATGTCAGGCGTTAAATTCATACCTAAGTAATAAAAAACCCTATAATCAAGAAGAATGTAACTATGCTCAGGTGTGGAGAGGTTCCCGAATAACATCAAAAATGTTATTACTAAAAAAATAAAAACACTAATAAGAAAACTTTCAAAGAAAAAGAACGGGAACCTTTAGAAAATCTTCCTCCTCCTCATGAGGGAAGCTCAGAGGATGAGGAACCAAAGCTTACCGCTCCTTCCCCTCCATCAACTAGCAGAACCAGCAACCAAGAAAAACAGAAACAAACAACAAATAGTGGGGCAGAGGTTTGGGAAGGCGTTGGCGGCGGCGGCGGGCGGCCCCTAGGACCGCGGCACGACCCCGCACCAGGACCCGGCCCCCCCGCGGCACCGCAGGGAGGGGGCCCGACGGCGGCTGCACCCCCGCGGGGGCTGCGCCGAGCGCTGCGGTCTGACCGCGGTGCTAGAGGAGCCCGGCCGGGGAATAAAGCAGAGAGCGAGCAACAGATTTTACAAATACGTTCGGGGGTAGACCCGACCTCCCCGGTGGGAGAGGCTTTGCTGAAAACTCAGTTCGTGGCCAAATCGTGGGGTGATACCAGAGAGAAATTAAAAAAGTTAGATGACTGGCAAGATCAGGGTCTGCAGGAGCTGTTGAGAGAAGCACAGAAGGTATATGTTAGAAGGGACGAAGAAAAGCAGAGAGTGAATGCAAAAATATTTGTTGCAGCAGTCAGAGAAACTCAGCGGAGAGAGGAGAAGCCTCCGAGATCTCGCCCTAATGAATCACCTGGAGCATTAGGTGGTGAAAAGAGAGGGACAGTAATTAGGGAAAACACATTAGCCTGCTATTATTGTGGAAAGAAGGGACATTTACAACGGAATTGTAGAAAGCGAGAGCGGGATGAAAGGATGTTTAAAGAAGAATAGGGGTGTCAGGGGCTCTATTTCCTGGGGACAAAGACATCAGAGGAGCCCTTGATGAAATTAGGTCCCCAGGGAGAGGAGTTTGAGTTTTTAGTAGATGTGGGTGCCGAAAAATCAACTGTGAAAAACATTCTGAGGGGATGTAAAGTGAAAAAAGAAACTGCTCTAGTAACAGGAGCTAAAGAGGAACCATTTAAAGTACCAATTGTCGGGGATGTAGAAATAGAATCCCAACCCCGTATCGTTATAGGGGATTTATTGTTGCTACCAGAGGCTGAAAATAACCTTCTGGGAAGAGATTTAATTACGGAGTTAAAATTAATAATAATACAAGAAAACTAAAAATTTATACATTAGCGGAAAAAGATGAACAAACAGATAGATCCCAAAGTTTGGTATACAAAAGGAGAGACTGAAAAACTTGAAATAAAACCTATTAAAATTAATTTAATTGATCCGGAGACACCAATTCGGATAAAACAATACCCCATTCCCCTAAAGGGTCGAGAGGGGTTGAAACCAATAATAGACGAATTACTAAGTAAAGGCACATTGGAACCTTGCATGTCTCCACATAACACACCTATTTTACCAGTTTTAAAATCAGACGGATCTTACAGATTGGTGCAAGATTTAAGGGCTGTGAATCAGTGAACTGTGGCTCGTCTCCCTGTGGTAGCAAACCCCTATATGCTACTTAACCAACTATCCCCTGACTATATTTGGTAAAGTAATGATTAAAACCTGGAAGGAGGAAAGCTTATCTCCTAGATGGGAAGGACCATTCCTGGTATTGTTGACTACGGAGACAGCTGTAAGAACTGCTGAAAGAGGATGGACTCATATTTCCAGGGTGAAAGGACCAGTCACAGGTGAATCAGATTGGAAGATCAAGTCAACGCCTGGAGAATTGAAGCTCCGAATGCGACGGAGTTAAAATAGGACTGGACTTACTGAGGCAGACAGAGCGACATCAACAGTAGTAAAGATCTTGAATCATCCACATGAACCCTGCGTGTATGTATATATGTTAAAAGGTTGTAACATTCACAGGTTTTTTTCGGTTTTAGACTGTTTTGCATGAAAACATAAGTCAGTTTGTATAGTTGGACAAAGAAACCGAAAGAAAAGGGAAGTAAGAGAGTGAGGGAAAAGCTGAGAGTAAGTCCAAGTGAGGGCAAGACCGGGTTGGCCTCCATTTTTGCTGTTAAGAAGACACAAACCCGACCGTTGGCAGCAACCCAATGGGCCCAGGGATAAACAGAAAAACGTGCCATACCGGACCTCACTATGGCGACTGGCTTTTTCCCCTCATTTTGTGTGTTGGCCTCGTGATGGCTAAAAAGGGTCAAAACGCTACCAGCTTATATGACCCCTTTGAAGAGAATGAGTTTGTTCTGTTAGCAAAAACTATAAGTAAAACTTTCAATTTAAGTCATTGCTGGGTTTGTGGGGGACCTTTGGGATTGTCAAGTTGGCTGTGGGTTTCTGTGCCACTTTCCCCATCACAAATTGTAAGTAACTATAGTGATGTTAATAATACTACCTGGGAAGATAGTGAAAAATGGCCAGTTCAATTTCCTAACAAGGGTAAATTTTGTCTGAACCGAACTCAGAAAGGAGGAGTTAATGTGGGAGAGAGTAAGTGTCAATGGACGCTTACACATAAATTAATTAACAAAGATAGAGGTATCTATATATGGTTGTGGCTTAATGAACAAGGATGCAGCAAAGGATTCAAAGGGTTCTGGTCAGACAAAAATGAAACTGAATATGCCAAACTACGAGGAAACGATTTTTATAATCAAACTTGCGAATGGAAAAATGACACTGGGTCCTGGTATTGTACTATACGGATAAATAATAATTTAAACGAGGTTTTCAGCGCTTTGGGTGACAAAAATACGACTTATTTTCAAACCCCAAGGACTGCAGAGGGACCATTTGCCAAAGGTACAAAGGCAAAAAAAGGCCACTATTGGATATGCGGACATACTGCCTACAAACAATTACCAATGAACTGGTCAGGAATTTGCTATATAGGGATTATCCGACCTCTATTTTTCCTTCTTCCAGAGGCGGATGGCCCCCAATTAGGAATAAAATTATATGATAAATTAGGAAATAAGAGTATTACCCGTCGAAAGCGATCCATTGATTTCAAAATAGGTGGAACACAAACGTGGGGGGAAAATGAGTGGCCTCATGAGAGAATAATTAAACACTATGGACCTGCCTCCTGGAACCCTAATGAACCAATATCAGGGGCAAGAGAACCAATTTATAATGTAAATCGTATCATTAGACTGCAAGCAGTTTTAGAAATCATTACGAATAAAACTGCTAATGCCATAGATCTTTTAGCTCAACAGATGCGCACTGCGATCCTCCAACATCGCGTGGTCCTGGACTACCTGCTCGCTGAAGAGGGAGGGGTATGTGGAAAATCAAATGTCTCCAATTGTTGCCTAGAAATAGATGATGTAGGAGAAGTGGTCCTTCAATTGACCACAGATATCAGAAAACTGGCTCATGTCCCTGTCCAAACATGGAGTGGCTGGAATGGCGATCTATGGTCCTGGTTACCTGGAGCCCCGTGGGTAAAACAGCTTTTATTTTACCTGTTGTGTGCATTTGCTGCCCTAATGTTTATACCATGTATGATACCATCCATGTTTTATTAGATTGATTCATTCAGTCGTTCAAGGGATGCAAATCTCTGCAATACCAATGGATCCTGAATTAGCCAAAGGAGGAAAGATACACCCACTAATGATAGTTAAAATAAAGAAAACAGAACACCCAAATCCCATACAACAGACCCTAGCACGTTTTGAAACCGAAACACGAATCAATTTAATAAAACAAAAGGTGAGGGATTGTGAAGAATATGGTGGTGATTCGTGTTAAAATATGATGACTTTGTTAAGAGTTTACCATGTACATAAGTTAAAGGAGATTTGTCATAGTTTGATTGTTAAAAGGGGTTTGGAGGTTTTTTTTCCTCAGTGACAGATGCTAAGCAGGTGGAAAATTACTGGCGGGACCCCTGTCAGAAGTCCCCAGCAACACCGGATTGTGCAGGTGAAATATGGTTGGAGGAATCCCTGCCAGGAGCCCCAGCCACACCAGAAAGCCCGGGAAAGTTTGAGGGACCCTGCTGCGTGTGTGAAGATGGGACTATAAAAGAGAGTGACGTAGCACCACCCGGTGCTACCCGGAGCAGGAAGCCCCCCCTGCCCCCCGGCGTGCCAATTTTTTTTTTACTTGTTCTTATTGCAAATAAATTTATAAAAGATATTTTCGGCTCTGCCTCGGCATTTATAACAGAACTACGCAAAAAAGGGATGGTAGTACAGAGACCTCCATTAGAAATTGGTATGCACTCCATAAGACCCGGAGACAAGGTGTTAATAAAAACTTGGAAAGAATCCTCTCTTACCCCTCGTTGGGAGGGACCGTTTCTTGTTATACTCACAACAGAGACTGCTGTCCGGACTGCTGAAAAGGGATGGACTCATGCTACCAGAGTGAAAGGACCCTTAACGCCTGATCACTGGGAAGTAGCTGAAACATCAGGAGATCTGAAGCTAGTGTTGCGAAAGAAGAAGGACTAAATGAGTTTTGTAAAACCCCTAACTGTGTTTGTTACCCTTTTGTGAGTTTTAAATGCACTATTGGTGAGGAAAGTTGGTGGGCGCACTGCGTCCACGGCTATTCCCCAGAGGAATACTGTGACCAGTGCTATATAAGAGAAAGAAAATTAACCAGTCAAACCTTACGAGTGGGGGTATCAACAGGAAAAATTGTAAAGGAGTCCCATGAGTGGTGGACTATATTTATAAAAGGGATAAATCCTGAAAAAGGGTGTGTGCATACCAATGAACCTAAGCCCCATAACGTGAATATAGTACAAACTCTTTGCAAATTCCAAATACTCCAAGTGCCCCGTACGATCCCACAAGTGAAAGCCCGGAACTGGGAGGCGTTTAGGTGTCGACAACGAGACCCTAACCCCAAAGAATACGACTGCTGCCGAGAAGATGGAAAGCCCCGCTGCTCTAAGGAATAGAGTAGGCGGAGGAGGCAGAGACGTATGGAGAGGGGAAAATAAGAAAGGCCTCGAAGCAACCAGTTCAGGTGATTGTTGTGGCAAGGAGAACTGGAAAGCATGGGGAAGGAAAAGATCTGAGCATGCAAATCCTGTCGCAAGACAGAAAGGGGACACGTTTGTACAATTAGCTAGTAATTGGAAGATGAACCCACCAACTCTCCTCACTATAGTAGTCATTTGGGCTGTGGGAGGAATCGCAATTTTGATGTTAAGCCCCCATTTTATGAGGCCCCTAGTGTTATTATTAATTGGGTTAACTTTCGAACCATGTATATTTAACAAGTTTCTGATGTGTTAAGGAGATTTGAAAAACAAAATTAGTTAAAAGGGGGGAATTGTAATAAAACATATATGGTATTTGTTATTCAAATCTCAAGGGGAAAAAGAAGTTGTAGTCAGGATGTTGTGGCCGAACAGTTTTGTAATTCTCTTCTGTAAATAAGAAATAAGATATATGTATATAGTTTCTATTGTTAAAATCAGTTGTTAGAAGGGAGCTAAAATGGCCCCCATCTTCAAGCCACTCCAAAAACACCTGTGCTGAGTCATCCCCCCTTCTCTGATGGAAACCGGAGAAAAGCCCGCGAACCTTGTTTACAACTTTGCAGACCCCTCAGGGTACGCCCATCATGAATATGGATGAAGCCTACACTATAAAGGGACTCAGCTCTGTCCTGTGAGGTGTGTGTGCTGGTAGAGCAGAGACTCCCGGCACACCCAGCGCTGTTTTGCTCACTTGCCGCTTGCTATTAAGTTTTTACTGACCACTAAAACTTGAGAAGTGGTTATTTCCCACTAAATTACAAGTAATCAGTAACAGGCGGGACTCGCTCCCTGCGGGGCTCTTTTGCAGCGCCAGAGCCTTGTTCCGAGCGGCCGGGCGAGGCGGAGCAGCGCGGAGGCGGAGAGGGGCCCCGGCAGGAGCAGGAGATCGCGTGGGCCAGAGGTAACGGGGGGTGCCGCGGGCCGGGCCGGCCGCTGAGGAGACCCTTGTGTCCCTGCGGGGAGCGGCGGAGAGCGGGAGGAGCCGGGAAGGCGGCGGGAGAGCAGGGGAAGGCCGGGGCGGCGCGGTGGTGAGTGCGGGGGGTGCTGAGGCGGGCCCGGGCAATGCGGCTGTGCTGCTCCGGCCCCTCTGGGGGGGGCAGGAGGGACCCCGCGGGGGGCGGGAGGGGCTGTGCTCGCCGCTGCCGCTGCAGTTGGGAATGTCTCGGGGTTCCGGCGGTTCAGGGGCCGTTTCCCGAGCGGCGGGGCCGGGAGGGGGGCGGGGGGGCTTCGGTGTTGCTTGTGGGGTGCTCTGGAGAACCGTGCCCCTGGCTCCGGCGGGGTTGGAGCAGGACCCGGCCAGCCCCGCGCCCTTTTCTCATGAGGGAATTTGTGTCTCTCCGTAGGCTACAAAACCCCGGAGAAGTTTCGGCGGTACGTAGCCTGGGGCGCGTTCCCTTCGCTGTCCGTAGGCGCTTTGTTCTGCGGGAACGCGGGGCCGGAGGCGGGGGGCAGCGGGATCAGGTGGGGGTCCTGGCTGCGGCGGTGGTTCCTGGTCCTTGGCTGAGAGCTGCAGTTGGGTGCGTCGTCTCATCCCTGAAGCAGAGACGTTGACCTGCCTCTGCCATCCGAGGGGCTTTGCTTACCGGGGTGCTACAGCCCTTTCCTGCGGGCTTTCCCCAGTCCAGAGCAGAATAGATGTCGTTAGTTCAGTTCTCCGCCTCACCTGACGCCCAGGTGCCTGTTTGGGGGCCTCTTGCAGCCCCTGGTAATTGAAGCGGCGCTTTTGGGGTTGCCCAGGGCCTCTGAGCCACTGTGGGGCGAGAGCTCCCAGAGGAAGGGCTGCTTGTGGCCAGAGACTGAACAGGAAGCCGCTGGCTCCTCGGTAGAGAGATCTCCTTTGTGGCTAGGTGAAGCGCAATCTTTTCTCCGCCCAGTACTGGGTCAGGTCCTGGCAGTTCTCTCTAGGAAGGCCTTAGGCTGGTGGTGCTTGAGCCCAAACCTGTATGCTTGGGGGCTTTCAGAAGAGCAAGGCATACTGAAACTGGGAGCTTTTCTGCACCTGCGTGGTGAGCTCCCCTGCCTCAACACCTTTAGTTTGTCTGGTTTCAGAGTCTGTCGATGATCTGCTTAGTGACCTCCTGGGATTCGAGGACGGTAAAAGGAACCTTTTCTGCAGCTGAAAGGGCAGCATCCTTGTGCTCTTAGTCCCCTGCTGGGAGCGGGAGGTGCTGGTGCAACAGCCAGTGATCTCTGAGGGGGAGGAAGCAGCAAGCAGGGTTTCCCAGAGTCAGAGGCCATTGAATAGGCTGGACGTCAGCTTGGGGAGGCCCAGTGAAGTTTGCCTCTGATTAAAAGCCTCTGTGTCCCTTGGGGAGACAGCAAATCCCCCTTTGGGGTGCCCAGGTCAGGAATATGCCCGTGTCCATCATCCTCACGTCTCCCTGTCTTGTTTCCAGACGAAAGCCCTGTGAATTCTACAAGAACTTCCTGGCTGGCCAAGGGCCGCAGTGGGAGAGCCCGGGGCACCAGCTCGCCGGCCAGCCAGAAGTGAGTGCCTTTCAGACACAGCCTCTTGCTCTTGGAGATCTCCCTGTGCTCCCCAGGTCCTTGTGACCTGCCCCAGGTCCTCGGCTTCTCCCCCTCGCTCCCTGCCCCGACAGCGAGTGCCCGGGAAGGCGAGTTACTGGCGATGCCTTTGGGAACTGGGAGCCCAGAGCCTGCAGCTTTCCAGCGAGAGCTGGGTGCGCCCAGCCCGGTACATCTCCTGTACATCTGCCTTAGGAGAGTTGCTCGCTTAACTGCAGCAGTCCCAGCACTCCCATCTTTTATGCGGGTGCTATTTTCGCCTCCTTTTCTGTCGCACGACGTGGCTGCCGCGGTGTGCCCGCGTGGTCCCCTCCGCCTGCTGCCACCTGGCCTGGCTGTCCCCAACGCTCCCGGGTGCTGTTGCTGACCCCCGGGCTCGTGTCACAGGTCCCGTGTAGCGGAGGATTTCTTTGACAGATTCCCTGCAGAGGGCGTGGAAGCTGCAGAGGTGAGCCCGAATTTTGGGAGAGAGCCTGGGTATCCTGAGGGCTGGGACTGAGCTGGGCCAGGCTTGCCCCTGGTGTCACCCCAGGCAAGTCAGCAGTGGGATATCGGGGGGAACCGTGAGGTCTAGCTGAAGAGGTGACCCCTCTGTGGTGTGGCTGTGGGGGAGCTGGGCCAGGGGAGCGGGTGGCTGGTGGGAGAAGGGCTTGAGGGTGCCCTGGGTGGGCTGGAGCAAAGCCAGGGGGGCACGTCGTGCTGCAGCCCAGCCCTGCTGGGCGCTCTTGGGAGGAAGCGTCACAGGAAGGACCCTCACCCAAAGCACCAGCCTGGGTGTTGCTGACGCTTCTCCCAGAGGCAGTAGGATGTCAGCAAAGGAATCAAGGCACGGGGGGTTTCCAGTGAGGGGCACACCAGGAGGAGCTGGGCGTGTATTCTCCCATTCCAAACAATGAGGAAAACCGGGGGGTGGAGCATGGAAGCGAGGGGTGAGGAGTTTCCAAAGTCTCCTTGTCTCTGATCTCCGCCCTCCTTGGCGTGCAGGGCTCCAGTGCCTCCGGCGGAGAGCCTCAAGGTCTGCTGCAGAGCCTGAAGGTCAGTGCAGAAATACCCTTAGTCTGAGCCCCGTGTGGGCTGCAGCCGTGGCCTCCAGCACCAACCTCCGAAGGGAGAAGCAGCGCTGAGGCAGGAGTAGCACTCGCCCTGCTCCCGTCGCCGTGCTGTTGCTTTCCAGGGTTTGGACGACCTGGAAGCGGATCTGCTGGGAGCGTCGAGACCCAGTTCTGGGCCAGGGAAGACAACTGTGAAAGGTGCTACAGGTTACAGAACTGACGTTTCCTTTCTGGGAATGGAGCCTCAGCTCTTCCCTTGGACCTCATCCAGCCTGTTCTGCACACGGCCAGACGAGAACCGGTGTTCTGGGTCAGGATTTGGGTGGCTGAGGGCGTCGCTGGTCCACCCCAAAGCACAGTTGCACCTCTGGGTGGGGTCCAGCTGCACTGTGACCGTGTTACAGTCACTCGTCTCTCTTGCTGCTGCAGCAGGGATGCCAATGGGTCTGGTAGTCCCCTCAAATCTCCTTTCACCCTGAAAAATCCCCTCTGGACACGAGTAGCAGCTGGTGGGTTGGGGCAAGGACTAAGGTGCGTTGGTGGAAGAGGGACTTTGGGCGAAGGTGGGGAGCAATTGTCTGAATGGAAACTTGCAAAGCTGAAGAAGATGCTCGTGTCCACCAGAGCTGGAAACCCCAGTGTCAGTGACACCCAGCAATGTCCCATCAGTGGCCACGGACCAGGCAGTAGCACGTTGCCACTTTGTCACTTGCTGTGAGATTTGGTCACTGAAAAGAGCTATTTAAAAGTGGCTCTGTAAACGGTCCTGAGAGATAAGAGCAGGCAGGGCTGCTCTGATCTCTTGTTGGGAGGGAGGAAAAAAAAAAGAGACAAGCCCCAAGCCCAGCTCAAACCTCGTACCATGTGTGATCCCGCCCACAGAGCCACCTGCAGCCCAGACGCCCCTGTGCACCGCGACCCCAGTGTGGAAGCGGAAGGAGCTCACCTTTGAAGAGGACAGTGACGACCTGATGGCTGCCCTGGGACTTGGCAGTGGCCCAGGAAGAGCTGGCAGGCAGGGCAAGAAGGCAGAAGAGTAAGGGCGGTGAAGGGGCGGCGGGAGTAAAGGAGGGGGATGGCTTGTGTCTTGAGATGGTGCCACCATGGTGGGTGGGGGATGCTGAGCTTGTGCCTGTGGGTCCCCAAAAGGGGCAGGAGCAGCCTTGTGTGGCAGAGAAGAGGCAGAGCAGGCTGGCAAGGCTGTGTGAGGAGGACCAGCCCTGCCTGCGGGAGAAACCCATCTGCCGCTGTGTCCCCAACAGAGAGGAGGTCCGGCCAGCCCGCGCCAAGCTGGATGAGTTGCTGGGACGAGGCTCCATGACCAGAACCCTGGGAGAGCGCCGGGAGGTCAAACTGGCGAAGGAGTACCAAAAGCAGCTGGGTGAGCAGAGCCAGGGACGCTGGGAAGGGCTGCAGAGGTGGCAGCGTTGGCCTGGGCGAGCAAGATTGATTTCTACTGCCCTTACAGGGGAAATGCCCTTCTGCCCTCGCGGCAGCCTGGCAGCATTTGCACAGGAGCTGTAACTTGGCTGCCTTTGGCCGTGGGCTGATTCCCAACAAAAGTTTTTCACAGCCACTCTAGGAGGCCCCTTGCTCGCCGGTTTCTGGGCAAGACGTTTCCAGCGGTGTTTTCCCAGAGGCAGCACTGTCAGTGGGAATTGCAGGGGGGGAGGAGGAGGAGGGCTGGAGTCTTTGCCGTTGGCTGCTCCTCTGGGCGCTGACTCAAGGCCGCTTGTCTGAACAGAGAAGGAAGAGGGTCGGCACAAGGACGATTTTGTGTTTGGAGCATACCAGCCCACGGTGGCCTCCACAGCCAAGGGCCGGCCGGCGAGAAGGCAGCCTCTGAGGTATTGTGCTCTCTGTGTGTCTGTAGCTGCAGCCAGCGGGCACGCTGCCCCTGCAGCAGAGCGGGCAGGGTCCCCGGTGTCCCTTCGCAGACAGGGATGCGACTGCTTCTCCTCACAGCAGGTTTTCAGCTGAGAAGAACAACAAACTTAAAGCAGAGCCCCTCTCCAAAGCGCCTCTGTCAGCCAGCCAGAACCCCGCATGGGGCCGCAGAAATAGAAGTGGCTGGCTGGGCTTGAAACGTGAAGAATTTTTTGATTTGGAGCTGTCGTCTCCAGCAAAGGCCAGTCCTGCAGGGAGCTCCCCCAGCCCTGCCGCAGCTGGGCAGCCCGGCCCCGCCAGACAGCTCCTGGCTGCAGAGGAGGCAGCCGCTAAAACTGACCCGGTGGAGGAGGAGGAGGACTGGCTGAGTGCTGCCTTGGCTCGGAAAAAAGCCCAAGCGCAGGCGAAGGCCCAGGAGAGGACCGCCAAGCCCTCCGAAGTCCCAGGCGAAGGGCTGAATCCCGGCTCTCCTGTCAGGTAAAGGCGTGGTTGATGGCCGCAGCGCTCCCATCTGCTCCGCGTGTAGCTGCTCCAGCAGGAGCTCTCAGAAACCCTGGGCTCGGATCTGAGAAATGAATTTTAAGCACTGTCTTGTCTCGGGTTGGGGTAATAACGTGGGGCTGTGTCCCAGTGATCCAGCGCGCAGTCCCCTCCCACCTCTGGGCTCTCCTGCCGGTTGTAGCCAAGAGGACACACAGTGCCGTGGGTCCCGCGGAGCTGTCCTGGATCAGCACACCCCCACGAGCTCCTCCCTGTGCTCCTCGTTGCTGCCTTCATTCCCCTTCCTTCCTCCTAGTTGAGGCAAAGCACCTCCTCCAGCTGAGTCGACACGGAGCCAGGTCCAGACTTGTGCCACTGAAGGGGACTCTGAAACGAATTGCAGACAGAGAGCCCTGTGGCGTGGGCAGGGCTGTGTTGGCTGGGGCTGGTGCTGCCCAGGGGAAGGGGTGGATGCAGCAAGGAGAAACAGCGGTGAGGGAGGTTTTGAGGTGTCTTTGCTCCCCCTGCAGCCCAAAGGCTGAATCCTGCCACAGCTGAGTGGGACAGAGGCTTTCCCCTGCCAGGCAGGAACTGGTATTGGGGGAGAGGATCTTGTCTTTCCTCGCCTCCTTGGCTCTCCCACATTGGATGCTTTTTGGTTGCAGCCCGCCAGCAGCCTCCCCAGGAGCACAGCCACAGGCAGCCGCCGTGCCGGACAAGGCAGCGAGCACACGCAGCTCCAGGTAAGGCCGCCTTCGCGTTTCAGGCGTGCTCCACGGGAGGGGCGTCACAGTGGGACGGCCAAGCTTTAAACTCCCCGAAATGCCGAGCAGGAGAATGTCTGCGTGCTTCTCCCTGAGCTGCGGCGCTGCTGTGCATCACTCGTGTCTCTGTGCCCACGCAGGCCACCGCTCCCCTGGCTCAGCACCGCGGAACAAGCCTCATGTCGTGGTGTGGTGGGGACACGGTGCTGGGGCGCACTGAGCTCCGCAGCGCTGCCTGTGGGGTTTGAGAGGGCTGCCGGGGACTTGCTCTCTCTGAGCAATGGGTGGGCCTAAGTTCGTGCTGCCCCAACACTCGTGCCACTAGCGCTGTGTGCAGGCAGACCCCCTCCTGCCCTCGGCTGAGGCTGAGCATCGCTTCAGAGGCCACTGCAAGTGGCTGAGGGGACCCAGCCTCCTCCCTAGTTGAGGGAGAGGGAGGAGGAGCCGTGCTTTGCCCCCAGACTTACTCTGCAGAGCAGAGTCCCTGCCACTGTGCGTGGGGTGGGGTAGGGGTGCGGGTCTGGACAAGCCTGTCTGAGCCTCCGTCCCCATCCCCAGCTGCCAGAGCGGGGCAGGACCCTTCTCGCTCTGCCGAGGAGACCCAGGCCCTCATCCCTCTGGGAGGGAATGGTTCCCCTTGGCCTGTCTGAATCACAGACTTGTTGACTTTCAGTCCCCGCAGCCTTGTTCCCAGGAGAGCATTCCCAGGAGAGCAGGAGACGCAGCGCCCTGCCCCGCTGGCTCAGGTAGGTCTGCTGGGCCTGTGCCCCTGAGAGGTGCAGGATCAGGGTGGTGATCGTGAGCCCTCCCCTGCCAACTCATCGTCACCCAGCTCTGCCCGTGTTCCCTGGGCAGGAGGATGGCTGTGCCCCGCTTTGCAGCCCTAGGAGCCTGTGTTCATGGAGGCAAAGGCTTTGGAGAGCCCTGAGATGCCACCAGTTGTATTTGTCAGGCCAAAGCGTGTGTGCTGTGGCTGCTTTGTAAATCGTGTGCATTGACAAGCCTGCATTGCCTGAGCAGTGTTGACAGAGTTCCCCAGGCATCTCTGTCTCCTATTAATGAGACATCAGAGGCTGCAGCTGACGAAGGGCTTTCTCTTCAGCTGGTTTTCCCCAGTCTGGTGGTGAAGATGCTCTGAGCTTGTTTCTAGACAAGTGAAGGGGAATCGTAGCCTGTGACAGGGAGGGCAGCTCTTGCTTGGACTTCGAAGCCTCCATTTCTGATGGAGCTGGACCTCCCGGCCCGGCCCTGGTGGCAGGACACACGCTGTCTCCCAGAGGCCTCGCAAGGTCTTCTCCTCGAGTCTGTCCCCAGAGAAGGAAGAGCCCAGCGTGCTTGTGTCTGGGGTAGGGGCTGCCGAGTGTCACCTGGGCAGCAGTGGGGTTGGGCTGGAGATGTGTAGAGGAGGGACTGCAGGAGGCTGGGGCTGGGTGGCCGTTCCCGGGCTGGGAGGAGGTGCTCTCCTCAGGGCTTTACCTCCCCGAGAGCGTCCCTGTGTGTACGCAAGTTAGCACAGCCGGGGCACAGCTGCGGGCGAGGCACGTGCCTGCCTTTGGGGGCTGAGGGTCCCACCAGAAAGCCCCCGATGCTGAAGGGCCTGGGTCTTTTCTCTCTGTCCCTGTAGGCTGAGTCCCCAGCCCTGGGCTTGCTGCTATGAGAGGAGGCTGGGGGCTCCCGCTGCCCAGCCCCATGAGGATGCAACGGACTGTCAGGCAAGGCAGCAGCCATGGCCCCACTCAGCCTGTCGCAGCTGCTGGACATCGCCATCGGGACGCCCCAGGTCGGGGCAGTCAACTTCCCGGCGCTGCACAGCCTGCTGCAGGCCATGCTGAGGCACCTGGGCCTGCAGGACCTGCCTGCCCTGGGCCAAGGGCACAGCCCGACCCCCCTCCTGGGGCGGGACCAGCCCCCCGAGGCACCCCCGAGAGAAGAAGGGGGACAGGGCGGAGGCCCAGGCACAGAGTCGCTCACCCCTGCGAAGGACCCGCTGCAGGGGACTGTGAGCACTCCCCAGGACGCCTCCGTGGCTGCTGACGCGGGGCAGATGAAGGCAAAGACTGAAGAGAATGAGAGCAGCATCTCCAAGGTAGAGGCTCTTCCTCGTTCCCTGGGTGCCCCCCCGTGAGACACCCCCTCCTCTGGGGTCTGCACCACCATTGTGGTGCCCTTAGGTCTGGTTTAAGCCTGAGCTCGAGGTGGTATGTGGGGCTTCACTGTGGGAAAGGGATGGGGTTTTGGGGAGAAAGAGCTGGGGCTGAAATGCTGCTCCACTTGCTCTGGGTTCTCCCCAAGTTGCCATCAGCAAGTCGTGGGTCCAGTACAGCACCCGGTGCCCTTGGCTCCACCAGCCAAAGGCTCAGCACCTGTGGAGATCCAGCCCTACCACTCTCCATCCCTCCCTTCCCCACTCCTGAGCCACAGCCAGGTACGGCACCCGCTCCTCAGGCAGCTGAGAGGCTCCATCAGCACCTCATGGGCCTCATCTCCCAGCCCAAATCCCCTTGGCTTGCCCAAGGGCTAGACCCAGCACTGGTGGGGACCGGAGAGGGGCCTCATCCTGCACAACGCTGAGCTGTTTGGGGCTGTGAGCATCCCCAGTGGGAAGAAATAAGCTCAGGTTCAAGGAAACGGTCACCTTGGGTGCTGCAGGGCCGGATCCTGCTGGGGCTGGGACATGTAGGGAGAAGGCAGCAGGGAGGGTTTCCCCGGGTGGCTGAGCTCACCCTCCTCGGAGCAGGCCCCTGCTTGATCACTCCCCGCTTCGTTAGCCGCGGTTGCCGCTGCCCTCGCGGGCCAGGCTGTGGTTGAGAGGGTGGCAGCAGCTCTTTGCCCTTTGGATCGGCTTCAGTAGTCTTGCACAGAGCCTGGTGTGGGGAGGCAGGGCTGGATCTGTCCCCGCTTACTTGGGCTGTGCAGTGGGCCCCCCCCGGGGCAGGGTTGGGGGGGGTCTCTGGGGAGCTGCTGCCCCTTCTTGGCTGCTGAAGGTGTGATGAATGGTAAGTGCTGCCCGCAGTGCAGTGCCCCCGGGACTCACCCCCGCCACTCCCCTCTCTCAGGCCGTGGCGCTCTCCCAGGATCTCCTCGAGGAGATCGGCGGGATGAAGGCGGCGCAGTCCCACATGGAGGAGGACATTCGGATGATCCAGGAGACGCTTGGCATGGTGAGCTGCTGTCGGTGTCCCCAGGAGGCAGCTGGGCCCTCACCCCCCCTCCCTGCCTCTGTGTCACCCTGCTACCCCTGCCCCACGGCCCTGGGTGTCACCCGGCGTGAAGGGTGCCAGGAGGGAAGAGCAGGAAGGGTGTCCCAAGGCTGAAGAGGTAACTGCATGCACCAACCAAAGTGACGCGAAGACATTTTTTAACTAAACAGCTGTAAAGAAAGAAACATGGGTGCTAAGAAGGAGAGGAGATAAAGATCTACCCATGCAACACAGCCACAACCCTGCCTGGCATCCCTCTGTCCTGTGCCCAAGTTAATTTTTGGATGCTCCTTTTCAATCCTGCTCCTGTGTCTGGGCTGCCATCCCTCTCCTTGTCCCGCTCCAGGGGAATCTCCAGGACGCTGCCGGCCAGCTGCCAGCCCTCCGTGACCAGACGGCGTTGGACAGTGACATAGTACGGCCGCGCACACGCCCGGATCCTGCTCCAGGAAGGAGGCGGCTGCGTGGCCGGGGCACCGGTGCACCCAGTCCCTCGGTGTCAGGGCACGGTGCCAGCAGGGCTGGGCAGCGATGCTGGAGGGGGTCAGTGCTCCTGTGGGTGCCATCTCACCCGGCTACGTGGCCAGGGTGGACCCCCTAATCCCTTTTTTCCCCAGAAAAATCTGAAGGAAAGGCTGAGCCTCTACCCAGCCCCGGAGGAGGTGAGCAACATGGTGCGCTGGGAGGTGCTGGAGGATTGCCTGGTGGGCAGTCTCTGCCTTTGGGGTACTTGAGTTTGGCTCCGTGAGCTGGGGGGTTTGAGGACAGGGCGGGTGGCCCTTGCTGCTGCACTTCCGCCCATAAACCTGCTCCCCTTTGCCTCCTCTTCGCAGGATGGCAGTGAGGGCCAGGCTGCCCCCGCCGAGCCCCCCACTGCAGACATGGACGCCCCGCATGGGGCAAGCTCAGCGCTGGGACTGAGGGACCAGGGACACAGCCTGCACCCGGGACCAGCAAGGGGACTCCACAGGGGCAGCCTGGCTCCCCGGGGACGCAGAGAGCACCAGTGGCCCCTGAGAAGGGGGCAGGTGCTTCGTCAGATAAGACAAAGTCTTCTGATGCCCATGCCCCCACCCTGGGGACACAGCCAGGATCCCCTGGCATCAAGACCCCTATGCTGGGGAAAGAGTCAGGGGCCCCTGACACCCAGACGTTCACCCCAGGGGCACAGCCAGGGTACTCTTGACACCCAGAGCCTTACCCCAGGGGTGCAGCCAAGTACCTCCAGCACCCAAACCACCACCCCAGGGGTGCAGCCAACACCTCCAGGGACCCAGGGAGGAGGAGCAGGGGTTCACCCAAGCCCCTCCCCCATGCACTCCAGCCTTTCCGGCACTGAGAAAGTCCCTGCTTTCTCAGGGAAGGCGAGCTGGCAGCAGTCCCTGGGGGGGGGCTGCGGGGATGCCAGGGGTGGTTTGGGTGGGGAGGAGGCAGCTGAAGGGCCCCTGGGCTGGGACAACAGAGGGGGCTGTGCCCTGACTCATCCACCACTGCCAGGTGCATTGTTTGGAGTCGATAGAAAGGGGGGTGGGTGGCAGAGCAAGTGGCTTGGGAGGTCAGGGCCTGGGGCTGAGCAGTGTCCTGGGCCTGGGGGGAAAGGAGGTGGTGGCCAGCGAGCCCCCACCCATGGCCCTCCTGCAGTGGGGGACACTGAAAAGTCATCACCACCCCCCCCACCCCCCTCCCCACCTCAGAGCAGGGTTTGCCTAAAAGCCTGGCAGCCCTGCTATCAAAGGGCTGCCTGCAGGGCTGAGGCCTGGGGGCCTCATCACATGGGTGGGTGATGGGGCTGGGGAGGGGGACACAAGCTGCCAGGGGGTGGGTTGCAAACCGCAGTATTTTGTGAGGGTGCAGGATGGGGTTTGGGCTGCACCCCAGGACAATGGGGGTCCTCGTTGTGCTCACGTGGCCCCCCCATGGCTCCGGGGTCTCCCCTTCCCTCTGCTGCCCCCTTGGGGGATGGCAGCAGCAGCTTCTGCAGGCAGAGCGCAGGCAGCACGTGGGACTCGGTGCAGCCTCCTGGGGGGGGCCTGTCCCCACTGGTAATGCTGTGGCTTGTGGGGGGCTCACGCCCATTCTCAGTGCCCCTGCAGGGATGTGCTCCCAGCAAAGAGAGAAGGCAGGGGCAGCTGGTGTTAAAAAAGTGATTTTTTTTTTTTAATTATTTTTAAATTAATAAAAAACCTTCACCCTGTTTTTTGTTGGGTTTTTTTTGTTTTCTTTTTAGCAAGATTGATTTGAAAACTAAAAAACCTCCCCCCAGCTCCCCCCTCTCTGGGGAAGGGCCATGATTGGCAGTTGCAGGGACAGGAGGGGCATCGCCTTGATAAATCCCCCTATGCCCTGGGGGTGCCGAGGGAGGGAGGATGGGGTTGGGGGGGGGTCTGTGCAAGAAGCCAGGCTGAATTTCCGAAGCCAGAGAAGAGGCGTGTTTGCTCTGGGCACTGCAAAAAGCGTCCAGGAAATCCAGAGCCAGGGATGAGGGGGCCAGTGGCTCTGTGTCTGTGGCCACGATCTGGGGTGCCAACAGCTGCCTCCATTTATTTTTTGTTATTTCCCCCCGGCCCTTCCTTCTCCTGCCCTGCTGCAGGGATGCTGGGGGGGGAGCCACAGGGAAACCCCCCCACCGAGCCACCCCCGTGCTGCTTCCCCTTCTCTCTGGATTTATATACATTAGATATATATTATATACTTAAAAAAAAAAATGGGGGGAGAAAAGACCAGCTAGTGACTCTTGCAGAGGCTCTCATGGGCCGGTGGCCTCCCTGGCAGCATGTCCCGTCTTCCCCCCCCTTAAAAATAATAATAAAACCACAGGGGTGGCGGGGGGATGGTGCGTTGGGGACACAGCATCTGCCCGACCTGACCAACCCAGACCTAGGTTGCCATCCCGTCAGCATCAAACCTCAGCGTTTTCTCTCCAGCCCCAAGACCCTCCCCTTGCTGTTGCTGCACCACTGTGCTGATGGGGCCTGTGCTATTTTAGGGAGTCTTACAGCTTTTCCTGCCGGTCCCGAGTGCTGTCTAGACAGCTTGAGCAGCCCCTGGGCGTAGCTTTAGCACTCCTGAGCCCCCCGCTCTGCCGCTGACTTGGAGGTAAAACTTAGGGGAACTCCAGGGAGGGTTTAGCTTCTTGCCTCAGTGCATCTTGTTCCCATCTCTTAATCTCTCTGCTCCCACTTTGAATTCAGTCCTCCCAGTTTGGAAGACAAGAATACAGACTAGATGCTTTGGTTTTAATGCCTGAAAACAGGTATCTGGTGTCATTTAAAAGAGCGAGTTCTGCTTCCTGCTTGCCCACCCTCATCCTTTCTTGGAAATGGTCTTTGAGTGCCTCACCCAAGGGGGTGCTCTGACCGTGTGACGGTCCGACCTGGAGGTTTCTAAGGGAAAAGAAATTCTTGGAGGAGGACATTCGGATGATCCAGGAGACGCTTGGCATGGTGAGCTGCTGCCGGTGTCCCCAGGAGGCAGCTGGGCCCTCACCCCCCTCCCTGCCTCTGTGTCACCCTGCTACCCCTGCCCCACGGCCCTGGGTGTCACCCGGCGTGAAGGGTGCCAGGAGGGAAGAGCAGGAAGGGTGTCCCAAGGCTGAAGAGGTAACTGCATGCACCAACCAAAGTGACGCGAAGACATTTTTTAACTAAACAGCTGTAAAGAAAGAAACATGGGTGCTAAGAAGGAGAGGAGATAAAGATCTACCCATGCAACACAGCCACAACCCTGCCTGGCATCCCTCTGTCCTGTGCCCAAGTTAATTTTTGGATGCTCCTTTTCAATCCTGCTCCTGTGTCTGGGCTGCCATCCCTCTCCTTGTCCCGCTCCAGGGGAATCTCCAGGACGCTGCCGGCCAGCTGCCGGCCCTCCGTGACCAGACAGCGTTGGACAGTGACATGGTACGGCCGCGCGCACGCCCGGATCCTGCTCCGGGACGGAGGCGGCTGCGTGCCCGGGGCACCGGTGCACCCAGTCCCTCGGTGTCAGGGCACGGTGCCAGCAGGGCTGGGCAGCGATGCTGGAGGGAGTCAGTGCTCCTGTGGGTGCCATCTCACCCGGCTACGTGGCCAGGGTGGACCCCCTAATCCCTTTTTTCCCCAGAAAAAGCTGAAGGAAAGGCTGAGCCTCTACCCAGCCCCGGAGGAGGCGAGCAACATGGTGCGCTGGGAGGTGCTGGAGGATTGCCTGGTGGGCAGTCTCTGCCTTTGGGGTACTTGAGTTTGGCTCCGTGAGCTGGGGGGTTTGAGGACAGGGCGGGCGGCCCTTGCCGCTGCACTTCCGCCCATAAACCTGCTCCCCTTTGCCTCCTCTTCGCAGGATGGCAGTGAGGGCCAGGCTGCCCCCGCCGAGCCCCCCACTGCAGACATGGACGCCCCGCATGGGGCAAGCTCAGCGCTGGGACTGAAGGGACCAGGGACACAGCCTGCACCCAGGACCAGCAAAGGGACCAGCAAGGGGACTCCACAGGGGCAGCCTGGCTCCCCGGGGACGCAGAGAGCACCAGTGGCCCCTGAGAAGGGGGCAGGTGCTTCGTCAGATAAGACAAAGACTTCTGATGCCCGTGCCACCACCCTGGGGACACAGCCAGGATCCCCTGGCATCAAGACCCCTACGCTGGGGAAAGAGTCAGGGGCCCCTGACACCCAAACCTCCACCCCAGGGGCACAGCCAGGGTCCTCTGACACCCAGAGCACTACCCCAGGGGTGCAGCCAGGGTTCCCCAGCACCCAAACCACCACCCCAGGGGTGCAGCCAGGGACCCCCAGCACCCAAACCACCACCCCAGGGGTGCAGCCAGGGACCCCCAGCACCCAAACCACCACCCCAGGGGTGCAGCCAGGGTCCTCTGACACCCAGAGCACTACCCCAGGGGTGCAGCCAACACCTCCAGGGACCCAAGGAGGAGGAGCAGGGGTTAGAGATCCCCCTTGACACTGGTCCCAGGGCCACATCCCCTTTGCAAGAGCCGTCCGTGCCCTGGTGATCCTCAGGCTCCTGCAGTGTCTCCGATCGCTACGCAGAGACGGTGGAGGCTCTCCGCCAGATCGGGCAGCTCAGCCACCCCTGTGCCAGCCTGAAGGAGCAGGTGGCCCAGCTGGAAGCCAGCAAGTCAGACCACGCCGAGCTTGAGAAGCTGCGCCTGCTCTTCTCGGAGGGAGGTAGGAGCCCCTGGGGGGGCTGGCAGGGGGGTGTTTGGCATGGGGACACCCTGGGCTGGGGGCTCATTGTGCTCAGAGCCTGGCCTCAAAGGCGAGACCCCCTCACTGACAGCATGTCCCCTCGGACCACATCTAGACAAGGAGAGCATCGCCAGCGTTCTGGCCGACCTCCAGGGCCGGGTGTCCTCGCTGCAGGGCCTGACCAGTGACCTGCAGGGCGAGAATGGGAAGGTGAGCTGGCAGCAGTCCCTGGGGGGGCTGCGGGGATGCCAGGGCGGAGTTGGGCAGGGAGGAGGCGGAGGACATGGAGTTGTTGGAGGCAGAGACATAACTCGGGGTGGTGAGAATCAGGCTGTTCCGGGAGCAGCCCAAGGCTGGGTGGGTGAGGGTGCTGCTGGAGTAGCTGGTGGTGTTGCTCTGCACCCCAGACTGGCACACACGAGAAGCTCAGCAGGGGCAGGTCTTTGCCATCTCTTGGGAAGACACGAGAGAGTGTCCAGGACAGCAGGTCATACGTTGGTTTCCCCTGTGCCCATCCTAGGAGCGGGCAGAGGTGAAGATACGGGTCTGCGCACTGAGAGCCCAGGAGGAGCAGCTGGCGAGAGAGAAAGAGCTGCTGGATGAGGCCTGGCAGGAGCTGAAGGCAGACAGGGAGGAGGTGAATGGGGCTGCGCTGCGCGTCCGGCAGCAGGAGGAGGAGCTGAAAAGCGTGACCAAGGTAAGCGGAGCATCTGCGCTTCCGTTCCCAGCTGCACACGGGCTGGCAGCAAAGCTGGGCTTTCACAGCCCTGCCAAAGCAGGGACAGAAAGCCTGTCCTGGAAGGGGAAGGAGGGGATGCCCAAAGGAGTCGTGCCCCAGGGCAGCGCGGGTCCCTGTCCCCAGCCTCCCCAGCTGCTCTGCCTTGCAGCTCTCCTCCCAGAAGTATGAGGAAGGGCAGCGAGCCCTGCAGGAGGCACACAGGGTCGAGTCGCAGGACCAGTCGAGGCTGCAGTCCCTGCAGTGGCAGTTGGAGCAGGTCAAGCAGCAGCAGGAGCGTCCGCACCAGGCAAATACCCCCTTGCCTTCCCTTGTGGGCCTGGGGCCGCCGTGCCAAGGGCCTGAACCTTTGCCAACAGCTTCTCTCTCTCCCTTTCTCCCCTGGATGGGGCAGGACCAGTCTAGCATGGCTCAGCAGAGGAGCCAGCTCCAACAGCTGCGCCAGGAGCTGTCCAAGAGCCCCATGATGCTGCGGACCACAGGCTGGGACTCCAGTGCCCCTGAGAGTGGCTTCTCCAGCATGCTGTGTAAGGCTTTGTGCTTGCTGCTGGTGGGAAGGGACGTGCTGGGGGGCAGCTGCACTTGTATTCCACTTCTCAGGAGGCTTGGTCCGTTCCTGGGGGCTGTTTTAGTTCCCCTGTATATAAACCTCAGATGGGTGTTGGCCGCCTTGTCCTCTGAAGGAGCTCAGCGAAGCTCTGAGCCAGGGCAGTGCCAGGAGAGGGCAGAGAGGCCAGGAAGGGAGAGGCCGGTGGGTTGAAGCCCATTTGCACTGGGAGCGTGGGGAGGATCCTGCTGCAGGGACACGCAGGCAGCACCCAAAGGGATGCTGTGTCGTCTCCATCTGCGGTTTCTCTGACGGCGGCAGCACCACACAACTGGGCTTCTGTTCCAGGCTTTCCACCTCCCATCGGCAGCCCGGGAGGTATCCAAGAACTCCTGGCCAGGGCCAGCTCCGCCGAGCTCAGTGCCACCCTGGCGATGATGAAGTTCCGAGCCCTGCAGGTGAGTTGGTGGGAGACGGGGGTGGGAAGGGGCTTCAAACCCGCTGGGTGGGAGCAGGGCTGGGTGAAGCCTGATCTGAGCCTGGTAGGAGACAGCCCAGGCTGTGGCTCAGATCATTACTGAGCTGTGGGGCTGGGTGGGCTTGGAGAAGCCCCGGGCACCTAGACGAGTGATGGCAGAAGCAAGGACGGGTGGATCCTCCTCACAGCTGGTCTCAGGCTGATGGAGAACGTCCTCCATGGGGTTGCCCTTGTCCTCGCCCTGTCCGTGGATGGGAGAAGCCAGCTCTGTTGGCCTCTGGCATCATGATGTCCCCGTCTGTCACGGTCCACTCGGTGGACTCGTGATGGTTCGTTTGCTACGATCTCGAAAGTGCAAAATTAAGGCGACCAACACCAAAGGGGATAGCAGTAATCAAACAGTGAAACTTTATTGGGTTGCCTGTGAAGAGGCACGCGATAGTTAGAGATGGGTGAAAGAAAGGAGAAAAGTAAAGTTAAGTTTTAGAGAGAAGAGGGAGAGAGGTTATAGCTACCACCGCTGATCTCACGACGTCCTAACGGTCCCGGGTCCAGCTGATGCTGCGTCGTCGATCGTCGTGGTCCTTGGTGGGGAAGCTTCCAATTTTCGTTGTCCAGAAGTAATCTTTTATGCTTAGTAACACACCTTGCTCCACCTCTGCCTCGGGGGTCTCCGCCCTTCTCAGAATTCAATTATCATATCTCCACCCCTCTCGAGCAAGGCCATCGCGCGTGCGCGGGGGGGAGTATCCGAGGTGTGGTCAGTCTCGGAGGTGGGTAACCTTCAACCAGGAGGTGTGTTTTGGTATTATAATGAAGCAAAGTTCATCTGAGGTTCATGATTTCTTCATCGGTGTTATGGCAACAGTCACGATCCATCTTTTTGACAATGGCTATGCAATTATCACTAACTGCTCTGGCTAGGCCCAGGTACCGAACAATAGCACAACACTCTTTGTACTGCACGGCTCAGGCACCAAAGAACAGCACTGCACTGCCTGCACCACACGGGTCAGTACTCAGGAGAACAGCACAGCACTGGCTGTGCCACACAGTTCTGCATTCAGGAGCCTTTGCACCACATTCCATTCCAGGGGTCGGCAGCTGCGCTCCAAACAGGCTGTTGTCGGGTACCTCACTGTCCATGTCCCTGATGACAATGTTGAGACAATGCTGATCTTCTGACCGACTCTTACACCGTCCTCTCCCGTCAGCCCGACGATTCCCTGCTGGGCCCTTCCCCAGGTGGGGCTGCTCTTTGAGGCTTCCGCTGTGGGTCTTGCTGAGAGTGTGAGGTTGTGGGCTCTGGGCGGGGGGAGCCCCCACACCCCAGGGGGTACCACGGATGGTAGCTGCCCCCTGCTGACTGCAGGAAGGAGGGTTTGGGATGCTTCCCTCCCTCATGAGTGACACCCGGGACTGTCAGCCCCCTTCTGTGGCACTCTCTGATACCCCTTCCATCCATCCCTCTCTTCTCAGGACCACGCTTACTTAGATAATGAGCAGCTCTTCCTGGAGTCCCTGAAGAAAAGCGTCCTACAATGCTCCTTTTGTGCCAGGCTGAAGGGGTGGCGTCCCCAGGCCATGCTCAAGGGATGGCTGAGCAATAAACCGATCTTCACACGATCACCAGAGTTACTGTACTTCTTGAGGCCTGGGTGCTCGGTGGACCTTTCCACAAATCAAGCACAGCAACAGCAGGTTTTTGTGCTGCTTTTATACACAAAAATCAGAGGCTTTTCCAAATACGCCTATTGGATACGGATTGGTTAGTGATTAACATCCTGCATGCTTCTACTACTGCGTGTGCTCAGGGAAAGGGTCTCAACCCGGGCAGCGTCTTCTGAACCTGTGTGTGTGTGTGTGTGTGTGGTTTTTAGTATTATAACGAAGGTAGTTCACTTCCAGGACACTCAAAAGTTAGTTTTATTGCCACGTTAATTAATCGGTTGTTCACTGTGCTAGGTTGTCCAATATTTCATCCCCAGCACAATCCCAGACCTTCTCTTTATGTTCCAGGGTGTTCCACTTGTTTCCTAGGGTTTGGAGATCACAGTCTATCCTGTATGAATTTCTCATCACTAGCGCAGGTTTTCTTGACCACGCTTCAAAGTCCCACTTGCCCGAGCTTCAACCCCTTGGGTGCGGTACCTGTAGCCCCTGGCGCGATCCTTAACCACGGCTACGAGCAGATGTGGACTGTGCCAAGAGCCACGGTGTGTGTGGCCTCCATCTCTGGGGGTGGCAGCAAGGGCCGCTCTGGGCGTGGGGCAGAGGGGCAAGGGCGGAGGGAAGAGCGGGTCCCTGCGGGGCTGTGGGTGGGTTTGTAGTCAGGCGCGGTGCCAGGCAGCCCCGTTGCTCTGGCAGCGGGGGCCTTGCAGGGCCGGCGGTGCGCGGCGCAGCCCCTGTCGCCATGGGAACGGGGGCCTTGGACTGCTGGCGGCGCGCAGCATGGCGGCGCCTTTGCTGAGCGCGGCGCTGCGGGGCGGGCGGACGTTCGGCACGACCGGTGAGGCGCGGGCCGGGGAGCCCCGGTTCCCCGTGAGCGGGCAGTGGGAGGCGTTTGGAGTGTGTGTGTGGCGGGGCGGGGAGCCCTCGGCCGCCTGGGTTCCGCAAGCGTGCTGGCGGGGACGGCTCCGGGAGGGGGGGGTGGCAGCGGCCAGGGACCGCGCTCCCGCTCTCCCGCTCTCCCGCTCTCCCGCTCTCCCGCTCTCCCGCTCTCCCGCTCTCGCGCTCTCCCGCTCTCCCGCTCTCCCGCTCTCCCGCGCTCCCGCTCTCCCGCGCTCCCGCTCTCCCGCTCTCCCGCTCTCCCGCTCTCCGCCCGCCCCGGGCGCTCTTGGTCTTGTTTCTCGCTTTCTGTCTAAAGCGGGAACTCTGTCCTCTTCCAGCTGCGCTCTGCAAGCGGGCGGCCCCGCTGGGGCCGATGCCCAGCGAGGAGATTGACGTGGACAACTTGGAAGCGCTGGAAAAATACCGCAGTTTCACTCGCTACTTCAGGCTGGCGGAGAAGGAGAGCAGGAAGCCCCGCTGGTGAAAGACGTACCGGCAGCACACCTGCCGCCCGCCAGGTACTGGTGGGAGGAGCTGCTCCGCGCGAGGTTTTGCTGCTGAAGGTCGGGGCAGCTGTGGTTGGGTTTGCCCCAAAGCCTGCCCTGTAAGGAGCTGATGAGGTGCTTTGGCATGAGGTTGGCCCTTTCCCGGTGCAGAAGTTTGCAGAGTGCAAATGTCTTCAGGGGAAATGGATGTTAGTTTTTTGGAAGGAGGGCGGCTGGCCGGGACCTGCTAAAAGACGTGGAGCAAAGTAAAGTCGTGAGTCCTTGGAACCCCAGTAGTATCAGAGAAAGCAGATGAGGACCCAGAGCTTTAGAGCTGCAGCAAATAATAGCAAATTTGGCTGCTCTGCTGAGCAGGCTCAGAGACCAGAGCTGCTCCCCAGCTGGCAAACCTGCGGGCCTGGGAGTGTGATGGTTGGGGAGGGAGGAGGGAGCAGAAGGGTGGAGGTGCAGAGGGAGGGCAGAGGTGGTAGAATCGAGTCTCTGACATCTCGGAGTTTGTGTCTCTTTCACATGCTCCCTACTGTTTGGCAGGGGTTTTGTGTTTGGGTATTTGGAGATTCATGTTTTTCCCATACATGATTTTTTCACCCCTCTCTGAAGAGCCAAAGACCGACATCAGCCTGCCGCGTGCTAAGCTGCTGCGGGCACAGGAGAGGAAGGAAAGAAAAAAGATCCTGAGGGAGAACCGCCAGAGTGCCGAGATGGAAAGAGCAGCGCGGCTCCGGACTGGTCTGTGCCGCACCACCTCCCTCCCTGCCCCGGCCGCTCTGGGCCCCCAGCTGCCTCCTGCAGCGTTTCTCTCTCCTTGCGGTGCTGACTCCCCTCGACGAAGTCAGAGCTGAGTGGGAGAAGACCAGCGGCCCTTTCCACAAGCAGCGTGTGGCGGAGCACTGCGGGATATTTCGTGACTTGTTCAAGGGGGCCACGTTCACCCCCTGGGTTCCCTTGAGGGTGGAGTACAGCCCAGAGGACGAGTACCTCATGCCGGTCTGCTATGGGAACGTGGTGACGCCGTCAGAGGTGTGTGAGGGGAGCTGGGAGCAGCCTCGAGCCCATGTGTGTTTCTGTCAGATGCTTCTAACAGGCGTTGCTTGTTCTGGGGATTTCTTTTGCAAGGGTATTTCCCCTGTGATGAAGGAAATATGTTTCTTGGACACGACAAGGACAGAGCTTTGCAACAGGGTCGTTGTCTGTCAGCAGGCTGGTGTTTGTTAAAGCCCCCTGGGGGCTCTCCGGGTGGAGCTGGCTTACTGGGTGGTGGTGTGGCTGTGCCCGGTTTCCTGGCCATGCCCGTGACAAGTGCACGTTCTTTGCCTTGGAAATTGTGATCTGGTCTGAATGGAAGCTGTTGTTTGAGCGATTTACATTCCCTTTCTGTTGCTCTTCTAGGCTTCCAGTCCCCCTGCAGTGTCATACGAGGCAGATAAAGGCTCCCTCTGGACTTTGTTGCTGACAAATCCAGGTGAGTAGCGGGTTCTTTAAAAAAAAATCTTTGAGCTGGGTTGTTTCACTCTGCTTTTGGTCAGCTCCTGTTTCTTTTGGCTGCACAAGCTGACGTGAGGTGATATCTGGAAAGCAGGGACATCTTACGTATGCAGGAGAGATTGTAGCCTCCCCAAATTTCTGGCGGTTGAGAGATGGAACAGTGATGCAACGGGACCTGTGTCAGAGTGTAGAGGGAAGAATTCCCTGACTCCCGTCTTTTGTTTACCCCCCAAAGCCCTCTCTCCCTTGGCAGTCTGCCTGGGGGGTAGGTTAGCTGACACTGTTTGCCCTGAGAAACCAAAGCACAGTGACGCGAAGCAGCTGAGCAAGAAGTCCTTTTAGTCTTGGAATTCCATGTGTAGAGTTCTTTGCTCCTCCTTTTAAGCTCAATCCTATAAGGTTGAGTTACTTTTCTGGTAGGAAAGGAGTGCTGGGAGGTCTCGAGCTGCCCCCTCCCTTCAGAGCGGATCCGGGCATGGGGTTGGTGCAAACATCAGGGTGTCCCTGAGTCACCTTTCCCTGTGGTGTGCGTTTGCAGATGGACGTTGAAGAGATGCGGACTCGGAGCACTTGCGCTGGCTGGGGTGAGTACGGCACCTCGCAGCCGCGCGCTGCTTGGCTCAGGGAAGTCCCAGGCGGAGCAGGCAGAAACTCCTCCAGCAGAGCTCGGGAAAAAGGATGCCTGTGAGAACAAACAGCCTGAAGAGAGAGAAGGGATGGGGGGAGTGGAGGCCCTCCCAGCCGGGGAACGTCTCAAGCACTCGCGAGTAGCGGAACTGTGGTTGTGGGGTGCAGAGTGTGGAGCTGATGAGGCTGCCTGGGCAGCACAGGGTGGGCTGGAGGAGGGAGCCCTGTGGAGACGGGACGGTTCTGGTGGCAGAGGGGAGGACACCAGGAAGTTCCCTCAAAGGGCAAGAAAGGAGCGAAATCAAATCCCCGATGGTGGGTGTCCCCCTGCAAACCCCTTCCCGGGCACAGACGTTGCTCTGAGCCCCGCCAGCCTCTCGCGTGTGTCTCCCTGCGGCGCCGCTGCAGCGTCTCCTGCCGCGCTCCTCGGCCCGCGGCTGGGGGGGGTCTGTCTCGTGAAGAGCCGCGCGGGCGGGCAGCGCGCGCCGCGCAGCGGGTGCGGAGAGGCGGCGGTTGGGCCGTTGGGCGCCCGGCGGCGGAGAGGTGGGGGCTCCCCGGGGCGGCGGCAGGCGGTGTAATAAAACATATATGGTATTTGTTATTCAAATCTCAAGGGGAAAAAGAAGTTGTAGTCAGGATGTTGTGGCCGAACAGTTTTGTAATTCTCTTCTGTAAATAAGAAATAAGATATATGTATATAGTTTCTATTGTTAAAATCAGTTGTTAGAAGGGAGCTAAAATGGCCCCCATCTTCAAGCCACTCCAAAAACACCTGTGCTGAGTCATCCCCCCTTCTCTGATGGAAACCTGAGAAAAGCCCGCGAAAACCGGAGAAAAGCCCGCGAACCTTGTTTACACCTTTGCAGACCCCTCAGGGTACGCCCATCATGAATATGGATGAAGCCTACACTATAAAGGGACTCAGTTCTGTCCTGTGAGGTGTGTGTCTTGGTAGAGCAGAGACTCCCGGCACACCCAGCGCTGTTTTGCTCACTTGCCGCTTGCTAATAAATTTTTATTGATCACTAAAACTTGAGAAGTGGTTATTTCCCACTAAATTACAAGTAATCAATAACAAATTTGGTGCTGTGACTCGGATCCAGATCTTTTGGTGCGAAACCCCGGATAGGGGAGGCGCCCTATCTTCGGATAGCCCCAGTCTGAGGATCTCGTGGCCAAAATGCTGGATATCCGAACCCCTTTTAATTCGGACTCGGGAGTGAGCAAAAGAATCTGCAGAACCCCTTAAATTTTGTGCACGAAGACCGATCGAAGACTCCGGGGAGGAGTAAGTATTTGCGTTTGTGCGGTTATCCGTTCGGTTGGGATTGGTAATCCCAGAGTGCGAGTGAGTGAGAGGTCTCGAAGAGATCACCCGAGTGCGGACCCTTTAGTCGTGCAATTCTCGTAGCCCGCGAGGGAGCGAGTCACGAATAAGGGGAGCGTGTGTGTGTGTGAAAGAAGGCACTCTGGAAGATGGGACAGAGGGAAAGCAAGCCCTCTGGATCCATGGGTGGGGGCAAGGAAGAATTGCCGGATATCCCACTAGATAGTCCTTTAGGAGTTCTGTTAGAGAATTGGAAAAATTCCCCAAGAAGTCATGACATCCACCTCCCCCCCGCCCCCCCCAACTCCCCGGGGCTGAGGAGCTTCCCCCGCCCCGGGGCACCGTTGCCTTCGGGGTGGAGGCAGCTGAACTCCTCCCGCTGCTGGCTCCAGCTGGGAGAGGGCTTGTTCCCGGGGCGCCACCGGCCCGACCCGAGCAGTGTGCCCAAGCCGAGCCCTGGAGCAGTGTCGCGGAGCCTGGCCCAGCGTGGGGGAGCGGGGGGGGCAGAGCTGCCCCCTCCCCAGCCGGGAGGGCCCGTCCTGAGCACCCAGCTGCCCTGGGGGGGGTGGGGCTGGGGCAGGGGGCACCGAGCGGCCCTAGTGAGGCTCCGTAATGCCAAATTAGCGTTTAGGTTTCTGCTCAGAGACAGGCTGCAGTAAACTGTCTCAAGGGGGCTCTGTGCTGAGCCCCCCCCTTTCTAACCCGCTCATACTTGTAACCAATGATTCTGACCCCGAATCTCCCAGACCCCCTCAGCGGGTTACCCGAAGCAAAGTTAAGGAAGGGAGGTTATACCCCCTTAGAGAAATGCTTGTGCCAGGAGTGGGGGCACAAGGGGAACCGGGAGCGGGGTATGTTGCTGTTCCCCTCAACACTGGAGATGTGAGAGATTTTAAAAAAGAAATGGGGAACCTATTAGAGGACCCGCTTGGCGTAGCCGAACGGGTGGACCAGTTTCTTGGCCCAAATTTATATACCTGAGATGAATTACAATCTATCCTAGGAATTCTATTTACTATGGAGGAACGAGATATGATGAGGAGGGCAGGTATGAGACTTTGGGACCAGCAACATCAAGTGGGTCCCACAGCAGATCAGAAGTGGCTGTTGGTAAAACCCAACTGGAATAATCAAGACCCAGGCCACCGAACCCACATGGCAGATTTAAGAATGATCATAATTCAAGGAATTAGAGAGTCAGTTCCCCGAGGGCAGAATATTAATAAGGCTCTTAGTGAACAACAGAAGAAGGACGAGAAAAAGTTTACAGTTGTACTCGGGAGTAGATCCTGCCACCCCTGTGGGGCAGGCATTATTAAAGACTCAGTTTGTGGCTAAGTCTTGGGCAGATATTAGGAAGAAGCTAGAAAAGATCGAAGACTGGCAAGGGAGAGGAATAGATTAATTGCTGAGAGAAGCTCAGAAAGTTTAGGTGGATTCCTACTTGAAGTGGTGGTATTGTTCTCGTTATCAATTTGAATACCCAGATAATGATCTATTTCAATGTTGTTTCACTTCTTCCTGACTCGTTTATTATTCAGTATACCTTTGCCTGCTTGACTTGGTGATCAGAAGGTGACAGCTTATAACTTTCTGTCCTCTTGGTATTTTGAGGACTGTAGACAAGGATCAAAAGATCACTGTGATAGATACAAGCCCTTGGCTAGCTTCAGCAGCTTTCTTCTTAGCAGTGATGAATCAATTTAAATAAAGAAAATCGGAGTAAAATATTATCAGAGTGAAAGCAATAGTCCAAGAGGGAAGGAAGTGAGCAGATCTGCAGCTTAATCTAGCTGCCTGTTCTTCAAGCAGGCAGCTCTCTTACATCATTGGCAGGAGTTGGGGAAGAAAAAAAAAAAAAAAAAAACCCACAACAGAATCAGGGTTCTAGCATACAGGCAGGTATATGGGCTGGGGAGCCAAGTTCAAGCTAATTTGCCCCCGGACCACATTCTTTTGGAGCTGCTAATCTGGTTTGTACTTCTTAGCCAAAAGACGGGGAACTAACATAATTGTAGCACACTGACTAGGCAGCTCATAAATGTTGTGTCTTTTCCAAAGGAGGAGGATGCTGCTGTGCCCTTTGCAGACTTTCTCCTCAACAGGCCGTGGCCCAGAGCTTGCCAGTTTTGTAATTTGTGATGTGCTATGTAAACACCGCGCAGCGCGTGTGTGGTATAGCTGCCCAGATGCTTTATTTGATTGCATCTGGAAGTACATGTGCAACAGTCTAGGTAGATTTAAACTACCCTTGCTCTAAATGTCTAGACCCAGTAGGAGTTTCAGGTTGAGAGGAGGCAATGCAGAGTGTGTAACAGCTCAAACATGCAGCAAACTGCATTATTTTAGCCTGAAAACTGTTCTGTGCATTCCCCGGTGCCTGCATGTAATAAAGCTGTGCAGAACATGGATGTTTTATGTGATGTTTACCTGGAGGCCATGGTTTCTTTGGGATCAGAGATTTTCATTCATTGAATGGTTCTGCCTACTTTAATATGAAGGAAGTGGAATGTTTTTATTGCAAAAGGAAGGGGCATGTGAAGAAGGTTTGCCAGAGGAGAATCCAAGATGAGAAAATGTTTTCTGAAGATTAGTGGGGTCAGGGGCTCTATGTGCTGGGGACCCAAAGAACAAAGAGCCCTTGATAAAACTTAAAGTGGGTCCTCAGCGACAAGAGAGAGAGTTCCTTGTGGACTCAGGAACCGAAAGATCTACCATTCAGGCTCTGCCTCCAGGCTGTGAAGTATCATCAGAAAAAATCAGTGTAATAGGGGCTAAAGGTGAACCATTTGAGGCCCCGGTTCTTCATGATGTGATTGTTGAATCAAAATGCAAATAAGTGATTAGAACATTTTTATTAATTACCAGATTATAATTTACTTGGACGGGATCTGATTATAGAATTGAGAATTAATCTGAAAGTAGAAGAAAAAGAACTCAAAGTCAGATTATGCCCCCTCACAGTGGCGGATGAAGAAAAGATTAACCCAGAAGTATGGTATACCCCAGAGACAGTGGGTAGATTGGATATCACCCCCTTCGAAGTCACCATTAGGAACCCAGAGATCCCGACTAGAATCAAACAGTATCCCTTGCCGCAAGAAGACAGGAGAGGCTTAAAGCCTGAAATAGAGAGACTCCTTAATCAGGGGAATACTCCAATATTGCCTGTTAAGAAGGCAGATGGGAATTATAGATTAGTGCAAGAAATCAACAAAAGAACTGTAACCAGATTTCCTGTAGTAACAAACCCCCATACTACTCACTGGGGAGTACAAGCGTTGGTAAAATACATGTGCATAGGGATTTATAATGTTGCTAAGGGAATAATAAAAAGCTGTTTAACGTGCCAGAAAATTAATAAACACCAATTAAGAGAAAAGATTCAAGGGGGATGAGATTTGGCATACAGACCATTTGGAAGAATTCAAATCAATTTTACAGAACTACCAAAAGTAGGACAGTACAAATACCTCCTAGTATTGGTAGATCATCTCACTCATCATGTGGAGGCCTTTCCCACCACTCGAGCTACGGCAAATACTGTGGTAAAAATACTCTTAGAAAACATCATCCCTAGGTATGGAAATACAGAAGTAATCGATTCGGACAGGGGTCCCCACTTTGTGTCTAAAGTAATCAGAGAGACATTGACTTCCCTGGGGACCAAGTGGGAATTCCACACTCCCTGGCATCCACAAAGCTCAGGAAAAGTAGAAAGAATGAATGGGGAATTCAAGAAACAACTTACCAAATTGATGTTAGAAACAAAGATGTCTTGGGTTAAGTGCTTACCCCTAGCACTTCTGAATATCCAGACCCAGCCCCGAACTGATACTGGAATATCCCTGTTTGAAATGCTATATGGTATGTCCTATGAAATGGAATTTCCCACTGATCACCCAGCATTGGAAAAAGACAATTTGCAACCATACTTAATAAACCTCATGAATAGGAGAAAAGAACTGTGAAGAATATGGTGGTGATTCGTGTTAAAATATGATGACTTTGTTAAGAGTTTACCATGTACATGAGTTAAAGGAGATTTGTCATAGTTTGATTGTTAAAAGGAGTTTGGAGGTTTTTTTCCCTCAGTGACAGATGCTAAGCAGGTGGAAAATCACTGGCGGGACCCCTGTCAGAAGTCCCCAGCAACACCGGATTGTGCAGGTGAAATATGGTTGGAGGAATCCCTGCCAGGAGCCCCAGCCACACCAGAAAGCCCGGGAAAGTTTGAGGGACCCTGCTGCGTGTGTGAAGATGGGACTATAAAAGAGAGTGACGTAGCACCACCCGGTGCTACCCGGAGCAGGAAGCCCCCCCTGCCCCCCGGCGTGCCAATTTTTTTTTACTTGTTCTTATTGCAAATAAATTTATAAAAGATATTTTTGGCTCTGCCTCGGCATTTATAACAATTTGGTGACCTCGACGTGATACTTCGGGACCCGTGGAGTATTGGTTTCCAGGGGAGGCGCGCCCCACCTTTTAGGTGGCTCCCGAATTCCTTTGCTTCCTCGGACCGACACTATCACGAACAGAAGGCAATAAGAACAAGCAAAAGAAAAGCGAAATCCCCAGACAACGCTCCCCGGAGATTTCCCACGAAGGATCCAGGCGAAGACCTCGGACTGTGAGCGACGCTTGGTGCGGGAGGGGTGATTTTCTGCCTGAGTGAGTGCGGGGTGACTGAGACGTGACAGTGTCACGAAGCGAGTGCGGAGCCCTTCTAGCCGCGATTCCAGAGTCTCGCAAGAGGCCTGGCCGGCGAAGGGGCGAAGCGAAAGAAAAAAAAAGGTTTGAAAGGACTCAGGCAAGGGTTTTCAGGATAGGCATTATCCTAGGGTTGATACGGGATTAGTTTTATCCCAGGGTTGCCGGCAAGAGATTTGGGATAGGTTTTATCCCAGGGTTATGGGCCAGAAAGGGAGTAAATCCCGCAGCTCGGGGAACCCACGGAGAGGTTCCCAGAGAGGGAGCGATTTGCCTGACACTTCTCAGGACAGTCTCCTGGGTTATATGCTAAGAAATTGGGCTAATTGGTCAGAAACAAAATGGAAAAGTAAAGAAAAAATGATTCAGTATCGCATGGTCGAATGGACCGAAGAACCTATCAAATCTGATGATTTATTTTGGCCAAAATTTGGAACTACTGACCATTGGACATGTCAGGCGTTAAATTCATACCTAAGTAATAAAAAACCCTATAATCAAGAAGAATGTAACTATGCTCAGGTGTGGAGAGGTTCCCGAATAACATCAAAAATGTTATTACTAAAAAAATAAAAACACTAATAAGAAAACTTTCAAAGAAAAAGAACGGGAACCTTTAGAAAATCTTCCTCCTCCTCATGAGGGAAGCTCAGAGGATGAGGAACCAAAGCTTACCGCTCCTTCCCCTCCATCAACTAGCAGAACCAGCAACCAAGAAAAACAGAAACAAACAACAAATAGTGGGGCAGAGGTTTGGGAAGGCGTTGGCGGCGGCGGCGGGCGGCCCCTAGGACCGCGGCACGACCCCGCACCAGGACCCGGCCCCCCCGCGGCACCGCAGGGAGGGGGCCCGACGGCGGCTGCACCCCCGCGGGGGCTGCGCCGAGCGCTGCGGTCTGACCGCGGTGCTAGAGGAGCCCGGCCGGGGAATAAAGCAGAGAGCGAGCAACAGATTTTACAAATACGTTCGGGGGTAGACCCGACCTCCCCGGTGGGAGAGGCTTTGCTGAAAACTCAGTTCGTGGCCAAATCGTGGGGTGATACCAGAGAGAAATTAAAAAAGTTAGATGACTGGCAAGATCAGGGTCTGCAGGAGCTGTTGAGAGAAGCACAGAAGGTATATGTTAGAAGGGACGAAGAAAAGCAGAGAGTGAATGCAAAAATATTTGTTGCAGCAGTCAGAGAAACTCAGCGGAGAGAGGAGAAGCCTCCGAGATCTCGCCCTAATGAATCACCTGGAGCATTAGGTGGTGAAAAGAGAGGGACAGTAATTAGGGAAAACACATTAGCCTGCTATTATTGTGGAAAGAAGGGACATTTACAACGGAATTGTAGAAAGCGAGAGCGGGATGAAAGGATGTTTAAAGAAGAATAGGGGTGTCAGGGGCTCTATTTCCTGGGGACAAAGACATCAGAGGAGCCCTTGATGAAATTAGGTCCCCAGGGAGAGGAGTTTGAGTTTTTAGTAGATGTGGGTGCCGAAAAATCAACTGTGAAAAACATTCTGAGGGGATGTAAAGTGAAAAAAGAAACTGCTCTAGTAACAGGAGCTAAAGAGGAACCATTTAAAGTACCAATTGTCGGGGATGTAGAAATAGAATCCCAACCCCGTATCGTTATAGGGGATTTATTGTTGCTACCAGAGGCTGAAAATAACCTTCTGGGAAGAGATTTAATTACGGAGTTAAAATTAATAATAATACAAGAAAACTAAAAATTTATACATTAGCGGAAAAAGATGAACAAACAGATAGATCCCAAAGTTTGGTATACAAAAGGAGAGACTGAAAAACTTGAAATAAAACCTATTAAAATTAATTTAATTGATCCGGAGACACCAATTCGGATAAAACAATACCCCATTCCCCTAAAGGGTCGAGAGGGGTTGAAACCAATAATAGACGAATTACTAAGTAAAGGCACATTGGAACCTTGCATGTCTCCACATAACACACCTATTTTACCAGTTTTAAAATCAGACGGATCTTACAGATTGGTGCAAGATTTAAGGGCTGTGAATCAGTGAACTGTGGCTCGTCTCCCTGTGGTAGCAAACCCCTATATGCTACTTAACCAACTATCCCCTGACTATATTTGGTAAAGTAATGATTAAAACCTGGAAGGAGGAAAGCTTATCTCCTAGATGGGAAGGACCATTCCTGGTATTGTTGACTACGGAGACAGCTGTAAGAACTGCTGAAAGAGGATGGACTCATATTTCCAGGGTGAAAGGACCAGTCACAGGTGAATCAGATTGGAAGATCAAGTCAACGCCTGGAGATTTGAAGCTCCGAATGCGACGGAGTTAAAATAGGACTGGACTTACTGAGGCAGACAGAGCGACATCAACAGTAGTAAAGATCTTGAATCATCCACATGAACCCTGCGTGTATGTATATATGTTAAAAGGTTGTAACATTCACAGGTTTTTTTCGGTTTTAGACTGTTTTGCATGAAAACATAAGTCAGTTTGTATAGTTGGACAAAGAAACCGAAAGAAAAGGGAAGTAAGAGAGTGAGGGAAAAGCTGAGAGTAAGTCCAAGTGAGGGCAAGACCGGGTTGGCCTCCATTTTTGCTGTTAAGAAGACACAAACCCGACCGTTGGCAGCAACCCAATGGGCCCAGGGATAAACAGAAAAACGTGCCATACCGGACCTCACTATGGCGACTGGCTTTTTCCCCTCATTTTGTGTGTTGGCCTCGTGATGGCTAAAAAGGGTCAAAACGCTACCAGCTTATATGACCCCTTTGAAGAGAATGAGTTTGTTCTGTTAGCAAAAACTATAAGTAAAACTTTCAATTTAAGTCATTGCTGGGTTTGTGGGGGACCTTTGGGATTGTCAAGTTGGCTGTGGGTTTCTGTGCCACTTTCCCCATCACAAATTGTAAGTAACTATAGTGATGTTAATAATACTACCTGGGAAGATAGTGAAAAATGGCCAGTTCAATTTCCTAACAAGGGTAAATTTTGTCTGAACCGAACTCAGAAAGGAGGAGTTAATGTGGGAGAGAGTAAGTGTCAATGGACGCTTACACATAAATTAATTAACAAAGATAGAGGTATCTATATATGGTTGTGGCTTAATGAACAAGGATGCAGCAAAGGATTCAAAGGGTTCTGGTCAGACAAAAATGAAACTGAATATGCCAAACTACGAGGAAACGATTTTTATAATCAAACTTGCGAATGGAAAAATGACACTGGGTCCTGGTATTGTACTATACGGATAAATAATAATTTAAACGAGGTTTTCAGCGCTTTGGGTGACAAAAATACGACTTATTTTCAAACCCCAAGGACTGCAGAGGGACCATTTGCCAAAGGTACAAAGGCAAAAAAAGGCCACTATTGGATATGCGGACATACTGCCTACAAACAATTACCAATGAACTGGTCAGGAATTTGCTATATAGGGATTATCCGACCTCTATTTTTCCTTCTTCCAGAGGCGGATGGCCCCCAATTAGGAATAAAATTATATGATAAATTAGGAAATAAGAGTATTACCCGTCGAAAGCGATCCATTGATTTCAAAATAGGTGGAACACAAACGTGGGGGGAAAATGAGTGGCCTCATGAGAGAATAATTAAACACTATGGACCTGCCTCCTGGAACCCTAATGAACCAATATCAGGGGCAAGAGAACCAATTTATAATGTAAATCGTATCATTAGACTGCAAGCAGTTTTAGAAATCATTACGAATAAAACTGCTAATGCCATAGATCTTTTAGCTCAACAGATGCGCACTGCGATCCTCCAACATCGCGTGGTCCTGGACTACCTGCTCGCTGAAGAGGGAGGGGTATGTGGAAAATCAAATGTCTCCAATTGTTGCCTAGAAATAGATGATGTAGGAGAAGTGGTCCTTCAATTGACCACAGATATCAGAAAACTGGCTCATGTCCCTGTCCAAACATGGAGTGGCTGGAATGGCGATCTATGGTCCTGGTTACCTGGAGCCCCGTGGGTAAAACAGCTTTTATTTTACCTGTTGTGTGCATTTGCTGCCCTAATGTTTATACCATGTATGATACCATCCATGTTTTATTAGATTGATTCATTCAGTCGTTCAAGGGATGCAAATCTCTGCAATACCAATGGATCCTGAATTAGCCAAAGGAGGAAAGATACACCCACTAATGATAGTTAAAATAAAGAAAACAGAACACCCAAATCCCATACAACAGACCCTAGCACGTTTTGAAACCGAAACACGAATCAATTTAATAAAACAAAAGGTGAGGGATTGTGAAGAATATGGTGGTGATTCGTGTTAAAATATGATGACTTTGTTAAGAGTTTACCATGTACATAAGTTAAAGGAGATTTGTCATAGTTTGATTGTTAAAAGGGGTTTGGAGGGTTTTTTTCCTCAGTGACAGATGCTAAGCAGGTGGAAAATTACTGGCGGGACCCCTGTCAGAAGTCCCCAGCAACACCGGATTGTGCAGGTGAAATATGGTTGGAGGAATCCCTGCCAGGAGCCCCAGCCACACCAGAAAGCCCGGGAAAGTTTGAGGGACCCTGCTGCGTGTGTGAAGATGGGACTATAAAAGAGAGTGACGTAGCACCACCCGGTGCTACCCGGAGCAGGAAGCCCCCCCTGCCCCCCGGCGTGCCAATTTTTTTTTTACTTGTTCTTATTGCAAATAAATTTATAAAAGATATTTTCGGCTCTGCCTCGGCATTTATAACAGAACTACGCAAAAAAGGGATGGTAGTACAGAGACCTCCATTAGAAATTGGTATGCACTCCATAAGACCCGGAGACAAGGTGTTAATAAAAACTTGGAAAGAATCCTCTCTTACCCCTCGTTGGGAGGGACCGTTTCTTGTTATACTCACAACAGAGACTGCTGTCCGGACTGCTGAAAAGGGATGGACTCATGCTACCAGAGTGAAAGGACCCTTAACGCCTGATCACTGGGAAGTAGCTGAAACATCAGGAGATCTGAAGCTAGTGTTGCGAAAGAAGAAGGACTAAATGAGTTTTGTAAAACCCCTAACTGTGTTTGTTACCCTTTTGTGAGTTTTAAATGCACTATTGGTGAGGAAAGTTGGTGGGCGCACTGCGTCCACGGCTATTCCCCAGAGGAATACTGTGACCAGTGCTATATAAGAGAAAGAAAATTAACCAGTCAAACCTTACGAGTGGGGGTATCAACAGGAAAAATTGTAAAGGAGTCCCATGAGTGGTGGACTATATTTATAAAAGGGATAAATCCTGAAAAAGGGTGTGTGCATACCAATGAACCTAAGCCCCATAACGTGAATATAGTACAAACTCTTTGCAAATTCCAAATACTCCAAGTGCCCCGTACGATCCCACAAGTGAAAGCCCGGAACTGGGAGGCGTTTAGGTGTCGACAACGAGACCCTAACCCCAAAGAATACGACTGCTGCCGAGAAGATGGAAAGCCCCGCTGCTCTAAGGAATAGAGTAGGCGGAGGAGGCAGAGACGTATGGAGAGGGGAAAATAAGAAAGGCCTCGAAGCAACCAGTTCAGGTGATTGTTGTGGCAAGGAGAACTGGAAAGCATGGGGAAGGAAAAGATCTGAGCATGCAAATCCTGTCGCAAGACAGAAAGGGGACACGTTTGTACAATTAGCTAGTAATTGGAAGATGAACCCACCAACTCTCCTCACTATAGTAGTCATTTGGGCTGTGGGAGGAATCGCAATTTTGATGTTAAGCCCCCATTTTATGAGGCCCCTAGTGTTATTATTAATTGGGTTAACTTTCGAACCATGTATATTTAACAAGTTTCTGATGTGTTAAGGAGATTTGAAAAACAAAATTAGTTAAAAGGGGGGAATTGTAATAAAACATATATGGTATTTGTTATTCAAATCTCAAGGGGAAAAAGAAGTTGTAGTCAGGATGTTGTGGCCGAACAGTTTTGTAATTCTCTTCTGTAAATAAGAAATAAGATATATGTATATAGTTTCTATTGTTAAAATCAGTTGTTAGAAGGGAGCTAAAATGGCCCCCATCTTCAAGCCACTCCAAAAACACCTGTGCTGAGTCATCCCCCCTTCTCTGATGGAAACCTGAGAAAAGCCCGCGAAAACCGGAGAAAAGCCCGCGAACCTTGTTTACAACTTTGCAGACCCCTCAGGGTACGCCCATCATGAATATGGATGAAGCCTACACTATAAAGGGACTCAGCTCTGTCCTGTGAGGTGTGTGTGCTGGTAGAGCAGAGACTCCCGGCACACCCAGCGCTGTTTTGCTCACTTGCCGCTTGCTATTAAGTTTTTACTGACCACTAAAACTTGAGAAGTGGTTATTTCCCACTAAATTACAAGTAATCAGTAACAGGCGGGACTCGCTCCCTGCGGGGCTCTTTTGCAGCGCCAGAGCCTTGTTCCGAGCGGCCGGGCGAGGCGGAGCAGCGCGGAGGCGGAGAGGGGCCCCGGCAGGAGCAGGAGATCGCGTGGGCCAGAGGTAACGGGGGGTGCCGCGGGCCGGGCCGGCCGCTGAGGAGACCCTTGTGTCCCTGCGGGGAGCGGCGGAGAGCGGGAGGAGCCGGGAAGGCGGCGGGAGAGCAGGGGAAGGCCGGGGCGGCGCGGTGGTGAGTGCGGGGGGTGCTGAGGCGGGCCCGGGCAATGCGGCTGTGCTGCTCCGGCCCCTCTGGGGGGGGCAGGAGGGACCCCGCGGGGGGCGGGAGGGGCTGTGCTCGCCGCTGCCGCTGCAGTTGGGAATGTCTCGGGGTTCCGGCGGTTCAGGGGCCGTTTCCCGAGCGGCGGGGCCGGGAGGGGGGCGGGGGGGCTTCGGTGTTGCTTGTGGGGTGCTCTGGAGAACCGTGCCCCTGGCTCCGGCGGGGTTGGAGCAGGACCCGGCCAGCCCCGCGCCCTTTTCTCATGAGGGAATTTGTGTCTCTCCGTAGGCTACAAAACCCCGGAGAAGTTTCGGCGGTACGTAGCCTGGGGCGCGTTCCCTTCGCTGTCCGTAGGCGCTTTGTTCTGCGGGAACGCGGGGCCGGAGGCGGGGGGCAGCGGGATCAGGTGGGGGTCCTGGCTGCGGCGGTGGTTCCTGGTCCTTGGCTGAGAGCTGCAGTTGGGTGCGTCGTCTCATCCCTGAAGCAGAGACGTTGACCTGCCTCTGCCATCCGAGGGGCTTTGCTTACCGGGGTGCTACAGCCCTTTCCTGCGGGCTTTCCCCAGTCCAGAGCAGAATAGATGTCGTTAGTTCAGTTCTCCGCCTCACCTGACGCCCAGGTGCCTGTTTGGGGGCCTCTTGCAGCCCCTGGTAATTGAAGCGGCGCTTTTGGGGTTGCCCAGGGCCTCTGAGCCACTGTGGGGCGAGAGCTCCCAGAGGAAGGGCTGCTTGTGGCCAGAGACTGAACAGGAAGCCGCTGGCTCCTCGGTAGAGAGATCTCCTTTGTGGCTAGGTGAAGCGCAATCTTTTCTCCGCCCAGTACTGGGTCAGGTCCTGGCAGTTCTCTCTAGGAAGGCCTTAGGCTGGTGGTGCTTGAGCCCAAACCTGTATGCTTGGGGGCTTTCAGAAGAGCAAGGCATACTGAAACTGGGAGCTTTTCTGCACCTGCGTGGTGAGCTCCCCTGCCTCAACACCTTTAGTTTGTCTGGTTTCAGAGTCTGTCGATGATCTGCTTAGTGACCTCCTGGGATTCGAGGACGGTAAAAGGAACCTTTTCTGCAGCTGAAAGGGCAGCATCCTTGTGCTCTTAGTCCCCTGCTGGGAGCGGGAGGTGCTGGTGCAACAGCCAGTGATCTCTGAGGGGGAGGAAGCAGCAAGCAGGGTTTCCCAGAGTCAGAGGCCATTGAATAGGCTGGACGTCAGCTTGGGGAGGCCCAGTGAAGTTTGCCTCTGATTAAAAGCCTCTGTGTCCCTTGGGGAGACAGCAAATCCCCCTTTGGGGTGCCCAGGTCAGGAATATGCCCGTGTCCATCATCCTCACGTCTCCCTGTCTTGTTTCCAGACGAAAGCCCTGTGAATTCTACAAGAACTTCCTGGCTGGCCAAGGGCCGCAGTGGGAGAGCCCGGGGCACCAGCTCGCCGGCCAGCCAGAAGTGAGTGCCTTTCAGACACAGCCTCTTGCTCTTGGAGATCTCCCTGTGCTCCCCAGGTCCTTGTGACCTGCCCCAGGTCCTCGGCTTCTCCCCCTCGCTCCCTGCCCCGACAGCGAGTGCCCGGGAAGGCGAGTTACTGGCGATGCCTTTGGGAACTGGGAGCCCAGAGCCTGCAGCTTTCCAGCGAGAGCTGGGTGCGCCCAGCCCGGTACATCTCCTGTACATCTGCCTTAGGAGAGTTGCTCGCTTAACTGCAGCAGTCCCAGCACTCCCATCTTTTATGCGGGTGCTATTTTCGCCTCCTTTTCTGTCGCACGACGTGGCTGCCGCGGTGTGCCCGCGTGGTCCCCTCCGCCTGCTGCCACCTGGCCTGGCTGTCCCCAACGCTCCCGGGTGCTGTTGCTGACCCCCGGGCTCGTGTCACAGGTCCCGTGTAGCGGAGGATTTCTTTGACAGATTCCCTGCAGAGGGCGTGGAAGCTGCAGAGGTGAGCCCGAATTTTGGGAGAGAGCCTGGGTATCCTGAGGGCTGGGACTGAGCTGGGCCAGGCTTGCCCCTGGTGTCACCCCAGGCAAGTCAGCAGTGGGATATCGGGGGGAACCGTGAGGTCTAGCTGAAGAGGTGACCCCTCTGTGGTGTGGCTGTGGGGGAGCTGGGCCAGGGGAGCGGGTGGCTGGTGGGAGAAGGGCTTGAGGGTGCCCTGGGTGGGCTGGAGCAAAGCCAGGGGGGCACGTCGTGCTGCAGCCCAGCCCTGCTGGGCGCTCTTGGGAGGAAGCGTCACAGGAAGGACCCTCACCCAAAGCACCAGCCTGGGTGTTGCTGACGCTTCTCCCAGAGGCAGTAGGATGTCAGCAAAGGAATCAAGGCACGGGGGGTTTCCAGTGAGGGGCACACCAGGAGGAGCTGGGCGTGTATTCTCCCATTCCAAACAATGAGGAAAACCGGGGGGTGGAGCATGGAAGCGAGGGGTGAGGAGTTTCCAAAGTCTCCTTGTCTCTGATCTCCGCCCTCCTTGGCGTGCAGGGCTCCAGTGCCTCCGGCGGAGAGCCTCAAGGTCTGCTGCAGAGCCTGAAGGTCAGTGCAGAAATACCCTTAGTCTGAGCCCCGTGTGGGCTGCAGCCGTGGCCTCCAGCACCAACCTCCGAAGGGAGAAGCAGCGCTGAGGCAGGAGTAGCACTCGCCCTGCTCCCGTCGCCGTGCTGTTGCTTTCCAGGGTTTGGACGACCTGGAAGCGGATCTGCTGGGAGCGTCGAGACCCAGTTCTGGGCCAGGGAAGACAACTGTGAAAGGTGCTACAGGTTACAGAACTGACGTTTCCTTTCTGGGAATGGAGCCTCAGCTCTTCCCTTGGACCTCATCCAGCCTGTTCTGCACACGGCCAGACGAGAACCGGTGTTCTGGGTCAGGATTTGGGTGGCTGAGGGCGTCGCTGGTCCACCCCAAAGCACAGTTGCACCTCTGGGTGGGGTCCAGCTGCACTGTGACCGTGTTACAGTCACTCGTCTCTCTTGCTGCTGCAGCAGGGATGCCAATGGGTCTGGTAGTCCCCTCAAATCTCCTTTCACCCTGAAAAATCCCCTCTGGACACGAGTAGCAGCTGGTGGGTTGGGGCAAGGACTAAGGTGCGTTGGTGGAAGAGGGACTTTGGGCGAAGGTGGGGAGCAATTGTCTGAATGGAAACTTGCAAAGCTGAAGAAGATGCTCGTGTCCACCAGAGCTGGAAACCCCAGTGTCAGTGACACCCAGCAATGTCCCATCAGTGGCCACGGACCAGGCAGTAGCACGTTGCCACTTTGTCACTTGCTGTGAGATTTGGTCACTGAAAAGAGCTATTTAAAAGTGGCTCTGTAAACGGTCCTGAGAGATAAGAGCAGGCAGGGCTGCTCTGATCTCTTGTTGGGAGGGAGGAAAAAAAAAAGAGACAAGCCCCAAGCCCAGCTCAAACCTCGTACCATGTGTGATCCCGCCCACAGAGCCACCTGCAGCCCAGACGCCCCTGTGCACCGCGACCCCAGTGTGGAAGCGGAAGGAGCTCACCTTTGAAGAGGACAGTGACGACCTGATGGCTGCCCTGGGACTTGGCAGTGGCCCAGGAAGAGCTGGCAGGCAGGGCAAGAAGGCAGAAGAGTAAGGGCGGTGAAGGGGCGGCGGGAGTAAAGGAGGGGGATGGCTTGTGTCTTGAGATGGTGCCACCATGGTGGGTGGGGGATGCTGAGCTTGTGCCTGTGGGTCCCCAAAAGGGGCAGGAGCAGCCTTGTGTGGCAGAGAAGAGGCAGAGCAGGCTGGCAAGGCTGTGTGAGGAGGACCAGCCCTGCCTGCGGGAGAAACCCATCTGCCGCTGTGTCCCCAACAGAGAGGAGGTCCGGCCAGCCCGCGCCAAGCTGGATGAGTTGCTGGGACGAGGCTCCATGACCAGAACCCTGGGAGAGCGCCGGGAGGTCAAACTGGCGAAGGAGTACCAAAAGCAGCTGGGTGAGCAGAGCCAGGGACGCTGGGAAGGGCTGCAGAGGTGGCAGCGTTGGCCTGGGCGAGCAAGATTGATTTCTACTGCCCTTACAGGGGAAATGCCCTTCTGCCCTCGCGGCAGCCTGGCAGCATTTGCACAGGAGCTGTAACTTGGCTGCCTTTGGCCGTGGGCTGATTCCCAACAAAAGTTTTTCACAGCCACTCTAGGAGGCCCCTTGCTCGCCGGTTTCTGGGCAAGACGTTTCCAGCGGTGTTTTCCCAGAGGCAGCACTGTCAGTGGGAATTGCAGGGGGGGAGGAGGAGGAGGGCTGGAGTCTTTGCCGTTGGCTGCTCCTCTGGGCGCTGACTCAAGGCCGCTTGTCTGAACAGAGAAGGAAGAGGGTCGGCACAAGGACGATTTTGTGTTTGGAGCATACCAGCCCACGGTGGCCTCCACAGCCAAGGGCCGGCCGGCGAGAAGGCAGCCTCTGAGGTATTGTGCTCTCTGTGTGTCTGTAGCTGCAGCCAGCGGGCACGCTGCCCCTGCAGCAGAGCGGGCAGGGTCCCCGGTGTCCCTTCGCAGACAGGGATGCGACTGCTTCTCCTCACAGCAGGTTTTCAGCTGAGAAGAACAACAAACTTAAAGCAGAGCCCCTCTCCAAAGCGCCTCTGTCAGCCAGCCAGAACCCCGCATGGGGCCGCAGAAATAGAAGTGGCTGGCTGGGCTTGAAACGTGAAGAATTTTTTGATTTGGAGCTGTCGTCTCCAGCAAAGGCCAGTCCTGCAGGGAGCTCCCCCAGCCCTGCCGCAGCTGGGCAGCCCGGCCCCGCCAGACAGCTCCTGGCTGCAGAGGAGGCAGCCGCTAAAACTGACCCGGTGGAGGAGGAGGAGGACTGGCTGAGTGCTGCCTTGGCTCGGAAAAAAGCCCAAGCGCAGGCGAAGGCCCAGGAGAGGACCGCCAAGCCCTCCGAAGTCCCAGGCGAAGGGCTGAATCCCGGCTCTCCTGTCAGGTAAAGGCGTGGTTGATGGCCGCAGCGCTCCCATCTGCTCCGCGTGTAGCTGCTCCAGCAGGAGCTCTCAGAAACCCTGGGCTCGGATCTGAGAAATGAATTTTAAGCACTGTCTTGTCTCGGGTTGGGGTAATAACGTGGGGCTGTGTCCCAGTGATCCAGCGCGCAGTCCCCTCCCACCTCTGGGCTCTCCTGCCGGTTGTAGCCAAGAGGACACACAGTGCCGTGGGTCCCGCGGAGCTGTCCTGGATCAGCACACCCCCACGAGCTCCTCCCTGTGCTCCTCGTTGCTGCCTTCATTCCCCTTCCTTCCTCCTAGTTGAGGCAAAGCACCTCCTCCAGCTGAGTCGACACGGAGCCAGGTCCAGACTTGTGCCACTGAAGGGGACTCTGAAACGAATTGCAGACAGAGAGCCCTGTGGCGTGGGCAGGGCTGTGTTGGCTGGGGCTGGTGCTGCCCAGGGGAAGGGGTGGATGCAGCAAGGAGAAACAGCGGTGAGGGAGGTTTTGAGGTGTCTTTGCTCCCCCTGCAGCCCAAAGGCTGAATCCTGCCACAGCTGAGTGGGACAGAGGCTTTCCCCTGCCAGGCAGGAACTGGTATTGGGGGAGAGGATCTTGTCTTTCCTCGCCTCCTTGGCTCTCCCACATTGGATGCTTTTTGGTTGCAGCCCGCCAGCAGCCTCCCCAGGAGCACAGCCACAGGCAGCCGCCGTGCCGGACAAGGCAGCGAGCACACGCAGCTCCAGGTAAGGCCGCCTTCGCGTTTCAGGCGTGCTCCACGGGAGGGGCGTCACAGTGGGACGGCCAAGCTTTAAACTCCCCGAAATGCCGAGCAGGAGAATGTCTGCGTGCTTCTCCCTGAGCTGCGGCGCTGCTGTGCATCACTCGTGTCTCTGTGCCCACGCAGGCCACCGCTCCCCTGGCTCAGCACCGCGGAACAAGCCTCATGTCGTGGTGTGGTGGGGACACGGTGCTGGGGCGCACTGAGCTCCGCAGCGCTGCCTGTGGGGTTTGAGAGGGCTGCCGGGGACTTGCTCTCTCTGAGCAATGGGTGGGCCTAAGTTCGTGCTGCCCCAACACTCGTGCCGCTAGCGCTGTGTGCAGGCAGACCCCCTCCTGCCCTCGGCTGAGGCTGAGCATCGCTTCAGAGGCCACTGCAAGTGGCTGAGGGGACCCAGCCTCCTCCCTAGTTGAGGGAGAGGGAGGAGGAGCCGTGCTTTGCCCCCAGACTTACTCTGCAGAGCAGAGTCCCTGCCACTGTGCGTGGGGTGGGGTAGGGGTGCGGGTCTGGACAAGCCTGTCTGAGCCTCCGTCCCCATCCCCAGCTGCCAGAGCGGGGCAGGACCCTTCTCGCTCTGCCGAGGAGACCCAGGCCCTCATCCCTCTGGGAGGGAATGGTTCCCCTTGGCCTGTCTGAATCACAGACTTGTTGACTTTCAGTCCCCGCAGCCTTGTTCCCAGGAGAGCATTCCCAGGAGAGCAGGAGACGCAGCGCCCTGCCCCGCTGGCTCAGGTAGGTCTGCTGGGCCTGTGCCCCTGAGAGGTGCAGGATCAGGGTGGTGATCGTGAGCCCTCCCCTGCCAACTCATCGTCACCCAGCTCTGCCCGTGTTCCCTGGGCAGGAGGATGGCTGTGCCCCGCTTTGCAGCCCTAGGAGCCTGTGTTCATGGAGGCAAAGGCTTTGGAGAGCCCTGAGATGCCACCAGTTGTATTTGTCAGGCCAAAGCGTGTGTGCTGTGGCTGCTTTGTAAATCGTGTGCATTGACAAGCCTGCATTGCCTGAGCAGTGTTGACAGAGTTCCCCAGGCATCTCTGTCTCCTATTAATGAGACATCAGAGGCTGCAGCTGACGAAGGGCTTTCTCTTCAGCTGGTTTTCCCCAGTCTGGTGGTGAAGATGCTCTGAGCTTGTTTCTAGACAAGTGAAGGGGAATCGTAGCCTGTGACAGGGAGGGCAGCTCTTGCTTGGACTTCGAAGCCTCCATTTCTGATGGAGCTGGACCTCCCGGCCCGGCCCTGGTGGCAGGACACACGCTGTCTCCCAGAGGCCTCGCAAGGTCTTCTCCTCGAGTCTGTCCCCAGAGAAGGAAGAGCCCAGCGTGCTTGTGTCTGGGGTAGGGGCTGCCGAGTGTCACCTGGGCAGCAGTGGGGTTGGGCTGGAGATGTGTAGAGGAGGGACTGCAGGAGGCTGGGGCTGGGTGGCCGTTCCCGGGCTGGGAGGAGGTGCTCTCCTCAGGGCTTTACCTCCCCGAGAGCGTCCCTGTGTGTACGCAAGTTAGCACAGCCGGGGCACAGCTGCGGGCGAGGCACGTGCCTGCCTTTGGGGGCTGAGGGTCCCACCAGAAAGCCCCCGATGCTGAAGGGCCTGGGTCTTTTCTCTCTGTCCCTGTAGGCTGAGTCCCCAGCCCTGGGCTTGCTGCTATGAGAGGAGGCTGGGGGCTCCCGCTGCCCAGCCCCATGAGGATGCAACGGACTGTCAGGCAAGGCAGCAGCCATGGCCCCACTCAGCCTGTCGCAGCTGCTGGACATCGCCATCGGGACGCCCCAGGTCGGGGCAGTCAACTTCCCGGCGCTGCACAGCCTGCTGCAGGCCATGCTGAGGCACCTGGGCCTGCAGGACCTGCCTGCCCTGGGCCAAGGGCACAGCCCGACCCCCCTCCTGGGGCGGGACCAGCCCCCCGAGGCACCCCCGAGAGAAGAAGGGGGACAGGGCGGAGGCCCAGGCACAGAGTCGCTCACCCCTGCGAAGGACCCGCTGCAGGGGACTGTGAGCACTCCCCAGGACGCCTCCGTGGCTGCTGACGCGGGGCAGATGAAGGCAAAGACTGAAGAGAATGAGAGCAGCATCTCCAAGGTAGAGGCTCTTCCTCGTTCCCTGGGTGCCCCCCCGTGAGACACCCCCTCCTCTGGGGTCTGCACCACCATTGTGGTGCCCTTAGGTCTGGTTTAAGCCTGAGCTCGAGGTGGTATGTGGGGCTTCACTGTGGGAAAGGGATGGGGTTTTGGGGAGAAAGAGCTGGGGCTGAAATGCTGCTCCACTTGCTCTGGGTTCTCCCCAAGTTGCCATCAGCAAGTCGTGGGTCCAGTACAGCACCCGGTGCCCTTGGCTCCACCAGCCAAAGGCTCAGCACCTGTGGAGATCCAGCCCTACCACTCTCCATCCCTCCCTTCCCCACTCCTGAGCCACAGCCAGGTACGGCACCCGCTCCTCAGGCAGCTGAGAGGCTCCATCAGCACCTCATGGGCCTCATCTCCCAGCCCAAATCCCCTTGGCTTGCCCAAGGGCTAGACCCAGCACTGGTGGGGACCGGAGAGGGGCCTCATCCTGCACAACGCTGAGCTGTTTGGGGCTGTGAGCATCCCCAGTGGGAAGAAATAAGCTCAGGTTCAAGGAAACGGTCACCTTGGGTGCTGCAGGGCCGGATCCTGCTGGGGCTGGGACATGTAGGGAGAAGGCAGCAGGGAGGGTTTCCCCGGGTGGCTGAGCTCACCCTCCTCGGAGCAGGCCCCTGCTTGATCACTCCCCGCTTCGTTAGCCGCGGTTGCCGCTGCCCTCGCGGGCCAGGCTGTGGTTGAGAGGGTGGCAGCAGCTCTTTGCCCTTTGGATCGGCTTCAGTAGTCTTGCACAGAGCCTGGTGTGGGGAGGCAGGGCTGGATCTGTCCCCGCTTACTTGGGCTGTGCAGTGGGCCCCCCCCGGGGCAGGGTTGGGGGGGGTCTCTGGGGAGCTGCTGCCCCTTCTTGGCTGCTGAAGGTGTGATGAATGGTAAGTGCTGCCCGCAGTGCAGTGCCCCCGGGACTCACCCCCGCCACTCCCCTCTCTCAGGCCGTGGCGCTCTCCCAGGATCTCCTCGAGGAGATCGGCGGGATGAAGGCGGCGCAGTCCCACATGGAGGAGGACATTCGGATGATCCAGGAGACGCTTGGCATGGTGAGCTGCTGTCGGTGTCCCCAGGAGGCAGCTGGGCCCTCACCCCCCCTCCCTGCCTCTGTGTCACCCTGCTACCCCTGCCCCACGGCCCTGGGTGTCACCCGGCGTGAAGGGTGCCAGGAGGGAAGAGCAGGAAGGGTGTCCCAAGGCTGAAGAGGTAACTGCATGCACCAACCAAAGTGACGCGAAGACATTTTTTAACTAAACAGCTGTAAAGAAAGAAACATGGGTGCTAAGAAGGAGAGGAGATAAAGATCTACCCATGCAACACAGCCACAACCCTGCCTGGCATCCCTCTGTCCTGTGCCCAAGTTAATTTTTGGATGCTCCTTTTCAATCCTGCTCCTGTGTCTGGGCTGCCATCCCTCTCCTTGTCCCGCTCCAGGGGAATCTCCAGGACGCTGCCGGCCAGCTGCCGGCCCTCCGTGACCAGACGGCGTTGGACAGTGACATAGTACGGCCGCGCACACGCCCGGATCCTGCTCCAGGAAGGAGGCGGCTGCGTGCCCGGGGCACCGGTGCACCCAGTCCCTCGGTGTCAGGGCACGGTGCCAGCAGGGCTGGGCAGCGATGCTGGAGGGGGTCAGTGCTCCTGTGGGTGCCATCTCACCCGGCTACGTGGCCAGGGTGGACCCCCTAATCCCTTTTCTCCCCAGAAAAATCTGAAGGAAAGGCTGAGCCTCTACCCAGCCCCGGAGGAGGTGAGCAACATGGTGCGCTGGGAGGTGCTGGAGGATTGCCTGGTGGGCAGTCTCTGCCTTTGGGGTACTTGAGTTTGGCTCCGTGAGCTGGGGGGTTTGAGGACAGGGCGGGTGGCCCTTGCTGCTGCACTTCCGCCCATAAACCTGCTCCCCTTTGCCTCCTCTTCGCAGGATGGCAGTGAGGGCCAGGCTGCCCCCGCCGAGCCCCCCACTGCAGACATGGACGCCCCGCATGGGGCAAGCTCAGCGCTGGGACTGAGGGACCAGGGACACAGCCTGCACCCGGGACCAGCAAGGGGACTCCACAGGGGCAGCCTGGCTCCCCGGGGATGCAGAGAGCACCAGTGGCCCCTGAGAAGGGGGCAGGTGCTTCGTCAGATAAGACAAAGTCTTCTGATGCCCATGCCCCCACCCTGGGGACACAGCCAGGATCCCCTGGCATCAAGACCCCTATGCTGGGGAAAGAGTCAGGGGCCCCTGACACCCAGACGTTCACCCCAGGGGCACAGCCAGGGTACTCTTGACACCCAGAGCCTTACCCCAGGGGTGCAGCCAAGTACCTCCAGCACCCAAACCACCACCCCAGGGGTGCAGCCAACACCTCCAGGGACCCAGGGAGGAGGAGCAGGGGTTCACCCAAGCCCCTCCCCCATGCACTCCAGCCTTTCCGGCACTGAGAAAGTCCCTGCTTTCTCAGGGAAGGCGAGCTGGCAGCAGTCCCTGGGGGGGGGCTGCGGGGATGCCAGGGGTGGTTTGGGTGGGGAGGAGGCAGCTGAAGGGCCCCTGGGCTGGGACAACAGAGGGGGCTGTGCCCTGACTCATCCACCACTGCCAGGTGCATTGTTTGGAGTCGATAGAAAGGGGGGTGGGTGGCAGAGCAAGTGGCTTGGGAGGTCAGGGCCTGGGGCTGAGCAGTGTCCTGGGCCTGGGGGGAAAGGAGGTGGTGGCCAGCGAGCCCCCACCCATGGCCCTCCTGCAGTGGGGGACACTGAAAAGTCATCACCACCCCCCCCACCCCCCCCACCCCCCTCCCCACCTCAGAGCAGGGTTTGCCTAAAAGCCTGGCAGCCCTGCTATCAAAGGGCTGCCTGCAGGGCTGAGGCCTGGGGGCCTCATCACATGGGTGGGTGATGGGGCTGGGGAGGGGGACACAAGCTGCCAGGGGGTGGGTTGCAAACCGCAGTATTTTGTGAGGGTGCAGGATGGGGTTTGGGCTGCACCCCAGGACAATGGGGGTCCTCGTTGTGCTCACGTGGCCCCCCCCATGGCTCCGGGGTCTCCCCTTCCCTCTGCTGCCCCCTTGGGGGATGGCAGCAGCAGCTTCTGCAGGCAGAGCGCAGGCAGCACGTGGGACTCGGTGCAGCCTCCTGGGGGGGGCCTGTCCCCACTGGTAATGCTGCGGCTTGGGGGGGGGCTCACGCCCATTCTCGGTGCCCCTGCAGGGATGTGCTCCCAGCAAAGAGAGAAGGCAGGGGCAGCTGGTGTTAAAAAAGTGATTTTTTTTTTTTAATTATTTTTAAATTAATAAAAAACCTTCACCCTGTTTTTTGTTGGGTTTTTTTTGTTTTCTTTTTAGCAAGATTGATTTGAAAACTAAAAAACCTCCCCCCAGCTCCCCCCTCTCTGGGGAAGGGCCATGATTGGCAGTTGCAGGGACAGGAGGGGCATCGCCTTGATAAATCCCCCTATGCCCTGGGGGTGCCGAGGGAGGGAGGATGGGGTTGGGGGGGGGTCTGTGCAAGAAGCCAGGCTGAATTTCCGAAGCCAGAGAAGAGGCGTGTTTGCTCTGGGCACTGCAAAAAGCGTCCAGGAAATCCAGAGCCAGGGATGAGGGGGCCAGTGGCTCTGTGTCTGTGGCCACGATCTGGGGTGCCAACAGCTGCCTCCATTTATTTTTTGTTATTTCCCCCCGGCCCTTCCTTCTCCTGCCCTGCTGCAGGGATGCTGGGGGGGGAGCCACAGGGAAACCCCCCCACCGAGCCACCCCCGTGCTGCTTCCCCTTCTCTCTGGATTTATATACATTAGATATATATTATATACTTAAAAAAAAAAATGGGGGGAGAAAAGACCAGCTAGTGACTCTTGCAGAGGCTCTCATGGGCCGGTGGCCTCCCTGGCAGCATGTCCCGTCTTCCCCCCCCTTAAAAATAATAATAAAACCACAGGGGTGGCGGGGGGATGGTGCGTTGGGGACACAGCATCTGCCCGACCTGACCAACCCAGACCTAGGTTGCCATCCCGTCAGCATCAAACCTCAGCGTTTTCTCTCCAGCCCCAAGACCCTCCCCTTGCTGTTGCTGCACCACTGTGCTGATGGGGCCTGTGCTATTTTAGGGAGTCTTACAGCTTTTCCTGCCGGTCCCGAGTGCTGTCTAGACAGCTTGAGCAGCCCCTGGGCGTAGCTTTAGCACTCCTGAGCCCCCCGCTCTGCCGCTGACTTGGAGGTAAAACTTAGGGGAACTCCAGGGAGGGTTTAGCTTCTTGCCTCAGTGCATCTTGTTCCCATCTCTTAATCTCTCTGCTCCCACTTTGAATTCAGTCCTCCCAGTTTGGAAGACAAGAATACAGACTAGATGCTTTGGTTTTAATGCCTGAAAACAGGTATCTGGTGTCATTTAAAAGAGCGAGTTCTGCTTCCTGCTTGCCCACCCTCATCCTTTCTTGGAAATGGTCTTTGAGTGCCTCACCCAAGGGGGTGCTCTGACCGTGTGACGGTCCGACCTGGAGGTTTCTAAGGGAAAAGAAATTCTTGGAGGAGGACATTCGGATGATCCAGGAGACGCTTGGCATGGTGAGCTGCTGTCGGTGTCCCCAGGAGGCAGCTGGGCCCTCACCCCCCTCCCTGCCTCTGTGTCACCCTGCTACCCCTGCCCCACGGCCCTGGGTGTCACCCGGCGTGAAGGGTGCCAGGAGGGAAGAGCAGGAAGGGTGTCCCAAGGCTGAAGAGGTAACTGCATGCACCAACCAAAGTGACGCGAAGACATTTTTTAACTAAACAGCTGTAAAGAAAGAAACATGGGTGCTAAGAAGGAGAGGAGATAAAGATCTACCCATGCAACACAGCCACAACCCTGCCTGGCATCCCTCTGTCCTGTGCCCAAGTTAATTTTTGGATGCTCCTTTTCAATCCTGCTCCTGTGTCTGGGCTGCCATCCCTCTCCTTGTCCCGCTCCAGGGGAATCTCCAGGACGCTGCCGGCCAGCTGCCGGCCCTCCGTGACCAGACAGCGTTGGACAGTGACATGGTACGGCCGCGCGCACGCCCGGATCCTGCTCCGGGACGGAGGCGGCTGCGTGCCCGGGGCACCGGTGCACCCAGTCCCTCGGTGTCAGGGCACGGTGCCAGCAGGGCTGGGCAGCGATGCTGGAGGGAGTCAGTGCTCCTGTGGGTGCCATCTCACCCGGCTACGTGGCCAGGGTGGACCCCCTAATCCCTTTTTTCCCCAGAAAAAGCTGAAGGAAAGGCTGAGCCTCTACCCAGCCCCGGAGGAGGCGAGCAACATGGTGCGCTGGGAGGTGCTGGAGGATTGCCTGGTGGGCAGTCTCTGCCTTTGGGGTACTTGAGTTTGGCTCCGTGAGCTGGGGGGTTTGAGGACAGGGCGGGCGGCCCTTGCCGCTGCACTTCCGCCCATAAACCTGCTCCCCTTTGCCTCCTCTTCGCAGGATGGCAGTGAGGGCCAGGCTGCCCCCGCCGAGCCCCCCACTGCAGACATGGACGCCCCGCATGGGGCAAGCTCAGCGCTGGGACTGAAGGGACCAGGGACACAGCCTGCACCCAGGACCAGCAAAGGGACCAGCAAGGGGACTCCACAGGGGCAGCCTGGCTCCCCGGGGACGCAGAGAGCACCAGTGGCCCCTGAGAAGGGGGCAGGTGCTTCGTCAGATAAGACAAAGACTTCTGATGCCCGTGCCACCACCCTGGGGACACAGCCAGGATCCCCTGGCATCAAGACCCCTACGCTGGGGAAAGAGTCAGGGGCCCCTGACACCCAAACCTCCACCCCAGGGGCACAGCCAGGGTCCTCTGACACCCAGAGCACTACCCCAGGGGTGCAGCCAGGGTTCCCCAGCACCCAAACCACCACCCCAGGGGTGCAGCCAGGGACCCCCAGCACCCAAACCACCACCCCAGGGGTGCAGCCAGGGACCCCCAGCACCCAAACCACCACCCCAGGGGTGCAGCCAGGGTCCTCTGACACCCAGAGCACTACCCCAGGGGTGCAGCCAACACCTCCAGGGACCCAAGGAGGAGGAGCAGGGGTTAGAGATCCCCCTTGACACTGGTCCCAGGGCCACATCCCCTTTGCAAGAGCCGTCCGTGCCCTGGTGATCCTCAGGCTCCTGCAGTGTCTCCGATCGCTACGCAGAGACGGTGGAGGCTCTCCGCCAGATCGGGCAGCTCAGCCACCCCTGTGCCAGCCTGAAGGAGCAGGTGGCCCAGCTGGAAGCCAGCAAGTCAGACCACGCCGAGCTTGAGAAGCTGCGCCTGCTCTTCTCGGAGGGAGGTAGGAGCCCCTGGGGGGGCTGGCAGGGGGGTGTTTGGCATGGGGACACCCTGGGCTGGGGGCTCATTGTGCTCAGAGCCTGGCCTCAAAGGCGAGACCCCCTCACTGACAGCATGTCCCCTCGGACCACATCTAGACAAGGAGAGCATCGCCAGCGTTCTGGCCGACCTCCAGGGCCGGGTGTCCTCGCTGCAGGGCCTGACCAGTGACCTGCAGGGCGAGAATGGGAAGGTGAGCTGGCAGCAGTCCCTGGGGGGGCTGCGGGGATGCCAGGGCGGAGTTGGGCAGGGAGGAGGCGGAGGACATGGAGTTGTTGGAGGCAGAGACATAACTCGGGGTGGTGAGAATCAGGCTGTTCCGGGAGCAGCCCAAGGCTGGGTGGGTGAGGGTGCTGCTGGAGTAGCTGGTGGTGTTGCTCTGCACCCCAGACTGGCACACACGAGAAGCTCAGCAGGGGCAGGTCTTTGCCATCTCTTGGGAAGACACGAGAGAGTGTCCAGGACAGCAGGTCATACGTTGGTTTCCCCTGTGCCCATCCTAGGAGCGGGCAGAGGTGAAGATACGGGTCTGCGCACTGAGAGCCCAGGAGGAGCAGCTGGCGAGAGAGAAAGAGCTGCTGGATGAGGCCTGGCAGGAGCTGAAGGCAGACAGGGAGGAGGTGAATGGGGCTGCGCTGCGCGTCCGGCAGCAGGAGGAGGAGCTGAAAAGCGTGACCAAGGTAAGCGGAGCATCTGCGCTTCCGTTCCCAGCTGCACACGGGCTGGCAGCAAAGCTGGGCTTTCACAGCCCTGCCAAAGCAGGGACAGAAAGCCTGTCCTGGAAGGGGAAGGAGGGGATGCCCAAAGGAGTCGTGCCCCAGGGCAGCGCGGGTCCCTGTCCCCAGCCTCCCCAGCTGCTCTGCCTTGCAGCTCTCCTCCCAGAAGTATGAGGAAGGGCAGCGAGCCCTGCAGGAGGCACACAGGGTCGAGTCGCAGGACCAGTCGAGGCTGCAGTCCCTGCAGTGGCAGTTGGAGCAGGTCAAGCAGCAGCAGGAGCGTCCGCACCAGGCAAATACCCCCTTGCCTTCCCTTGTGGGCCTGGGGCCGCCGTGCCAAGGGCCTGAACCTTTGCCAACAGCTTCTCTCTCTCCCTTTCTCCCCTGGATGGGGCAGGACCAGTCTAGCATGGCTCAGCAGAGGAGCCAGCTCCAACAGCTGCGCCAGGAGCTGTCCAAGAGCCCCATGATGCTGCGGACCACAGGCTGGGACTCCAGTGCCCCTGAGAGTGGCTTCTCCAGCATGCTGTGTAAGGCTTTGTGCTTGCTGCTGGTGGGAAGGGACGTGCTGGGGGGCAGCTGCACTTGTATTCCACTTCTCAGGAGGCTTGGTCCGTTCCTGGGGGCTGTTTTAGTTCCCCTGTATATAAACCTCAGATGGGTGTTGGCCGCCTTGTCCTCTGAAGGAGCTCAGCGAAGCTCTGAGCCAGGGCAGTGCCAGGAGAGGGCAGAGAGGCCAGGAAGGGAGAGGCCGGTGGGTTGAAGCCCATTTGCACTGGGAGCGTGGGGAGGATCCTGCTGCAGGGACACGCAGGCAGCACCCAAAGGGATGCTGTGTCGTCTCCATCTGCGGTTTCTCTGACGGCGGCAGCACCACACAACTGGGCTTCTGTTCCAGGCTTTCCACCTCCCATCGGCAGCCCGGGAGGTATCCAAGAACTCCTGGCCAGGGCCAGCTCCGCCGAGCTCAGTGCCACCCTGGCGATGATGAAGTTCCGAGCCCTGCAGGTGAGTTGGTGGGAGACGGGGGTGGGAAGGGGCTTCAAACCCGCTGGGTGGGAGCAGGGCTGGGTGAAGCCTGATCTGAGCCTGGTAGGAGACAGCCCAGGCTGTGGCTCAGATCATTACTGAGCTGTGGGGCTGGGTGGGCTTGGAGAAGCCCCGGGCACCTAGACGAGTGATGGCAGAAGCAAGGACGGGTGGATCCTCCTCACAGCTGGTCTCAGGCTGATGGAGAACGTCCTCCATGGGGTTGTCCTTGTCCTCGCCCTGTCCGTGGATGGGAGAAGCCAGCTCTGTTGGCCTCTGGCATCATGATGTCCCCGTCTGTCACGGTCCACTCGGTGGACTCGTGATGGTTCGTTTGCTACGATCTCGAAAGTGCAAAATTAAGGCGACCAACACCAAAGGGGATAGCAGTAATCAAACAGTGAAACTTTATTGGGTTGCCTGTGAAGAGGCACGCGATAGTTAGAGATGGGTGAAAGAAAGGAGAAAAGTAAAGTTAAGTTTTAGAGAGAAGAGGGAGAGAGGTTATAGCTACCACCGCTGATCTCACGACGTCCTAACGGTCCCGGGTCCAGCTGATGCTGCGTCGTCGATCGTCGTGGTCCTTGGTGGGGAAGCTTCCAATTTTCGTTGTCCAGAAGTAATCTTTTATGCTTAGTAACACACCTTGCTCCACCTCTGCCTCGGGGGTCTCCGCCCTTCTCAGAATTCAATTATCATATCTCCACCCCTCTCGAGCAAGGCCATCGCGCGTGCGCGGGGGGGGAGTATCCGAGGTGTGGTCAGTCTCGGAGGTGGGTAACCTTCAACCAGGAGGTGTGTTTTGGTATTATAATGAAGCAAAGTTCATCTGAGGTTCATGATTTCTTCATCGGTGTTATGGCAACAGTCACGATCCATCTTTTTGACAATGGCTATGCAATTATCACTAACTGCTCTGGCTAGGCCCAGGTACCGAACAATAGCACAACACTCTTTGTACTGCACGGCTCAGGCACCAAAGAACAGCACTGCACTGCCTGCACCACACGGGTCAGTACTCAGGAGAACAGCACAGCACTGGCTGTGCCACACAGTTCTGCATTCAGGAGCCTTTGCACCACATTCCATTCCAGGGGTCGGCAGCTGCGCTCCAAACAGGCTGTTGTCGGGTACCTCACTGTCCATGTCCCTGATGACAATGTTGAGACAATGCTGATCTTCTGACCGACTCTTACACCGTCCTCTCCCGTCAGCCCGACGATTCCCTGCTGGGCCCTTCCCCAGGTGGGGCTGCTCTTTGAGGCTTCCGCTGTGGGTCTTGCTGAGAGTGTGAGGTTGTGGGCTCTGGGCGGGGGGAGCCCCCACACCCCAGGGGGTACCACGGATGGTAGCTGCCCCCTGCTGACTGCAGGAAGGAGGGTTTGGGATGCTTCCCTCCCTCATGAGTGACACCCGGGACTGTCAGCCCCCTTCTGTGGCACTCTCTGATACCCCTTCCATCCATCCCTCTCTTCTCAGGACCACGCTTACTTAGATAATGAGCAGCTCTTCCTGGAGTCCCTGAAGAAAAGCGTCCTACAATGCTCCTTTTGTGCCAGGCTGAAGGGGTGGCGTCCCCAGGCCATGCTCAAGGGATGGCTGAGCAATAAACCGATCTTCACACGATCACCAGAGTTACTGTACTTCTTGAGGCCTGGGTGCTCGGTGGACCTTTCCACAAATCAAGCACAGCAACAGCAGGTTTTTGTGCTGCTTTTATACACAAAAATCAGAGGCTTTTCCAAATACGCCTATTGGATACGGATTGGTTAGTGATTAACATCCTGCATGCTTCTACTACTGCGTGTGCTCAGGGAAAGGGTCTCAACCCGGGCAGCGTCTTCTGAACCTGTGTGTGTGTGTGTGTGTGTGGTTTTTAGTATTATAACGAAGGTAGTTCACTTCCAGGACACTCAAAAGTTAGTTTTATTGCCACGTTAATTAATCGGTTGTTCACTGTGCTAGGTTGTCCAATATTTCATCCCCAGCACAATCCCAGACCTTCTCTTTATGTTCCAGGGTGTTCCACTTGTTTCCTAGGGTTTGGAGATCACAGTCTATCCTGTATGAATTTCTCATCACTAGCGCAGGTTTTCTTGACCACGCTTCAAAGTCCCACTTGCCCGAGCTTCAAACCCTTGGGTGCGGTACCTGTAGCCCCTGGCGCGATCCTTAACCACGGCTACGAGCAGATGTGGACTGTGCCAAGAGCCACGGTGTGTGTGGCCTCCATCTCTGGGGGTGGCAGCAAGGGCCGCTCTGGGCGTGGGGCAGAGGGGCAAGGGCGGAGGGAAGAGCGGGTCCCTGCGGGGCTGTGGGTGGGTTTGTAGTCAGGCGCGGTGCCAGGCAGCCCCGTTGCTCTGGCAGCGGGGGCCTTGCAGGGCCGGCGGTGCGCGGCGCAGCCCCTGTCGCCATGGGAACGGGGGCCTTGGACTGCTGGCGGCGCGCAGCATGGCGGCGCCTTTGCTGAGCGCGGCGCTGCGGGGCGGGCGGACGTTCGGCACGACCGGTGAGGCGCGGGCCGGGGAGCCCCGGTTCCCCGTGAGCGGGCAGTGGGAGGCGTTTGGAGTGTGTGTGTGGCGGGGCGGGGAGCCCTCGGCCGCCTGGGTTCCGCAAGCGTGCTGGCGGGGACGGCTCCGGGAGGGGGGGGTGGCAGCGGCCAGGGACCGCGCTCCCGCTCTCCCGCTCTCCCGCTCTCCCGCTCTCCCGCTCTCCCGCTCTCCCGCTCTCCCGCTCTCCCGCTCTCCGCCCGCCCCGGGCGCTCTTGGTCTTGTTTCTCGCTTTCTGTCTAAAGCGGGAACTCTGTCCTCTTCCAGCTGCGCTCTGCAAGCGGGCGGCCCCGCTGGGGCCGATGCCCAGCGAGGAGATTGACGTGGACAACTTGGAAGCGCTGGAAAAATACCGCAGTTTCACTCGCTACTTCAGGCTGGCGGAGAAGGAGAGCAGGAAGCCCCGCTGGTGAAAGACGTACCGGCAGCACACCTGCCGCCCGCCAGGTACTGGTGGGAGGAGCTGCTCCGCGCGAGGTTTTGCTGCTGAAGGTCGGGGCAGCTGTGGTTGGGTTTGCCCCAAAGCCTGCCCTGTAAGGAGCTGATGAGGTGCTTTGGCATGAGGTTGGCCCTTTCCCGGTGCAGAAGTTTGCAGAGTGCAAATGTCTTCAGGGGAAATGGATGTTAGTTTTTTGGAAGGAGGGCGGCTGGCCGGGACCTGCTAAAAGACGTGGAGCAAAGTAAAGTCGTGAGTCCTTGGAACCCCAGTAGTATCAGAGAAAGCAGATGAGGACCCAGAGCTTTAGAGCTGCAGCAAATAATAGCAAATTTGGCTGCTCTGCTGAGCAGGCTCAGAGACCAGAGCTGCTCCCCAGCTGGCAAACCTGCGGGCCTGGGAGTGTGATGGTTGGGGAGGGAGGAGGGAGCAGAAGGGTGGAGGTGCAGAGGGAGGGCAGAGGTGGTAGAATCGAGTCTCTGACATCTCGGAGTTTGTGTCTCTTTCACATGCTCCCTACTGTTTGGCAGGGGTTTTGTGTTTGGGTATTTGGAGATTCATGTTTTTCCCATACATGATTTTTTCACCCCTCTCTGAAGAGCCAAAGACCGACATCAGCCTGCCGCGTGCTAAGCTGCTGCGGGCACAGGAGAGGAAGGAAAGAAAAAAGATCCTGAGGGAGAACCGCCAGAGTGCCGAGATGGAAAGAGCAGCGCGGCTCCGGACTGGTCTGTGCCGCACCACCTCCCTCCCTGCCCCGGCCGCTCTGGGCCCCCAGCTGCCTCCTGCAGCGTTTCTCTCTCCTTGCGGTGCTGACTCCCCTCGACGAAGTCAGAGCTGAGTGGGAGAAGACCAGCGGCCCTTTCCACAAGCAGCGTGTGGCGGAGCACTGCGGGATATTTCGTGACTTGTTCAAGGGGGCCACGTTCACCCCCTGGGTTCCCTTGAGGGTGGAGTACAGCCCAGAGGACGAGTACCTCATGCCGGTCTGCTATGGGAACGTGGTGACGCCGTCAGAGGTGTGTGAGGGGAGCTGGGAGCAGCCTCGAGCCCATGTGTGTTTCTGTCAGATGCTTCTAACAGGCGTTGCTTGTTCTGGGGATTTCTTTTGCAAGGGTATTTCCCCTGTGATGAAGGAAATATGTTTCTTGGACACGACAAGGACAGAGCTTTGCAACAGGGTCGTTGTCTGTCAGCAGGCTGGTGTTTGTTAAAGCCCCCTGGGGGCTCTCCGGGTGGAGCTGGCTTACTGGGTGGTGGTGTGGCTGTGCCCGGTTTCCTGGCCATGCCCGTGACAAGTGCACGTTCTTTGCCTTGGAAATTGTGATCTGGTCTGAATGGAAGCTGTTGTTTGAGCGATTTACATTCCCTTTCTGTTGCTCTTCTAGGCTTCCAGTCCCCCTGCAGTGTCATACGAGGCAGATAAAGGCTCCCTCTGGACTTTGTTGCTGACAAATCCAGGTGAGTAGCGGGTTCTTTAAAAAAAAATCTTTGAGCTGGGTTGTTTCACTCTGCTTTTGGTCAGCTCCTGTTTCTTTTGGCTGCACAAGCTGACGTGAGGTGATATCTGGAAAGCAGGGACATCTTACGTATGCAGGAGAGATTGTAGCCTCCCCAAATTTCTGGCGGTTGAGAGATGGAACAGTGATGCAACGGGACCTGTGTCCGAGTGTAGAGGGAAGAATTCCCTGACTCCCGTCTTTTGTTTACCCCCCAAAGCCCTCTCTCCCTTGGCAGTCTGCCTGGGGGGTAGGTTAGCTGACACTGTTTGCCCTGAGAAACCAAAGCACAGTGACGCGAAGCAGCTGAGCAAGAAGTCCTTTTAGTCTTGGAATTCCATGTGTAGAGTTCTTTGCTCCTCCTTTTAAGCTCAATCCTATAAGGTTGAGTTACTTTTCTGGTAGGAAAGGAGTGCTGGGAGGTCTCGAGCTGCCCCCTCCCTTCAGAGCGGATCCGGGCATGGGGTTGGTGCAAACATCAGGGTGTCCCTAAGTCACCTTTCCCTGTGGTGTGCGTTTGCAGATGGACGTTGAAGAGATGCGGACTCGGAGCACTTGCGCTGGCTGGGGTGAGTACGGCACCTCGCAGCCGCGCGCTGCTTGGCTCAGGGAAGTCCCAGGCGGAGCAGGCAGAAACTCCTCCAGCAGAGCTCGGGAAAAAGGATGCCTGTGAGAACAAACAGCCTGAAGAGAGAGAAGGGATGGGGGGAGTGGAGGCCCTCCCAGCCGGGGAACGTCTCAAGCACTCGCGAGTAGCGGAACTGTGGTTGTGGGGTGCAGAGTGTGGAGCTGATGAGGCTGCCTGGGCAGCACAGGGTGGGCTGGAGGAGGGAGCCCTGTGGAGACGGGACGGTTCTGGTGGCAGAGGGGAGGACACCAGGAAGTTCCCTCAAAGGGCAAGAAAGGAGCGAAATCAAATCCCCGATGGTGGGTGTCCCCCTGCAAACCCCTTCCCGGGCACAGACGTTGCTCTGAGCCCCGCCAGCCTCTCGCGTGTGTCTCCCTGCGGCGCCGCTGCAGCGTCTCCTGCCGCGCTCCTCGGCCCGCGGCTGGGGGGGGTCTGTCTCGTGAAGAGCCGCGCGGGCGGGCAGCGCGCGCCGCGCAGCGGGTGCGGAGAGGCGGCGGTTGGGCCGTTGGGCGCCCGGCGGCGGAGAGGTGGGGGCTCCCCGGGGCGGCGGCAGGCGGTGTAATAAAACATATATGGTATTTGTTATTCAAATCTCAAGGGGAAAAAGAAGTTGTAGTCAGGATGTTGTGGCCGAACAGTTTTGTAATTCTCTTCTGTAAATAAGAAATAAGATATATGTATATAGTTTCTATTGTTAAAATCAGTTGTTAGAAGGGAGCTAAAATGGCCCCCATCTTCAAGCCACTCCAAAAACACCTGTGCTGAGTCATCCCCCCTTCTCTGATGGAAACCTGAGAAAAGCCCGCGAAAACCGGAGAAAAGCCCGCGAACCTTGTTTACACCTTTGCAGACCCCTCAGGGTACGCCCATCATGAATATGGATGAAGCCTACACTATAAAGGGACTCAGTTCTGTCCTGTGAGGTGTGTGTCTTGGTAGAGCAGAGACTCCCGGCACACCCAGCGCTGTTTTGCTCACTTGCCGCTTGCTAATAAATTTTTATTGATCACTAAAACTTGAGAAGTGGTTATTTCCCACTAAATTACAAGTAATCAATAACAAATTTGGTGCTGTGACTCGGATCCAGATCTTTTGGTGCGAAACCCCGGATAGGGGAGGCGCCCTATCTTCGGATAGCCCCAGTCTGAGGATCTCGTGGCCAAAATGCTGGATATCCGAACCCCTTTTAATTCGGACTCGGGAGTGAGCAAAAGAATCTGCAGAACCCCTTAAATTTTGTGCACGAAGACCGATCGAAGACTCCGGGGAGGAGTAAGTATTTGCGTTTGTGCGGTTATCCGTTCGGTTGGGATTGGTAATCCCAGAGTGCGAGTGAGTGAGAGGTCTCGAAGAGATCACCCGAGTGCGGACCCTTTAGTCGTGCAATTCTCGTAGCCCGCGAGGGAGCGAGTCACGAATAAGGGGAGCGTGTGTGTGTGTGAAAGAAGGCACTCTGGAAGATGGGACAGAGGGAAAGCAAGCCCTCTGGATCCATGGGTGGGGGCAAGGAAGAATTGCCGGATATCCCACTAGATAGTCCTTTAGGAGTTCTGTTAGAGAATTGGAAAAATTCCCCAAGAAGTCATGACATCCACCTCCCCCCCGCCCCCCCCAACTCCCCGGGGCTGAGGAGCTTCCCCCGCCCCGGGGCACCGTTGCCTTCGGGGTGGAGGCAGCTGAACTCCTCCCGCTGCTGGCTCCAGCTGGGAGAGGGCTTGTTCCCGGGGCGCCACCGGCCCGACCCGAGCAGTGTGCCCAAGCCGAGCCCTGGAGCAGTGTCGCGGAGCCTGGCCCAGCGTGGGGGAGCGGGGGGGGCAGAGCTGCCCCCTCCCCAGCCGGGAGGGCCCGTCCTGAGCACCCAGCTGCCCTGGGGGGGGTGGGGCTGGGGCAGGGGGCACCGAGCGGCCCTAGTGAGGCTCCGTAATGCCAAATTAGCGTTTAGGTTTCTGCTCAGAGACAGGCTGCAGTAAACTGTCTCAAGGGGGCTCTGTGCTGAGCCCCCCCCTTTCTAACCCGCTCATACTTGTAACCAATGATTCTGACCCCGAATCTCCCAGACCCCCTCAGCGGGTTACCCGAAGCAAAGTTAAGGAAGGGAGGTTATACCCCCTTAGAGAAATGCTTGTGCCAGGAGTGGGGGCACAAGGGGAACCGGGAGCGGGGTATGTTGCTGTTCCCCTCAACACTGGAGATGTGAGAGATTTTAAAAAAGAAATGGGGAACCTATTAGAGGACCCGCTTGGCGTAGCCGAACGGGTGGACCAGTTTCTTGGCCCAAATTTATATACCTGAGATGAATTACAATCTATCCTAGGAATTCTATTTACTATGGAGGAACGAGATATGATGAGGAGGGCAGGTATGAGACTTTGGGACCAGCAACATCAAGTGGGTCCCACAGCAGATCAGAAGTGGCTGTTGGTAAAACCCAACTGGAATAATCAAGACCCAGGCCACCGAACCCACATGGCAGATTTAAGAATGATCATAATTCAAGGAATTAGAGAGTCAGTTCCCCGAGGGCAGAATATTAATAAGGCTCTTAGTGAACAACAGAAGAAGGACGAGAAAAAGTTTACAGTTGTACTCGGGAGTAGATCCTGCCACCCCTGTGGGGCAGGCATTATTAAAGACTCAGTTTGTGGCTAAGTCTTGGGCAGATATTAGGAAGAAGCTAGAAAAGATCGAAGACTGGCAAGGGAGAGGAATAGATTAATTGCTGAGAGAAGCTCAGAAAGTTTAGGTGGATTCCTACTTGAAGTGGTGGTATTGTTCTCGTTATCAATTTGAATACCCAGATAATGATCTATTTCAATGTTGTTTCACTTCTTCCTGACTCGTTTATTATTCAGTATACCTTTGCCTGCTTGACTTGGTGATCAGAAGGTGACAGCTTATAACTTTCTGTCCTCTTGGTATTTTGAGGACTGTAGACAAGGATCAAAAGATCACTGTGATAGATACAAGCCCTTGGCTAGCTTCAGCAGCTTTCTTCTTAGCAGTGATGAATCAATTTAAATAAAGAAAATCGGAGTAAAATATTATCAGAGTGAAAGCAATAGTCCAAGAGGGAAGGAAGTGAGCAGATCTGCAGCTTAATCTAGCTGCCTGTTCTTCAAGCAGGCAGCTCTCTTACATCATTGGCAGGAGTTGGGGAAGAAAAAAAAAAAAAAAACAACCCACAACAGAATCAGGGTTCTAGCATACAGGCAGGTATATGGGCTGGGGAGCCAAGTTCAAGCTAATTTGCCCCCGGACCACATTCTTTTGGAGCTGCTAATCTGGTTTGTACTTCTTAGCCAAAAGACGGGGAACTAACATAATTGTAGCACACTGACTAGGCAGCTCATAAATGTTGTGTCTTTTCCAAAGGAGGAGGATGCTGCTGTGCCCTTTGCAGACTTTCTCCTCAACAGGCCGTGGCCCAGAGCTTGCCAGTTTTGTAATTTGTGATGTGCTATGTAAACACCGCGCAGCGCGTGTGTGGTATAGCTGCCCAGATGCTTTATTTGATTGCATCTGGAAGTACATGTGCAACAGTCTAGGTAGATTTAAACTACCCTTGCTCTAAATGTCTAGACCCAGTAGGAGTTTCAGGTTGAGAGGAGGCAATGCAGAGTGTGTAACAGCTCAAACATGCAGCAAACTGCATTATTTTAGCCTGAAAACTGTTCTGTGCATTCCCCGGTGCCTGCATGTAATAAAGCTGTGCAGAACATGGATGTTTTATGTGATGTTTACCTGGAGGCCATGGTTTCTTTGGGATCAGAGATTTTCATTCATTGAATGGTTCTGCCTACTTTAATATGAAGGAAGTGGAATGTTTTTATTGCAAAAGGAAGGGGCATGTGAAGAAGGTTTGCCAGAGGAGAATCCAAGATGAGAAAATGTTTTCTGAAGATTAGTGGGGTCAGGGGCTCTATGTGCTGGGGACCCAAAGAACAAAGAGCCCTTGATAAAACTTAAAGTGGGTCCTCAGCGACAAGAGAGAGAGTTCCTTGTGGACTCAGGAACCGAAAGATCTACCATTCAGGCTCTGCCTCCAGGCTGTGAAGTATCATCAGAAAAAATCAGTGTAATAGGGGCTAAAGGTGAACCATTTGAGGCCCCGGTTCTTCATGATGTGATTGTTGAATCAAAATGCAAATAAGTGATTAGAACATTTTTATTAATTACCAGATTATAATTTACTTGGACGGGATCTGATTATAGAATTGAGAATTAATCTGAAAGTAGAAGAAAAAGAACTCAAAGTCAGATTATGCCCCCTCACAGTGGCGGATGAAGAAAAGATTAACCCAGAAGTATGGTATACCCCAGAGACAGTGGGTAGATTGGATATCACCCCCTTCGAAGTCACCATTAGGAACCCAGAGATCCCGACTAGAATCAAACAGTATCCCTTGCCGCAAGAAGACAGGAGAGGCTTAAAGCCTGAAATAGAGAGACTCCTTAATCAGGGGAATACTCCAATATTGCCTGTTAAGAAGGCAGATGGGAATTATAGATTAGTGCAAGAAATCAACAAAAGAACTGTAACCAGATTTCCTGTAGTAACAAACCCCCATACTACTCACTGGGGAGTACAAGCGTTGGTAAAATACATGTGCATAGGGATTTATAATGTTGCTAAGGGAATAATAAAAAGCTGTTTAACGTGCCAGAAAATTAATAAACACCAATTAAGAGAAAAGATTCAAGGGGGATGAGATTTGGCATACAGACCATTTGGAAGAATTCAAATCAATTTTACAGAACTACCAAAAGTAGGACAGTACAAATACCTCCTAGTATTGGTAGATCATCTCACTCATCATGTGGAGGCCTTTCCCACCACTCGAGCTACGGCAAATACTGTGGTAAAAATACTCTTAGAAAACATCATCCCTAGGTATGGAAATACAGAAGTAATCGATTCGGACAGGGGTCCCCACTTTGTGTCTAAAGTAATCAGAGAGACATTGACTTCCCTGGGGACCAAGTGGGAATTCCACACTCCCTGGCATCCACAAAGCTCAGGAAAAGTAGAAAGAATGAATGGGGAATTCAAGAAACAACTTACCAAATTGATGTTAGAAACAAAGATGTCTTGGGTTAAGTGCTTACCCCTAGCACTTCTGAATATCCAGACCCAGCCCCGAACTGATACTGGAATATCCCTGTTTGAAATGCTATATGGTATGTCCTATGAAATGGAATTTCCCACTGATCACCCAGCATTGGAAAAAGACAATTTGCAACCATACTTAATAAACCTCATGAATAGGAGAAAAGAACTGTGAAGAATATGGTGGTGATTCGTGTTAAAATATGATGACTTTGTTAAGAGTTTACCATGTACATGAGTTAAAGGAGATTTGTCATAGTTTGATTGTTAAAAGGAGTTTGGAGGTTTTTTTCCCTCAGTGACAGATGCTAAGCAGGTGGAAAATCACTGGCGGGACCCCTGTCAGAAGTCCCCAGCAACACCGGATTGTGCAGGTGAAATATGGTTGGAGGAATCCCTGCCAGGAGCCCCAGCCACACCAGAAAGCCCGGGAAAGTTTGAGGGACCCTGCTGCGTGTGTGAAGATGGGACTATAAAAGAGAGTGACGTAGCACCACCCGGTGCTACCCGGAGCAGGAAGCCCCCCCTGCCCCCCGGCGTGCCAATTTTTTTTTACTTGTTCTTATTGCAAATAAATTTATAAAAGATATTTTTGGCTCTGCCTCGGCATTTATAACAATTTGGTGACCTCGACGTGATACTTCGGGACCCGTGGAGTATTGGTTTCCAGGGGAGGCGCGCCCCACCTTTTAGGTGGCTCCCGAATTCCTTTGCTTCCTCGGACCGACACTATCACGAACAGAAGGCAATAAGAACAAGCAAAAGAAAAGCGAAATCCCCAGACAACGCTCCCCGGAGATTTCCCACGAAGGATCCAGGCGAAGACCTCGGACTGTGAGCGACGCTTGGTGCGGGAGGGGTGATTTTCTGCCTGAGTGAGTGCGGGGTGACTGAGACGTGACAGTGTCACGAAGCGAGTGCGGAGCCCTTCTAGCCGCGATTCCAGAGTCTCGCAAGAGGCCTGGCCGGCGAAGGGGCGAAGCGAAAGAAAAAAAAAGGTTTGAAAGGACTCAGGCAAGGGTTTTCAGGATAGGCATTATCCTAGGGTTGATACGGGATTAGTTTTATCCCAGGGTTGCCGGCAAGAGATTTGGGATAGGTTTTATCCCAGGGTTATGGGCCAGAAAGGGAGTAAATCCCGCAGCTCGGGGAACCCACGGAGAGGTTCCCAGAGAGGGAGCGATTTGCCTGACACTTCTCAGGACAGTCTCCTGGGTTATATGCTAAGAAATTGGGCTAATTGGTCAGAAACAAAATGGAAAAGTAAAGAAAAAATGATTCAGTATCGCATGGTCGAATGGACCGAAGAACCTATCAAATCTGATGATTTATTTTGGCCAAAATTTGGAACTACTGACCATTGGACATGTCAGGCGTTAAATTCATACCTAAGTAATAAAAAACCCTATAATCAAGAAGAATGTAACTATGCTCAGGTGTGGAGAGGTTCCCGAATAACATCAAAAATGTTATTACTAAAAAAATAAAAACACTAATAAGAAAACTTTCAAAGAAAAAGAACGGGAACCTTTAGAAAATCTTCCTCCTCCTCATGAGGGAAGCTCAGAGGATGAGGAACCAAAGCTTACCGCTCCTTCCCCTCCATCAACTAGCAGAACCAGCAACCAAGAAAAACAGAAACAAACAACAAATAGTGGGGCAGAGGTTTGGGAAGGCGTTGGCGGCGGCGGCGGGCGGCCCCTAGGACCGCGGCACGACCCCGCACCAGGACCCGGCCCCCCCGCGGCACCGCAGGGAGGGGGCCCGACGGCGGCTGCACCCCCGCGGGGGCTGCGCCGAGCGCTGCGGTCTGACCGCGGTGCTAGAGGAGCCCGGCCGGGGAATAAAGCAGAGAGCGAGCAACAGATTTTACAAATACGTTCGGGGGTAGACCCGACCTCCCCGGTGGGAGAGGCTTTGCTGAAAACTCAGTTCGTGGCCAAATCGTGGGGTGATACCAGAGAGAAATTAAAAAAGTTAGATGACTGGCAAGATCAGGGTCTGCAGGAGCTGTTGAGAGAAGCACAGAAGGTATATGTTAGAAGGGACGAAGAAAAGCAGAGAGTGAATGCAAAAATATTTGTTGCAGCAGTCAGAGAAACTCAGCGGAGAGAGGAGAAGCCTCCGAGATCTCGCCCTAATGAATCACCTGGAGCATTAGGTGGTGAAAAGAGAGGGACAGTAATTAGGGAAAACACATTAGCCTGCTATTATTGTGGAAAGAAGGGACATTTACAACGGAATTGTAGAAAGCGAGAGCGGGATGAAAGGATGTTTAAAGAAGAATAGGGGTGTCAGGGGCTCTATTTCCTGGGGACAAAGACATCAGAGGAGCCCTTGATGAAATTAGGTCCCCAGGGAGAGGAGTTTGAGTTTTTAGTAGATGTGGGTGCCGAAAAATCAACTGTGAAAAACATTCTGAGGGGATGTAAAGTGAAAAAAGAAACTGCTCTAGTAACAGGAGCTAAAGAGGAACCATTTAAAGTACCAATTGTCGGGGATGTAGAAATAGAATCCCAACCCCGTATCGTTATAGGGGATTTATTGTTGCTACCAGAGGCTGAAAATAACCTTCTGGGAAGAGATTTAATTACGGAGTTAAAATTAATAATAATACAAGAAAACTAAAAATTTATACATTAGCGGAAAAAGATGAACAAACAGATAGATCCCAAAGTTTGGTATACAAAAGGAGAGACTGAAAAACTTGAAATAAAACCTATTAAAATTAATTTAATTGATCCGGAGACACCAATTCGGATAAAACAATACCCCATTCCCCTAAAGGGTCGAGAGGGGTTGAAACCAATAATAGACGAATTACTAAGTAAAGGCACATTGGAACCTTGCATGTCTCCACATAACACACCTATTTTACCAGTTTTAAAATCAGACGGATCTTACAGATTGGTGCAAGATTTAAGGGCTGTGAATCAGTGAACTGTGGCTCGTCTCCCTGTGGTAGCAAACCCCTATATGCTACTTAACCAACTATCCCCTGACTATATTTGGTAAAGTAATGATTAAAACCTGGAAGGAGGAAAGCTTATCTCCTAGATGGGAAGGACCATTCCTGGTATTGTTGACTACGGAGACAGCTGTAAGAACTGCTGAAAGAGGATGGACTCATATTTCCAGGGTGAAAGGACCAGTCACAGGTGAATCAGATTGGAAGATCAAGTCAACGCCTGGAGATTTGAAGCTCCGAATGCGACGGAGTTAAAATAGGACTGGACTTACTGAGGCAGACAGAGCGACATCAACAGTAGTAAAGATCTTGAATCATCCACATGAACCCTGCGTGTATGTATATATGTTAAAAGGTTGTAACATTCACAGGTTTTTTTCGGTTTTAGACTGTTTTGCATGAAAACATAAGTCAGTTTGTATAGTTGGACAAAGAAACCGAAAGAAAAGGGAAGTAAGAGAGTGAGGGAAAAGCTGAGAGTAAGTCCAAGTGAGGGCAAGACCGGGTTGGCCTCCATTTTTGCTGTTAAGAAGACACAAACCCGACCGTTGGCAGCAACCCAATGGGCCCAGGGATAAACAGAAAAACGTGCCATACCGGACCTCACTATGGCGACTGGCTTTTTCCCCTCATTTTGTGTGTTGGCCTCGTGATGGCTAAAAAGGGTCAAAACGCTACCAGCTTATATGACCCCTTTGAAGAGAATGAGTTTGTTCTGTTAGCAAAAACTATAAGTAAAACTTTCAATTTAAGTCATTGCTGGGTTTGTGGGGGACCTTTGGGATTGTCAAGTTGGCTGTGGGTTTCTGTGCCACTTTCCCCATCACAAATTGTAAGTAACTATAGTGATGTTAATAATACTACCTGGGAAGATAGTGAAAAATGGCCAGTTCAATTTCCTAACAAGGGTAAATTTTGTCTGAACCGAACTCAGAAAGGAGGAGTTAATGTGGGAGAGAGTAAGTGTCAATGGACGCTTACACATAAATTAATTAACAAAGATAGAGGTATCTATATATGGTTGTGGCTTAATGAACAAGGATGCAGCAAAGGATTCAAAGGGTTCTGGTCAGACAAAAATGAAACTGAATATGCCAAACTACGAGGAAACGATTTTTATAATCAAACTTGCGAATGGAAAAATGACACTGGGTCCTGGTATTGTACTATACGGATAAATAATAATTTAAACGAGGTTTTCAGCGCTTTGGGTGACAAAAATACGACTTATTTTCAAACCCCAAGGACTGCAGAGGGACCATTTGCCAAAGGTACAAAGGCAAAAAAAGGCCACTATTGGATATGCGGACATACTGCCTACAAACAATTACCAATGAACTGGTCAGGAATTTGCTATATAGGGATTATCCGACCTCTATTTTTCCTTCTTCCAGAGGCGGATGGCCCCCAATTAGGAATAAAATTATATGATAAATTAGGAAATAAGAGTATTACCCGTCGAAAGCGATCCATTGATTTCAAAATAGGTGGAACACAAACGTGGGGGGAAAATGAGTGGCCTCATGAGAGAATAATTAAACACTATGGACCTGCCTCCTGGAACCCTAATGAACCAATATCAGGGGCAAGAGAACCAATTTATAATGTAAATCGTATCATTAGACTGCAAGCAGTTTTAGAAATCATTACGAATAAAACTGCTAATGCCATAGATCTTTTAGCTCAACAGATGCGCACTGCGATCCTCCAACATCGCGTGGTCCTGGACTACCTGCTCGCTGAAGAGGGAGGGGTATGTGGAAAATCAAATGTCTCCAATTGTTGCCTAGAAATAGATGATGTAGGAGAAGTGGTCCTTCAATTGACCACAGATATCAGAAAACTGGCTCATGTCCCTGTCCAAACATGGAGTGGCTGGAATGGCGATCTATGGTCCTGGTTACCTGGAGCCCCGTGGGTAAAACAGCTTTTATTTTACCTGTTGTGTGCATTTGCTGCCCTAATGTTTATACCATGTATGATACCATCCATGTTTTATTAGATTGATTCATTCAGTCGTTCAAGGGATGCAAATCTCTGCAATACCAATGGATCCTGAATTAGCCAAAGGAGGAAAGATACACCCACTAATGATAGTTAAAATAAAGAAAACAGAACACCCAAATCCCATACAACAGACCCTAGCACGTTTTGAAACCGAAACACGAATCAATTTAATAAAACAAAAGGTGAGGGATTGTGAAGAATATGGTGGTGATTCGTGTTAAAATATGATGACTTTGTTAAGAGTTTACCATGTACATAAGTTAAAGGAGATTTGTCATAGTTTGATTGTTAAAAGGGGTTTGGAGGTTTTTTTTCCTCAGTGACAGATGCTAAGCAGGTGGAAAATTACTGGCGGGACCCCTGTCAGAAGTCCCCAGCAACACCGGATTGTGCAGGTGAAATATGGTTGGAGGAATCCCTGCCAGGAGCCCCAGCCACACCAGAAAGCCCGGGAAAGTTTGAGGGACCCTGCTGCGTGTGTGAAGATGGGACTATAAAAGAGAGTGACGTAGCACCACCCGGTGCTACCCGGAGCAGGAAGCCCCCCCTGCCCCCCGGCGTGCCAATTTTTTTTTTACTTGTTCTTATTGCAAATAAATTTATAAAAGATATTTTCGGCTCTGCCTCGGCATTTATAACAGAACTACGCAAAAAAGGGATGGTAGTACAGAGACCTCCATTAGAAATTGGTATGCACTCCATAAGACCCGGAGACAAGGTGTTAATAAAAACTTGGAAAGAATCCTCTCTTACCCCTCGTTGGGAGGGACCGTTTCTTGTTATACTCACAACAGAGACTGCTGTCCGGACTGCTGAAAAGGGATGGACTCATGCTACCAGAGTGAAAGGACCCTTAACGCCTGATCACTGGGAAGTAGCTGAAACATCAGGAGATCTGAAGCTAGTGTTGCGAAAGAAGAAGGACTAAATGAGTTTTGTAAAACCCCTAACTGTGTTTGTTACCCTTTTGTGAGTTTTAAATGCACTATTGGTGAGGAAAGTTGGTGGGCGCACTGCGTCCACGGCTATTCCCCAGAGGAATACTGTGACCAGTGCTATATAAGAGAAAGAAAATTAACCAGTCAAACCTTACGAGTGGGGGTATCAACAGGAAAAATTGTAAAGGAGTCCCATGAGTGGTGGACTATATTTATAAAAGGGATAAATCCTGAAAAAGGGTGTGTGCATACCAATGAACCTAAGCCCCATAACGTGAATATAGTACAAACTCTTTGCAAATTCCAAATACTCCAAGTGCCCCGTACGATCCCACAAGTGAAAGCCCGGAACTGGGAGGCGTTTAGGTGTCGACAACGAGACCCTAACCCCAAAGAATACGACTGCTGCCGAGAAGATGGAAAGCCCCGCTGCTCTAAGGAATAGAGTAGGCGGAGGAGGCAGAGACGTATGGAGAGGGGAAAATAAGAAAGGCCTCGAAGCAACCAGTTCAGGTGATTGTTGTGGCAAGGAGAACTGGAAAGCATGGGGAAGGAAAAGATCTGAGCATGCAAATCCTGTCGCAAGACAGAAAGGGGACACGTTTGTACAATTAGCTAGTAATTGGAAGATGAACCCACCAACTCTCCTCACTATAGTAGTCATTTGGGCTGTGGGAGGAATCGCAATTTTGATGTTAAGCCCCCATTTTATGAGGCCCCTAGTGTTATTATTAATTGGGTTAACTTTCGAACCATGTATATTTAACAAGTTTCTGATGTGTTAAGGAGATTTGAAAAACAAAATTAGTTAAAAGGGGGGAATTGTAATAAAACATATATGGTATTTGTTATTCAAATCTCAAGGGGAAAAAGAAGTTGTAGTCAGGATGTTGTGGCCGAACAGTTTTGTAATTCTCTTCTGTAAATAAGAAATAAGATATATGTATATAGTTTCTATTGTTAAAATCAGTTGTTAGAAGGGAGCTAAAATGGCCCCCATCTTCAAGCCACTCCAAAAACACCTGTGCTGAGTCATCCCCCCTTCTCTGATGGAAACCTGAGAAAAGCCCGCGAAAACCGGAGAAAAGCCCGCGAACCTTGTTTACAACTTTGCAGACCCCTCAGGGTACGCCCATCATGAATATGGATGAAGCCTACACTATAAAGGGACTCAGCTCTGTCCTGTGAGGTGTGTGTGCTGGTAGAGCAGAGACTCCCGGCACACCCAGCGCTGTTTTGCTCACTTGCCGCTTGCTATTAAGTTTTTACTGACCACTAAAACTTGAGAAGTGGTTATTTCCCACTAAATTACAAGTAATCAGTAACAGGCGGGACTCGCTCCCTGCGGGGCTCTTTTGCAGCGCCAGAGCCTTGTTCCGAGCGGCCGGGCGAGGCGGAGCAGCGCGGAGGCGGAGAGGGGCCCCGGCAGGAGCAGGAGATCGCGTGGGCCAGAGGTAACGGGGGGTGCCGCGGGCCGGGCCGGCCGCTGAGGAGACCCTTGTGTCCCTGCGGGGAGCGGCGGAGAGCGGGAGGAGCCGGGAAGGCGGCGGGAGAGCAGGGGAAGGCCGGGGCGGCGCGGTGGTGAGTGCGGGGGGTGCTGAGGCGGGCCCGGGCAATGCGGCTGTGCTGCTCCGGCCCCTCTGGGGGGGGCAGGAGGGACCCCGCGGGGGGCGGGAGGGGCTGTGCTCGCCGCTGCCGCTGCAGTTGGGAATGTCTCGGGGTTCCGGCGGTTCAGGGGCCGTTTCCCGAGCGGCGGGGCCGGGAGGGGGGCGGGGGGGCTTCGGTGTTGCTTGTGGGGTGCTCTGGAGAACCGTGCCCCTGGCTCCGGCGGGGTTGGAGCAGGACCCGGCCAGCCCCGCGCCCTTTTCTCATGAGGGAATTTGTGTCTCTCCGTAGGCTACAAAACCCCGGAGAAGTTTCGGCGGTACGTAGCCTGGGGCGCGTTCCCTTCGCTGTCCGTAGGCGCTTTGTTCTGCGGGAACGCGGGGCCGGAGGCGGGGGGCAGCGGGATCAGGTGGGGGTCCTGGCTGCGGCGGTGGTTCCTGGTCCTTGGCTGAGAGCTGCAGTTGGGTGCGTCGTCTCATCCCTGAAGCAGAGACGTTGACCTGCCTCTGCCATCCGAGGGGCTTTGCTTACCGGGGTGCTACAGCCCTTTCCTGCGGGCTTTCCCCAGTCCAGAGCAGAATAGATGTCGTTAGTTCAGTTCTCCGCCTCACCTGACGCCCAGGTGCCTGTTTGGGGGCCTCTTGCAGCCCCTGGTAATTGAAGCGGCGCTTTTGGGGTTGCCCAGGGCCTCTGAGCCACTGTGGGGCGAGAGCTCCCAGAGGAAGGGCTGCTTGTGGCCAGAGACTGAACAGGAAGCCGCTGGCTCCTCGGTAGAGAGATCTCCTTTGTGGCTAGGTGAAGCGCAATCTTTTCTCCGCCCAGTACTGGGTCAGGTCCTGGCAGTTCTCTCTAGGAAGGCCTTAGGCTGGTGGTGCTTGAGCCCAAACCTGTATGCTTGGGGGCTTTCAGAAGAGCAAGGCATACTGAAACTGGGAGCTTTTCTGCACCTGCGTGGTGAGCTCCCCTGCCTCAACACCTTTAGTTTGTCTGGTTTCAGAGTCTGTCGATGATCTGCTTAGTGACCTCCTGGGATTCGAGGACGGTAAAAGGAACCTTTTCTGCAGCTGAAAGGGCAGCATCCTTGTGCTCTTAGTCCCCTGCTGGGAGCGGGAGGTGCTGGTGCAACAGCCAGTGATCTCTGAGGGGGAGGAAGCAGCAAGCAGGGTTTCCCAGAGTCAGAGGCCATTGAATAGGCTGGACGTCAGCTTGGGGAGGCCCAGTGAAGTTTGCCTCTGATTAAAAGCCTCTGTGTCCCTTGGGGAGACAGCAAATCCCCCTTTGGGGTGCCCAGGTCAGGAATATGCCCGTGTCCATCATCCTCACGTCTCCCTGTCTTGTTTCCAGACGAAAGCCCTGTGAATTCTACAAGAACTTCCTGGCTGGCCAAGGGCCGCAGTGGGAGAGCCCGGGGCACCAGCTCGCCGGCCAGCCAGAAGTGAGTGCCTTTCAGACACAGCCTCTTGCTCTTGGAGATCTCCCTGTGCTCCCCAGGTCCTTGTGACCTGCCCCAGGTCCTCGGCTTCTCCCCCTCGCTCCCTGCCCCGACAGCGAGTGCCCGGGAAGGCGAGTTACTGGCGATGCCTTTGGGAACTGGGAGCCCAGAGCCTGCAGCTTTCCAGCGAGAGCTGGGTGCGCCCAGCCCGGTACATCTCCTGTACATCTGCCTTAGGAGAGTTGCTCGCTTAACTGCAGCAGTCCCAGCACTCCCATCTTTTATGCGGGTGCTATTTTCGCCTCCTTTTCTGTCGCACGACGTGGCTGCCGCGGTGTGCCCGCGTGGTCCCCTCCGCCTGCTGCCACCTGGCCTGGCTGTCCCCAACGCTCCCGGGTGCTGTTGCTGACCCCCGGGCTCGTGTCACAGGTCCCGTGTAGCGGAGGATTTCTTTGACAGATTCCCTGCAGAGGGCGTGGAAGCTGCAGAGGTGAGCCCGAATTTTGGGAGAGAGCCTGGGTATCCTGAGGGCTGGGACTGAGCTGGGCCAGGCTTGCCCCTGGTGTCACCCCAGGCAAGTCAGCAGTGGGATATCGGGGGGAACCGTGAGGTCTAGCTGAAGAGGTGACCCCTCTGTGGTGTGGCTGTGGGGGAGCTGGGCCAGGGGAGCGGGTGGCTGGTGGGAGAAGGGCTTGAGGGTGCCCTGGGTGGGCTGGAGCAAAGCCAGGGGGGCACGTCGTGCTGCAGCCCAGCCCTGCTGGGCGCTCTTGGGAGGAAGCGTCACAGGAAGGACCCTCACCCAAAGCACCAGCCTGGGTGTTGCTGACGCTTCTCCCAGAGGCAGTAGGATGTCAGCAAAGGAATCAAGGCACGGGGGGTTTCCAGTGAGGGGCACACCAGGAGGAGCTGGGCGTGTATTCTCCCATTCCAAACAATGAGGAAAACCGGGGGGTGGAGCATGGAAGCGAGGGGTGAGGAGTTTCCAAAGTCTCCTTGTCTCTGATCTCCGCCCTCCTTGGCGTGCAGGGCTCCAGTGCCTCCGGCGGAGAGCCTCAAGGTCTGCTGCAGAGCCTGAAGGTCAGTGCAGAAATACCCTTAGTCTGAGCCCCGTGTGGGCTGCAGCCGTGGCCTCCAGCACCAACCTCCGAAGGGAGAAGCAGCGCTGAGGCAGGAGTAGCACTCGCCCTGCTCCCGTCGCCGTGCTGTTGCTTTCCAGGGTTTGGACGACCTGGAAGCGGATCTGCTGGGAGCGTCGAGACCCAGTTCTGGGCCAGGGAAGACAACTGTGAAAGGTGCTACAGGTTACAGAACTGACGTTTCCTTTCTGGGAATGGAGCCTCAGCTCTTCCCTTGGACCTCATCCAGCCTGTTCTGCACACGGCCAGACGAGAACCGGTGTTCTGGGTCAGGATTTGGGTGGCTGAGGGCGTCGCTGGTCCACCCCAAAGCACAGTTGCACCTCTGGGTGGGGTCCAGCTGCACTGTGACCGTGTTACAGTCACTCGTCTCTCTTGCTGCTGCAGCAGGGATGCCAATGGGTCTGGTAGTCCCCTCAAATCTCCTTTCACCCTGAAAAATCCCCTCTGGACACGAGTAGCAGCTGGTGGGTTGGGGCAAGGACTAAGGTGCGTTGGTGGAAGAGGGACTTTGGGCGAAGGTGGGGAGCAATTGTCTGAATGGAAACTTGCAAAGCTGAAGAAGATGCTCGTGTCCACCAGAGCTGGAAACCCCAGTGTCAGTGACACCCAGCAATGTCCCATCAGTGGCCACGGACCAGGCAGTAGCACGTTGCCACTTTGTCACTTGCTGTGAGATTTGGTCACTGAAAAGAGCTATTTAAAAGTGGCTCTGTAAACGGTCCTGAGAGATAAGAGCAGGCAGGGCTGCTCTGATCTCTTGTTGGGAGGGAGGAAAAAAAAAAGAGACAAGCCCCAAGCCCAGCTCAAACCTCGTACCATGTGTGATCCCGCCCACAGAGCCACCTGCAGCCCAGACGCCCCTGTGCACCGCGACCCCAGTGTGGAAGCGGAAGGAGCTCACCTTTGAAGAGGACAGTGACGACCTGATGGCTGCCCTGGGACTTGGCAGTGGCCCAGGAAGAGCTGGCAGGCAGGGCAAGAAGGCAGAAGAGTAAGGGCGGTGAAGGGGCGGCGGGAGTAAAGGAGGGGGATGGCTTGTGTCTTGAGATGGTGCCACCATGGTGGGTGGGGGATGCTGAGCTTGTGCCTGTGGGTCCCCAAAAGGGGCAGGAGCAGCCTTGTGTGGCAGAGAAGAGGCAGAGCAGGCTGGCAAGGCTGTGTGAGGAGGACCAGCCCTGCCTGCGGGAGAAACCCATCTGCCGCTGTGTCCCCAACAGAGAGGAGGTCCGGCCAGCCCGCGCCAAGCTGGATGAGTTGCTGGGACGAGGCTCCATGACCAGAACCCTGGGAGAGCGCCGGGAGGTCAAACTGGCGAAGGAGTACCAAAAGCAGCTGGGTGAGCAGAGCCAGGGACGCTGGGAAGGGCTGCAGAGGTGGCAGCGTTGGCCTGGGCGAGCAAGATTGATTTCTACTGCCCTTACAGGGGAAATGCCCTTCTGCCCTCGCGGCAGCCTGGCAGCATTTGCACAGGAGCTGTAACTTGGCTGCCTTTGGCCGTGGGCTGATTCCCAACAAAAGTTTTTCACAGCCACTCTAGGAGGCCCCTTGCTCGCCGGTTTCTGGGCAAGACGTTTCCAGCGGTGTTTTCCCAGAGGCAGCACTGTCAGTGGGAATTGCAGGGGGGGAGGAGGAGGAGGGCTGGAGTCTTTGCCGTTGGCTGCTCCTCTGGGCGCTGACTCAAGGCCGCTTGTCTGAACAGAGAAGGAAGAGGGTCGGCACAAGGACGATTTTGTGTTTGGAGCATACCAGCCCACGGTGGCCTCCACAGCCAAGGGCCGGCCGGCGAGAAGGCAGCCTCTGAGGTATTGTGCTCTCTGCGTGTCTGTAGCTGCAGCCAGCGGGCACGCTGCCCCTGCAGCAGAGCGGGCAGGGTCCCCGGTGTCCCTTCGCAGACAGGGATGCGACTGCTTCTCCTCACAGCAGGTTTTCAGCTGAGAAGAACAACAAACTTAAAGCAGAGCCCCTCTCCAAAGCGCCTCTGTCAGCCAGCCAGAACCCCGCATGGGGCCGCAGAAATAGAAGTGGCTGGCTGGGCTTGAAACGTGAAGAATTTTTTGATTTGGAGCTGTCGTCTCCAGCAAAGGCCAGTCCTGCAGGGAGCTCCCCCAGCCCTGCCGCAGCTGGGCAGCCCGGCCCCGCCAGACAGCTCCTGGCTGCAGAGGAGGCAGCCGCTAAAACTGACCCGGTGGAGGAGGAGGAGGACTGGCTGAGTGCTGCCTTGGCTCGGAAAAAAGCCCAAGCGCAGGCGAAGGCCCAGGAGAGGACCGCCAAGCCCTCCGAAGTCCCAGGCGAAGGGCTGAATCCCGGCTCTCCTGTCAGGTAAAGGCGTGGTTGATGGCCGCAGCGCTCCCATCTGCTCCGCGTGTAGCTGCTCCAGCAGGAGCTCTCAGAAACCCTGGGCTCGGATCTGAGAAATGAATTTTAAGCACTGTCTTGTCTCGGGTTGGGGTAATAACGTGGGGCTGTGTCCCAGTGATCCAGCGCGCAGTCCCCTCCCACCTCTGGGCTCTCCTGCCGGTTGTAGCCAAGAGGACACACAGTGCCGTGGGTCCCGCGGAGCTGTCCTGGATCAGCACACCCCCACGAGCTCCTCCCTGTGCTCCTCGTTGCTGCCTTCATTCCCCTTCCTTCCTCCTAGTTGAGGCAAAGCACCTCCTCCAGCTGAGTCGACACGGAGCCAGGTCCAGACTTGTGCCACTGAAGGGGACTCTGAAACGAATTGCAGACAGAGAGCCCTGTGGCGTGGGCAGGGCTGTGTTGGCTGGGGCTGGTGCTGCCCAGGGGAAGGGGTGGATGCAGCAAGGAGAAACAGCGGTGAGGGAGGTTTTGAGGTGTCTTTGCTCCCCCTGCAGCCCAAAGGCTGAATCCTGCCACAGCTGAGTGGGACAGAGGCTTTCCCCTGCCAGGCAGGAACTGGTATTGGGGGAGAGGATCTTGTCTTTCCTCGCCTCCTTGGCTCTCCCACATTGGATGCTTTTTGGTTGCAGCCCGCCAGCAGCCTCCCCAGGAGCACAGCCACAGGCAGCCGCCGTGCCGGACAAGGCAGCGAGCACACGCAGCTCCAGGTAAGGCCGCCTTCGCGTTTCAGGCGTGCTCCACGGGAGGGGCGTCACAGTGGGACGGCCAAGCTTTAAACTCCCCGAAATGCCGAGCAGGAGAATGTCTGCGTGCTTCTCCCTGAGCTGCGGCGCTGCTGTGCATCACTCGTGTCTCTGTGCCCACGCAGGCCACCGCTCCCCTGGCTCAGCACCGCGGAACAAGCCTCATGTCGTGGTGTGGTGGGGACACGGTGCTGGGGCGCACTGAGCTCCGCAGCGCTGCCTGTGGGGTTTGAGAGGGCTGCCGGGGACTTGCTCTCTCTGAGCAATGGGTGGGCCTAAGTTCGTGCTGCCCCAACACTCGTGCCGCTAGCGCTGTGTGCAGGCAGACCCCCTCCTGCCCTCGGCTGAGGCTGAGCATCGCTTCAGAGGCCACTGCAAGTGGCTGAGGGGACCCAGCCTCCTCCCTAGTTGAGGGAGAGGGAGGAGGAGCCGTGCTTTGCCCCCAGACTTACTCTGCAGAGCAGAGTCCCTGCCACTGTGCGTGGGGTGGGGTAGGGGTGCGGGTCTGGACAAGCCTGTCTGAGCCTCCGTCCCCATCCCCAGCTGCCAGAGCGGGGCAGGACCCTTCTCGCTCTGCCGAGGAGACCCAGGCCCTCATCCCTCTGGGAGGGAATGGTTCCCCTTGGCCTGTCTGAATCACAGACTTGTTGACTTTCAGTCCCCGCAGCCTTGTTCCCAGGAGAGCATTCCCAGGAGAGCAGGAGACGCAGCGCCCTGCCCCGCTGGCTCAGGTAGGTCTGCTGGGCCTGTGCCCCTGAGAGGTGCAGGATCAGGGTGGTGATCGTGAGCCCTCCCCTGCCAACTCATCGTCACCCAGCTCTGCCCGTGTTCCCTGGGCAGGAGGATGGCTGTGCCCCGCTTTGCAGCCCTAGGAGCCTGTGTTCATGGAGGCAAAGGCTTTGGAGAGCCCTGAGATGCCACCAGTTGTATTTGTCAGGCCAAAGCGTGTGTGCTGTGGCTGCTTTGTAAATCGTGTGCATTGACAAGCCTGCATTGCCTGAGCAGTGTTGACAGAGTTCCCCAGGCATCTCTGTCTCCTATTAATGAGACATCAGAGGCTGCAGCTGACGAAGGGCTTTCTCTTCAGCTGGTTTTCCCCAGTCTGGTGGTGAAGATGCTCTGAGCTTGTTTCTAGACAAGTGAAGGGGAATCGTAGCCTGTGACAGGGAGGGCAGCTCTTGCTTGGACTTCGAAGCCTCCATTTCTGATGGAGCTGGACCTCCCGGCCCGGCCCTGGTGGCAGGACACACGCTGTCTCCCAGAGGCCTCGCAAGGTCTTCTCCTCGAGTCTGTCCCCAGAGAAGGAAGAGCCCAGCGTGCTTGTGTCTGGGGTAGGGGCTGCCGAGTGTCACCTGGGCAGCAGTGGGGTTGGGCTGGAGATGTGTAGAGGAGGGACTGCAGGAGGCTGGGGCTGGGTGGCCGTTCCCGGGCTGGGAGGAGGTGCTCTCCTCAGGGCTTTACCTCCCCGAGAGCGTCCCTGTGTGTACGCAAGTTAGCACAGCCGGGGCACAGCTGCGGGCGAGGCACGTGCCTGCCTTTGGGGGCTGAGGGTCCCACCAGAAAGCCCCCGATGCTGAAGGGCCTGGGTCTTTTCTCTCTGTCCCTGTAGGCTGAGTCCCCAGCCCTGGGCTTGCTGCTATGAGAGGAGGCTGGGGGCTCCCGCTGCCCAGCCCCATGAGGATGCAACGGACTGTCAGGCAAGGCAGCAGCCATGGCCCCACTCAGCCTGTCGCAGCTGCTGGACATCGCCATCGGGACGCCCCAGGTCGGGGCAGTCAACTTCCCGGCGCTGCACAGCCTGCTGCAGGCCATGCTGAGGCACCTGGGCCTGCAGGACCTGCCTGCCCTGGGCCAAGGGCACAGCCCGACCCCCCTCCTGGGGCGGGACCAGCCCCCCGAGGCACCCCCGAGAGAAGAAGGGGGACAGGGCGGAGGCCCAGGCACAGAGTCGCTCACCCCTGCGAAGGACCCGCTGCAGGGGACTGTGAGCACTCCCCAGGACGCCTCCGTGGCTGCTGACGCGGGGCAGATGAAGGCAAAGACTGAAGAGAATGAGAGCAGCATCTCCAAGGTAGAGGCTCTTCCTCGTTCCCTGGGTGCCCCCCCGTGAGACACCCCCTCCTCTGGGGTCTGCACCACCATTGTGGTGCCCTTAGGTCTGGTTTAAGCCTGAGCTCGAGGTGGTATGTGGGGCTTCACTGTGGGAAAGGGATGGGGTTTTGGGGAGAAAGAGCTGGGGCTGAAATGCTGCTCCACTTGCTCTGGGTTCTCCCCAAGTTGCCATCAGCAAGTCGTGGGTCCAGTACAGCACCCGGTGCCCTTGGCTCCACCAGCCAAAGGCTCAGCACCTGTGGAGATCCAGCCCTACCACTCTCCATCCCTCCCTTCCCCACTCCTGAGCCACAGCCAGGTACGGCACCCGCTCCTCAGGCAGCTGAGAGGCTCCATCAGCACCTCATGGGCCTCATCTCCCAGCCCAAATCCCCTTGGCTTGCCCAAGGGCTAGACCCAGCACTGGTGGGGACCGGAGAGGGGCCTCATCCTGCACAACGCTGAGCTGTTTGGGGCTGTGAGCATCCCCAGTGGGAAGAAATAAGCTCAGGTTCAAGGAAACGGTCACCTTGGGTGCTGCAGGGCCGGATCCTGCTGGGGCTGGGACATGTAGGGAGAAGGCAGCAGGGAGGGTTTCCCCGGGTGGCTGAGCTCACCCTCCTCGGAGCAGGCCCCTGCTTGATCACTCCCCGCTTCGTTAGCCGCGGTTGCCGCTGCCCTCGCGGGCCAGGCTGTGGTTGAGAGGGTGGCAGCAGCTCTTTGCCCTTTGGATCGGCTTCAGTAGTCTTGCACAGAGCCTGGTGTGGGGAGGCAGGGCTGGATCTGTCCCCGCTTACTTGGGCTGTGCAGTGGGCCCCCCCCGGGGCAGGGTTGGGGGGGGTCTCTGGGGAGCTGCTGCCCCTTCTTGGCTGCTGAAGGTGTGATGAATGGTAAGTGCTGCCCGCAGTGCAGTGCCCCCGGGACTCACCCCCGCCACTCCCCTCTCTCAGGCCGTGGCGCTCTCCCAGGATCTCCTCGAGGAGATCGGCGGGATGAAGGCGGCGCAGTCCCACATGGAGGAGGACATTCGGATGATCCAGGAGACGCTTGGCATGGTGAGCTGCTGTCGGTGTCCCCAGGAGGCAGCTGGGCCCTCACCCCCCCTCCCTGCCTCTGTGTCACCCTGCTACCCCTGCCCCACGGCCCTGGGTGTCACCCGGCGTGAAGGGTGCCAGGAGGGAAGAGCAGGAAGGGTGTCCCAAGGCTGAAGAGGTAACTGCATGCACCAACCAAAGTGACGCGAAGACATTTTTTAACTAAACAGCTGTAAAGAAAGAAACATGGGTGCTAAGAAGGAGAGGAGATAAAGATCTACCCATGCAACACAGCCACAACCCTGCCTGGCATCCCTCTGTCCTGTGCCCAAGTTAATTTTTGGATGCTCCTTTTCAATCCTGCTCCTGTGTCTGGGCTGCCATCCCTCTCCTTGTCCCGCTCCAGGGGAATCTCCAGGACGCTGCCGGCCAGCTGCCAGCCCTCCGTGACCAGACGGCGTTGGACAGTGACATAGTACGGCCGCGCACACGCCCGGATCCTGCTCCAGGAAGGAGGCGGCTGCGTGGCCGGGGCACCGGTGCACCCAGTCCCTCGGTGTCAGGGCACGGTGCCAGCAGGGCTGGGCAGCGATGCTGGAGGGGGTCAGTGCTCCTGTGGGTGCCATCTCACCCGGCTACGTGGCCAGGGTGGACCCCCTAATCCCTTTTTTCCCCAGAAAAATCTGAAGGAAAGGCTGAGCCTCTACCCAGCCCCGGAGGAGGTGAGCAACATGGTGCGCTGGGAGGTGCTGGAGGATTGCCTGGTGGGCAGTCTCTGCCTTTGGGGTACTTGAGTTTGGCTCCGTGAGCTGGGGGGTTTGAGGACAGGGCGGGTGGCCCTTGCTGCTGCACTTCCGCCCATAAACCTGCTCCCCTTTGCCTCCTCTTCGCAGGATGGCAGTGAGGGCCAGGCTGCCCCCGCCGAGCCCCCCACTGCAGACATGGACGCCCCGCATGGGGCAAGCTCAGCGCTGGGACTGAGGGACCAGGGACACAGCCTGCACCCGGGACCAGCAAGGGGACTCCACAGGGGCAGCCTGGCTCCCCGGGGACGCAGAGAGCACCAGTGGCCCCTGAGAAGGGGGCAGGTGCTTCGTCAGATAAGACAAAGTCTTCTGATGCCCATGCCCCCACCCTGGGGACACAGCCAGGATCCCCTGGCATCAAGACCCCTATGCTGGGGAAAGAGTCAGGGGCCCCTGACACCCAGACGTTCACCCCAGGGGCACAGCCAGGGTACTCTTGACACCCAGAGCCTTACCCCAGGGGTGCAGCCAAGTACCTCCAGCACCCAAACCACCACCCCAGGGGTGCAGCCAACACCTCCAGGGACCCAGGGAGGAGGAGCAGGGGTTCACCCAAGCCCCTCCCCCATGCACTCCAGCCTTTCCGGCACTGAGAAAGTGCCTGCTTTCTCAGGGAAGGCGAGCTGGCAGCAGTCCCTGGGGGGGGGCTGCGGGGATGCCAGGGGTGGTTTGGGTGGGGAGGAGGCAGCTGAAGGGCCCCTGGGCTGGGACAACAGAGGGGGCTGTGCCCTGACTCATCCACCACTGCCAGGTGCATTGTTTGGAGTCGATAGAAAGGGGGGTGGGTGGCAGAGCAAGTGGCTTGGGAGGTCAGGGCCTGGGGCTGAGCAGTGTCCTGGGCCTGGGGGGAAAGGAGGTGGTGGCCAGCGAGCCCCCACCCATGGCCCTCCTGCAGTGGGGGACACTGAAAAGTCATCACCACCCCCCCCACCCCCCTCCCCACCTCAGAGCAGGGTTTGCCTAAAAGCCTGGCAGCCCTGCTATCAAAGGGCTGCCTGCAGGGCTGAGGCCTGGGGGCCTCATCACATGGGTGGGTGATGGGGCTGGGGAGGGGGACACAAGCTGCCAGGGGGTGGGTTGCAAACCGCAGTATTTTGTGAGGGTGCAGGATGGGGTTTGGGCTGCACCCCAGGACAATGGGGGTCCTCGTTGTGCTCACGTGGCCCCCCCATGGCTCCGGGGTCTCCCCTTCCCTCTGCTGCCCCCTTGGGGGATGGCAGCAGCAGCTTCTGCAGGCAGAGCGCAGGCAGCACGTGGGACTCGGTGCAGCCTCCTGGGGGGGGCCTGTCCCCACTGGTAATGCTGTGGCTTGTGGGGGGCTCACGCCCATTCTCAGTGCCCCTGCAGGGATGTGCTCCCAGCAAAGAGAGAAGGCAGGGGCAGCTAGTGTTAAAAAAGTGATTTTTTTTTTTTAATTATTTTTAAATTAATAAAAAACCTTCACCCTGTTTTTTGTTGGGTTTTTTTTGTTTTCTTTTTAGCAAGATTGATTTGAAAACTAAAAAACCTCCCCCCAGCTCCCCCCTCTCTGGGGAAGGGCCATGATTGGCAGTTGCAGGGACAGGAGGGGCATCGCCTTGATAAATCCCCCTATGCCCTGGGGGTGCCGAGGGAGGGAGGATGGGGTTGGGGGGGGGTCTGTGCAAGAAGCCAGGCTGAATTTCCGAAGCCAGAGAAGAGGCGTGTTTGCTCTGGGCACTGCAAAAAGCGTCCAGGAAATCCAGAGCCAGGGATGAGGGGGCCAGTGGCTCTGTGTCTGTGGCCACGATCTGGGGTGCCAACAGCTGCCTCCATTTATTTTTTGTTATTTCCCCCCGGCCCTTCCTTCTCCTGCCCTGCTGCAGGGATGCTGGGGGGGGAGCCACAGGGAAACCCCCCCACCGAGCCACCCCCGTGCTGCTTCCCCTTCTCTCTGGATTTATATACATTAGATATATATTATATACTTAAAAAAAAAAATGGGGGGAGAAAAGACCAGCTAGTGACTCTTGCAGAGGCTCTCATGGGCCGGTGGCCTCCCTGGCAGCATGTCCCGTCTTCCCCCCCCTTAAAAATAATAATAAAACCACAGGGGTGGCGGGGGGATGGTGCGTTGGGGACACAGCATCTGCCCGACCTGACCAACCCAGACCTAGGTTGCCATCCCGTCAGCATCAAACCTCAGCGTTTTCTCTCCAGCCCCAAGACCCTCCCCTTGCTGTTGCTGCACCACTGTGCTGATGGGGCCTGTGCTATTTTAGGGAGTCTTACAGCTTTTCCTGCCGGTCCCGAGTGCTGTCTAGACAGCTTGAGCAGCCCCTGGGCGTAGCTTTAGCACTCCTGAGCCCCCCGCTCTGCCGCTGACTTGGAGGTAAAACTTAGGGGAACTCCAGGGAGGGTTTAGCTTCTTGCCTCAGTGCATCTTGTTCCCATCTCTTAATTTCTCTGCTCCCACTTTGAATTCAGTCCTCCCAGTTTGGAAGACAAGAATACAGACTAGATGCTTTGGTTTTAATGCCTGAAAACAGGTATCTGGTGTCATTTAAAAGAGCGAGTTCTGCTTCCTGCTTGCCCACCCTCATCCTTTCTTGGAAATGGTCTTTGAGTGCCTCACCCAAGGGGGTGCTCTGACCGTGTGACGGTCCGACCTGGAGGTTTCTAAGGGAAAAGAAATTCTTGGAGGAGGACATTCGGATGATCCAGGAGACGCTTGGCATGGTGAGCTGCTGCCGGTGTCCCCAGGAGGCAGCTGGGCCCTCACCCCCCTCCCTGCCTCTGTGTCACCCTGCTACCCCTGCCCCACGGCCCTGGGTGTCACCCGGCGTGAAGGGTGCCAGGAGGGAAGAGCAGGAAGGGTGTCCCAAGGCTGAAGAGGTAACTGCATGCACCAACCAAAGTGACGCGAAGACATTTTTTAACTAAACAGCTGTAAAGAAAGAAACATGGGTGCTAAGAAGGAGAGGAGATAAAGATCTACCCATGCAACACAGCCACAACCCTGCCTGGCATCCCTCTGTCCTGTGCCCAAGTTAATTTTTGGATGCTCCTTTTCAATCCTGCTCCTGTGTCTGGGCTGCCATCCCTCTCCTTGTCCCGCTCCAGGGGAATCTCCAGGACGCTGCCGGCCAGCTGCCGGCCCTCCGTGACCAGACAGCGTTGGACAGTGACATGGTACAGCCGCGCGCACGCCCGGATCCTGCTCCGGGACGGAGGCGGCTGCGTGCCCGGGGCACCGGTGCACCCAGTCCCTCGGTGTCAGGGCATGGTCCCAGCAGGGCTGGGCAGCGATGCTGGAGGGGGTCAGTGCTCCTGTGGGTGCCATCTCATCCGGCTACGTGGCCAGGGTGGACCCCCTAATCCCTTTTTTCCCCAGAAAAAGCTGAAGGAAAGGCTGAGCCTCTACCCAGCCCCGGAGGAGGCGAGCAACATGGTGTGCTGGGAGGTGCTGGAGGATTGCCTGGTGGGCAGCAAAGCAGGAGGAGGAGAAGGAGGAGGAGTAGGAGGAGGAGAAGGCCGAGGTCTGTCGGTGGTGAGTGCTGGGGCATCCCAGCTATGGGAGTGGGACTCAGCAGGACCGCAGCCCCCGGGGCCTCGGCGGAGGTTTGCTATGCACTTCTCTTCCCTGTGCATCCCGCCGGGAGGCAGGACCTGGCACCAGCAGAGCCAGGGCAGCTCCTCGGCTGCCCCAACAGAGACCTCCTCATCGTCTGTGCCACCGACAGCCCCCAACAGCCCCTCCGTGGGGCAAGGGAGCGCCCGAAACCCTTGGGGTGACTGCACAGCCCCCTGTCCTTGCTCAGCGTTGGGCAGGACCACGGCTCCCTGCCCTCCTGGTCTCTCTGGGGCTGGTAGGTGGGAGCCGGGGACAGCGGAGGGACATTTTGGGGCAAACCCCAGCATTCTGCGCCATGAGATGGTTTCCAAATCCTACCTGGGGCTGCTGCTCCTGAAATGAAGGCGCAGCCCATTAGGCTGGGAAGCGGGTCTGGTCCAGCAGCTCTGGAGTACAGAATCCCATTGCTGGAGAGAAGAATGCCTTGCTGTTGTGTCAGGTGGCATCAGCAGGGGGTTTGCTGATCTCCAGGATCGGCTGCTGAAATGACTCTGCAGGCACAGAGGTGGCCAAAGGACTAAAGGGACTGGGGAGGGGCCGTGCGGCTGGGGCGCCCGGGGGTCCCTGTGGGTTGGGCAGTCTATGCCTTTGGGGTATTTGAGTTTGGCTCCGTGAGCTGGGGGGTTTGAGGACAGGGCGGGTGGCCCTTGCTGCTGCACTTCCGCCCATAAACCTGCTCCCCTTTGCCTCCTCTTCGCAGGATGGCAGTGAGGGCCAGGCTGCCCCCGCCGAGCCCCCCACTGCAGACATGGACGCCCCGCATGGGGCAAGCTCAGCGCTGGGACTGAAGGGACCAGGGACACAGCCTGCACCCAGGACCAGCAAAGGGACCAGCAAGGGGACTCCACAGGGGCAGCCTGGCTCCCCGGGGACGCAGAGAGCACCAGTGGCCCCTGAGAAGGGGGCAGGTGCTTCGTCAGATAAGACAAAGACTTCTGATGCCCATGCCCCCACCCTGGGGACACAGCCAGGATCCCCTGGCATCAAGACCCCTACGCTGGGGAAAGAGTCAGGGGCCCCTGACACCCAAACCTCCACCCCAGGGGCACAGCCAGGGTCCTCTGACACCCAGAGCACTACCCCAGGGGTGCAGCCAGGGTTTCCCAGCACCCAAACCACCACCCCAGGGGTGCAGCCAGGGGCCCTCAGCACCCAAACCACCACCCCAGGGGTGCAGCCAGGGGCCCCCAGCACCCAAACCACCACCCCAGGGGTGCAGCCAGGGATCCCCAGCACCCAAACCACCACTCCAGGGGTGCAGCCAGGGATCCCCAGCACCCAAACCACAACCCCAGGGGTGCAGCCAGGGGCCCCCAGCACCCAAACCACCACCGCAGGGGTGCAGCCAGGGTCCTCTGACACCCAGAGCACTACCCCAGGGGTGCAGCCAGGGTTCCCCAGCACCCAAACCACCACCCCAGGGGTGCAGCCAGGGACCCCCAGCACCCAAACCACCACCCCAGGGGTGCAGCCAGGGGCCCCCAGCACCCAAACCACCACCCCAGGGGTTCAGCCAGGGTCCTCTGACACCCAGAGCACTACCCCAGGGGTGCAGCCAACACCTCCAGGGACCCAAGGAGGAGGAGCAGGGGTTAGAGATCCCCCTTGACACTGATCCCAGGGCCACATCCCCTTTGCAAGAGCCGTCCGTGCCCTGGCGATCCTCAGGCTCCTGCAGTGTCTCCGATCGCTACGCAGAGACGGTGGAGGCTCTCCGCCAGATCGGGCAGCTCAGCCACCCCTGTGCCAGCCTGAAGGAGCAGGTGGCCCAGCTGGAAGCCAGCAAGTCAGACCACGCCGAGCTTGAGAAGCTGCGCCTGCTCTTCTCGGAGGGAGGTAGGAGCCCCTGGGGGGGCTAGCAGGGGGGTGTTTGGCATGGGGACACCCTGGGCTGGGGGCTCATTGTGCTCAGAGCCTGGCCTCAAAGGCGAGACCCCCTCACTGACAGCATGTCCCCTCGGACCACATCTAGACAAGGAGAGCATCACCAGCATCCTGGCCGACCTCCAGGGCCGGGTGTCCTCGCTGCAGGGCCTGACCAGTGACCTGCAGGGCGAGAATGGGAAGGTGAGCTGGCAGCAGTCCCTGGGGGGGCTGTGGGGATTGCAGGGGGGAGTTGGGCAGGGAGGAGGCAGCTGAAGGGCCCCTGGGCTGGGACAACAGAGGGGGCTGTGCCCTGACTCATCCACCACTGCCTTTCCCAGATCAGGCAGCTGGAAGATGCCGTCGGAAAGCTGGAGGTAGCTGGAGCCAACTGGAAAGGGGATGTCAGCGAGCAGATCACCCTGCAACTGGGGTAAAAGGATGGGACAGGGTTTCCTACCCTGCAGGAGGAGCCCGGGGGGACAAGGGACACCCCCTGAGTGGCCCTGTGGAGGCTAAGCCTAGCTGTGCCCCTGTCTCACTGAGTAGGTCCACGCTGCAGGAGATGAGGGGTAAGCTGAAGGAGCTGGAAGAGCAGCAGGAGATGACCAACGCCACGCTGGAGCGGTTGGTGGCCAAGACGGCTGACGAGCTGCAGGAGCAGGTGAGGTCCAGGGGCAGCGCTCCCACCGCCACAGCTCGGTGGGGTGGTCCTGGAGGGGTTTCCAGCCACATCCCCTGGCTGGCTGGGGCCATCGAGCCTCCACAGCACCCGGATTTGGAGGTGCCCGCAGGGCCAAGGCAAGCGTGTCCCTGTCCTCGGGGCAGCTGTGACAAAACTCATCCTGAAAAATGTGGGAATCCTGCATCCCCCAGGCCCAGCGTTTGTACCCCAGCAAGAGGTACAGGAACACCCCCATTCTGTCCTTGCTGGTACCCCCAGTTCCCATGGGACTGGGGTGCTGTGCGTGCCTGTGGTCGTAGTTCCCATAATGGTGGGTTTTGGGTGCTCCCCTCAGTGGATTCTCCGGTGCCTAATATGAGGTGGAGCTTTTTCCCAAGCGGGAGCCCACAACCAACTGCTCTGCCCCATCGTACCCCCTTGATTTTGTAGTCAGCTGGTGGGTTGTGACCTTGTTGGGGTGGGGTGGGGTGGGGTGGGGGGTAAGCCAGGCTCAAAACCCTGCGGTTCCCCCCGCAAATACCATAACTCATTACAATGAAGTGCCCAGCACCTTGCTGCTGCCTGCCAGCTGCCTGCCTGTGTGCAGGCAGGGCTGTATCCCCCCCAGGAACTCACCCAGCCCTTTCCCCCCCCCGCCAGGCAGCTGCTGGCCCATTTCCACTGCCTGTCCTGCGACCGGCCCCTCAGCATGCTGGTGCCTGGCCCGTGAGTACCGTCCGGCACCGGTGCATCGGGGGGTGCGTGGGTGATTCGGAGGGGAGATGGGTGCTGGCAGTGCCCCGCTGTGCCCGGCACGGGGGTTAGGGTGTCTGCCTGGGGGGGTGCAGCCCTCCTGAGCCCCTCCCTGGGGGCAGTGGGATGCCAATGGGGTACAAGCCTGTGGGTTTTGGGGCACTGCCCCGAGCTGGGGTGGGTCGTGTGTCCCCTGTCACCCACCCACGGCTCCTGCCCTCCCCAGGCACATCGTGGCCATCCCGTACATGCCACCGCTCCCCCTCCACCTTGCCGGGCGCTCCCATACTGTCGTGGAGCTGGAGCAAACACGGCAGCACAGCCACAAGTAGGGGACACGGGGACCCGGCCCCTGGGGTGCAGGTTGGCCCTGCCCTGGAGAGGGAGAGCCCTTCCCAGGGTGGGGCTGAAGGGATGCAGGGGGGGCCTGGGCAGGGCAGGGGAGCAGAGATGTGCTGCAGAGGGGTCAGCTGTGCTTGTCCCCGGTCTGTGGCATTTTACAGCCCTCCCTGCGCTGCCCTGTCTGCCTCCCGAGACAGACACTGCCAGGTCTGTCTCCCGAGCTGCAGAGACGAGGCAGGACAGGGTGTTACCCCAGCGGTAGTTCTGTCCTTTCTGATACCCCATCTCAGTCCATTTATTATTCTGTTCGAAATATGCTGGGATTGCTGTCATCCATATTCCCCTCTTTCACACCGCACCAGGATTGAAGAGATTTATTTCCTAGGAGCTATTTTTAGCAATGACACCACAGTTAAGCCAGTGAAGCCTGGCAGTGAGGGCTGTCTCACTGGGTCACAGCTCCGAGGTGCAGCCAGCTGGAATTGGGTCAGCCATGCCAGGTGTGTTGAGCAGCATTTTCTGCAGCACACGAGGCTCTGCCAGCACTCTGGCTACTCAGGCTTCATCTGGGAAGCACCAGGACTGGAAACTGCTTTTTGCTTTCATGTGGCTGAGTACAGCAGAGCCTGGTCCCTTTTGGATATTCTGCTGTGTATGTCCATCTCGGTGCATTGTGTGACAAGTCACACTTCTGAGCTGCTGTGTCTTGGATCTGCCAGCCAAAATGTTCACATCATCAGCACTAACCTGCTATAGTCAAAAAAAGCCAGCACAGGAGGGACATATTATTTAACTCCTGCATTAGATGAGATGAGTCTGTAGTTTCCTGCAGACTGTTTTCTTTTCTTCAGCCATTGCCTGCAATCCCTTTGCAACTTGTGCTGTAGCTGCTCTCAAAGCAAACAGAGCACTTGTAGCGCGTTTCCACTAGAACCTCTTCCCAAGACTTTCTTTTTAAAATCTGTTTTTTCTCTGATCATAGATCAGTTCTCTGCTGTTTTTGATAACCTCTGAACTTTTGTGCTGTGAAATTCACTGTACAATGGCTTCAAGCAAAAATTATAAACAATATGTAGTTTTCCATTATGTACATTTTATTCTTTCATCTCTCATCCCAGTTGAACTGGGTGATTGCAGAAGAAGAGGTGTTCTCTGTCTAGGAGTGTCTATAAATCAAGGGTGGACAAAGAGGGAAGAACTGAGTGTGGAGTTGCATCGGTGGCAGCTGGTGGCCTTGGGTCTCCAGCCGGGAGCTCTGGCCCTTGGGGTAGGCTTTTTGTCAAACATTAAATAACGGAATAGACTCCAGCTAATCCACTTCTAGAGGATATATGGGAGGTCTTGTGAAACCCATCATCTCTGCACTCTGGTACAGCTGGTGGCAGAGCTGATCTGGCCTTTGAAGCAATTATAGTGGAGATAAATTTTGAACACCTGAGGAAAGTGGGTCCCACAGACATGGTCTCACCTGTCGCTGCTAGAGCCAGACTGCACAAGACCGTCAGCTGGGCATTGCCTGGGGAAGAGCACACACAACTTGCTTAGGTTTTTCCCAATCCTCCAAAACTCCTGAGACTCTGATTTGCTTGGGGGAAATGTGCACCTGCTCACTGCAGAGCTGGGAGAGCTGTCAGTACTCCATCAGCGCAGATGCCAACAGGGATTTGAACAACTTTTTCTTAAGAAAAAAGTGCAGGCATAAGCAGCATGAGGAAGGCAAGATGGTGGAGGCTGATGAAGGCTGGTCAACTATGAAGCTATGGCAGGAGGGAGCGGTGTCGGGCACGGGAGGACTCCGGGACACTGACCTTGGGAGTAGTGCCCGCTTGCTGGAGTGAGGCTCCACTATAAAAAGCCCCAGTGTATGTGCAAATGAGGTTCCCGAGGTGGTGTGATGCTCCTTCTCCTGGGGCGCTGGCAGGCAGTATTAGACCCTGGCAATCCTTGGGCACAGGAATATCAGTGAATGTCTATGGTCTGCCCTGGATGTGTGCTGGGAAGAGGGAATGTGTAATGGTATCAAAGCTAGATCCCCTCATAGACTTCAGCTTTCAGCATGCTGACTCCAGACATGGGCTGCTGTGAGCAGCTCCAGCTCAAGGACGGGGGTCCTGAGAATACAGCAAAAGTGTAAATGCAAGATTTCTCTGCTGCAAACCAGGCCCTGGGTACAGCCTTCAGGAAGTGTTTTGGAAGTATGTATTTTCATTCTAAGGAGTGTTCTGCGAAGCTGCGGAGGTGTAGAAACATGGAGGCTTTTCTCTCTCCAAGAGATCATGTCTGCGGCAACACGGAAAGTGGTGCAATAATCTAGTACCAGATTTTACATTTTGAAAAGTTCCCCTAAAAGCTGGCATTATGCTTATCTAAATTAAACACAATGTCATGTATCTCCCAGCTGCAATACTAGACAGAAATCTGAGACCAAGCTATTCATGTGGAGGACTTCAGAGGATACAATTCAGGTTTGGCAAACTTGCTGGTACTAAACAAATGCAAGGGAGAAAAACTTTCTTTTGTGAGTCCAGTGTTAAGTTTTCAGAATCCAGGCTGCCATTTGAGGACTAGTTTAAAAAACTTAGAGTAATGTAAAATCCAGTATCTGTCTCAAGATGTGAACTATATAGTATTTACTACTTTGGTACTAATTTTCTGTAGAGCAACATGATTGAAGTTCAAGACCATAAATCCTATTGCATTTCAAAGGTGCTTGTGCTTCTGAGGCATTTTGGGGGGATTTTCAAAAGACTTCCAGTCTCCCAGTGAGCACTGAAACCAAATCACTGCTTTAGAGGGGAAGTGCATACTCAAAAGCCTTAGCCTGTCTTGAAAAATCTTAACCTCATCTAAACTACATCGATCAGCCAAATGCCTGCTCTGCTTCAGACGTAGCACGTGATGTACAACACAACATGAGGGTCACACAAATGTGCATCGCCTGCCTTTTGCAATGCCAGGCTTGGGATTACTTCTCCATACAAACAACTTCTCGGCTAAAGATCTGTGAGGGCAGATGGTGGGGATGCAGCTGATGTTGGTCTTAAAATGAGTGGCATGTGTCGAGGTCGACGGCAGCAGGATGGCCCCATGACATATTTCTTACAGCTTAGACACGCCGGATCAGATTCCCACTGACATGTAAAGCCCTTTTCCACAGCTCTGGCACTGCTAAGAGCTGTGAGAGCCTAATCTCTTCCTAAAACCCTCCTGTGCTGTAATGCTGACCAAAACCTCGGAGTTTTGCATGGAAACAATGAGCATGGCGACGTAGGGTCTGTGGTGCTCATCAGCATCAAGTCCTGCCCTTCCTAAGATGCCTTCCTGATATCTTATCACTGGTACATCTCTCCTTTTTTTGAGGAGTGGTGGTCTCTCTAACACAGTTTTCTAGGGAAACAAGCAAGCGCTGTGTGGGCAATGTGTGGCAGCTATATGTGTTCCTACTCACTCATCAGCTTCAGAGATGTAAATCTGGAAGATGCAAAAAGTACTTGCAGGTTTTGTGGCTGGGCAGCCTGGCACTGCTGCCAGGCAGGGGACAGCCATATCTCAAACTTCACTTTTTTTTAGCAAGCAGAAGGTCCACATAGGAAAAAGAAATTAGTGGTGCCCAGACTACAGAAATACTCCAGTCATGTTGCACCTTCTCGCATGTGGGAGACTGGAAGGGGACAGAGCAGCCTGTGGGAAGCAGGATCCTACAGCTGAGTTTGTGCAAGGACCAGCTGGGCAGCGTGTGGTACAGTGGTGTGACGTGTCCCAGTAATCCCGATAAGGAATTGGGTAATAAAAGTCTTTAATTTGCTTTAAAAGCCCTTCTATAGCACTAGTGCGGGGCAAAAAGCTTAGTCAAAATCAAAATCAGGCTCATTAGCTTTTGAGAAAAATACCTTCCAAATTACTTCTTCCCTGATTTATTTCTGTATTCATTTACTAATTACACAGCTCGTTTTTCTTCAGCCCATGATCCCAAACCCACTTGTAGAAGGGAGGTTCTGCACAATGCTCTTAGAGGAAACCCAGTTTGGTACTTGCTGGTCAAGGAAAGAGATAGTCCCTGAACAAGGGGGATGTTTTCCTGTCAATATAGCATTCAAATTTAGCTTCTGCCACTGTAGGCAACGTGGACGTGGCATTAAAAGAAGGAGCTTAAGTTATTAAACTGAGCTGCTTTAATCATTCAGTTCGGGGAAATCCATTGCTACAGGAGACCTGAGGATTAATGTATTTTTACCACAAAGCCAATACATCTATTCTGATCAGTTAGCAATCTCTCACTTGTGCATATGAAACTTCATTCTCTGGGTTTGCACTCAATAGCATGGGACCAAATGGAGTTTTATTTGGAGATTGACCCTGTTACCTTGAATCTCATCATTCTGGTAGCTAGTTATGTTATTTTGCTTCTGGTTTTCCTGATCTCCTGCGTGCTTTATGACTGCAGGGGGAAGGATCCCAGCAAAGAATGTGCTCCTGAGGTCCCTGCAGACACCCAGCCTCCGATCCGGCTGGTGGTGATGCAGCAGGGCTCCCCTGGCACCCACTGGGCAAAGGGACTCGTCTCTGCCTACGAAAACTCCTCTGACCTGCCGGGGAAAAGGACTACTGTTGTGTAAGGGGACCCTGCCTTGGAGGTCCGGTTTCTGCCGATCAGCTTGCCTCATCTGCTATGTTTACTCTCCGTTTGCAAAAGGATAATGCATTCACTAGGTAAGTTGAGATGCCGATTTATTTGATACGGTGCCATTGCCAAGGGGGTCGTTTTACATTCGGCTGTGTTCTGCATTGATACAGGCTTGCAGTCCTGCCTGCCATCCATAAAGAGGCTAATTTCCATTTATGCTGCTGCTGCCTTGCAGCCCCCTGGCACTCGGAAGCAGCGATGCTGTTATCCACTCAAGCACTGAAGAAGGGCCTTGGTTTAATCTCAAGTCGTGCTTGGTACCGTTATTTTTGCAGGAATACAATGTTGTTCATAGCATCCCACCCCTGATGGACTGAGCTGTGCTGCAGCCTCGGCACATCTTCCTCAGCTGGCAGAGTACAAATGACCTTGGCAGGCTGTTTATCTCTCTAGTGAGAAAAGAAACACTAAGGGTTTTAAAAGGATAGAGATAGTGCCTTTCTGATAGAAGCCAGCTGCTGCTCCCATCAGAATTTAATACTTTCCGTGTTGTCTGTAAGCTCCCCAGAGGGCAGTGCCAAGCCTGTCTTGGCACTTACTTTCTGTAGGTAGAACATGACCTCTACTCTTACAGGGCAGAGTACCCCCTGCCCCACACAAATCCCCTGACAGGATGCAATATGCTTCCTGGAAAAGCTGGGTACAATGCCTCCTGCCCAAGGGAAAGCATGAACTGGCGTAAATTTACCAGTAATGTGATACGTGTGAGTCATTGCCGCCGTCCACCCCACTGAAACAGGCATTTCTGACCCTCTGCAGCAACTGCGACCTATGTCCTGGCTTTCAATGTGCATCTCCATGTGTCTGACCCTGCCTCTCACCCCCAAGCCTTCCTTCAGCTGTATCATATTCCAGCTGGGCCACATGAAGGCTGTTATTGTATCTCCAGTAAATCTAACATTATCCGCATTGGCCTCTGTTATTCTTCCCATAATTTGGGAGCTATAAGCCAAAGGCCTTTTTGGCTAACAAGCTTCTTCTGCATCTTGCTGGTTTTCTCCCTCTTGGTGCTTGATAGATTTAAGTTCACATCTCTTGAAAGGGTAAGAGATGGGTTTTTTTGTGCTCCAGGTGCACAAAGGGACAGAGACACGAGAGATGTTGATCTTGTTGCCACAGAAGTGGCTGCAGTGTTGTGTAGCTGTTCCCGAGCACAGCCAGCTCAGGTCCTGCTCTGTCCCCATCAGTCTGGGCTGCAAATCCACCTGAGAAGCTGGGGAGACACTGCTCAAGTTGGTCCCTGTTGTGTTTTGTGCTGGCAGAGGCACTTTGTCACTGGTGGTCAAACCAGCTTTTAAAACTAATTTGGCTGCAGGGAATTTGTGGCTTAAGTTGGTTTGCTCTACTAAAATGTGTCCATGATTGAACAAAAAACTGAAATCTGTTTTCTGAAATCCTAAGATGGGACACTTAACGCCAGGTTACTGTGTTCGTCTTGGTAGTGCTTGAGCTACTATGTAAAGTACTCTTTAACTGGTGGATTTTAACTGGTTATTAAGGGGAAAATAGCACTGGACCCACACTGTTGCAGGTGTCTGTCCCACATGCTATTTTACATCATGTTAATGCAAAGTACCCACATTGTCCTATAGAAAGCTTTAGTAAACACGGTGAGATTTATTACCTGTCTGTCAAGTGTTGTCGATGACTCACTGGATGCAGTGGTCCTAATGCCTTCAGGACAGGATTTTAAATACTTCCAGATGTAAACTGCAGTGAATTCAAACCACAGTTGCCCAAAGCTGTCGGCTGGATTGCATGGTTTGTACTCCAGTGGATAGTGACCAGCTGCCTGTGCTACACCCCCAGATGTGCTGATATGCACCAGCCAGCAGGGCATCCTGGCACTGGCAAAGAAATCTCATGATATGGAGTATCTTTTTAATTATCTGTATTTAAAAAAAAGCAGTCAGCATGGTTAGTGGGTTTTCTTTTGGTTTCTAAATTCTTGAGGGTGAACCCAGGTTTCATTTTCAAGCTGTCCTTTGCACTCCTGTGAGTTACAGAGTTACAGATACACCTGGTTTTGGAAGGAAGCCAGAATTGGAAGAAAGGCTCCTGAGAGGTGGGGGCTTGAATAAAACCCCTGATGTGATGGAACTGGTAGTAAATCAAAAGTTGGTGGCACGATCCTCTGCCACATATCATACTGAAATATTTATGTTGAATGTCTTGGTTTGGTAATTTAGCACTGAAAAGGTGCAATTAGTTAACTGCAAGTTGTAGCTGCTTTAGCAAAAGTTGGCAGTGCCTAAGCTGCTGGTGTGTAATGGCCACTGTCACCCACGCAGGCCAGTGTTATCTTTCCTTGGGCTCTCCTATCTGCCTTATCTTTGGCTTGTAAGCTCTTTAAAGCTTTTTGTGTGTTCATATATCATCTAACATGCTAGGAGCCTTCTTGGTGATAAGGGATCCTTGGTGTTAGGGAACAGAAATAATCTTTGCTAAGAAGACCTTGGAGGGACTAAAAGGAGCTCAAAAACATCACGAGAGTGTGGCTCAAGCTGTTTTCTTTGTTGATGGTGGGATGTCGTATAAAATGCCCCAATGCCAGCAGAAAAGCTCTGCAGTTCTTTGATGAAGGTCATGCAAATAATGTAATGATACTATGACACATCTGCTGTATCTTTGCCACCATGTTTGTTTATGTAAGTAATACATGCAGAGATAGGGACTTGCAAGACTACGTTAATAAATACTTTTAGATAGCTGAAATTCTCCAGATACATATTTTTCTCAAACAGCAACCCTTTTGTGTACACCAACCACAGCCTGTCAGCTCCTTGAAGCTCAATGGCAAAGTTGTTGATCTTGGCGTGGTCAAGTTTTCTTGCTTAAGCTTTAGGAAGTCGGGCTGTAGTGCCACAGGCAGTGCCTGGGGAGGCTGCGGGCAGGGGAGCGGTTTCTAGGGGCACAGTGTTCACTTGGAAGGAAAGTTATCAGTTGTGATACAGTTCGTGGACTCTGCCCTGAAACGTGGAGGTAAAAGGGGGAAATGACACTTCCCTCCTGATAGTATTTCTAAACAGTGGGTAAGATTCCCTCCCAGAAAAGGAGAGACAAGTGCATCAGGCCTTTGCCTTCCCAATGGGAACAAAATGGCTTCCTTAGTTTTGTCTATACTAGAACGATATTGGTGTATTAAAGCAGTGAGAGAGCCCTTGGGTACGTACAGAGAATTGCAAGTAATCAAATTACTGTGAGTGAAATTACTGTTTTGCGGAGGTCTCTGCTACCACGCTTTACTTAATGACTGTGGCAGGATGAATGCATGCAAATAGGCTTTCATCAGGCCAAGCTTGCAGGAAATCAGCCTTGAAGCTGCATTCCCTCGAGTGCTTGCAGTCCTCTGCCACATCCTTTGCATCATTGCGAGAAAGTGAGCAGTACAGCTATTTTCCTTAAATTGTACTGTGTAGAATGCATATCCCTTGCTTGAATTCACACGGTATACAAAGCATCCTGAAACCAGACTTTGCTGATAGCTATACCAAACCGAGCCGTGCGGGGGAGTTCTGCTGAGACTGAGATATCCCTTTGAGATATCTGCAGCATCTTGCAAGCTCTGGTCCACAGCTGGCAGCGCGGGAAAGCGCCGGGACGTCTCGCTATGGAGATCTACAGCTGCAGTCAAACAGCCCTCATCTAGCTCTTTGCACATACTCTGTATCTGGCTCTGCCATCACTGTTCAGGTGATCATTGGGCTTTGCTTACACATTTTGCTGTGCTAGCTGTGCCTACATAGATATGTGTTTTGCCTAGAGGATTAGGTAGTATTTTAAGGCCTGGATATTTAGCATAGAAATACTGTTTTCGAGTAGGTGCCATTTGCAAATGAATAAGAAGTTGGTAAAAATTTTGTTAACATTTATTCAGAAGCAATATGAGTTGGAAAGCGTTAGATGGATAGGCAAGGATTTAGGAAATATCCTCTGTTCCCAGTTCTGCTTATGGGGCATCCTTAGGCAGCTCATGTTCCTGCTGCACTTCGCTCCACATGTCTCTGCTCCACATTAATTTTCTCTGCTCCTCTGCCCTGAGATTTCTTTCTTAGACGTTTGTGCAGTTCATAAGGGGATTACTACAAAACTGTCACGCAGGGGCTGCACCTGAATTTCACTCTATGAACTAACCCCAATAGGTTCAATGAAAACAAAATAAAATATACTCCAACTAAAAATGGCTGGAGTGGGTAGAGCGAAGTCAATGAACAAGCCATGGTACATCCGGGGAAGCCATGGTCATAGAGCCTTAAGGTCCTTGCTTTGGGTGAGCTATAGTCATCGTGGAGGTCTGACAATCTGTAGCTCTGTAGTTTGAAGGGAACAGAGTGCTGGTGGAAGGATTTATTGCCGTTCTGCAGGAAGCAGGAATTCAGTCTGTACTGGCTCACTTTCAGTTGGCTTTAGTGCCCTTTTAAAGTTACATATTACTGCTTCTGTAAAGCCTTTATTAGAGGGTTTCACAGAAACAACATAAAAAGAACCCCAGATTTCTAGATTTCTCCAACATTAAGCCAAATGTGTCATTAAATTCACTGAAAATACATCTTTCATGTGAGGCTGTTCCATTGTAAATATACTGTCTAAGCCTTCATTTTTTTTTTTAAAAAAAATCCCTAATAAGCCACTACGTATGAGTAGAGGATTAGTCCAGACAGACAAAACCATATTCAAAAGGGAGAATACCTTCCCATGTAGTGAATTTGTTTAATTTGAAAAGGGATAAATCTCCTCTTATTTTTTTTATTAGCACATTGTTCTTACAGTGCAAATGCTCATCCTCTGATAGCGCTAAGTATAGAAGCACAGTAACATGTCCAAGTCAAACCCCTTGGCTGTAAGAATTGCTTAAGAGGAGTTTTTACTGCCTATAACCGCATCCCTTTGCGTTATTGGCTCTTCAGCTAGCATAGTGTTGGTGCTTTGGTGGGAATGCCAAGCCATAAGAATTGATACTGGGTGTTTAATTGGAAATACTGTTCTTCCAGCTGTGAGCCAATACTACTTTGTGCTTCAGAGAGCCCCACAGCGCAGCGTGCCATCTTTTAGATGGATTAAAAACTGCAAGCCCAAGTCCCTCAACGTACCTTTTTACTTTTTATAAGGCAAAGCATTGACCTGTATCTCCTGGTCCTGCTTCAGTCCAAATGACTCTGTGACTCTCCCAAGTGCTTGACTCCCTGTGCTGAATCTGTCCCATCGTGTAGGGTCTGGGTGTTGAAAGCAAATGTATGTGTACTGCTCATGTCCCGAAGGGACTCCTGCAGCCTGTACCCAAAATAGCTGCATTTCAGTGGTGGAACAAATGACAGCCAGAGCCATAGCAAGGATTCGCACATGAGGAGGGTGTGAAGGATGGGGGGATGTAAGCTGGAGTCTGTTGGTAGTTGCTGTTGTGCAGGACGAAAGCAGGTGTGGACTCCTGGGGCTGCCATTAGGACTTTGAGGTAGAGATCTGGTCTTTCACACTTCAGTGATAGAAAGCTAAATTAATTGTTTATAAATAAATTGCTCTGACATTCACAGCAGAAAGCTATCTAACGTAACAAGAGAAAATTATACCAGAAATATAAAAAATGGGAAAATTGGAATGGCTGCCATCTCTAGCTTCTGTTCCAACTCCTGGTTTGGTCTCCTCGTTTCCTTCTTCTCACGTGTGCTGGTTTCCTTGGAGATGCTGCTGCTTAGTTTCCCTCTCTAATAATGACACTGTTTGACATTAACCTTTCAAAGAGGCATTTCCACCTTAATGTGACAATCTGGGTGCATTTTTTGGAGGCGGATATTTGTCACGAGGCATCCGAATCCAGCATCTGATCACTCAACCCAGGCTGTGGATGGGTCAGTCTCTTCCCAGATATGCAGCAGATGCTCTGTGTGGGCAATGAAACTGTGCCCTAGTTTCTCCATCTGTTAATGGCAGTAATAATTGTTATGCAACTGGGCTGTTGGGTCGATTTAATTAATATTTATGAAGGAACATGAGATCCTTTCACGGGCGGTGCTATAGAGATATTGTTAATTATGAATGATTATATATTTGTGTCTCTTCCTGAGTGCATAGGAGACTTGGACATATTGTTTAAGCACCCACATTTCTCACTCCTTCAGTATTGAAGCTTATTGGGCCCACAGCACAGCTCTTCGTTACCCTAAAAATACACTGAACTTGACTGCTATTGACTTCAGCATCAGCAAGGAATATAGGCTTAACATCCACCTCTATTTATGTTAATGATATTGCCTAAATCATCAATATTTTTTTATAACTTCATTAGGTAATATTTTTCATGTTACTCTTTTGGTCCAACCACTTCTTTTAAATAAAATAAATATATAAATTCAGGCCAATTCTAGGTCTAAACGAGGGGAGGCAGGAATTTGGCACATTTTTCCACCTATGCCTTCTTCAAATGACACAACAGAGCCCCTGAAGTTCTGAGGGATTCATGTGAGTTGCCTCAAGTTCATTGTTGGAAACTGGGCATTCATAAATAAGTTTGATAAGCATAAAGGTGGATTGAAAAAAGATCTGTGAGTAGCAGCACTTGATTTAATGTCTATGTGTGCCACGTTCATTGCATATAGCCACTGTACCACTTACCCTCCCCAACAAAAAATCCAGAACAGTACTTGATGGAAGCATATTAATAGTGCTTATTTCAGGTGATTTTTTTCCTATTCTCTGCATGTTCTTCCCCTCTCAGGAGCATATTAAGCACAGACTTGACATGTCATGTACTACTTTCCTCAAAAAAGAGGAAACCTACTTGTTTTCTTTCCAAAAGAAGAGAAGACGGCAGCAGCCTTGGCTTGCTAGAGGACACACACTTCACCTGTCCTGAGCCTGAAGGACGTGTCCCTTATCAGAGAAAAAGGATCTGTCCAAATTTCAGTTGTTTCCCTGCTCGGAGCAGTGCAGGGATGTGGCTTGCTATCTACAGGGCTTGCGGCAATGTTTCCATTGAATCATTTCTCATCAGCCACCAACAGCTCTGCAATTTCCAGCCCTCCAGGCAAAGCATGCAGGTTACAAGGGCAGATAAGGTGTGAACCCGGGGACACTGGAGGGAAAGAAAAGCTTTTTACTGAGATGGGAATAGTATTTTATCACTTTCAGGGCAATAGTTTTAGACTAGGTTTACACTGGAACCAGGGTGGTTTAATAACAGGTGGGTGTTTTTATTGCTAGCAAAAACTCTGATGCAGACACGATTACGCTAGGAAAAAGTAATTTGACAATAAGCCTTATTTTGCTTGCTTGAATCTATGTGTACTAACTTGGCAAATAACCTTCTTTATTAATTGAAGCTCTATTTACAGTTGATGGAGACAGACAGCTTGTAGGGACATGCCATCAAGTCTTTTTCTAGTTCAGACAAGGCTCTATGAAGCTGCATTTTTATTTATATACATCTGCAGAATTGAAAGTCGGGGCAGTGCTTGTGAAGCCAAGTGTTTTGTCCCTGGGGTATTGAATAGAAGGCAAATCTTTGGCATCAGGAGGCTCTGTGTTTGTTTTGGGAAGGAGAGCTGGCAGGGATCCCAATGTTAACTCTGAACATCTGAGGAAAAGGCTGGCTGGAAAGAATTATGTCATGAAGCAGACAGGGGAAAGCCAGGAAATTCGAAGCCAGGACAGAGACTCTACCTTAACTCATTCTGGCATGGAAAAAATAATTGTGAAGTGTTAACACCACATCCTTGGGACGCACATTTACGAAACGTGCTGGTGTTTAAGAGTTCCTTGGGGGGATGAAGGTTTTTACCAATTTCTTGTGGCAGAGGCTAGAGAACTGCTTGGACAAATGAGAGCTTTAAGCTGTAACTGGAGGAGAAGATATGGCCCAGCATTGTCAAGTCTGTGTTTTTGCAACTGTCTTGGCAGGGTTATTTGGCCTGGGAGGACACATGCTGCTCTCCTGTTATTACCTCTATAGAGCTGAAGGGACAAAGGACCCTTTTTCTTTCCCTCCAACTAATGTTGTCTTGCCAGTTTTGCAGTGTGGTGGATCCTGGGGCTTCCCTCCTCTTGTGATTTTGTGTTCTCAGCAGCACAAAAGTCCATCTGCTTCTTGGGGTGACAGTTAAACTGCCATTAGGAGGATGTAAGATACTATTGCGGGCTGGTTAATGGGAAATGGTTTTGCAGATGGACTCGCTGCTCTTCCCCTTTTGCAAACAGAAAATGCTATGCCTACTTCATCTGCTTAAGGTGAACGTGTGGTTTTATTTCACTGCCTATTTGCTCTGTTAACGTGCAGTGGGAGAGAGGATCCCCCAGCCTGGTGTATAGCATCCGAGAGGAGCAGGCAGCAGTGTTTGTGGCAAGAGAGCAAAGAAAGGTTCCAGCATTGGTGGGGCTGAACGGTGCCTGTTAAAGCTTCCCCCCAAAGGTTACCGAAGCCTCTCCCACAGGGCAGAGCTTCAAAGCACGGTCACGCTGTAGGGCCGCTGTTTCCTGTTTTGTTTAACAGCTGCTTGGGAGGAGGCAGGTTGTGACCTCGGTTTTTCTGTGCCCTCTCTTCTGGGAAGTGCACAGGGTAACCCAGAGTAACAGACGTCAGAGAAGCCAGATGATTTCCATTTTTTAGAACAGAAGTCAAGGCATACTTTCTGGATGAAAAGGATGAAGGAAAATGGCTTAAGGCCAGGTTGTGCCCTCATTACACAAGGGTGAAGCACCCCTCTTTGCTTCTACACTTAGCAAAGTCTTGCTCTTACCTGGACTGGACTGGGTCCAGCTTTTTGCTATTACTTGCTTTCCAGGCAGGTGTACAGCAGCATTCTCACCTGCCTGTGATGCAGAGGGCACCCTTTGATCTCCAGGTACTTCCCACCCTGCACAAGATGGGTGGAGAGAAAGCTGGTTCTTGGCAGCCACCTGCATGATCTGAGAGGCCAGACCCCGCAGGAGGAGCACCCGGACCTCGCTGGGACTGCAGCAATGCGTGTCTTGAGCCAGGCCAGGCAGGACGTGTGCTGCCAGTGGCACGGCTCGGAGTCGGAGCAGTGCATAAGGATGCTGCAAGCGTGGAGCAGCTTCCTGTTCAGCGCAGGGCTTGAAAGCATCCTCTTGGGTCAGAAGCATTTTACCACTCTTGTTTGATTTAAGTACTACCCTGTCAGATTAGCTCTGCTCCTAAGGGCACCAGCTTTATGTCTTCACAGATAAACCTGTCAGCCGGATCACATCTGTCTCGAACTTGTAGGATAACCCACCAGAAGGCAACGAGGGCTCAGATAAGCTCTGAGTTCAAAGGGGCAGTTCGGGCTTAAAACTTCCGGTGTGCCTGATCATGACTTTAACCTTAGTTGGGGACAGCAAGTGCCCAAGATGACTGGAGCAGGGCAAGGCTTCCACACTTCAGAGAGAGAAATAGGTTTGTAGGTACAGCCCAGGCTGCTGGCACAGCACAGGCTCCTGCAAGAGGCATGTGGTGAAGTCAGAAAATGCTTTAATGTTTTGCCATGGATTTAAAAAATTGAAACAATCATAATGCCTACCTCCTAATAAAAGATAATATAGAAAGAAAAGCAACTCTATCAGCTTCTTTGGTTGTTATACCCATATTAATATATAGTGCATGCATACACCTACATGCACAGAGACTTATGTCTTTGTGCACGTAATTACAGGTTGTTCTATAAAGATTGCAGGTGCTTCTATTTTAACCCTGTATTACAGAATCTTGAATTCAATACAGAAATTACCTCAGCAAGATTCTTATTCTTCACCTCACCTCAGATCACCCTCTTTCTCTTCTCCAGAAGCTCATAGGACAGGGCAGATAATTTGACAGTCAACTGCATAAAGCAACTACTGTCCTAAGCATCCTCTTTTTGGAAAGCATATTCTGGGATACAGATACAGCCCACCATGTGCACTCTGTTTTTCCCCACAAATCCCTGGTTTTTCCACGCTCCCTTTTTTTGATTTGTAGGGGCCAGATTCTGCTGCCTGGGACTCGAGCATGAGCCTGGACCAGCTCCAAAGCTGGCGGGCTGTGCTCTGCTCTTCCTTTCCCTGCTGCAGGCAGGAGGTTACTTGAGGTAATTCAATGGGATTTCAGTGGAAATACCCAGGGGTGACATGAGTGCAAGTGCAATGCAGGAGAGAAGGTCCAAATTTGCATGGGTACAACCATGATTAGTATTTGGCTGCCATGCTTCAGAGCCTGTGTCAAGACATGATTTGGCTGCTGGACACGCTGCCTGAGTGTTTCTGCCATCCGTTTCTGGTTTCAGGTTGAGCAGCTTTCTGGCTGTCGGTTTCCACACCGCCTTTGTTGCTCTTTGTACAACAACATGACCACTAATTGCTCCAGCTAATTAACTGTTACAAGACAGTGTCTTGGTCCTCAGACCCAACCCATGGATTTGAGGAAAGCTTTCCTGAGAAGCAAAGACAGTTACATTTATGAACACCCTAAAACCATGTCATTAGAGCATGTGCCTGGGAGACACAACACTTCACTTTGTTTTCCTTTCAAGAGCCTTGAGCAATGTTTTTTCTTAGTCATCAGTCAGGATGCTTCATAGTGGACAGACGGCATTTTCAAGTGGAGATGGGATGAATGAAATCAAATATTTGTTTCAGTTTGAACTAAAATAATTTGTCTAATCAGACTGTCTTTCTCTGAGGTCTGTCCATGAAATACAAAGTGGCAAACAACAGCTCTGGACTTAAAACTTGAGTCCCTCCCTAACAGGCTGTGTCCTGTTCAGCAGAGATTTCACTGGATTCCCAGGGATTTCTTGCATTAATTAAGGTTTGGTGCAATAACAAAAATAGCTTCTTTGCTTCTTTTGAAGACTTTAGTATCTGGCAAAGCACCCCATTCTCTGAGTAGCTTTGCACCTTCAAAACTGGCATCCTATGGATATAACCCCCCCAAACCCCCCATGCAGAGGGGGTGTGTAATGCTACTGATACAGCAGCACTGGCTGCTCCGTACCCAGCCAGGGCCAGCTGCTGGTAACAAGATCCTTGTTTTTGTCAACCAGAGATCTCATTTCTGGCAGACCTCTACAATGACCTGTGCATCACAGAAGACAGACTTGTACACAAACTATAAATCATCAGGTCTTTTCTTTCACTACCTTTTGCATAGAACGTAACAGCAGTTCTACTTTCTTTTGACAATGCAGTAATTTATCATTTGACAGTGGCTTAATGAAAACCCTGCTGCTGTTCTCACTGGAATTTGAGAATCGACACTACAAAGAAGTCCTTCCTTGACCTTTCCCTCTTGGCCGCTCCTGGAAATTAGTGTGTCTTCATTTTAATGAGCTCAGAGGATTGGGGAGTTGAAAGAAAAAAAAATCAGCTTCAAAAATACCTAGCCTCCTCTTGCGAATATGTCAGGACATGTTTTTAGATACAGAGCTCTCTTACCTGAACAGGCTTGTGCTCTCCTTATTCTGTGACTTCTCCAGCTGAGCTGTTTCTTGGCTCCAGCCTATGGTTTATGATGCAAGGCCATGTTTACTTTGCATGAGGTATGTTGCAACATATAGACCAGATCTTCAGCTGGTATAAATGACCTGTTTTTGCTCCCCTCTCTATCACTTCTGCAGTCAAATCTAGATGGCAGACTATGGGTCACATACACGTTTGCAATATACACACATCTTTGCAAGGCTTCCAGGAGCTGCGTCTAAACTGACAATGCAATCGTACAAGCAAAATGGAAGAAAACGCACTAAATGGGAATGACAGTAAGAACAGAGCAAGGTCAGGAGATGCTGACTTCAGGGCTTTTTGCTTTCCCAAAGGTAGATGAAGGGGTCCCTGGAGCTGTTCAGTTCCCTCCCTGTGGGTCAGTTCCTTGGCCTTGTGGGCTCTGAACTGTGCCCACGTGCAGGGATGAACTGTGGGTGACGTGGAGACAGAGCCCAGTATCAGCAAGTGTTGCCGGTCTGCAGCCCCATGCTCACACAGTTTGGGATGTGACTTCTGCTTCAGGGTCAAGTGACTGCTGCTTTTCCAGGGGTGATGGTTTGTGACTAAGTACCCACTAGCTGCAGAAGTTTGTAAAGGAAAACAAAATATTTGCCAGCAGTTGAAAAAACTCAGCTGAATGGGGTTTTTTACCAAAAAGTTTCACAACTGGCCAGGCATCTTGTTGCCTTTTGGGGTATTGAAAATTTTCCTTATTTTACCTTTTTTGTTGGGTGATTTCTTCCAGAACTAGTGTTATGGGGTCAATCAGATTTCAAACCCAAGCTCATGGCTATGGAAACACTACTCCTCTCTTTTAATAACCTGATTAGAAATCCCGTCTGCTTTCACAGGCAAGGGGGAGGCACCTCCAGAGGAAATTCAGATCTTAGCTGGATTTTGTTTATTCTGAGAGAAAGCTGAAGGTGATGAGGTACTTCATTTGGATGCTTAAGGTTCAGTGGGAATAATGCAGGTTTGGTCCCTACTGTATGTTTTGGGTTTCTGGTCCTGGGGTGGTATGATCACAGCTGTATAGAAGATCCACTGCGATTCAGTGTCTTAGAAAACATTTGCTGTGTGAACTGTACATTAGAATTTGTATAGGCTTGGATGTTGTGTAAATAATAGTCTTTTGTAGTAATACACACACACTATCTCACACACATTTATCTAGTAGCAAATCGGAAAGCTTGGAAGAGAACCATGTTTGCAAAGGGCTGTGATGGCAAATGTTTCCTTCTCATGTTGATGTGCGGCACATAAGGGAAGCTGATATATAATGGAGAATCTGTAGGAAAGGTAATTTATTCTATCAACATCAAATACACATACAAAACAGTATGGCTCTGTATTTATATTTGCGGTTTATTAGCACGAATAATGGTGAAGTGAACAAAAAATAAACCATAGTGAACATAAAATAAACCACACTGAAATATGGGAGAAGCATCAGTAAACCTCTCCTTGCTGCTACTTCAGTGCATTTATCCAACATTAGTGCTGAGCACTCCCAAACCAGAACTGAACAGTTCAGCTACAAGGGGAGCCAAAGAGGAAAAGATAGTGATTATTGTTTATGAAATCAGGGTAAAATCTGGATGGAGCAGCCATATATAAACGTGGATGTTGCTAGATGAAGGGATGAATGTGCATATGTAAAATTCCCTGAGGCATTAAATCCCAACAGGAGTCTTGCAGTGATGCTGCACCAGGATGGGATTGCTCTGCACAGAGCAGGACCTGCCATTAGCCAAGGGACTCTTTGATTAAGGAAGACTTTAGCTACGCTGAGTTTTGCCCATTTTTAATAAGAAAAGTTTCACTACCTCACCTGCAGGGAAGCAGAAGCTCTCTCCTTCAATGCTGCTTGAAGTTCCAGAATAAGAAAAGTGATTGCAATTTCCTTGATCATGTCAAAAAAAGTTTGCCATAGCTGACAGTTTCTGACTGTGGCCTCTCTGGGGAGCCGGGTGTTATTTTTCCAAGTGGGCTGGTTAATAGACACCAGTTTTGCCACTGTGAAATAGGGAAAACAGCTGCAGTTTTTACAGTCAGGTAGCTAAGCATGGTCATCCCTGAGTAGGAATGTTGTGTTATGCTCACCTAGCTGTGGCGCAGTAAAAATTATACATGCCTCGTCTCCCCGGGGATTTTACAGCGATGGAGCTGAGGCACATTAATTATCCTGCCGTCAAAACAAACCATTCTCCTGCTCTGAGGACAAAGCTGCTGCTCGGAGCTGGCCTCAGGAGCTGGAATAACAGGGGCTACGTGAGGTCAGGGTGGAGGTGAGCTGGCAGAGCTCCCCAGGGCAGGCATGCAGAGTGACTGTCCGCGTTCCCACGTGCTTAGCTCAAGCTCAGGCTATGTCCCCTGCTATCATGCCCATTTTTGACAACAAAAAAGAACAGCTTCACCACTGCCTCTACATGAACATTGGAGGAAGGATGGGCATCATCCCATTCCCCTCCAAGCTATGAACTCACTCCAGTGTGCAAAAATTTCTAGTTGGTGTAGATCCACCATAGCCCAGGCTGCGACCAGCTCTTTTTTTGTCAGCTGGGTGCACAGCGTTTCTGGCAGGGTCAGGGTTGGAATCCCTGCTGGAGGTCCATCCTTACAAAGCTTCAAAACCAGTAGCAGATGACTGGGATGCAGTCCCACAGGGCTGCTCGGTCCTTCGCAGGTGCCAAGACTGAAGTGATGAGCAGAGTTGGTGTCTTCCTGATGCTGTTCTCCATCCCTCCTCCATCAAGCCCTAGTTGCAGTGGGTGAATTGTGACCGAAACAGAGACTCTGAATTGCTTGGTTTGTGTTTTTACATTTCAGTATAAAAAGCAGGGTTTGGGATGTAAAGCTGTGCAGCTGATCAGCCAGAATAAAGGTCCAAAGAGCAGCCCTGGCTTACACCGGCTGCACTGGAGTCACAGCTCTTAAGACCAGCTGAGGATCTGCCCTTCAAGCTGAGCAGAACGGCTGGTTCATTCCTGTCGTGCCATGTTTGGTGTTGAGTGGAGGACTGCTTTTGGAGACAGGCACATTTATCACCCACAGCAAAGTTTAATGGAGAGCCAACCTTTCTGGCAGCTTTTTATTGCAGGGAGGGGAGAGGGTTTATGTGAACTGGATTTGTGAATGCCGTTGTACAAATATTTGTTCTCTGCTCCTTAGCAGCAAAGGGATGAATACAAACAACATCTCCATTTAAGGTACCACTCACTTGTTGCAAAAGACTTGATCCAACTTTGGTTTTGTTATAGACCTCCAGCTCGTTTTGTAGGTTGTGTAACGTGTAGCGCAGCCCCCACTCCATAGTGAAGAGAGGCAAGAGTCTCGACAGAGCAATGCTGCAACAATGGAAATTCTGCATAGGGTAGAGCTTTGGTCTGGGTAATGGCTGTAAAAAGGGCACTTTTGGGATCCTCAGTCACTAGTATAATTCCATCTATGTCTAGTTATCGCAAGCATCCATCTGCACCCATGAACATTTACCCAGTGAGACTTGGCTGCTCCAGGCAGTTCTCTTTCCTGCAGTCACTGCATCAGAAGATACCATTCTTACTATAGGAAAAAAAATTCTAAAAATAAAAAAATTCACAGGAAAAATTTTAGCATGCAGATTCAGTGCACAAACGATTATGACTGCTCTGCAAATGACCCAGGATCAGATCAGATTATCAAGACTCCAGTTCATAAAACCTCTCCCTCCCAGCTGGGATTAAACCTTAGTCCATGCATTGAAAAGTAAAGAGAAAATGAAATATTGAATAGTTGCTCCCAAAATGAACATAGTCTATCCAGTGTGTGATTTTTCCTACAGGACAAATACTGTTTGATTATGGCATTAAATACTATGTCATATTAGTCATATACAGCAAGACTAAGACAGAGTTGACTTTAAGAATAAGGCCTTTGATTTTGCAACTTTAGTACTATTCTTTTATGCTGTAGGTGGCAAGATTTTGTGTTTAAAAATGTTTATTTTTAAACCACCCCTTGCGCAGTGGAGCACAGGTCTCTGCTGCAGAAAAACTGTAATAAAAATAACAGTTTGAACAAACTAAAACATTTAGCTTTAATTTTCTTTAGTGATTTCATATCAGGCTTATATCATCTATGTAATTTGATATTAATATTTTTGAAGTTTAAGTACAGGAGCATTTTTGGCAGTTGTTTTTAGTAAGTTCCCCATTAATGTCTACTTAAATGGAGACAGAAAGAGTCAAGCACATATTTAATTATGGACATGTCCACATGATAGCATAAAAACTCAAATGAAAAAGAAACATTCTTTTGATATTAATCATCTGGAGATTTTAAAGTATCGGTCATCTTTAAATAGCACTATATTGATGACTAAAAGCAGCACTAATGTCTATTGCACTATACAGCCTGTAGTTTAACAACCATTTATTTTAACTTTCCATGTTGCAGGCATGCAAGTGGAGCGTGGTCTACCCCTCAGTTCGGATGGGATTAACGCAACCATCCAAAGATTAGGCCTCTGCTCCCCAAAACTCTAGAACAAGAGGAGAGAGCTGAGCTCCTCCAGAGTATCACCTGTCCTCTGCTGAGGGGCATCTTTCCTCGAATAAGATTCCCTCCCTTTAGTCTTGAAAGGCACTAAAGATCTTTTAAGTAGTTAACATTAGTTCAAATGTACCCAATACAGCTCTACTGCCAAAATATGGGAATTTGGATTTCCACTGAAAAACTCAAATGTGCCTTTAGAAAATTCTCATAAAACCTTTTGTTGTTTTCACTGAAACCTCCACAGAGGTTTTCCCAGTGCCAAGGGAGTTAATGGCTTTGGGGTTCTTTTCTACAATATAAAAAGCTAGTATTTAAGTAAAATACTAGTACAAGACTCCAGAAAAATTACAAAGAATTGACAGCAATTCAGAGACCAACACTCATATTTATATTAGATGTAAGGCTGTTTAAAATGAGTCGTGTACAGTCGATATCAGCAGTGTGGGGCACAGTTGCCAGCGAGGGGCTGGCCGAGGGCACAGGCAGGTACCACGGTGGTGGTTAGCTGTGACAGGTACCGCCAGCCACACGGCAGGCAAGCAGCAGCATGCCCTCCCCATCCTCACTCTCACATCAGGGCTGTATCTCACCCTGTAATTTATAAAATTGATCCTGCCAAAACCATACAGAAAGGAGGAGAGTGGTGTGACCTCAGCCAGGAGGAATGGCCCAAGCACAGCGCAGGAATTCCCGGGCTTTGATCTGCTGCCAGCGCCGCATCCCAGCCACTGGGGAAGCTACTGAGGAAACAGATTTTGAAAGCGTGGCCTTCCTCCAAGGCTCTGGGTTCCGTTCCCAAAAATGTGGCCTTGCAATTTTGCATCCACGAGCATAAGATATCCACCACAGATAAGAAGGTTGTAACATCCAGTGCAGCAGAACAAGATAAGCCCCAGTGAGGATTCCTGCTCCTCTCTTTGGATAACCAGAAGTAGCTCAGACGTGACAGCCCCAGGGAAGGAGCAGTTTCTGGAAAGCCATGCTCTGTACACACAGACATCTCTATTTCAGCTCTTCATCAGGGACATTGTCTGTATATTTCTTGATTTTGTTCAACCAACTTATCTTCTTGTAAATATTACTATTGAGCCTCAAGACCCAGATATCCGGAAGATTGGAATTTGCTGTCCTGAGGGTCTCCTGTGCCCCTCTGGATTGTTGTTTACTCACTTGCTGACCAGCTGGCTTCTAAAAACCTCCCAGTTATTAGGGTTTTTTTTCCCCTTCAGGCCTTCCAGCAGTTACGCGATGGGTTGGAGTATCATCAGTGTACGTCCAATCTCTCGGTGACATCACTGGAACACTGTAGACTTTCGTCTACCACAACAGAAAGATAAGTCATGTCAGAGTCTATCTGAAAACTTATCCCTTCCACCAAAGATAACACAATCTGTAACTCTATCTCAAGGGCAGAGTGAAAATTGAGTCAATGGTGGAGGCCAGGCCTCACAAAGGTTTCCAATAACAGTAACATTTGTTTTGCAGTCACTCTGTTTGCCAGCCGAGTAGACAAATTTGCACTGGAATCAAACTTGTTGATACCTCTGTCTCTTGCAAGTCCTCTAACCTCTCAGCAACTTGGCCTGTCCACCAGTAATTAAATGGTACATACCAAGAGTTTCTGGTCACCCGGAAGGGACATTGTGAAACAGAACTCCCTTTACTCTTTGTAACATACCACAACCAAGAGAACGAGCATTTGGATTTTTGTCATTGAATACCATAAATTATTTCTGCAGAAACACTGAAAGAAAAAGTCTCCCAACATACCAGGGTAATTGAAAGTTAGATGATCACCCAGCTCTCCTTGTCCCTGCCAGCCCCTCTGCTCACTCTTTCCAAGGCTCACAAGGGTTACTTAGAACGGGAGATATGGTAGCGACAGTGTGTCTGGTGTTTGTTGGGCTCTAGTAAAGAACATATTCATTTTGCTTCTTAGTTACATTTGTAAACATTTGCAAGCAATAGAGAAAAATGGATTCATATTTTATTAAGTCTCTTTACAAAACCTAGAAGACCTGAGATAATGCTGTGCATTGGAGTATAGGTGTTTTCTCCCTTTCCAAATGTATTTAATGAAGCTAAAAAAAATAAAACTAACAAGCTGTCAGCAAGATGCATGTGAGAAGGCCCCACGCATTGCTGGCAGGAAGGGCAAAGTGAGTTCACAGGCTGCCGGGCTCCGAGCAGCCCCTGGCAGCCAGGCTGAGCCCCCATGCAAGCTGCTGTTTCATGACCTGTGCAGGGCAGTCAGGCACCTCTTCAGTTTAACTGACTTCCACTCATCTTGATCTTTATCTCCTATATTTGTTCTTTTGTAAACTATTGAGAAAACTTCATACCATTTTAAGCTAAAATATAAAAATAATATAATTCAGCAAACATCTTAAAAATCTTAAATTGAGAGATTCAAATCAGAGTAAAATTTCAACCATTTAACCACTGACAAGAAATCAATTCATTTTCTTTTGCTAAATATGTTTAAAATCTCTAAGCAGTCCAAATGGGATGTGGAAATCATTTCCTCTCAGATGACAAACGACAGGCTAAATTCCACCCCCTCTGTTCACTTTAGGCTTGACCTAGAGTTGATAGGAAACAATGAGAGTCTTTTTGTTAACTTAAATGGATTTTATGTCAGACCCATTAAATAACAGCTTATTTCACTTCATTGATTGTGATGTCAAAAATGAGGTATTAGAGTGATTATGGATGGCAAGACATGTCCACAGAGCAAAAACCCAATAGTGGGAAGAAAAAAGGAGGGTAAAAATTTTTGCATGTCAATGTCATAAATATCGATTAAAGATGGTCCGCTTTGCCTGTGGAAAGGGATTTAAACATGGAACTGGTTTATTCTGGCTTTGGTATAAATGTGAACATTTTTCATTTACTTTTGAAGAGGCAAAAAGTTGTGGATACATAAAATATTGGGACCAAAGAGAAATAATTTGTTCTGCATGGGTAACACGTTGCTAAAAAAATCTTCAAAAGCCTCCACTTTTGGAGGCTTAGTGTGGATGCCAAAATCCAACATCTGTGAGAGGGCAATTAATGTACTTTTTTTTTTTTCCCAAGAGTGGGGTGCAGCTGGTGGCGATGCTTTCCTTTGCAGGCCACAATAATGAGACCCCACCAGTGAAACTGAAAGATTGGATGGGAGACTTGGTCTCCTAGGATCTACTGACACTGAAAGTATATATTGTTATAATACAGTTAGAATAAATATATATTCTCTAATTGTAGACTTTCTAAAGGCAGGCTACAACACAGAATCTCATGACTCTATTATCCCTTTAGTTTAAGAAACTGAACTGTGATTTTTCAGGTGTTCTTGACAGTATGATTCCAACTCAACCTGAAGACAGCAGCAGCTGCTTAGCTCCCTCCCGAGTTAGGTTGTCCTGATTTGGTCTTTTGTATTAAATTCTCTTTATGAGTGAATTTTACCTTTATATTGCCTTTTAATACACTTCTATTCGCCTGTTAGCTTAAATTGCATACTGATTTCTGCTGGAGGAACTGACAGATATTCCAAGGACTATGGGCCACTCAACCACAACTAGAAGGTTAAAATCCCTGATCACCTTTTTTATGGTGCAATTACTAAAAGCCAAAAACCCCTGACATTCATTACTTCTAAACAAGCCTTGAATTCTGGTACATTTATGACTAAAGCTTCCCAAAGGAAATACTACAGAATCAATATCTGAAAGCAGGATATTTCTGTATTTTTTGAAGTTCTCTGCAGTCATTAACAGACTTGATTCATCTGATGACTCAGAATTTGTGCAGCTGGTCCAAGGCCAGTACAGAGACTGACAAGTGCTGCTTTTCTCTCCTCCTCTAAAGATGCAATCTTGTCTCAGTTGCACAAAGCACCTCCTGCCCTTGTGGAAACTTCTTCATCTAAGGAGAAGGTTGAATGCATTAACATGCAAACATGGAGGAATTTGATGTTTCACTCCAACAGAAAGTTCTCTTTGTAACAAATAAATCAGTGTGATCCTACTAGAAAATGTCATCGATTGAAATACATTTGAGGTACATCATGAATCCAGATGAATCCAAGTTTGCTAATCAAAACAAGGGAAAAATATCAGAGTTTTTGAAACAGTCCCAACAACTGGTATATTAGAAGATGTGCTTTTAGGATCAAGTATGACATGGGATTTTATCAACTTTCAAAAAAAGACCTTTTCATATTTTCCTTTGTTGGAAGAGATAGATTAATATAAAATTTGATCTTCTTTGGTTTCTCAATATGCATTTTGAAATCTATGTAATTTTGTTTACTACTGGAAATGCAATACATGGAGGACTATTATTTGATACACAGACCAAATAACTGCAAAATAATGTTTCTCCATTATTTTCCTGAAGATACAATTAAACTGCATTAGTCACACAGATAATCAAAATGTAATTTCATGTTTGTCCCTTGTTTAGGAGCTCAACTCTCATTGATTTGAAGTCCCTAAATCAGTGAACAACCAACATATATTCTCCCTGTGTTTTGGTTTAAGTTTTCTAAACAATTGGAGCTTATGTTTTCTATGACATATTTAGGTTTTATTTTTATTATAAAATTCCAGACTCATGCAAAATTTTAAAAAGTTAATAACTCAAGCTTTGCTTTCAAAGGGGTTCAGTAACTCAGTTCACAGATGATTTAAATAGTCAAACGATTTTAAAACATTGCTCTCTTCTGAGAGTTTATAGCCACACTACTCAATTCCCATTAATTGCTTTCATATTAAAGATTCCTATTGACTTGAAGTACTTTTCTGTTATTCCCCAAGGTAACTGTTTATTGCTCCCTCAAAATCTTGTGGGCATGAAAAATACACTTTTCTCTGAAATACTGACAAAAGAGAAACTTTCATCAGAATGTGACATTTCATTTTCTAGCGCAATGTAATCTAATACAAGGCACATCCCTCTCAGATCACTTGTTTTATTTGCAGCAAGCCTTCTCTATTATATTACTAGGCAATGCTGTAATCCCATTTCAGGTCTAGTGCTGGCAGCAAGAGTGCAGTGACATCAGGTAAATGTTTATGTTTGAACATTTCTCCTGCAAGTGGCTGTATATGCCAAGGAGCCAGACCTTCTTAGATACTTGTGTCACCCTGGAAAAGTTGTCCACGCCAGAACTAATTCCATTAGTGTTTGGAAAGCTATTTATAAACCTGCCTTCAGTGGGATGACCTTATTAATTAGATTGGGGGAAGGCTGAGGGAGGGAGAGGTGCTCATTTCACAAGACCATTAACATGCATTTCAGTAAGAGATGCTTCTCCTTCACACTATGCTCAAAAAAACCTGTTAGATGAAGCAGAAATCTGGGTCAGTTTGCAGCAAGCAGACAAAAAAAAGAGCTATAATCCATGCTGTCTGCAGGACCCTCGTCCTGGTTCAGACCCAGAGCATAACTTTTTACAGGGTAGATCTGCTGCCACATGTCCTTGGACATGCTAAGAAAGTCCAAGCCCTTCTCTGGGTTGATTTGCCCAGTTGATCTGTACTACAGAGACATGTTTGAGGACATGCTAAGAGGGAGCAAAACCTCAAGCTTTCCCCCCAGTGCTCCTGAGCACCCCACAGCTCACACTGAAGCATGAGCTTGTGCCCAGAGTGGAGCACATAGCGCTTCACCTTGGGCTCTCCTGAGACCTATTGCTATCCTGGTCTTACAGTCCACATTATTGCAAAACTGGTTTTTGTATTAGATACTTGAAGAAGAAATAGAATTTCCTTCAAAAATTACATCAGTAAGATATGTTTTACCAGCCAAGATGATCTTTTTTACACTATATTTCTACCACAGCCACACACATGTATGAAGCAGGCATTTTGTTACAACCATGCTTGCTTCAGAACTTGCTTTCTAAGTGCTTTACCTCTACAGCTTCTAAATCAAACCTTAGTGAAACCATCACCATCCTCCATTATCATGTACACCCCTAAGAGCAGAAGATGAGATCCTCATTCTGTTTGTTATGAAGGCAGAAGGGTATTTTTCTCCACCCTTACTTACCAGAAATGCTTGATTTGTTCTCCCATGTAGACTGGGAGTGGAGAGGAGTTTCACCTGTCAAACTTGTTTCCCGTGCCTCATTAAGGGCCCCGTGCTGCTCAGCTTGCCTCCCTGCTGCATTAAATTGGCTAAGAGCCTCCTGAGCCATAGTGTGCTGCCCTGCTGCCTCCAGAATCAGCCTGTCACCACTGGCAACTCTAAAAAGTAAGTACCTGGGAACATTAGCAATGTCTTGTCACTAGTACATCCATTTTGGCAACCATGAAGCTGCTTACAAGTGTTTGCTTCTCTGTTATCTGTTTCACAAATCAGGAGACGAGTTATTGCACAGGCTTATAATGAGAACTTGTCTGTGCCAAACAGCCAGAAGAAAGTCAGCTTTTGTGTGAGATGTTTAGTTTTATTAATATAACCTCCTGATAGAATTTAATTCACCACTGACATCTCAAGCGGCACTTAAATTTTCATCCTGGGTGGGGAAAAGGAAGCTTTCAACGAGTCCTGCCTATTTATTTGATAGATTTGTGCATCCCAAGGCAATTTTGCAATGCAGTGAAAACTACAGACCCCACTTTTGTGTTCCTATTTGCATTCCTTCCAAATCCTATAAAAGCGTTTGATGTCTGATTCAGAAATTATGTATATCTGTTTGTCAATGTAATGCTCGTAATTAGTCCAGGAGTACAAACTCCCCCATCCCCAGACAAGTAGATAGTGACTGTGAAGGACCGGCAGGAAATTCTGCATGGGTAAAATTTGACCTAGAAATAATAAGGGCAAACCACATAGCTCATGTACTCATTGACTTCACTGCTGAGACTGTCAGGAATTGCAATTAGTAATAGAACTGCTATGCAGACACCTTCTATTAGGTGTCAAATGGGTGTCTATTAAGTATCAAACTGGGATTGCCTAGTTCATTTTGGACAATCCATTTTACAAATACCTCACTGCCCTGATCAGAACTAAATTATCTTTAACCAATGAAAAAATAATAGGTTAAATTTCTTATTAATGAGTCCTTAGCTGTTCATTTTCAATACACTTCCTTCTTCCAAATGTACTACGTGATAGTGCTCCACAGTAGGGATGTATTCAGTAAGGAAAGTTCTTCCATCTTTTAACCCTGACTCATCTGTTAAAATCCATTTCTGGCTGAGAATATTTCTAGTGTTAAGAACATTTTAAAATCATATGGACATTGGGTATTTGAAGGTTTTTTCTTTCACACTTTGTAAATAAGAGTAATCAAGCTAATAAGGTTTTTGCTTCCTTATTTTTGTATGCTTAATGCCAATGCTTAATGCCAATTTTTAGGATTTAGAGTTAATAGTTACTTGGCCCATAATAAGGGGTTTCTTTTGTTGTGATTTTTTTTTTTTTAAGGTATTCTGATTCATTAGATCATAAAAAGCAATTACAGAGATGAGCTCAACAAGAGTCACAGGTACTGAAAACATGTTATTGGTCAGGACCACTTTAACAATATCTATGCTGAGTAATTTAGTGGTCTCCTAAGAGACACAGACATTCAGTTCAAAATCTTCCAGTCTCACCACTGCTGTCATGATGGTTGGTGGTCTTCTTAACCTGGTTCTACTTAGTCAAGCTTCATGATTTGAATGTTCTCATTTTCATTCAAAATAAACAAGTTTGAAATAGTAATTTTTTTTACTGTATCTTGAATCTGTAAATCTTTGATGCTCCAGCAACAGGAAGCTACACCAATTGTTCTTTAACAACAGAACAAAGTTTGACCACAGAACAAAGGTGGAAAAACAGGCTTTGAAAACTGTGAGGAGAAAAACTCTCTGTGACACATTTGCTGGTAGAGTCTAGATCAAATGTCAAAGGCAGCAGGGAAGGAAATGAAAATGAGAGTGGCTTCGGAAGAGACAGAAGGAAGAGTCAAAGAAAGGCAGAGGGAGTGAGATAAGATGGAGACAAAATGCAATGCCTCTGTGCACACCTTTGAAGGTCTCAGCAGATTCATTTTGAAGGAATCAGTCCAGCCTTTTACCAGAACCACAAAGAAGCCAGCCATCCACTCATGGTGTCCATAATGTCACACATTCCTGAACATTTTTACAGCCTGAAAGAGCGAATTATTGGGGCAGTTGTAGAGGAATGCAAGGATGGGTGTGTGGTATTGAGTGGGAAGGTTGAGCCACCGCAACTTCTGCCTCAAAATAAAGCCATGCTGTTGGGATACTACTGAAGCTTCAGATGTTTAAATGCAGCCATGTGTGTGTGGCTGGGTTCTTCAGTGGTGTCCTCAAACTTTGCTCCTTTTGGATTAATGGATAACATAAGCCATATGAAACTTTATTAGCAGTGACACTGTTAAATCAGATGACAGATTGTACCAATTTATTAACAGTGATACCTCACTGAGATTAATAGCAGTATTTCTCGGGGAACTAGCTTGGCTCTGCATTTCAGGAGCTCTCCTTTCCAGCAGCAAGCTCTACCCTTCTCTCTGAGCAAAGTTGAGCAGCTGACTGTCTGCAGTGGTTTTCTGGCCCAGCCCCAGCCATCCTTGCAGCAAGCGCCTGCTGGAGACCAAAATCTGCAATTTGTGCCAGAAGAGTTTATTCCATCCTGAAACTAGAGAAACCGAGAGCAAGTCTTGCCATGGCAGTTTACAAAGCTGTTACCACCTAATTGCTCACTCCTGGCATGGAGGAAGAGTTAGTAAAAGGGACTGAAGGCCATGAAAAGTCAGATTTAGCCTGATGGCCAGCCAAATCATGACGCTTACGCTTCCTTCTGCTGCCTGTGGTGGAGGTGGTTACCTGGCAGAGGTGACACGTTTGGCTGGGGAGGTGACTTACAAACCATAGCAGCAGCAGATCCCATCTGTCTCGGTCCTTCCAGAAAAGATGTTGATGCCAGATATAGTTTATTTGTCTAAACTGGTGGTTTGCTTTGGTGTGCCTATACTAATCACTTTTGTTGAGGGCTGGAACTATTCAAAATCCCATTGTAAACAAGATCTTAGATTAGAGGACAGAAGCTTGAATAGAATTTAATATTCTCCTAATTCATGCCCTGATTTGTACTATACAAGGCAACGCCATCACACTTATCTTACGGAAACACGCTTGACACAGTCTTTTCACTTAGTAAAATAACCCTTGCTCGGAAAATTTTGGTTTGACTAGATAAGATTATGGCTTACAGCTGGGGGAACTAGGCAGATAGCTACCCAGGTTATCAGAAGCAGCCTAGCCACTGTAACCTGGATTTAGAGCGGAGTAAATGATTCCATGTGCAGCTTTATGCAGGCGCAGACCCACGGCTTTGCCGGAGGGGGGTTCTGCCGCACCCCCGGGCCCTGTGCCGGGGGTGAGGGCACCCAGGGCCTGTGCCCCTGCTCAGAGCCCGGCGCCTCGGTCAGCCCTTGCCACATGCCGTGTGGAAGGGCTCTTTCAGCATCTAGGGCTTAAGAACTAGGCATGTTGAAATCGCCAAATCCTCATCTATCTGCTTAATGGGGTGAACGTGTTGAGACAATGGCAGTTCAAGCCCTACCTCCTGTCACTCGGTGCTGTTAGAGGCGGCTGCCCCTCCCGGGCTGCAGGGATGCGCTGCAGCCCCGGCCCCGGGGGAGCCCTCAGTCCCGACACCGCTGATCCGCTTTTCTAGGCCGACCCTGGAAGCCCGGCTCAGCCTGGGCCACCCTCGGCGCGACCCCGCGGCCAGGCCGCGGCTCCCGGTCCCCGCGCGGCGCTTCCCCCCCCACCTCCCGGCAGAGCTGGCCACGGCGGCGTGCCGGCCTTCGCCAGAACCCCCCGGCCTGGCCTCGCCGAGGGGGTGGGGGTCCCCCGCGCCGAGCCGCCTCCCCGCCGAGCCGCCGCCATCCCCCTCCCGCCATTGCCGCGGCGGGGGCGGGCCTGGGCGGGCAGGGGCGGAGGGAAACGCGGGCCGGGCGGGCTGAGAGGAGCCGAGAGGCCGGTTAAAGCGGCCGCCCGCAGCCGCCCGCCCGGCTCCCGCGCCTCACCGACGGACGGCGCCGGCCGTCGCTGCGCGCCGCGGCGGCTCGCACGCCAATGAGGGCTCGGACCCCGGCCCTCGCCGCCTCAGGAGCCGCCCGCAGCCTCCCGTCCCGACCCCCCGCCCGCCGCTCGGCCGGGGCGGGCGGCCCAGACCCATGCGGCGGCTCCAGGAGAGGTTCAGGAGGTGAGGTCGCCCCCTCCCCTGGTGGGGACCCCCACCCCCCCCTTCCTTCGCGGCGGCCCCCGGGCGGGGCCGTCCCGAGAGAAGGGACCCCCGCGGTCCCCTCACGGGCGGGCGGGCGCGCTGGGGCTGGGGGCCCCGGGCCACCGCGGCGGAGCTGGGGGTCGTGTGAGGGTTGGGGTGGGGGTATCCGAGATTTCCTCGTCCCCCCGCCCGATTTCGCCTGTCCCCGCGCGGCCCCGCTGCTGAGGTGCCGGTCGCCGCCCCCCGGGGCCCTCGGCATCGCTGGTACCGGGCGGGAAGAGCAGCGCCGTCCCGCCGGGGTGTGAGGGGGGGATCTGCGTGTTTTCTATTTATTTATTTTTTTCTTTCTTCCCCTCCTGTAAATGGGTGAAGGTTCACGCATCCGGCCGTGTGTCACAGCCCCGGCCCCGCTGCCTCCCCCGGCCCCGGCCGCGCCTCCTGCGGAGCCCGACCTGTGGCTCCAGACCGCGCCGCTCGCTGCCCCCCGAGGGCCGGGCCGGGCCCCCGCCGCCCGCCCCGGGCCCTCGGTCTCCGTGCCCCTCAGCAGCGCGCCGGGGCTCCGTTCAGGTGTCTCTCAGGGCGGATTGAAGATGCTGCTCCTATTCCCGGGGGGTCGGCTGGGTGACAGGGCGATCTTGGTGCTTGGGTAAACGTGTATGTGTGGGCTTGAGGTGCTCAATTGCTCCAAGTCCGGGTGCAAGGCCGACAGCTGTCGAGTGACAGTCCATCTCCCAGACAAGACCAGTTTCTACAATGGTTTCCCTCAGCAGGTACACTGCTGTAGGGCTGCCCTGCTCTCCTTTCACCAACTTGCTCGAGAAACTGAATCCTAAGTATTAAAAGGGAAATAAAATTGAAAGAGAGAAAACCATGAATGCATTCAGACCTGGTCTCTGTACTAGCCCACGCCTCGGCTGTTAGGCTGGCAGATACCTTGTCTCTCAGCTCAGATGTGCTGCAGCACCTGGTGTGACTTCTGTTCACTCCCCACTCTTCACTGGCAATGTTGTCTTTTGTACTTGCCGGAAGGTTGAGGAGTCTTTTGGGAGGTCAGTGGGATGCACAGGTACTTTTTTCCATGACCTAATCTATGTATGATACCACAATTGTTAATGGAGTCTCAGAGTATTGCAGATTTCATTTTATCTTTAGTATCGTGCTGTAAGTACATGAACCTTTACACAGTGTGTGATTTCACTGATATTTCCAAATAAGTGGTTTGCTTCTGTACTGATATGAATTATTTCTGTGACTCATTTGTTCAGTGATAGTAAAGATAATGTGAACAGTTACAAACCACAACTAGATATTTTCTAATCCAGGAAGGAAGGTGCCTAGTCCAGAGGAATATAGCTCTATTTTTAGCTGAATGGACTGAATTTGGAAAGGGGAAATATCTGCCAATCTGGTCAAAGAAAGCAAGCTTTTTGTAAACCTCTTCATTTCTCTTCAAAGTCTTACCTAAATGGTCATCATGAAAATGTAGTGCTTATCTATTTTGACCTACTTGTGATTTTTTTGGTTTTGTTTTTCCTTTCAAAAACAAAGAACCTAGATAACATAAAAATTCCTTCAGTATCCAAATATGCAACTCTATTTAATGTATGCTACTGCTGGTTTTGTGGAGTTATCTCCACCTTGTTGCAGTTTCTCATATGCTGTTATTTGTGGCTTATTCTGTCTAAATGGCCTCTCCTGCTGCTGGAAAGCACAAGAAAAAAAAAATTAAAAACAGGGTAATTTGCTTTTAAGCTGGTAAGAGGAAGTATGAGGCCTTTTGAGCTGAATAAAGGAAATGTACTTCCTGAAAAGACTAAAAAATCCAGATCTTCGAGGCTATTATCAGTGCTTGCTGTGTTTACTGACATTTTACTTCATGCTTCTAAGAGTAATTCATTCAGCAGATGGGAATCAAGAATAAGACAAGATTTGAAAAGTGCTTTTCTGCAGTTTTGGGTATAAGCTTGCTGTGACAAATGCCATGCAGATGTGTGCGATAGATTTGAGATCTTATAATTCCTTTTTTGAAGTTGGGTTTGCATGCTGAGACAAAGCATTTTTCCTTCTTTCTCTCCCAAATACTATGATCTCTTAATTCTGGAATCACTATGAAACATACAGCATCTACTTCTTGGAAATGAGTAGGAACTTGAGACTGGGGTCTCTCACAAAGAATGGATTAGTCCATATGTTTAACACCTTAAATATCTGGAGTGTTTCAAGATCAAAGTTCAAGCAGTGTAAAGGGAGGGGTATGAGTTTCTTCTCCCTTGTTTTAAATTGTCATATGTCTTTCTCAGTACCCCTTTTCCACTTAGATTGGGAGTGTGCTCATCAAAGAAGGTTGTTTGCATGCTGTGAAACTATAAAGCTTGGACTTCCTTGGCCTGAAGTAGTTCTTGAGCTTTAAGAATGCATTTAAATTGTAAAAATAAACTCATAACTCAGTTCAGTGCAAATGCGTTCTGCTTTCATGGCTGGCTGCAAGTACTTACTAGTCTGTTAATTTCAGAAATTTCAATTTCTGATCTTGAAGGAATTAATATTTTATATTGGAGATCTTGAGTTGTCAGTATCTTAAATGGAGAAGTATTTATGCGTTCTTGTGAGATAATGCTGCATATCCCCTGAATAAATGGCTCTGGCTTCACTAGACTTCCTATTAGAAAATACATTAGAGATTTGTTAGAGAATCAAAAGGCTTCACTTAAAGATGTTTCCTGTAAATTGTAGTCCAGTTCAGTGGGACCTTATCAGATCATCCTGCATTTGATAATAATTTGTAATGGTTGTGTTATAGAGTGCTGTATTAAGGAGTAAACAGCATCTAAATGCTGTATATCAAGTTTCTACTTTAGGAAGCTGAGATTATATTCCTCACAATTACCTTCTTCAGAAGGGCAAACTTGCCCTGTAGATAGGAGGATAAACAATGTCCCTGTGTTGCAGTATTCATGTGGCAGAAAACAAAAAGCATCCATTGGTGGTGTGGGATTTACTTATTTATTCATCTTTAAGAAAGAACAGAACAGTTTTGCTTCTAGACTGTGACTAAGTCAGCAACGAAATTCTTCTGCCTTTATATTGCAGTGTCATACATATATATAACTACAGGAGTATATGACTGACTTTTTTATCTGTATGTGTCAAAATAATTTTTCCCAGGTTTGATGAGTACTTCAGTATAGTATCACAAAGCAGCTGTTTTCAAACTTCAGGTCTGTTTCTTAAGGCAAGTAAACATGAACTGTCAAGCTGGAAAGGAAACAAACTCAAGAGAAGCGTTGGCTGGAATTATGCCCTGTTCAACTGCTTTTTAAATGATCCTTTCTCTAAAGTTGTTCCTGATAACGTTTATAAATAGTATTGTAAAAAGGCACAGGGAAATAACTGAAGCTTTGCTTTACTGAAAATGTTGTCTGTGAGTAGTCACCTGAGCAAATGTGCTCCAGCATTTGCTGCCTGGGTCTTGCAGCCTGTTGCTGTCAACACCTTTCAGCAAGGGGAGGTGCAGGTATGTCAAATGTACAGCGAAGTGAGGTACCGGGGTGTTGCAAGATCCTTTTCTTTAAGGTAGATGTAAAGTCTAACTCCTCCTCTCCTGCCAAAATACACTAGTGGTGGTGGTGTTATTAGTATAAACATGTAGGTGAAGGGGATGGTAAAGTATTGCTACTGGTGGTGTTCTGCTGCAACCGTTTGGTGGAAGAAAAGTGAGTTTCAGCTGTTGTGGGAGTCCAGTAAATCCTTCTGTTCAACAGCTGTGTTACTAATCGTTTTTGTTGTTAAGTCAAATTATAAGAATTGAAGTATATCTATTAAAAAAAAAACATTTGAAATGTTTTGGAAGTGAAGTTTTCTGGAACTTGATGCTTGTCTGTTTTGGCACCCTAAAGTTACCATATGGATGAATATATATTTGCATCATTCTTGTGCTGACACAAACTAAGGGGAAAAAAACCCAACCCTTTGTGTAGATAACAGGAAAGGGTAGCAGTAAAACAGAACATAAATACATTAACAAGCTAATAACACTATCCTTAGTGAGAATAAGAGGTCCTAATAATGGACTTTTCTGAAGTGTTTGTTCATAATTCTGCTTAAAATCTAACATCACCCTGTTGTGACTGCTCTGTTGTGACTGCTTTAGAAAGATCCAGTATCTTTTATAATAAAGAAATATAAATGAAAAGAAAAAAAAAAGTAATCCTCTAATGGGTAATAGAAGGTCCCATTAGCAGGCTACCTTCAATTATTCATAGAGTTTTAGAAGAAGTAATATCTTATATAGAAATTTGGAACAGAAATTATAAAGCTAATACTGAGGATAAGCTTATTCCTTTGGGGGTGTGTGTGTCTGTTATTTCCTACTTCTCGTAGGCCACAGTATCACCGTGGCCTTTGGAGAAATGTAATAATATTCTAGATGCATCAGTGAAAGGTTTCCCATGACTCTGAATTTATGGAGTTGGTCAAGGGCAGTCTAATCCTGGTCACTCAACTGAGCCAACAGATGCTTTTATTTTTAAATGTTTTCCTAACTTGGAAGCAGAACTGAGTAAACTGAATGTTCCATCTGTAGAGGATGCTGAGATGGTCTTTAGCAGCTGTTGAAGACCTGTATGCACTGGGCAACAAAATAATTTTCCAAATGTTCTGCGAGCCTGTGTATATGACTATAACGTCATTACCTTTTTGGAGATGAGAGCAAGCTGTCATTTGTCACTGACAAAAGAATTGCCATTTTTTAACAATATATTAACTCCCATGGAATTATTCATTTGCTAACAACCATTTATACTCTGCATCTGTGAATGAAATTCACATTTTTCTTATCCTTTGTATTAGTAACAGTTGAAACTGTTTTTTGAAATTGCCACAATTTGGAGAGAGAGTTGATGACACTGTTATTTTATCAGTGCCATTCAATTTTCATATATCACATTAGGAAAAAAAAAAAAGGTTTACAAACAGCTTAATAAATCAGTAAAGAAAACCACTGTCTTATATCCCATAAATCTGGAACTGCTTACTCAAGCGATAAGATTCTGGTTGGGTTTTTTTGGTTGTTTGGTTATTTTTCCCTGGTTTGAGATCAGCCAATATTTTGTGGATGTCATAAAAATGGGACTGGTTTTGACTTAAACCAGGAGGGACATGGGGAAGGACCAAAGTTTGTCTAACACGCTCTTTATATAAATCTAGCTAACAAAACTGCTCTTGGTTCTGAACATACAAATGTATTCTGTATTTGTTGTGAAGCTGTTCCTGGCTTGTTGGATACCTGACTAATTGTCAATGCATAGTTTTGTAATAGTCTGGAGTAAGCTGGAATTTATTAGTGAAAGAGAATAGCTTCTGTGTGATAGTAGGCTGTGCTGGGATAACATACACGCTACTGTAGCTGGAACAGTTCATAACTTAGATTTGACTGTCTGGTTGCATATCAATGTGTGCTGTCTTAGAGATTTTTGTACACAGATTTAAATTGTCTAGTTTCACAGAAACAACTCAAGTGTTTGGTTGTTGAGAATAGTTAAATGCAACCTTTGTATTGGCAGGTTCTTCCAAAACTGTCTCAGGCTTCATCATATTTTGTTTGGTTTGCATAGACTGTTTGGTGTGATGGGTTGTTTGTTAGGTAACATTTGAAAATTCTTAGAGAAAAAGGTGGAATGTCTATGCTAAGCCTCTTAAAATTTTTTCTCTTCGGAGTTAACCATTAGTCTCCTTTTATCCCTGAGTATCTTGGATCTTAGTTACAGACAGAAGATAGAATTAGCCTTAAAGAAAAATCGAGCCATCTAATGCTGCAAACACAAATATTGTTTGCTATAGGAATTGAAAAGTCAATGTTCAAGTTGGTTTATTCTGAGGTGTTACAGAACTGGAGTATTTCTGTAGTTTTAGGAACTTCTTAAAAAAAGAGTAACCCTTGGCAGCTCTGATGAAGTCCATATTTCAAGACTAATTTGAGTCTGTATTATGTAATTTAAATAAGAAATAGTTCATTTTTCATCTGACCAAGCTGTTGGAAAAGAGGGTGTTTGGCTTATGTATGCAAAGTCTTGATTAAAGGTAACCATCCGCTGTGACAGGCAGTCACAGAAATTTTTTTAACATATGTTTGTTAAGAGAACTTATCTGGGAGAACTTACAATTTAAATAAGTTACTTTTAACATGTCTGTACTTACAATTTTTAATGCTGCTAGGTTGGAGGTATTCCTTTACAACCCTTCAAAGAGATGGTTTATTAACTGTCCTAAAAATACATCTCAATTATTCAACAGGTTCATGAACCACCCAGCTCCAGCAAACAGCCGCTACAAACCCACTTGCTATGAACATGCTGCTAACTGTTACACACATGCAGTAAGTACATTTCTTTTTTTTTTTTTTTTTTTTTAACTAGTTGTTTCTGTAAATTTTTGTGGGTTTGGATGGCTAAGTGCTTGCCTTTGCCTAAGTGTATTCATATTCACAACCTCTCTGGTTTTGTTATATAAGCTTCAGCAATGTAACAGTAAATAACATTAATTAGATGGCTGGTAATCACTAGTCCCTGCTCTGAATCTGTAGGAACTCCAGATGCTTCATAAGATTCTTTTTCACCAAAGTTACATGTCTTTAACTAGATGTTGTTCCTCTGTCCCAGTCAAAGGATGACTACGGTAAAGTGAATATAGGCCTATACTAGTTAGTCTTGCAAGGCAGATTTCCCAGTACTTTGCTGACATAATATTGTGTACTGCAAGTATAAGAAAGATTTATTCATGTTAGAAGTGGAAGACTTCGTAAGACTATCATGTGGGTATTTGGTAGAAGAGTGAATGGCTTAGTTCTAATACTTAATATTTATGACTGGATTCTTCAAGAAAACTGATATTTTGAAAGAGGCACTAATAATGCTGACAGCCCTACTAAAAATCCATCTGTCCTTATTTTCATAATGTAAGGACCCATACTAGAGTGGAATATATGATATATACAAAATAAGGAAAGCAGTCCCTTTTTTTTTTGTGATTGGGAAGTTTGATTTGCTGTCTGGCGCTTCGAAAAGGACTTAAAAATGTGTGTGTTTGTTTTTTAAGATAGCATTTGCCCTTTTATAAAAACAGCTTGTGCTTCTCAATCCCTTGTTTAACTCCAAATATCTGAAGTATGTTTGACTTTGTCCTCAGTCTCTTATCTCCAGTGTGTCTGAGTGAGCTATAGATATGAATGCTCAAGGCAGTGCACAGGACTATTCAGTTCTAGGAAGAGCTCTGTTCTTAAGGATCCTTTGTGTATATTTTATAAATAACCAGCGTACAGTTCTGTGCTGCTGGTAAAAACAGAATCACCTTGGATTACATATAGAAAAGCTAACTGAAGCGTGTGTTTTTAAGCCAAGGGTCTCATGTACAGCATTATGTAAATATATGCTTATTTGTCTAGAGAATGAAGCAACGTTCTGTTAGTTAGCACAGATATGTAGTTTATCTCATAATCCTTGTACAAATCTTGTTTACTCTGGCCAAAAAGTTAGATTTCAAAATATCTGGCACAAGTTTCTGTACTCCTTAGTAATTCTAGCCTTCATCTAGTTGAAAAACAGGCATGTCTTATTCCTGGCTGCTAGCAGTAGGTTACAGCCAAGAGGTCGTATCAGTATTTTCTGGTATGCCACATTTCTGGCGAAGCTGTCTAATTCCCTTCTGAACAGTCAAGCTACGTCCTAAAACCTACCATGAACTACTAACAGCTTGGGGTTATCTGATACTAACATACCCTTTGGAAGAAAATAAAGTGTAGTATAAAAGAGGGATTGTTACTCCTTACATAAAATTCTATGCAATAAAAAACTTTTAATCAAAATTTAAAGCCTTGAAATAGGAATCTAATCTGGGAAAGCACAGTGGATTATGCAGAAAAAGCTGGGGGCGAATGCTTGCTTCTCCTCTGTGTACAGACTGTTTTACTAAGTGTTAGTCAAGTCTTTGCCACTAGATTACAGAATGAGTTTTCAATTAGACATTGAAGTAATTTCTACGAAGCAGAGTTTAGCAATGGTTCTCCATATATTTTTTTCAAAGCTTTATTCATAATTCAGGAAGTAGTCGATTTGTATTTACGAGCGTGGCTGTACTCCTCAATAGGTATCCCATCTGTTTTTTGACTTAAAAATACACAGTAGTCAGTTTAGGCAGCTGCTTCAAAAAAAAAAAAAACAAACCCAAAACAAAAACCCAAATCCAACAGTAAATGGGGATACGGAATCCCATGCATAGCTTTTTGTTACAATACTTAAAAGGTGACTTTGTGTAGCATAGTAAGGTATCTTCATATTTCTAACTAGTAAGGCTCTTTAAAACGTCTTGATTTTTTTTTTTTTTTTTTTAGCTTTAAATGAAGCACTGACTTGTCTTTAGACACTAGGAGACAGGAAGGGCAGCTAAGTAGTTGAATACAGAGGCAGAAAAGACTGCTCTCTGTTGAGAAGAACAGGAAGGAAACTATGAGAAGCAGGAGGTGTAAGAATTTGAGTTGTAAGGTAAGCTAAATTTAAGGGGAAGGATGCCTCTTTCATCATGAAACTTTCTAGTGTATATAAGGTTTATCAGACAAAACATACGCTCTGTTGTATTAAACCCCGAGAATTTAGACACGGCTGGCTTTATACTTCTCTAAAAGTTTCTTCCAACTGCCTTAAAAGGAGGAACTATTCTTAAAATATGTTATAGTCTCTCTATTCCAGTCTTGGTTTGTGCAATGCATGGAAAAAAAGAAGTATAAATATTTAAAAAAAATGAGGCTTGGAGCATTTAGCAGGCCATTTGAGCATGGAAGGAGGGGTCATCAAAATTTCAGAAGGGCTCTTATGATGAAAATGTCTCTGTTCTACCTGACTGATATGAGCAGTTTCCTTTCTCTCTGTGTATTGCACAACCAAGTTGCCAGGAGGCTTCCCGCTCCACGGTGCTTGTCTCCTTACTTGAGAATACTGAGTAGGGAGACACTGTACTTGGCTTCAGGACTACACACTCCTGGAGCAGGTGGCTTCAGATGGACACAGTCCTTCATGGTTCCTTCTAAGAATCGCATGTGACTTCGGCTGCTTTGTCGATATTTCCATTGTCTTCCTTTCCAAAGAGGAAGTGGAGGGACCATCAGACCATCTTTATGCTGTTAGTGTTTCCCTCTGGGTGAAAGGCACATGGAACTGCAACAGTAACAGTGTGCTTTGCTACGGTGGCTCGTGCATCAAAGGTGGTTGTTGCTGACTTCATGACGTGCATAGCCTTCTGTGCGAAGAAAATAACTTAATTTGGCATGAATGTTATATACAAAGACAAAATTTTTAACAGATTTTTAAACCTCTCTATGGGAGATTGTCTACAGAAATACAGAAAGAATACAGTTAAAATACTGACCAATGTACCAGTGTTCTAAGCAACCCCATATAGACGGAAGATAACAGATACTTTGCTATAAGTTAGTAACCAGAAAGTGTAATTTCCCTGAAGTATTCCTGATCAGGTTTAGAGCTTACTGTTTCACTGTCTTTCTTTGTGCCTGAAGGCTTTTTGCAGCAGCTGCTATTTGTAACAGTAGGGGTTGTGGTAGTCTGTTTTCCAAAATACATCACAGAGGGGTTGTGTCCAAGTCTCTTAAAAATTCCTACCTATAGCTGTAAATAAATATGTTTTAGTCCTTTGTCTTCCTCCTTATTGTGAAGGGTTTTGTATCTTCATGCTCTTATTTTATTCCGCCATTTCGCTACAAAACTTAGTGAAGCTGTTGCCTACTCTCTTACTCTGTAAATCTCTCTACCAGCTCTGATTTATCAAGTATTAATGAAGGTGCTAAAATTATTAAATCAGAATATCATGGTTCTTGGTTTGTTCACAGCGCATTAAGTTCCTGGGTTTGACAATATTCATTTGGAAGAGTTGCACTTCGTGATGAAATAAGCAAAGCTTTTTGTGACTTGTAGGTAGTTTTATTACTAGGAATGCTGGCAGCTTAGAAATGCTATGTCATTGCTGTAAAATGACATGGCACAATTACACTCATTCTATTAGTTCTGATTCTTTGACTACATTTTTGGTAAATACCCCTCCTTTTAAAAGGCTGATTGCTTCTCCATTTGGAAGATTAAAATGCAGTTTTTGTGCCTGAGATTTTTTTCAAATGAACATGGGAAAATCTGCCATGTTTTGTTAACTAAAGTTATATTTCTTCTGTAAAATGGATGTTAGATGTAATGAAGTCTATTGTATCATACGTTATCTGTTATGGCATTAGTATCTAAAGAACTTTCATCCAGTTGGCTGGAACAGCAGCGTCTGATTTCTGGATTTTGTTTTTAATCTAGCTATTTTTGGTCAGAAAAAGAGTAATAAAACATCTCTTGTTTAGTCTAACTGTTCCCATGATGCCTATCATGCACAGAGGGAAAGTGTTTCCAAATATGATACTTAGAAAAAACAATAAATCCTTCTCATGGTAGTATAGTGCAGTTCCCTGTGAGAAGTAGAACCGTTCTTCAGAGCCAGGAAAAGGCAGAAAAGACATTAATTCAGGTCTTCATCCATGTACTCATTTGTAGCTGTATTTTTCATTCTGAAGGTGCAAAGAAAGAGGTGTTAAGACAATTGCTTATTTGTTTTAACCCTATAATTTTATATATAATAATTACTGGAAAAATTAATTGGCATCAAACTCTATGTTGGCCCGTTTGAGCATTACACATCATAGCTTAACTTGTGAAATATTTATTTTAGTAGACTAGTAAAAGCCTGGGATATCTGTGTAAGGAAGGCAGGTTGTTCTGTATAATATCTAAATCTAGTTTCCAAAGATGTCTTCCTTCCTATAAAATGGTCTCAGTCAGAGCTCCAGCCAGAATCTCTGAGCAGCTCATGCCCAGACTTTTAGCAGGAAATTAGTAGGGATTTGCTATTTTACCTAGTACTTGTGTTTGTGATACTTGTGGGTACATAATCCCTCTGAAACCTTTTCGTTCTCTGTCAAGTTTAGTCAAAACTGAAATTTGCACTAGAAATCGGGAAGGAAACCAATGAATGTGCATGAGCATGACTGCACAGCTTAAAGAAACATGGCTTAAAAACTATTTCTGGAGCTTAGTATCTTCCTGTCTCCTGCAAAATCTAAATGAAACAACTGCCACATCTAATCAGTTCCTTGCTGTCCCGAGGGCTTCGGCCACACTTCAAACTGTGTGCCGTATGTGGAAAACAGGAGTGACTAATATCCTGAGGATGAAACACTTCAACCTTTCTTGAATTTGGGGGCTGTCCAAGATATGTACATGGAAATTTATGGTTTGTGATAAATGAGAAGCCAGACTGGCAGACTATTTTTGGCCTTAAAGTGCAGGAGGTCAACTTCCATAGTCTCATTACAAAAGTCGGAAAGTGTTTTCACCTCTGGTCCAAATGCTGTGGATATAGGAATGACATACTTTTCATTTCCATGGCTCTACAGCTTTTGGTGTAAATGTACTATTTTACAAAAAGGAAAAAAATATAATAGTAATGAAGCTACAGTTGATGTACTTCAGAAGCCAGAAATAGAAGCCACTTCCCCCCTGCCCAGTCTCTCTGGATTAACCAGGTACTTTTCAGATTCATTCAGTATACTCTGCATCTTCTGCACTGTAACTGTGATCAGAGCTTCAATTTCTTCTAGTCTGTAAGTAGATAAAGGACAAAGACAGTGCAGGCTGGACCAGAACTTTGCACTCTTAAGCTATCAAACCTGTAACGCAAAGCAGAGTTGCCAATTTGTTTAAACATTACTTGTTCCTAGCTTTATTGTTTAGCATGTGAGACTTGAGTTAAACTAGGAGGAATTTAACCTGTGAAATTTATTTACAATTCAAGTGAACAAATTAACATCTTAAGACACACTATAGGGCCTGGAAGGGAAGTTTTTAACTTAGAAGACTGAAAAAGATGTGCCTTCATAGTGGAAGGAGATGGGTAGAAATGTCTGAGCCAGCAGGTTCTTTTCTTTAAACACTTGTTGGACATGCTTTTTTCTTTTGCCTTTTTTTTTTTCCCCTAGTTTCTTTCTTAATGAGGCAAAGGTACATGATGTAATTTATTCTGGAAAGGAGTGTAGTTTTAAATGTTTATGAAGCTGCAGCCCACTTCTTAGATGTAGCATGTGAGCATGCTAATTCCATCATGATGTTCTGACAGTGGCTGTTTTGGAAGATCTGAATTAAAGCTGCCTGAGAGGGAGTTCGTAAGTAAAACAGACTTGGATACGCTGCATTAAAAGAACATCATCTTTGTGCATTAAGAATCTATTCATAAAAGAAGTTTGCAGCTTATTTATTTATGATATCTAAAACCCAAGTTCTGCAAAGCCGTTGTTCAATTCTCTTAACTGTGTACTGCTAAAGGCTTTATTTTTTCATGTGGGATTTAAATTTATTTTGGTCTGTCCTGTGCTCTGCCTCTATGCACAAGAGGTGGTTTAGATCCAAGCCTAGAGTTAGATCAAAACTTTTTTAAAACACAAAGCAGAAAGTGAAAATAAAAACACTGCTAAGACTTAGCAAATTCTTGCTAGTTCTTGTTTGTCTGATTTTGTGTCCTAGCTAGGGGAGCTAGTAACCTAGCCTAATACCATGCGAGAAGTTTATTACAAATGGGTGTAGCGTAAATGTCTGAGACGTTGTCGAAGTCTTGATGCTTGTGTGTCAACATGCAACTAAATGAAAAACTTGCTGTGGTTAGGGGCATGCCATCAAATGTCGTACATGTGGTCTTATATGGCCTACTGCAGTTCTGTCTGCCCTGCCGTGGCTGTACTGCAGGAGGTACTACGCTGGCTGGGAGCAAAGACTTAACAATGGCCTTTTGTTTTCTTAGTTCCTCATTGTTCCTGCAATTGTGGGTAGTGCCCTTCTCCACCGTCTTTCTGATGATCGATGGGAAAAGATAACAGCATGGATGTATGGCATGGGGCTCTGCGCGCTCTTCATTGTCTCCACGGTATTTCATATCGTTTCTTGGAAAAAGAGTCACTTAAGGTATCGCTATAAGATGTGTAAGACATTTTATTTGCATGTTCTGTGATGTTTTTCCATTGTATTTTTCAGTCAAAAACATGATTTTACAGAAGGCTGGAGTGGTACCTTGTACTGAATCATGAAAAACCACCCCTGTTTCTGTTGGGATAGTGAGCCAAGCTCATATACAAACAAACTTTAATGTCCTCTTTTTCACAAAGAAAGCGTGTGTTTTTCTAGGCCCTAGTGGCTCTTAATTCAGAAGTTGAATGGGAAAAACATAACCTAAGTGCGTGGTGGATACAATCCCATTGCAGAAATGAGAACACTGTCTGGGACTATGGCACGCTCAAATACTTTGAGGAACACAGAGTTTGCCAAGAGAGTTATAACACAGTAAGCAGCTAACTATCAGAAAGCCTCCTTGGGAGCAAGGCAGCAATAGCAAAACTAAAATGTGATATTTTTCTTTTTTTTTTTTCCCTTTCAATTTTATTTTTTTGGTCTCATTATGACTTCTGCATCATTCTGGGCCATAAATGGAATTTAACCAGTAGTCACTCAATAGTAACAGTTTCTGGATTAGGCAGAGTTGATGTGGCAGCTTTCTGCCTCCTTGCCAGAGAGCAGGATGCATGATGGGGTGGAGAAGGGGAGAGGAATGGAGGAGTGCTCATCTATGTGTCTCGCTTATGACCTCCTGAAGTTGAAGTCAGCTAAACGGTCTTCTGAATGCTTCTAAGAGGTTATAGAGCTGATGGTATTTTCCCTAAAGTAATTCCAAGGTGTGTCAGGAAACTGAGATGATACAAAAATCTTTCCAAAATCTGTGTTGGTGACTTGTTCTCTCTCTTTCTAGGACAATGGAGCATTGCTTTCACATGTGTGACAGAATGATGATCTACGTCTTTATTGCGGCATCATATGCACCATGGTAAGAAATCTGAAGCACAGCTTCAGAATTAAAGCTTTTTCCAATGTAAACAGTTTATCATTGTGGCTTTTCAAAATCTACAGGTATCACCTTGATGCAATTGACCACGTTCTGCATTGCAAAATCCAACATAATTTAATCTCCTGGGATTTGCTGAACAGAAAGTAGTATTAGGAAACAGCAGAAAGTAATTTATTTATATTCCAGATACTCCAGTTTATGCTTCCCTCGCATCAATGCAAACACACCTTCTGCCTGTGTATAGAATGTCCAAGTGTCTTCTCCCCCATCATGCCAAAGTTATAGCTCTGAATATTTATTTATTTTTATCAAGCCCTACTACTCTTGTGTCAGCATGGTTCATTCATTCATCACTTTTGTCTCTTGAAATCCTTGTACCTCCAGGTTAAATCTACGTGAACTTGGACCTCTGGCATCTCACATGCGTTGGTTTATTTGGCTGATGGCTGCTGGAGGAACCATTTATGTATTTCTCTACCATGAAAAGTAAGAATTATTATTTGCATTTAACTTTAAACTGAAATGAAAAGGTGGGGGCTTTCTTGCTTTCTGAGTGTTTATATCCAGCCTTTCACACATTTAAAGTAAGAGCTTTGAAACAGTGGAAATATGTGATGAGAATGATGCAAACTTACATCTTGTCAGAAGATAATTGTACTCACCCTGTCATAACATGTCTTTGGGCTATATTATTGTCTTCTCATAAAAGGGTGGGAGGGAAGTATCCGCTTTAAAAACTCTAACTTTTGTTACAAGAAAGCAGGAGTAAGGAACCAGTTGAAATTATGGCTTTCTTAAGCCCCTAATTTATTTAGCATTGTGTATAGATTATACTGCAACGTTATATTGCTTATATATGCTCATGTATATTGACTTCTGCTACCTTCTTGTTTTTGTTTTGAGATGCGAGTCCTTGAGTTTCAGATCTGAATTTTTGATCCTGCTTTCATTACTTACCCTCAGGGAGCAAGACCCAACTTTTTTGTTTTGGAGATGAGCTACTGAGGTTCTTGTCAAATAAGAAAATATAAGTTGTGACTCAGTGTTTTATTCTCACTACTACTTAATGCAAATTAATGCATCTAGGCACTATTTAGAGAAGAAGGTATTGCCTGCAACTAGCTTTATTTTTGTCATAAGACATTGATTATCTATCTGTATAGAAAGCTTTTTGAATAGTTTAATGGACCTGTGCTAGCATAAAATTTAAAGTATTTTCTTTTCTGTTGAAGGAAATGTTCATTCTCTTGTACACCTCCTTAAACAACTCAATTCATTCCTTTTTAGGTATAAGATCGTTGAACTCTTTTTCTATCTAGCGATGGGATTTTCTCCTGCTCTGGTAGTGACATCCATGGTAAGAAATGTGACTATTAACATCACAAACACACAAACTTTCCTTATATAACTAGCTTAAGTTCCAGTGCAGCTCGCTCTCTTCTGAAAAGATGTTAATTTCAGTCCACCATAACTGTAAACGTTTTCTGCAGAAGAACCAAAGATAGTCACTTATATTTTGGGTTTATAGTTTACATTTCAATGAAATGCTACCTTGTTTTGTTGAATCTGAGCCGCAGGGTCTAGAGAAAAAGAGCTTAGGTTCCAAATTTCACTTCTGCAGACAGTCACTTCTGAAAGGATATTGGACATCACAGTTCCGTTGCTTCCGTTTGAATAAAAATTATAAAGATGTGAAGCCTTAGCCTGTCAAGGAATGTTTCTAGATTTTACTATTTATGAACTTACTTAATGCCCACTTGTCACTTACAAATTGGGAAAGAAGCTTTTTCTTTATAAAAGTGGAGTAGACTCTGATAACACCTTGTCCTTTTTCTTGGTATATGTAAGAAAAATCTAATCAATTGATACTGTGGTCTGGACCAAGATGGGGGAAGTAAATTGACTCTTGCCCCTTTCAAAACTACTTAGGGGCAACAAAGCTAGAAGATTTTTGTCTCTTACTAGAGGCTTCTTATCAGTGAAGCAGGGGAAAATTGAAAAGTTGAGAAGTAGTTGAACTGTATTGAACTGATGCACTGTGTCTGGGGTACTTGATCTCTCAGTAATCGGTGCTTTTTCTTTTTAAAAAGCAAAGTTTCTTGGTGCATATGTGAAACATCCTACTCAGTCTTGTCCACCTCAAAACTTTGACATTTATTTATAGTTACATGTTTTAAATAACTTTGAATAACCCTCTCAGCTGCTAATATAAATCTGACACCTCTAAAGGTAATGCCTTAACTGTTCCATGTGAATGCTGGGCTATACCAAAACCTTGCTGGATGCTTCACCCAGCTAGTAGGAGTTGCTTTAAACTCACGCTTACGTGCGTGGGTAATTTGGTCTTCTTTTTCTCCATGTTTGTCTGCTCTGCTAATGAGCATGAAGCAAAGCATCAAACTTGTCTTGAGTTATCCAGCTATTACTTCTATAGTGCTACTGAGACATATTATATAAATGTGTTATTATATATTTCACAAAGTGTCATATAAATGTACTGGTTTGCTCATTTGCCCATCTGTCACATCCAAGATGTTCCGAGTTGACAGCAGCTTTCTTTTCTGGGGGGGGGAAACACTTTGTGCAAAAAAATACCCTTTCCCTCCTTTACACCCCATCCCTAATCTTTCCTTGTTAATTGACAGAGCAACACCGATGGACTTCAGGAGGTTGCCTGGGGAGGCCTGATATATTGTCTGGGTGTCGTGTTCTTCAAGAGCGATGGAGTCATTCCGTTTGCCCATGCCATCTGGCACGTGTTTGTGGCCACAGCAGCTGCTGTTCATTACTATGCCATTTGGAAGTACCTTTACAGAAGTCCTGCAGACATAATTCGTCACTTATGAGATATATCTATATGTATATATAGATAGATAGATATAAAATAATCTGCACTTGGCCTCTGTAACAGTATTATTTGACTTAAGGAATTTGGGGAAATTGGAAAATTGCACAGAAAAACTGCACTGACTTTGATAGTTCTCTGAACACAATTACTGTGAACTGATGTGTGTGTCCTGCAATTGCCCATCGTATGGCAAGTGCTGTAAATAACCAGGATACTGTACTGCAGTACCAAGAGTCCATTCCATGTTAGTAGAACTGGCTACCTGATGTTTACAAATAAATTTTGTATTCTAGTTTAATTTTACAATTTTTAACTACGTGAATTTTTCTAAATTAGTGATTCAAATGGTAAAGTCAGTGCAATAGCAAAAATGTAATTCTTTTGATTTGAAATCGGTTTCTATCACCTTTCCACTGGTCATTTATTAAACATGAATCACAGACAAATAATCTACTTTTACCACCCATTATCTTGGTATAAGATGACTTTTATAAAACTTTTTGTGTTTTTTATAAACTTTAAAAGTACGTTTATTGAACTGAAAACACAACTGTCATCTATGCAGTTACTTATGTTGCAAAATCTTGCAAGAAATGATTACATTCCACATACTGTACTGACAAGCAAACATTGTACCTCTTCCAAAGGTGGTATGGCAGGTGTAATTGTAATAACCACTTTTATGAACTAAAATCCAAATGTGATTCTGCTGAGTTTTAACATGATAGTATTGTGCTCATTTATAGTACCACTTAAACAGCACCTTAATTTGGCTTTATCCCCAATGGAAACGAAGTGCTTTAAAAGAAATAGTTAATGGGATTTTCTCCTCAAGATTCCCAGTTCTACTCCGTGCTGCCCAGCCAGGCAGCAGCTGGACGAAGGCTGAGTTACCGAGGGTCGGCAGTGTTAAGGAAGGTAAGGTGGACAGGTAATGGCCCCCCAGCCAAACCAGAGACTCAGCCATTTCTCCAGAGCGTGTGTACACATATCGGTGCTGTAATATTAAGGCTTGGATTTTCAAAGGGATTTAAATTAGCTGACAGAACCAGACCCCACCAACTTTTGTCGGGGTTGTTCTGTTGGAAGCTCCTGGTCAGAGCAGCAGGTACAGAGCAATTGCTGACCACTTTGAATTCGTGGTTATTGGTTCTTCACAAGCGTAGCCTTCCGGGCAGGAGAGCTTGAAGAACTTGTCATTCTGGGACTTAATACAGAGTAAAACTGGTCTTTAATTGTATTGCTGTCTTCCTGTACAGGAAAGCAAATGTGGTAGCAAGTCATGATTGTAGAACATGTGCGTTAAATGACCAGATGTAGAAGAGTCGTTGTAATACTGTTTGTCCAATAATTGTATCCTGTCCCACTATATAATGAATGTCTTATATTAAGATTGACTTTATCCTTTTTCTAATTTACTCAGTTTTTCATGTCAGTATTTAAAAACAAAACCAAAACGTGTTGCCTTTTTCAGATTTTGTTCTGGATATTGCCTGTCTGCAAACAATAAGTAGCAAGATAGGGATGTTTTTCAAGGTACCGTTTAATATTGCACCTAGATTTGCCAGTGGGTTGCATATTTTAGAACATATACATTTGTATACAGAATTTACAAGAGCGAAAAAATTTAAATTCAAGGCTTGAAGAATTGCTGGGTGGTGTTAGCAGGTGATTGGAGAAATGGCACCACTACAGCAGACTCATTAACTGCCCCAAAAGAGAACAAATGGAACATCTGGGCAGGTAATTCCTAGTACAACAGTCTCACACATCTGGATGCCTCAGTTTTTTAACATTGTGTCTATTTTAATATTTTCCACTTTTTGTGAGTTCATATATTTTGTTTAAATGCAGTACTGTTAAAACCACTAAAATACATGTAAAGGTTTTCTGTAGTCAAAAGTGAAACTATTGCTTGAATATGTTTGTTTTAATTTTAAGTTAATTTTTCATGGCATTGCTTTTTGGAGTGTTTGAAATGGTTTTTAAAAAAATTCAATTCACCAAAAATATTTTGAATTACTGTATTCTAGTCAATATGATATTGAATGTACTAGACTAACAATAAACATTTTGTGCAATTTGGAAACTGTTGTATTCTTGGTGGTTGGTTTTTTCCCCCTCCCAATACTTATGCAGGTAAGTGAGGGACTAACACTGTTGTCACTCTTGACACGAGAGATCCAGAATTGAACCTAATGACCCTCATGCTTGCTCAGTCAACTCTTTAAAATAAAAATAGTAGGAAAGATTGCAATCCAAATTATTCAATTTGTGGTACGGAAAAAAGTATATTTATGTCTAAATTCTAGTCAATATTGGGAACTTGCTACTTTCCTCTTTGTTGTTCTGGATCTTACACCATTATACCTCTTACACCATTATATACTGGGGTTTGTTTTTTTCAATTATATAATATTAAAATACATAATTTTGCTCCTATCCCTATAGGAGTATCATTGCATAAAATATGGACAAGCTGAACTAAAAATGCATTTCTTTCTGGAAAACAAGTATGCCAATTAGCCTTTTACTTTTTTTTTTCCCCCTGTGTCTAATTGCAGCTCTCCAGGCTGATTCCTCCCAGGAGTAACAATAGTGCTTTTTCCAGTAATGTCTGCTGCAGTAACAGAGATGTGATTTCTTTGTCTTCCTGACTTTTCTGCTTCTGTATTTTTTGTGCCTCTAGGTTTTAGAAGTGCAACAAGTACGCCGAGTCTAAATGAAGCAGTGATAATACATGCTTTGGTTTTGCAGTGGACCTTTCCAGAGGATGTCTAGGATGCAACAGGTACTATGAATACTGGATACTTTCAGTCTCATCACTTTTAGGTCGTATTTTTCTAGCACAATATTGTGTGCATCTAAAAAAATTCAGTTATCTGAAGGGATTCATTTAAGGATTTATTCTAGAGTGCACTTCTTCATATTGCTTTTTTTTTTTTAAATTCAACGACAACAAGGAATGTACAAAAAGTATTCATTTTTCTTTCTGTTAGGCTTCTTTTTCAATTCTGTCTTCCCCACATCCCTCTTATTTACTTGTGATTATGGTGAGGGATTGTATTAATATCTTCCAGGTCTAGGTAAGTAATGAAGCTCTTGCAAAGGAGGCGTGAGTGTCTGAACGTGGTTTTTGCAACCTTTGCCGTATTGATTTATGGTGTAGAAATGGGATACTTCAGAGTCTTTGAAACTGCTGGTTATCATGGCTCTCCAAAATTTTAAAAAGTTACCTAAATACCAGATCAGTGTTAGCAAACAGATGATTTAATTTAATGTGTTTTTACATGGTTTTGTTCTAATTAATTGTTTTTTGCCTGATCTGAGGCGCCGAGCCTGTGTCAGGCATGCCGTGTTCAGGTTGTTCCGTAGACCAGCAGTTCCAGTGTTGCAGCTGGATGGGGAACGTGCTTCCGAGGCTCAGGGTTATCGCTGCAGTAGATCAGAAATTGCACTGTGGTTCCTGACACGATTGTCACAGCTGGTCACTGAGCTCTTACATGCCAATATGTGAATTGTGACAATCACACAAGTGTCAGAGCGTTTTTAGAGCTGCTCCTTGGTGAAACGCTTGTGTGTCAGGGGCAGGAATGAGCAAGTTAAAGAGAGGATACTGAAGCTTTTTGTAGAGTGGTTTTTTTTTATTAAACCTCTTGCTTAAATGTCCCTCATGCTCAGGACCCCTACACAATTCTTTATTTAGGTCTGGTGTATCCAGCCACGTGATTTCTCTGGAGGCTAAGGCTGTCATGTTCACATCATGTGCTTGACTAAGTCTTTTCTCCATGCATTGCTGTTTTTAAAAGAATGCTCGCTAATTGCTTCACCATCAATAGGTGTCCTAAGATTAAAGCTAAAAATAGTGAACCAAAGGATGACCAGGATGGCAAAGCGGACGCTTGCCGGCTTCGCGGTGTGGATGCTTTTGGCCTTCCTGCCTTCCCTGTAATGCTGAGCAGGTTGCTTAGCTTGTGACACGGACTGGTATTCAGCAGCTAGAGGCTGCTCACTGTTATTCTTCTACTGTTTGAAAGTGTTTTATTCATCATTTATCTGAATAAATTCACTAAGCACTGTCAAATCCGGAAAGGGAACGTACATAAGACACCTGAAATGTTCGCTAGTGGCTATTTGGAAGGGTTTGGATGCTTTTAATTTGGTGTTGCAGCAGTGCTGGATGGGCTGGTGATATCCAACTGTGGCATAAGCAGTAGTGTAATGGTAACCCTGTGCCTGAGGCTAAACAACCCCAGGGGTCCTTGGTTTTGGATGGACTTTGCAGCCTGTTTTGAAAATTCAGCACAAAGAAGTTTTGAGGTGAAACACCCTCAGAGCATCTGCACCATGTACAACCTGAACTAATGGAGTAGTTTAGTCTTGCAGGTCCAACCTCTAGGGAGAGCAGTGGTTTCTTTAAAATAGGGTTTCCCAATTCCTGTTTGGGTAGTATTTTGTAGCAGGCTGTCATTTTGTTACTGAGCTGGGTGTCTGTTTGTTAGCTTGCTTTCACACCAGGTATCCTCCTTCCGTTTGTGGTGAGCCTGACTGCGAGCAGTGAGGGTGGTGGCAATGCTTGTTCCCTTTGTAGAACCAGGGCACTTGTTACTAAGGATAACCTGGGGAACCAAAATGCTCTTGCAGAAGGCTAGTGGTGAAGCCAGCACCAGTTTTATAAGAGAAGTTACATCATTGACTCTAAGGAGGCTAGTGTGCTCTCAGAAGATGGCTTTATTGCTTAGCAGCATGAGTCCTGCTGGCGATGGGTTTGGGTGCCCAAATCCTTTAGGTGCCTTTGAAAATCTCCCTTTAATTTTCACACAGGTGAAAAGGCGTTAGTAGAGATCTGCTGAATTAGTGGCTTTAGCTCCAGCAGACGCCTCGTGGCTTTCTGGTGTGTGGTGTTTGCTTCCAGGAGTGACGCAGAGGTGTGATGTGCAGGCAGTGACCAGCCACAGGATGCGGCTTCTGTGACATGGTCAGGCAGTGACCGAGCCTTGTCTCGACAGGACATTCAGAGCAGACCACAGGATGTTTGGATGGGGAGCTGTACTTAGTGAGGGTGTTGAAACACTGAAACCCAACCCACAACACCTACTGAACCTGGGGAACCCGTGGTACATTTGGCTTCAAAGAGCAGTGATTTAGTAGCATCATAAATGCTAAAGGATTGAACATCATTGCTGTGGGAACTCAACCATCTTCTCAAATTAAAAACCATGCTCTTGGGAAGCTGAGGATTAGTTTAGGAAGGGAATATGGTTTGGGCTTTTTTTTAAAGATCTGTCTTCATATATGAACATGTTTGACTGAATGAAAATGGCTTTTGTCTTGAAGCTGATGGTGGTGCTGAGCGGCTTAATCAGCCTTTTGCTAAATCAATGAAAATAAAGCTTGAAGGGACTCAGATATTTTTAGCCCATCCTCTGCCTGCAGGCAGGACGAACTCTGCCTGTCATTCCTGACGTGCTTGTCCAACATGTTCTAAAAAGCCTCTAACAATGGGGATTTCACAATCCTCCCAGGCAGTTTATTTCAGTTTCACCCTCTGCCCTCTTAGACTTTTTTCTGCTGTCCAAGCAGTATTTTCTTTGCTGTAATTTAAGCCCATTACTCCTTGTCCTGTCTGCAGTGGGCTCAGAGACAGCTTTTGTATAGCTGGAGACTGTCACTTCTTCCCTTGCTTTTTTCTCCCCCAGATTTAAACAAACTCAATCCCTTCAAATTTTCTTCATGGCCACCTCATTTAACAGGGCCAGTGGGGTGTTCCAGTGACTTCAGACACTATTCTCCCAGCTGATAATGTGACACAGGGACGTGAGAAATTAGTGACAGTGCAAAAGGAGGGAGAGGTGGAAGCAGGAGCTGTAATCCCGTGTTTCAGGAGAGAGGGACAGTGAGCCTGGAGCAGGATATCCCCCAAAAACCAGTGGAGAGCCGAGAGGGGAACCGCTGTGGAGGAGAAATCAGCGCCTCCTGGGGCACAGCATCATCTTGGGAGGAGGCAAGTCCCTGAGGGACCGGGCAGAGAAGGAAAAGGGAGCGATGCTGACAGGGGAGGGGGCTGCAAATGTCACTCAGCTTTCGTGCAGCCAGGGGAGTGTGACAGCAACAGGCACCACAGATAGGGTGTGGCTTCTGGCCCTGTGGCTCAGGGGAAACAGGGGCTGGGGCCAAACACCGGGAGCCTTCAGAGCACCTTGCCCTCGGCCTAGCCACAGCCTGGGGCTGTGCACTGCCCGGCTGGGCGAAGGCTCAGCAGCGAGGGCGAGCCTGGAGCTGGGAGCTCAGCACCCACCCATGCTGCTGCAACGGGCTGGGTAATTTCTGTAACGTGCCTTGGCGAGGGGCTGCATGCCTGCGGCCGGGTCCTGCTCCAGCCAAAGCGCTCCTCTCCCTGCTCTGCCATCCCCCGCATCCCGGGAGAGCTGCTTTTCCTCCTTCTTAGCATTTTTGTTCTGGTTATTGGGGGTTTTTTATTGTTGTGTAAGTGGGGGGTTTTGTTGAGGTTTTTTGTTTGTTTTTTAAAATGAATTCTGATTTGCTTTACTTTCCGGGTTTTTTTTTCTAGGATTTTGATGCAATCTCTCACCCATCCCCCTGCTGTGCTTCCTTCCCACAGAGCTGCCAGCAGCGTCTCCAGGACAGCCCCCTGTGTCCTGCCTGGGCTGTGCTGGGGGTCCCACAGACACACACTTGCTTCCATCCAGTCACAAAGCGCTCACCAGGCAGCAAATAACCTCCCACTCCAACCAAGGTCAGTCCCTGGTGGCACAAGCCGGGCTCAGCCTCCTGCCCTGGTGACTTGGAGCAAGGGAGATGCTGGCACTTGCCCTCAGCTGTCACAGGGTGACACGGGCCAGCACAGGCGAGTGCCCGGGCAGCAGCGAGTGCTTTGTCCGTCGCTTCTGCACTGAAGGGGAGTGGGTCTGACCCTTCGCCACAGAAACATGCAGTGGGGTGCTGGAAACGAGCAGTGCCCTGGCTGGGAGCCTGGGCTGGCCCGCCGGGGCCCGGGTCCAACATTTCCTCACTAAACCTTCCAACACCCAGCAGCATCCTCTGGCTCTGTGCCAGGTAAAGCTGTTGTTTATTTGCAGGGGAGGTGGCTGCAGCCTCTGGGCCATCTCAGCAGCGCAAATTGCCTTTGCAATCCCATTCTGCAACCCTGGCTGCTGACTCTTCCAGCCCTGGCCTGCCGGGCAGGGCAGGGGAGGGCCCAAGGGGCTGTGAAACCGTAGCAGGGCAACAGGACCCTTCCCTGCATGGGCATCGCTGCCTCTCCTGCCCCACGCCACGTGGGACATCCCACCTCACATCCTCCGGGGCCACTGGGTGACCAGCTCATCTGTAACACGGCAGCAGGGGCTGGGGCTGAGACACAGCGCCGAGGCTGAGCAGGTGAACGTGTCTTTTCCCCGACGTGATGTTTCTGTCTGAAGGCTGCAGAGGTGGAGACTGAAACAGAGGTGAGAGGAATAAGATTGCTGGGCCAAAGTCTTTGTTGGAAGAAATTCTGTCGTTTCCTCAATCCGAGGTGAAAGTTGGCTATTGACTGCTGTCTACAAGTGGGGCTAGTTCTTGTATTTGCAGTTAAAATGGAGTTTACTAATATGCAAAATGATTGAACATCCTCCTCTTAAGGCCAAACATGTTTTACACTCCCAAACGGCAGCTGATGCTGCCCCTGTTCCCTGGCCCGGGCACACGAGCACCCCAGACGGTTACAGCCCCCCGCTGTCTCACACCGGGGTGCTCCGGGAGAGCCCTGTTGCCGTCAGGGTGAGCGTGTGCCAAAGCCGCGGGGCTGACGGGTGATGCTGCGTTTGTCCCCTATAGCCGGTGACATTTTGGTCTGTGGCCCCGCAGCCCCTCGCTGTGGGACTGGGCGAGTCCCCAGCCGAGCGGTGTCACGGGGTCTCTTACCCCGCTGCAGCGTCTTGGAGGCAGAAACGCCCGAGGGAGGATATATCGGATATTGAGGAGAAAAAAACTGCTGGTGGTTTTGAGCTGAGCCCAGCGCTCCGGAGCCGTGCGCGGCTCTTGTCTGACCCCTTGTGTCGGCGCTGCCCGAGGGAGCCAGGCCGAGCCCACGGTGAGGGGCGCTGCGGGGCCAGCGGCGGGGTGCGGCGGGGAGCTCTGGGCCGTTGCAGAGATGCCGCTCTGCATCCGTGCCCTGGGACAGCCCCTGGTTCTCTCCCTGGGCTGGCAGTTAGGGGGTGGTTAGATGGAAACATGAAATGCCGGCATGTAGCAGAAGCACACCCGTTGTTGTGCTCAGGCATGGGGACAGCATGGGTGCCAGGCAAGCTGTGGGTACAGCTGCCTGTTTATTTTGCTCCTCAATAATTTTTCTAAGCAACTGGGCAAACTTAATAGAGGGTTTAAAGAGTCTCAAAGATTCTTAATTCTCACAGGTTTCATGAAAAGTGGGACTTGAGTAAAAGAAACTAAAAAGATAATACCTAAAAGGGCTGCAAGGCACCCTTGGATGTCCGAGAGCTGCCGGAGGGCCGGGGCTGTGCCCGGCGAAGGGGATGCCTCAGGGAGGGGCGCTGGGCACCCACCACCCCCGTAACATATGCCATAGGAATCAAGTAAATGCTGTTACATATGCTCTATGAAAGTATAATTATTGGGTTTATATCTATAACTAGCTGTGTGTGTACAGATACACACAGACACAGGTGAGTGTGTGCGTTAGAACAAATACACTTTGTGTCTCATATCACATTTATGAAAACCCAGAACTTCATAATAATAAAATCTATATATTTTTAAATATATACAAAATAGAAAAGTTTTTAAAAATAAATGTAGCTAAATATGGTATATGAAACCATAATTTTTTAACCTTTATCTAATGCACATTATTTTATATGTGTCTGTGAGTGAGAGTGTCTGTAAAAATAGATCTTTTTTTTAAAAAGATACCTTTCCTGGGTACGTATACACACACATACATGCACGGGAGAGACCGAGAGTAACGGTGAGTGCTTCTCTGTTATTAAAACAGGTATTTGGTGCATAATATATACTATATATTTAAACCTAGACCTTTATATGTTAGTGAAGATTATTTTTATATGCATCTTCATATTAAAAAAAAATAAAATCGTTACATATGCTATATAGAAATTAATTATTAAATTTTTATATGACTAGACAGACACGGGGATGGTGAGGATAAGAGGATTGCGTGTGTGTGTGTGTGTGTGCGAGCACTTATGCATTTGTCTGTGTTATAACAAATACACTTTGTGCATAATATGTAATGTATATTAAAATGGGCCTTTATAGCAATAAAATATGTAATTATAGACAGAAAAATATGAACCTAGATTATTAAATTCTGCTGATTATGCTGTATGAAAATATAATTGAATTTCTGTCTGTACATACAACAGTGTATAGGTATAGAGGGCTGTAGCTGTAGACACGGCTGAATGGGTGTGTGTGCGTATTATGACAAATCTTGTGTGTAAGAGCTTTTGTCATAAAAAGACCTTTATAACTAATATAAGAATATAACACTAAAAGAATCTTTTAAAATATATATTATAAAGCTATATTCAATTAGTAAATTCTGATATACTATATGAAATACAATTATTAACTTCATGGCTCTATAGACAGGCGGAGAGCGAGCGCTAACGGCTGTGTGTCTGCAGGCAGCGTGGGAGGAAGGCAAGCACCTCTGCGGGTGTGGTTGGCTGGTAGAGTACATTTATTTGTGCATAACTTATACAGTCAAAACAGGCCTTTATAGCAATAAAATATGTGTGTATATAACAAAAGATTAGAAGCATTTACTTTATTGATATAACTTTATAATAGCTGTTATGACAGTCTAATTAGGCGATCTCTAGGTGCATGGCTGGCCAGAGTAGAGCGCTGTATGTGCACATGGAGACACACACAGGGCTGCGTGTGCATGTGTGCATGTGGATTAGAATGACTGTAATCTGTGTCTCATTAAAACTAGACCTTTACACTAAAATCTACTTCCAAAGTTATTTGTATATTTTTATATATATTTATAAATATATAAAAACAAATTCTGCTAAGTGTGGCATATGAAAAGGTAATTTTAAAACTTTTTTATATATTTTAAAATATGTATATTAAAATATATCCCTTTATATATATTAGAGATATATGAAAAAACTGAGTGCATGCACACACAGGGGGACTGAGCAAGAATGTGTCTGTTATTAAAACGTCTATTTTGTGCATAATATATACTATATATTAAAACACAGACCTTTATATGTGTATGATGTCACCATCTGTATCTCACACCGTATCCAGCGCTGTGGCTGGACAGAGAGAGCAGGAGAGAGAAGAGCACAGGCATAGGCACACACATGTGTGTACAAGCACACACGTGCAGTTTTTGCACATTTGTGCATACATGTGCATGTGTTACAGCAAATATACTTTAAGCATAACATATATAGTAAAACCAGGCCTTTATATCAATGCCCTCTACAGCTGCATGTGTATACAGATACGTATCAGATACACATGTGTTAATGCCTAACTTGTATAGTGTTAGTGCTGTTACACTGATTTTATGTAGTGTATATAATGTATATATCTAAAAGCACGTAGTATATATTATCTATAAATACTAAATATAATGGAGCTTAAAATCAGTTATTTTGTATACTAGAAGAAAAAATACCTCTTAATGTGCAGCATTTTTATGAATGTATTACTCTGCATTGTTAATACACATTCACCTCATGATCTCTATGTAGATGTTGTACTGATGTAATATAGCTTACACTGTATCATTTTAATACTCATATATTATTAGATATAAGTAAAATACATAGTAAATAGCACTGAGGATCCTACAGTTAAAAGTATATGATCTATGCTAACTACACACCTGCTGTGCTCACACCCAACAGTTACCCCCCGCAGCCGGGATGCTGCTGTGGCTCTGGGGCAGGCTGGGGGCCATTTGCACCCCCAGTTTCCCAGGGTCTGTCCCCTTGCTGGGGCACAGCCTGCGCTGGAGGCTACGGGCACTCACAGACCAGCATTAGTGGGGAGAAAAGTCAAAATATACCCCCCTGACCCTCCCAAATGCCTTCAGCCCAAGATCTGACACACCAAAGCAAGCACACAGGTGAGAGAAGAAAAATTTAAAAGTTTATTAAACATTAAGAAGAACAGACAAAAAAAAAAAAAAAAGATTTGGGCTGAACAGCATACAGGATGCAATCCATTTCACATCATACAGTTAATTTGATCTTATTTGTTAAACTTGTACTTAAACAGATGCTGTCTTGTGGTGTTGCCAGAAATACGATGGTTGATCGCTTGTAAGTTTTGATACACTGTTTTTCTTTTCTTCACATAAAAAAAAGTCAACAAAATAAAAATAAACTGCACAGCTCTATTGTAAATTACATGCAAAAATAGTTTTAAAGCAATAATTGGGGTTATTACAAACCCACAGAGGCAAGATATTCAAATGCCAGGGGTCCTGTGGCACTGCTGAACTCATCCCACTTCCCCTGCAGGTAGAGGGAGCGTTTGTGCTGGTCTGTGTACAGTGAGTCAAGCACGAACCCTCACTCAGGCACCGCCCTTTCATCTTGAATTTCTTGCTTTTGTGGATTCAAGTCAGAACTTTATTTCCATGGTGCTAGGTTTAGTGACCTCAGCACGGTTCAAAAGGAAAAAAAAATAATCCACCCCTGCTTCCTCTGCTACGGGCTCTCCCACGGAGAGCCCCAAGGTGCTCATATTCACAAATACATCTCAAATTCAATTTCTTTTTAGAGGGCATTCTTTTTTAAAAAGAAAGAATTCATTTCTAAGTTTCAGCAAAAACAACAAAAGAAGACAAGCATTTTACCAATGCTTATGGTTTAATAGAGGTCAGTGAATTATTTAGACACGCTATTAATTATTCTGCAAATATATATATTTCTGTTTTTATAAAATTACAATTTCATATACCTACAAGCTCCTTCATGAGCAACAAAGCCCTCAGCGGTGTGGTGAGCCCAGCTAAGCTGTCCCTGGGAACTGGCAATGAGCTGAACTCCTTTATTTATTTGTTATTGTTACTTTGGGGAGACAGCCTGGTTAGAGAACCTGTTTGTTTTTTTTTCCCAAGTTTAGCCCACATACTTTTTTCTTCTCTCTTTTTTTTAAGGGTGGGCTTTTTGGAGGAGCCAGGGTCCCCAACTGCTGCAGTCCCCAGGGCTCCTCAGGCCGTCCTCACCCCAGGAAGGAGCAGATGCCAGGTGCCCCTTCCTGCACTCGGGCACCTCTGTGCTCCTCTGTGGCCATCACTTCATAGATCTGTGATATCCAGCCTACAAAAACTACAAAACCTCCCACTCCTTCCTTGCCCAAAGAAACCAAGTAATTTTCTTTCAAGCTACCTTCTACATTTTAAAAAAAGTTCTGTGGTGACAATGCACCCGAGGGAGGGCTCCAGCTCGGCAGGTACCAGCTGAGCTCACACACCCCACTCCTGCTGTTCCCGCGTCACCCCAGGAATGACCAGCGGGAGGGCAAGTGTAAGCTGGTGCAATTTGCTACGTTGCTGCTCAAAGTGTATCCAGAGCAGCGGCTGGCTGAGCCCTGCCACAGTCACACTTCTTCCAAATGAAAAAAATAGTTTATTTGGTAGTGGCTCTAGCAGGCACAGCGACTTGTGCCAAACACTGTCAGACTCAGCTCTCCACCCATGCATCCAGCGGCTTACACTGACCTTTAGAAAATAACTTACTATGCTTTGAACTTTGCTGCAGCACATGGAAATTCAATTTGCTGAATAAATGGTCCAAAGGCAAGTACTGCAAGTTAAGGGACACTGACAAGTCAGGTATGTTTGAGGAGAAATACTGGAAAAATGCCATTGATGCGAGGGTATTTTTAATGCTGCACAAAATGCTGAGTCCTTTGTAACAATCTCCTGAAGCATGATTAATGATTTAATGGAATGAACAACACTTTTATAATATGAAAATAATGTCAAATCACTTAGAAAACTGTGAGCAAGACATGTAGCACCATATTTTCCTCACGTTAATAACCGTATGCAGTACATACAACTGTATACATGAACAGAGCTTTTTATAAAAAAAATTTCAGCTGGAAACAGATTCTAGCAGCAGCAGCAGATTAGAAATGACTGTGAGTTTGTGTTATATATTATTTTTCTGCCTTTACAAAATATTGTATTGTCCAATCAAGAGTTGACTAAAATCCATGTTGTGCTTTGTCCCTATTAAACAGTTTCTTTATGTGTTTCTGATGGAAAATAATAAAGTGTCTCTTTTTCAGTAATATGGAACATCCTGGAAAGCCATATTACTTCCATAAAAATTTAATTTAAAGCACAGAACACGCCGGTGTGCCAGTGGTAGGCTTAAAATATTAAAGATTTAAAAAAAACCCAAAACAACCAACAAACCCCTAAGCATTTCCTTTCTGTACAATAATGGAGAATATATATCTTTGCTATATATTTTAAACATGGAATAGCTTTTTCTTTTTGCTATATATATGTCTTTCAAAATACATTGTCAGTATTTGTACTTGAAAAATACTGTACAAAACAAACATACTATAATTATTCTGTATAAACTTTATACATTTTATAATATCTATCCTTTTGGTCTATAGTAAACACTTAGATTGATTGGATTAACCACAGTATATGACAACACCATCCCCTTCTGAAATACACCAGTGTCTCTTACATTCATTTTTCAGAAGTCCACTTTAGATTAGAACATACGTGTTCAAAAGCAAATAGAGAGTTTAAAACAATAAAGTTCAGAACCATCAGTTCATGTCACACTCAAAACAACAATCACTAGGAAAAATGGGCTTTGCAAACCAGTGACTTCTTCTAACTGAATAAAAGTGATTTTTAAAACAGCAAGATATAGTCCACAGAAAATATATTACAAAACATGGGAAAAACAACTGAATTTAGGTATTTATTTAATTTTTAATCACAAAATGGAACTTGAAGAAATGCATAACTAACTGAAAACAGAAAAGCCCCTCTGATTTCAACATCGGATCTGATTTGATACTAATAATTTTGTTCTCGTTTCAACTAATTATCCTGCTTCTTATACATGCGCTCCCCATAGCAGGGATAGAATTAGCATGCTCACGTTAATGTGTCTTTTACTTTTTAACTTTTTGTTAAAGACATTAAAACGCCTGTCGGGTAGGGAAACCATCCTACGTCCACTAGGAACATCCGGGCAGCATGCGCGCTAGCGTACAATAGGATTATTGCTTCAGGTACAGACAGTGCAAAATACACACTCTGTGCTCTATCGCTAGTACTCCTACCTACCTGGGGTGTGGAAATGAAAGGAACCTTAATAGCTATAGAGAAGCCATTATGGGATCTATAATGAGTATAGCTAACTCAGTCTAACAGCACTTTAAATCTGAAGACAATTATCACCAAAACTTAAAATACAACAAAAGCAATCTATAAATTAATATTTCTGCAGTGTAGTACTAAATTATTATTTGTGCATTTTATTAGCATGTTAACTTTTCTGATTAGACATACTTAACAATAGCTTGTTACTCTCGAAAAAACTGAGATCTACTTTTTTTTTCTTTTTTCTTTTTTTTTCCTTTTTTTATAATTTATACTGGGATCTTTCCAAGTAAATCAGGAGGATGGAACTGGTTACAATAACATAAAAACCCTACTCTGAAGCAGCACTGAAAAAAATATAATAAAAAGCTTACTATGGCAGTTCTCAACAGTCCAGGTAAAAATGTGGCACCCTTCGAAGAGGGCTTCATAAAAATGGGAAGTGCTGAGATGCATGCGCACGCACACACACACGCACATGCACACACACACATATACAGACGTGTGAACACACATGTGCACACATACATAGGTACACGCATACGCAAACAAAAAAAAATTAACGTAAGTCAGTTTTGTTTCTGCTTCTGGTAAAGTGCTGAAGACAGAAAGGTTGGTTTGGGCATGGTGCTATCAAACAGGAAACACATTGTCCATCTATTCAAATGCCAACCCGCAACAAAAAAAGAGAAAAAAAAAAAAAAAAAAAAAAAGAAAAAAGAAAAAAACCCACTCCCCCCCTTGGATTTACAGGGGGCCGTGTCGAGCTTCGTACTTTGCAAGGACGTTCTTGCATTTGCCCAGCTCTTTCCGTAAGTCGGCCACCTCCTGGCGGAGAGCCGAGTTCTCCTTCTCCAGAAACGAGGCGCGGATGGCGATCTGGTTCTCCTTCAGCCGGCGGGCATCCCTCGATCGCTTAGCAGCCATGTTGTTCTTTCTACGCCTTGCCCAGTATTTGTCATCCTGCTCATTAAACACAGAAAGAAACAAAAAAGATATTAGATTTCAGTAAACTGAGCAGCCACCAGGATGTGCTCTTAGCCACAGCCTCCGGACCCGGGATGACTTGACTCCGCACTCTTCGCTCGCCTGGCCCAGCAAGCCCCGGCAGAGCCAGGCACTGCTGGGACAGCAGTTACAGATTTACATGGCATAACACATCCAGGGAGCACAGATGCTTGCGCATGTTTCTGTCAAAATGTTTATGGTAACCCCCTCATCCTCTTGACTGTGAATTCCTCCAAGGAAAAACGAAGCAATATTCCGGTGGTACAATTCATCTCACATGTACGCTGACCTAGTTAGCACATCCACCTTCGCATGTGGTGACTCACTCTCTGCCGGTTGCTGGAGCAGTGCTAATTACTTCTTGTATGTCCCTGCTCCTCTTCTCTGCCAGCCAACACCTGGTTCACTCCCTCTGTGGTATAATCCACTTCGTCTACCATTCAGCTCTTTCCCTCTGTTCAGAGCTCTGGCTCTGCAGAGTCCCAAGAGGATTCCTTGGCACAACAACAATGGCTGCTCTGGTACCATCCATGAAGAGATTAGTACAATAGGCTTTGACCATAGAAAAAAACCAGCATTTGCCAGAATTAGGCCCACTAACCTCTGAAGTTTCATAAACTAACACACTCCCAAAGTGTTATCCCTAAAGACTAGCCTCTAGGAGCTCACCTTACTGCATCGGTGCATCAAAGGCTCCAAGTAACTATTTAATTTTACCTGATTTTTCAACTCTTCCAGTGAAGTGGCCTTAAGTGAAACAGCAGCTTCAATGTTGCTTTGAAACTGAATTAAGTTCTAGAAATTTGGAACAACTCAGTAAATACAAAGAGGGCAGAATCTCTCGTGAAAGGCAAAATTCAGTCCCCTGCAGAGCAAGAGGGATGCAGCCATTCAACCTGCAAGTTGCCTGGTCCGGTCATACAGCTCAAACGTCCCCTCCCAAGTCATCCCCCACGTTACAGGTTTACACTTGCTTGTGTGGCTCTCTCGTTTCACCCAGCACAGCAGCACATCCACCACGGGCACAGGAGCCATCTGCCCCGCGCTGCGCTGAACAAACACCCCAGCGCTCCTCTGGCTGGCAGCGTGACACCAGGCCCAGTGCTGCTGCTCCGCGTCTTCTCCTGCTGCTTGCGTAAGGCAAAGCGAGAGCAAAACAACGGCTAGAAGTGCTCCAGAACTGCTTTATATTACTTTAGCTTAACAAGGTGTGCAGCAGTGTTGATTTGGAGCCAGCATATCTCTAAATTGTCTTCACCTGTACTTAGATGGGACCCCCAAAAATCCTCTAAAAACAAGTATGCAGCAAAAAGCTATGACCCAAATCTTGTTATAATTTCCCATCTCATTCCACTCCATAAAAATCAGCTTTAAGCAATTTATTAGTGTGCCACCTAGGCTTCATCCCTCTTTATTTTAACAAATTGCTATGGCAAATCCCTTAATCCAGGCCTGAAAGAGGTAAGGCTGGCATTTCAACATCACATGCAACCCAGAGACGATTGACTGGTCTAATCTGCTTACCCTCCCCCAGAACTCAACAGCCGGTCCACATGCCAGGGCAGAAGCAGCACTTGGGTCAAGCACTCTGAAATGAGCCAAGGGCAACTGAAGGGATGATCTCAAGGAAAGGAGAGACCCTGAACTTCTAGTTCAGGCTGAAAACTTATGTGCTCCACTGCTGCATGCAAGACACTGGTATTTTCCACCTTGGGCACGGAGTAGTCCAACTGCACCTTTGGCAGAAGTTTGCTTTGATGAGTAAGGATACTTGGAGATACCACAAAATGATGAATGGCACTAAGCAGCAAACTCCAGCCTCCTTACACCCACACAGCCACTCCTGTACCGAACACCTCTTTAGACAGACCTCTCAGCACACTGCGATGCCAACAGAGCATCCCTGGTAGTAAAATTTGCCCATGTAAGTAATGGCATGGTGCAGATAAACCTTCCGAAACGAAAGCTGAGGATACTACAAAGGGACAGCAACACAGCACCTGAACACTAATGGAATTGTGATTTCTGTACTTTTAACTGCACAACAGTACCCTCAGGGATAAAAATAGCGAATAGCATCAGCGTCTTTCCCTAATGCTATCAATCTGGTGTAAACACATGGCATCCCAGTCTCTTCGCACGTGCAGCCAGGGATTCCCACCGACTCCAACAGGCTTTCAGTCTGCGTCTCGGCGGGGCAGCAGCAACAGTGGAATGAAGTTCTGCACTGACTACCTCTGATAAGAAAGATCCTCTGGGAAATCACATACTGGGAATAGAATTTTGCAAATAATGACAATTTTCACAGCTGTTTGATAAGATGAATCAGTTCATCAATTTGTTCTGCTCTCTTCATGCTACTTCGTCTTCACATCTCAGAAGCAGTGCTCTTTCTCTATAAATATTGTATTATTATTATATACTTAAAATATTGTATTAAAATACACTTCTCAGCAGAATCATTTTGTTCAGTTTTCCTACAACTAGTGTAGATTCTTTCACCTAGAATAGTAGTGTTTACCATAGTGTTCCCGTTCATTATTAAACACAGAGCTAAAGCAACCTTCAAACAAGACACAATATATTCCATTCTGTCATTATCAGGGATCTCCGTGGACCCTGTAAGAGATGGATCCTTCCTTGAAGAATTCACAATCTATGCTGATGAGACAGACAGAGGATGGATGAAAAGGAAACATGATCAGACTGTTTCGTAAGTGGGAAATATGGGACAAAGTAAGTTGTTCCAAGGTCACACAGGAAGTTTATGGCATACAAAGGAAATGAATATTGATCTCATGATCATGATCTCATGTTGCATAACTAATATGGGACACCCTTCTCTCAGTCTTGTTCAGAACCATCAACAGTTTTATTCTACAACAAAGTCGTATTTAGTTTGGCAGATTTACCTTACATGAGAAAACAGATTCATGCTCCAAACCTATTATCTCAGAGAGTAACTGTCATAGAGTCTGTAGGAACAACGTTGTCACCAGTTCCAATTTACCTTCAGGTCATCTGGAATGAAGACTTTGCGAGCTTTCTTAATCATCGGCTGTGGTTTCAGCTCTTCTTCAGAGAATTTGCGCTTACGAGGGTCAAACATCTCCTGGCCAGGAATACTGGAAAGAGCAAGATCTGCAGGGTCAGGTTCGTAGCCAACAGGAACTTGGATAGTCTCAGGATCAATGGGACTTGGTGTGTTTCGGTTTGCTGGCAAGATCTGACCTACAGAAATAAAGGATAAGTTCAGCTATGTATGTTAGAAGAAATTTTGTTAATAATATCACTGAACCCGGATTTTAGAAAATCTCTAAATACTTTACAAACAATAATTCTTTAAGATTTCACTGTAAATTTGGTATCTACTCCTGCTAAATATTAGGTTGTCCATTTCGTAGGGTGCATATTCAGACCCAGACATGCTCACGTCATTATTTTCAGAATTGGTTCCTAATTCTGGTTGCTGATCTCGGATGCCCGCATAAGATCACTGAACGCAGCACTGAGTTGCACCAGACTGCAGGCAGAAGATATATTGCTCCAACCCATGCCACTTCATTAAGATCAGATCCTCAAGAACAAATCATAACTACTGTCATTTAGCTCCAATTTATCCACCACACCGTAATCCTTCACAGTTTCCTCATACACTGATTTCTTCATATATACCTTTGAGGGTATGTTTAGTTTACAGTCACACAATGTATAGTACAGTATCTCATGAAAATGTATTTTCAAACTGCTGAAGCCCTCCACTAAGGAGACTGCTATTTTCTATGAAATCTTACTGGTAATAATCTAAAAGACAGTGAAGGAAACTAGCAACACAACAGGCTACAATGACTACTTAAAGATGCTCTGCAAAAATTAAAGAACACTTATTTATGCTACATTGCTCTTTTATGTTATATAAAATGTAATGAAAAGGAGCCTATCCACAGAAAATAATGATATCCCCCAAATTTTCTTTATTAATCTTAAGACACAGGCTTCAAGATCCTACAGCACCAATTCAGGCACCATTCCCACTAAAAATCCAATTTAATATCTCAACTAAAGGTTCCAAAAATAGGATCCTAAAGTCAGCTGCCTAAACATGGACTATCCCCAGGGGCAGAATTTTCAGGAGTTTTCACATGCCTCAGAAGTAAAAGCCTCACAGACTTCAGAGGGAAGCAGATATTCTTTTATAATTCTGGCTCTTAGCTAATTCACTTTGACTTTAAAGGTACGACGGCTTTCACAATAACTACACAACCATCCTGTGACTGCATAGTATTTCCACATGTGCCCGCATCTGCAGTATTTAAGGTGTAAAATGGTAAACGTTAAATGTCATTTCTAATTTCAAACCAAGGCCATGACAATGTATTTTTGATTTTAATCTAGACGATCACAGCAACTATATTGGAACTATGTAGAAAACAGACCGGGGAATTTCACTGTGCAAACCAGGGCTTGCTAACACAGAGCTTGTCTTTTGTAACTTCTAGTTTAAAACAGCACTGATAAAATCAGCTTCCAGGAAAGGCTAGTAAGGGCCTGGGAGAAGAGAAAAGGAGGATCAACGTTTTTAAAATGTGTATACATCTACAGGAGTGGGAGCGAGAGGAAAGGATCCCTCTCCCCGCGTTGGACCAACAGCAGAGCGCTTGCTTGCTCCCTCCTCTGCCTCCGGCCCCGGCCTGGCGCTGCCGAGACAAGACCTCAGTGCCGAGAACTGGACGTTTCCTGCTGTGTCTCGTTAATAAAATCAGAAATCACGGCCGGCCCCGCTGCAGGCCACAGGGGCGGTGGGCAGCGGCAGGAGGCAGGCAGGAGGCAGGCAGGAGGCAGGCAGGGAGGCGGCAGGCAAGAAGGCAGGAGGCAGGCAGGAGGCAGGCAGGAGGCAGGCAGGAGGCAGGCAGGAGGCAGGCAGGAGCAGCAGCGCCGCGCTCTCCCCGCGCTGCCCGCCCGGGGGCGCTCCCGGCCGCCGCCTGTCCGGCCCCGCGGCGTGGGTCGGGTCGGGGCCGTTCCCCTGCCCCCGCCCGCGTGTTCCGGCCGGCGGCGGGAGCGGAATGGCGGGGGAAGGCCCGGGCCCGCCGGGGAGAGGGCAGAGCCCGCCGGGGAGAGGGCAGAGCCCGCCCGGCTTTGCCTGCGCGGCGGGTGTTCCCAGCCCCCCGCAGACAGCCGCCACGAACGCACGCGTACTTCAAACACTTCTGTGTCTAGAGGGGTGTGGGGGGAAACCCTGGCTAGGAAATGTTTTAAAGCCAGCCCCAAGGCCTTCTTGTAGCCTTGCTTTAACTGGCTGGCTAATCTCATTTCAGATATACGGGCTGGCAGAAACAGGCTTATTTAAAGGATTAAATGCAGGAAAGCTTCCTTTGATGTGTGTATGCTTGTACCAGAGCAGCCAGATAGGTTTTTAATGCAAATATATAGACATACACATGCACAAATCTTGTAAATTCTGTCATACAGATAAAAATGAAGCAAGACACTAGCTCTGAATACTTTTATATTTCTGGTGAGCATGCAGGGTGTTTCTAAAAGTCAAGTGGATTGTGAAATCTGCCCCAGCTTTCTAATTGCCCTAAACAAAAGAGCCTGTATTTAAATATTGCTGAAGTTCTACATACACAGTATCAGTTTACATATCATTTATCTATAATGTGTCTCTGTAACCTTTGGCCTCAAGGTAATGTAAGTTTGTAACCACTGGCCTCAAGAAATTTGACAGTATCTCTCTGAAAAAGGGCAAAACCCGCCCCTTTTAAACATGGGAAATTGAGGCACTGCATCTTACCAATGCAATAGCGAAATAAAGGAGAGCGATGCATCTCCAAGGCGATCTGGGAGAAGAACCTACAGCAACCAAGATCCCCCTTGTTCCCTACATGCACACATTTCACTTCCCCCGGATTAAGAAGCTCTCGCTAAAGACCTGGTCCTTCAGCAAATATAAGATGTCCCAGGTGCCAATGCAAAGCTCATTCAAGGTGAATGCTATTCACTAATGCAAAGCCTGAACAAATCATGCACACAGCTGAATATTATCACCTAGGAGCCTGAAGACTACTGCCCTGTAAGATATTCCTACCCGCACACAGCACACACACCTCTGTCAGTCCACGCGGGCTGACTCTCCATTCCGTCACACTCTAAATGATCAGGAACTCCACTGAGAACAACAGGGTTAATAAGGGTGTCTAAAACCCCAGGCAGAAGAACCAGTATTTCCTTGTCCAGCGTTTTACGTTAGGCAACTCCTGGCACTTGGTATCTTTTTATTTATTCTATCAAGTTTTGCCAATAATACAAGCCAGGAACCTGTCTTTGTAATTTACTGGCTCACGGCCATTCCATCTATGTGGGGCTGGAACTCGTCGTAACCCAAGACGACAGCGTGGGCTGCGCTGGACTTGGCACTGCAGGAGTACAGTACGTGGCCTCACGTTACATCGCTCTCCAGGCTCCTTTCCCCGTGTGTGCATGGCACTTTAGCTGTGCATCCTTCTGCCAAATTTGTTCAGGGTGTTATTTTTATGCACTAAATTCCTCGCAATCAGAGGTAGGTCAAATAAGCACAGCAATCTGAACGTCATGTGCCCAGCAGCCGACTAATCCTCACATCAGCAAGCTCCACAGCTGTCACAACATCCAGAGAAAGAGCTGGTCAGCGGCTGTGATGCACAAGGAACCAGCCAAGGAGGAAGCCTACACCACCAGCCGCCAAGGCCGGGCGAAGGTAAAGCACCTCACTGCTCAGCATCGGAGCCAGATGCCTTTGTTGCCAGTCTCTGTATTATTTAAACGCTCTGTGCTCACAACAGCGGGCCAAATTTTTACAACAGTGAAGTGGTTGGACTGTTTAATGTGCTTAGCTTTGTTCTCAATGGGGGCTGACGATTGCCAAGTGTTTTGGAAAGAACTTAGCCCCTCTATTTAAGTTGCTGAAATGAGAACTCTTGAGCATTAAGCTCTTTGGGAAATCCAGCTGCAGAACTCCACGGTGGTGGTGGATGCAAGCTGGGAACAATGGTTAATGGAAACTTCCCCTCATACCACCCCAGTGATGTGTCTCAACCATGGCCTGGAGAGACCACAACTATGTCAACACTGGCCTTTTGTCTGGAGACTTTCCCACTCATAGAGCTCCACTCAAGCAACAGGGGGTATGCCAGGACAGACACAGCTCCAGGTGTCTCCTGGCAAAGGAATCAGCTATGGCTGCCCCAACATCTTGCCTTCACTAATGGTCTTGGTGTTGCTCTGGCGGATATTAGCAATAGCAGAAAATTTTCCAGAAAGAAGGATTTGAAAGAAAGTTGGCCAAACCCTTTCAGTCCTCCTCCTCCCAGCAGAGACTGCCAGTGAGGAAGTCCAACGTAATGGCAATATTTTCAGTGCGCTTCCTTGTTCAAAGAGAAATGGACTGAGGCCATTCACTTGTGTCATCTAGGTCACCAAACAGCTGGTAAAAAAAAATAGAAGCTTTAATTGCTTGCAATAATGAAAATTCACATTTCAGAAGTACAGTAGCATTTTTATACTCTTACAAAACCAAAATGCTGATCTGCTATCGTGGGGAGCTCAATCACCGTATCCTGACTCCTAATTTCCCCCTTTTGAAACATCCCACCTACCAGCTGTGCCCGGGAGAGTTAAGACGGAAATAACCTCTTCAACTGCACCACTGCTTGACAGACTTCTTATTTGTATTGCAAGAGATCCCCGGTGAATTATGTGGAACTCAATTCTGAATCATTCAACTCCACAGAAATGTGCCTGATTTTCAGAAAATCTCCCTTGTCACAGCCCTTCCACACTTTTCATCAGCTCAACAGCTGGCTGGAGAAGAGCAATGAGAAAAAGAAAAGGGAGTGGAAATGTTCTAATCAAAATATTTTCCCCTATTTTTTACACATATGTTGGAGGGAAAGAAAAGAGGAGTTTCCCCTTCAATTTATTAGCAGCCCAGAGATAAAATATGTATTTGATAACAATTTTTCCTTATATCTACTAAAGGAACTTTGGGTATGTCAGTCAGACTATATAGTAGGGCAGCTAAATTGACAGATAATCCTCACCCAGAGCTGCTCCAGAGAACCCCACTGCTCAGCCAATATGTTTTCCAAATCGTCTATCTGCTTGGCGGCTGGCCAGCTATTTGGGATAGTTCTTACTCCAAATCACAGCCTGTCCCAGACTAATCTGTCATCTATTTTGGCATTAACCCCTTCTGCCTCTAGGAAAAATCATCTCAATGCAGAACACAAGGCAGTGTGCAGGAATTGAGACAGGCAAAAATCCCCACAGGCAGTAAAGTAAAAGGAGTATTTTGGAGGTCAAGATTTATCTAAGGACAGTATCGTGTCAGACTATAATTCCTCAGTTACAATATTATTAGCATCATCTAATTTCCCTACTATTAGTATTTTACTGACTTCCAGAAACCAAAACAATTACATGACCAGCAAGACCATAATCTACACTACAGCACTAAAGGGAATGACAAGCCACACTGTACAATCTTCCAGCCCTCACATGGCAGGACAAAACCAACCGCGCTCTGCCTGGGCGTGAAGACGACACTTCAGCCCTGGGCACATTTATTTAAGCAGTTATTACAGGAGCTTTATTTTCTTCCAAAGCAACAGGAGATTAGTGTATTTTGACCAGTGCTCCAACCTGGCACAGACATTCCTCTATTTCTTATCTTACACAGACTTGATTCTGTCGAACATGGGGTGACTGCAAGCACTTCCTGAGGAAACAAGGATCTTAATCCAATGCGACTACAACGTTCGCTGCTCTTAATACACACTAAAAGACTGGCACATAAAAGTGTTTTTAGAACATCTACTTTTTAAAGATATTAGCATTGTTTATAAACCTTGTGTATTTAATTATAAAAGAATTGTCATTTCCCCTCTCAGCATTGTGTGCCTCCCGCTCTGGGCCTCTACAGTATTATTACAGGCAGGACTGGTAGTCTTATTAAGATTGTCTGACACTTCCCATTAAGAGGATGCTGCCTTTAGTTCCTTAAACCTTTGCCAGATTTCAACCATTCTGTTTGGATTTGTGTGCGCCAATTATGTTTCTGCCAAAATGGTTCTACAGTTTCCCGAAAAAGGTTCAGCAAAAATACTTTTGTTTTGAACCTGTTAAAAATTTCTGGCAAACTTTTCACTGAACTGTGCTAGTGGCCTGTGCACTGGAAGAGAGGGCAGCTCCTGGATCAATGGTATTTCCCTTTTGTCTGCCTTCTTAAAATCCATTGTGCATGCTAAGGCTGGGTGGAAAAGGGGCAATTTTAATAAGTGATTAGGACTTAAAGCTGATAAGGGGGCAAGGAGGTGAGGAGGCAAGGATGAGGGAAACTAGTAGCCAAAGAAGAGAGTGGGAGAGCCTGGGAGAGGAAAGCTGCTTCAGCAAAGGCTGGGATGAATGCATTCAGTAGAAGAGCATCGTTGAAGGGAAACAGGGCAGGAGAGGGCCTCTGCTGATGGTACAAACACAGCTCCAGATTCCTGCGTCCCACAGATCCTCTTCTATCAGCAAATAGTGAGTTGCACTGGCAAAGCGCCCTGTCCCCCTTCAGCTCCTTACAGCAAGAGTAAGTTGTCATCCTCTACTCAGTTTAAGTGGCAGCACGCTGTGGGGTGCTTTCCTACTCATTTCCAATCTGCCTGTTGTAGGGGTGGCACATGAGAAAATTCAGGTTGTCTTTTCAATCTGTTTTTAAAATAAAATGCAAGAGTTGTTTTAAGAAGCACAGTCATGGTTGCAACAATCTTCAAAGTTGCAACAACCTTTAAAGTTTCAAATCACATACTATTTTTTTCAGATTCTTTCCTCACTTGTTTCACCCATTCCGATTTATCCAAATGAACCCATACATTATTTGCCATAATTATTCCAGCTCTCTGTAGAGACACAATTAGCAACTTTTTCAGGAGTTCCCTCCAGCATTGATGGTACTGCATCTGTGTGCTTTACCAAAACAATTTTGTTCTGCACAAGACCCCCCATGAAAGAAGGGGCAGCACTTCCTTTTTGCAGACGAAGGGCAGAAGTACAGACATTTTAAATCAAAAGTACGCAGCCAGCCTCTGGGGTTAGCTAACATTACAGGCATTGTCTGCATTTCAAATCAACTCTCACCGACTTCTGTTGCAGGCTGGGGGCTGTACACTGACCCAAATGAGGGCCACCCAAGGTATCAAACTCCTCACAAAAAAAGGAAGCAAACACACAGTGTGACAATCTCATATAATCAAATGACTTGCTCAGAATTCTGCTGAAACTTCGTGGCAAAAGCCAGTCTCTCTACACAAATTCCTTCTGTCCTTACTGCCAGACTTTCCCTTCTCCTCCTGCCGTTCCCCGCATCCTCTCACATCTGCAGTAAATGAGGTCAAGATCCGAGATCCTACAGACAACCGCTTCCTTCCTGATACAGCCCTGATTCAACCCAGAGCTGGTCTGACCTCTGCATTCAAAAAGGGAAAAGGGGAAAAGGGGATATAATGTAATTAAGGCCTGCATCTCTAAGGAGACAAGGGAGGGGGGTTTGCTATCTGAAGCTGCACACGTGGCCTTTGGTTGAGTGTTTGCAGGCTTTTGAGGGCTTGACTTTGCAACTCCTGCATGTGGTTAGCATAACATGCATGTAATATGCTATGCCTGCTCTGCCAGTAACATTCTGCCCTTCAAAAGCAATAAACAAACAAATATGAGGCACCACCAGGTAAAATTTTCCACTGTGTCTACTGGACTTAAGACTCTACTCTTCTGCAAGATCTACTTGGCTCAATGAGGCCCCATTTCTGAAAGCTACCAGGAAATCAAACTTCTATTCCCTCCCAAACCAGCCTCTGCAAGACACCTGAAAGCAGTTGTCCCTGTTCTGAACATTCCCTGTTCTGAACATGACCTTGCAGAAGTGCTACACACAGAAACAGAGGGTTTGATCCTGCACAGGGATTTTCAAGTTCCTGAAAAGCATGAAATCCACAGCCCTCTTAAATGCCTTTCTGATTTTTTGTAGGGTGCTGCTTTCCTTACAAAGCTAGGCCAAGACGCCATTCAGTGGGGACAGGGCCTGAAGGGAAGCTGCAGGAAAGAATGTTCAGACAGGGCTTTTTGATTTACACTTGGCTTAGAAGCACATTTCACTTCAAGGTGCTGCTATTCTCTGGTGCATCGGAGCTTCATGACATCCTTTGGCATATCTGTGTATATTTTTATTAATTGGCAATTCACATATAGTAAGGTTTCTCAAAAAGTACAATTCTTTATTTTCTTAAGGGGAAGGTTCCAGAGAAGGATCAGAATTGTTAACCTGTTCCAAAGGAGACAAAAAAAAAAAAAAAATTCTGTTTTTCCTTCCTTGGACAATTACATACCCAGATTTAAAACCAATCTCAAACAGCAGATTTTAGATAGAGCCCTTGCTTTAGATAACAGCCTTGTATGGCATCCATAAATATGCCCTCACGTGGAATACCACTCAAAACAAAGACAACGCTTGTCCTCAAGATGCGTTTGTGTCACTGCCAATGTGCTCTGCAAGACTCCAGACCAAGTAAGTTCCTCTCGCATTGTTCTATTTATTTGGCTAATGAACATCCACGACATCACGCTCTCAGTCAGTAAACAGGTCTTGCAAAAAGCCATCGTGTAATCCTGAAAGCATATGCCACCCATGACTCATGTATTTATTACCCAGTTCTGGTACCCAAGCCCATCTTGCTTGGGTGTGTTATCAAAACACAGCCAAGTGAGATTTCAAATGGTGTGGAAAAGCCACGTGAAACAGGTACATTTCCTCTAACTCCCAATCAGTAGCTCATGGCAAGCCTGAGAGACAGACAACAGATGCTATCAGCTGCTCTCTGAATATATCCCTTAAGAAAAAGGGGTCACTGGGCAGAGTTACAGGAACCTGCAAATCCCGTGTTCTCTTTTGATCTGTTCTGTATGCACAAATCTGAACTATCTGTTGCTGCAGATTTTTATTTTTACTTTTTAACATTTTTTTGTTCTCTAAAATGAAGTACACTCTCTACGTGACAAAACTAAACTGATGCTTTATAGAGCGTGATTTGTATAAAATAATCACATTTTAAGAAGTAGAGATGCCAGAATTGGGACACGCTGTTCCCATAACCTTCTAAGTAAGACTTAGTACATTTTCTTTTCTCTTTGCCTTAAATTAGGACCCTCTAATATGTTTTGGAAAAAAAACAAACCAGCAAAACCTGAAAACTTATATTTGGTTTGTTACAGCCCAATAACTGCAGAGGTCTAATCTGCTTTTACGTACTAGTTTTATTCCCAGTGAGCACACACAAAGAGAGCACAAGGGTGTGTAGTTGTAGCTTTTCCTCTATTGACATATTTATCTTCATTTATAAAGTATACAAATGCATCAGTCTCAGTAGTCTGAAAAATGGGTCAGAGGAGGAAGGGAACACGTAACCATGGCTTAGGGAAAATTCCAGGAGAACAGACTGTTGCATACAGACATTACCCATGTGTCCATAACTACTTCTTTACAGCTGCTGCATAATGCAGGTTTTTGAGGCACATCGCACACAGACAAAAACTGGTAACTTCAAAATGCAAGTCTGATTAAAAGAAATTATGACACTGAACACCGGGCAAGACATTCTTACAAATTCACTTCTAAACGTGAGAGTCATCTAGCACCAGAAAATGGCAAGAAACTACTACACTGACAAGTCTCAAAAACCAAACTAAGGTGCAGAAATCTCTGCAGGCACAAGAACAGCTGTCACATTCTTATAGAAAGATGAAGGGAAAGCAAGCAAAAATTCTCAGGGAAAAGTGACCAGATAAAGCAACACTTACCAAAATCTTTAAGTTATTATCTTTTAAAAATAGTAGCAGTGAAAAAGGTTGGCAATGGAATATTTCTTGAAGAAATCCTGGAATCCTAATACTTATTTGCCTTCTTGTGACCTCCTCTGCAAACTGTCCATAGCCCTGAACTGAGGCTCTGGTCACACTACATATGCATGTTCTGAATACAACAGATATGCAGAACCTGTGAAGATTCTGAACTATGTCAGAAATGAAATGAAAATGCCCCAAGACACAAAAGTTAAACCTTCCATCTACTGGGCAGTGCATTTATTGTGATGCCTTCAGGAGGCATCTCAGCAAAATGGATCAGTGAAATGAAACTTGACTGCCATTTCTTTCAAACTCTTTTCCCCCAGTTCACAAGTAATAGAGATTTTACTTTTGCTATCACACACAGCATGGCTCTCCATTGCCAATCAATGATAAAAATATTATCAATAAATTACGTCAATATTTTTTTTAAAAAAATCAATACATTCAAAATAAAAATATATTTGAGTGTAACCTTGAGGCCAACGTGAACTGGCAAATCACTTACCAATTCACTGCATATGGGAGCTTTTAAACATACATGTCTGCATCTTATAAATACACACAAACATAGAGGACCCTGTTCACCAAAAATGATCATAAAGAAAAGCATAAGCCAATAGCAGCCTTATTTACTGTAACTGTATTTTTAATACAGTATTTTTCTTCCAGTAACCATAGCTGCAAATTGCAAAATTAGTTGCCAATCCAGACTTACAAAATAACTTTCAAACAATGTCTTGGCACTGAAACATTTCTGTAACGGAGACCCTTCTACCCCCTTCGAATACAGTAAATTTTGTAGACGTCTCTGCCCGCCCAGGAACAAAGCCCTCTGCGTGCTGCACTGTACTTGGCGCTTCCCGGCAGCCAGACAACCAACTCAACACCATTCTGATTAAAAATAATGTGTTTTCCTACTTTCATAGGCAGCATATCACTGGTATGGAACACCACTATTTCAGGTTTATTTGGGAGGGGGCAAAGTGTCAATGTACTTACCTCTGACACCATCAGCCTCTACAATACTTAACAATTTAAATTAAATATAACAGTGCTTTACTAAAAGCTGATTCCCACAGAAGTAAATTGGCTGGTCTGGTTTCCTCTTTACAATGGTCATCATCCCATTCTCTATACAGGATAGCTGTGAGACTGCACAGACCTTACAGTATTTTGTTGTCCAAGGCTTTTGAGAGGATCTGGGGGGGAAGGACAGGACGTGACACAATCCTTCATGTTATTTCCCTCTTATTCACCAGGTCACCTGTAGGCAAAGACCCTGCAGGCTTCACTGCTCCTGCAGAACTCCCACTATGTGCCCCTGCTGAATACAGCATTGGGTCTGCAGGAGTTGGCCATGCAGAAAAATGTGTATCTGCGCCCAAATGAAAGGAGAAACACTGGAGAGTTGGAAAGCACTGCAAGCTGAGGGCAGCAACAATTCACAGGCTTGGAAAATTATGTGGGCTTTACCTTTTACACTCCTGTTAACTCTGATTTTCATGAAGTAGGTGGTGTTGCTACAGCAACTGTCATATCACATCATTTCTGCTGTCTCTGTCACCAAGATCATCTTATTTTATCTTAAACTCAGATATGCAGCTTTTCTTCTAGTCTAAAGCCCTCTGTATTTTGGATATAAAAAATTACACAAAATAGAGCTGTACCACATAAATGATATTTTTTAAAATTGTAGCAAAGCTTACAGAACCTTTTTATTTGTTCTCCTTTTACAAATGCAGAAGAAATAAAGAAAACAGCACTGACCAGATTTATGGTGCTCCAGAGTTACAGAAATAAATTAAGGGCCCGTCTCATGATAAAGTAACTTTGTGCCACCTTTTAACGTGTTCTTCCTACAGAAGCTAACCCTATGTTCTGGTGCACTTCACCAGAAGTAACGCATCTATTCACAGGTGAAAGCATCTTGCTTCCTCATGCCCAGGCCATTTATGTACCTACATTCCACACAATTCACACCCAGCTTAGATGATGCTGCCCATCCACCACACACGACACGCCGTTCCACTCGCGTACCTCACCCCCTAACCTGCAGCCTGGAAGAAGCACCTACTGAAGCAGAAGTCTCAACCCATCTTCACCTGTTTCAGAAGGTTTGTCCTAGCTGCTAGGGATGGCCACCCAGGTTTGCAACTCCCTTGTTGAGTAACCCACGAATTTGGTTCTACCTCCCTTGCCTCCATTTTGCTGCCTAGATAAGGTCTTCGAGGACTCAATGCACAAACAAAACTCAATAAAATCCTGATGACGGAAAGGCTCTATTACATTTTTGTTATTAACATGCATTCCAACTCATACACTCACAGATCTTCCTTTAAAAAAAAAAATTAAAACCCAATGTGGAACAGTAGTAAATATTCAGTTACACCCTCAGGCTACTCAGGAAACAAAAGCAAGCCCCATCTGTAGTCAAAGGTTACTGCACAGACCACTCAGCCACTAGCACAGCTCAGACCACCAGATCAAGCTCAGCCACAGCCTAAGCTGGTGAGTATTTATATCTGCTTCTTGGTAAGTATTTCCAGTCACTTTCAAAACAATCGATGCAGTCAACAAATTACACTTCACTTCTGTAAAGACAGGTCCTGGGCAGATGGTAATCTGCCTGCATGGATCTAACCCGTGGGCAAGAACTGTATCTTGTGTACCTGGTTAAAGGCTATGTACACAATTAAGATACCAAATGGCCTTTCAGTTCTTTCAATTACTTTGCAAACTTCATTTAAGTGCCCCAACACTTGACAGTTATTCTTTAGCTCAGTTTCCTAGAGAAATGAGTTTTGTGCAGTCGTGCTGTGCACATGTCTATCTAGCCTCCTCCCAACAACTTTTGAAACTGTTGGCCAATTTCAAACAAATTTGGCAGAGAGGTATCCATATGTATTACTAACAAGCTCTGTGAAAACAATGTAAATGAAAGAAGCTCTTAACTCCCTGGCTGAAGGAAGGCTGCAGGAGCCTTGTTACACATCAAAGAACCCATGCAGATTTTGCTGCTTATGGAACCCATTCCTTGGGCAGGTAGTAGGAAGGAAAAAAAGAAAAGTATTCACCAAGTTATTATTTGTTACGGCAGTCAGGAAAGTCACTTAATCCTCTTGTTCTCTATTGGAATTCAGAATATCTTTTCACCTTATCCCACCCACTCATTTACTATTTCCAGTAATCACGAGCAAAATTATTTGTTTGACAACTGCACTGTCACTTGACAATCTCTCTGAATTTCACACAGACACATCTGGTATTGATAGCCAGTAAAACAGTCATGCACATGTCCTGTCTTAAAAATCAATGTAGAAGGCAGTCAGATGTGGACAATTCAGCTGTCTGGTATCATCTGAGCATTTATTTATTCTTTAATATGTAGTGGAAACCAGAGCTCTACTAGAAAGAGCTTTTTTGTATTACCCACAGCACTTATGCAAGCAATTTAAGTCTTCCAACCAAGACACAGTAGGAGTGTTTGGGAATCAACAAATTTGCTCTGGCAGCTATGAAACATTCATTACTGGGTTTGGAGTAGGGAGGGGTTTGGTTGGAGGGGGGAGTTCGTTTTTTTTTTTAAAAATATTTTGTTAAAATGCAAGACATAAAGCTAGGTAGGACTAGCTAAGAATCAGAGTGCTCTAGATTTATACTGGAAACTGCATGTCTCTGCCCACTTGAGGGATACAAACTAACACACAGACCAGGATTTGTAAAATCAGAGGTCCCTTCTAACCGTCTTCCTTCTTACTCTTGCTGCTGTTATTTCAGCAATATGAACATCCACAATTACTGAAGCTTGGGGAAGAATGGGTTAAACTTAGCAAAGAAAAAGCAAGCAAGAGAAACACCTTTCCTCTTTCTGCTCAACTGGATAATTGGTTAGCAGGAACCTGCTTGATGAGTTTCAGCAGCTCCTAGAGATCAGGCAAGGCTGTTTCTGAGAGCAGCTGAAGCTGCCGACTGTATAAACAGCTTTAAGCCAACCAACAGGGTACCTACCCCTTGCTAAGGTTGTCTTTTTGACAACTAAAATTTCCAGAAGGCAATGAAGCAGTCTGTAAACCAAAGATCCCTCCAAACCCAAGAACAGGAAACTGAACTGTTTTAGGCAGAATATTTTATAGATGTTATATACACAAAACTGTCTTATGGTCAGAATAGATGATTTAAAAAAAAAAACCAAACATGTTTAAGTGAATGAAGAAAGACTAAATAATTCTCACTGCAATGGAGAAAGCGTAACAGTAAGATTCAAATGAACAAATAACAGGTTCTGTGCTAGTAATTTAAGGGGCTAAGAAAATGCTAGTCCTGAAGATTCATGTGGCAAATCAAAGGGCTTCACTGGATCTGTACAATCCTTTGGGCTTATTACTTGATACCCTTTATCTATAATGTGAAGATTTTACTCAAGTAATTAGTGATTTTGAGTCCAGTTGGCTAAAAAGAAAGTTGATTTTCACATAGAATTATCTTGTACTGTATCAGATCTATGAGCAAGCCTGTGAGTTAAAAAAGACAAACTCTGGTAAAATCTTGTTGTAAGTTCAAACAAGTCACGACTGTATAATCACTAAAGCAGCACCTATAGCAAAATACTGGAAAAGATTTACTTAGCACTGTCCATATCTTCATTTCTATTTATTCACCTTGATATTTCAATTAACTAAACACTGCAGCTGATAAGTGGACATTTATACACACTGAGTTTTAACACCAAGAACGCAGCTCTCCCTTCCTGAAGCTCTGTCAGTCGACACCAGCCAATACTCTCACCACAGGGCTCTTTCTCCCAGGTTCTCTTCTCTCTGATGATGCAGGAAAGACTAAGAGAAGGCAACTGTAAATTTATATCCTAAAGAACAATGTACAGATTTGAGGAGAAGTATTTCAGCTTTTGCCAGTACTGATCTGCTCAGACACAGCTCGAAGTGTCTGATAAAGCTGTCATAAAAACAGACTTTCAGGCTCCGTACTGCCCATATAAAACAAACCAACTAAACTCTCACCACATTTCAAGAGAGATGTCCCTTCATAAAAATAACAGGAACTGCTCTTCAAACACGACTGCTTGCAGTCATGTTTGGTACCCCCTCCCCAAGCATTATGTCTTTTTGCACTATTTTTCCTTACAAGGGTGCCCTCAGAGATGTTGGGGTTTCAAAGCCAGAGCCAACTTTCCAAAACACGCCGTATTTTGAAAAACCCATTTTTGTTTCACAGAGAAAGAAATGAGTTTGCATCATAAAGCCTTTATCCCCCCAAACCCAAAGCCTCCCATACAGTTAAAAATCAAATCCAGCTTTATTTTCCTGCATGAGTCAGGCTGCATACAAACAGCTTCAGAAGGAGACAAGCTTGGAGGGTAGAACAGAACTGAAGAAAGAAATCCAGAGAGGGATACTTGTTCTTCTAACAGCACAATCCTATTTTCCCAAGACATTTGCTAATATTTTCAAACTAGAGGAAAGCCACCCCCTTCCCCCCAAAATAAGTTTTAAATATTATAAAGACACACAAGGACACACTTTATTATTTTAACAATTATTGCTATTTTCAGAGCTCCAGCACAGCTACTTCCTTCCATAATTGGACTTCAATCAAACCCTAGTGAAGCTTTTGATCTTGGAAAGAGTAACAACATAGCTCTGTTATCGGCACATAGGGGGCAAAGAGTAGGACATCCAGAATTTTTCAGTAAAAGAAAGTTAATTGCTTTGACTTATATTTACCAAAGGTCATGGCTACAAGTTCTGAGTGCACATACATAACGGTGCACACTGAGAAATCTCGTACAGACTGGCCAAAGTAAGTGTTGGGATTATAGTATCTGTGTGCATTTAAAAAAAAAAAAAAAAGGCAGAAGAAAAAAGCAGCAAAACAATGCTAGATTACTATCCAAATATACCCCAGTGGATGTCCTGCCAAATAGCAAATATGTGGCTGTAAGCTCCAAACTGAAATAAAAGCTTGGCCAGAAGCCCAGAGCTTCACTGTATTTTGCTCAGCTAGCCACAGTCTGGCAGAACAGAGTGAACACATTCTCAGCCACGTGATGAAGAAGCCCGTCGGGCCAAGCTGATTTCCTTGTGTTGGTTAAATGTGATCTTCAGACTGTACACACCAGCGGCTTTGGGAAAATGTGAGAAAGTGGGAAACAAGAAGCCATGGTCTATAAACTGAAGGGCAGAAAAATAAATTACTTGTTTGCTTAAATGCTGGTGTTGCCAGTGCTGTATTTTAACCAGGTGTTAACTGGGCTCGTAGGGCCGAGCACATTCGGCAACAGTGCTGAGCACTGGGCATTCTCCTGGATCTCGACAGGAGTCACACACCATCAGCTCCTTCAAGGATGCAGACCCTGAAAAGACCAGACTTGGAAAAGGCACTGTAAATTCTTCATCATAGAGGGTTATGAGAGCTTCCCATCAGTGGCTTAAAAATGCAAAACGCTCAATGACTTCAAATTCCATATTCGGGAGAATCAGAGGTACTTAGGTCCCTCAGGACACGGCCCAGTACAGGAAGGGTATGAATTTGATGGTATACATCCCATATGGTTCAGATTTTGCTAACAGTACTTTAATAGCCACCAAGTAGCACTACTGAACACAGAAACATTCATGAAGTGAGACAGAATTTGGCCAAAGGATTCAATCTGAAAAACAGACAGAGTCTAATGGGATAAAAGCTGCCTCAATGATAAGGTATTATGTTTTGATAGCAGTGATAATAATGTTTTTAAATAACTGTCTTAGGAATAGACAAACAGCATCAGAGGTGCATGTGACTTGTGAGAGCATGTTACGTGTGGAAGCAGAAAGAAAAGCTTCCCAACACAAGACCTCAGAAGTACATCCCTGCTACAGATAAAAGCAACTCAGATGAAACAGTCATGGGAGTACATAAGAAAAGTGAGATTTGTTTACCTTCTAACAGAAATAAATTGATAACCTAGACACGTGCAGCAGCTGGTGAGATCAGAAACACAAGCGAGTTGACAATTACACTTCCAGTTCTTTCCTTCTATTTGGCTAATGATTTCTTCTCACGTGTTCAGAACAGCTTCCAGACAGAGACTACCACAATTTTCAACAATGACTTCAACCATGTCGCACCGAGAAAATTGAACAGGTAAGAGAGTTTGGAAAAGTGTTTCTTAAACCTGGTGATGAGTCCAGTCCAACAGAAAGATCAGCCCTTCCGAGAGCAGCCACGTGATTACAGATGCATCAACGTCAGGTCTTGAGAGTCTGGACAATCCATGCCCTGATTTTTTTAAGTGCCAAGACAGCAATACATAAGGTGTTTCAAGTAGACACCCAAACTGCAGCTCTCCAACATTTGTAACTGAAGGCTTGTGGTTTAACCTTCTCAAAAGGTGGATATGCAGATTAGCTTTAAATATGCTGCACTCTTTCCTAATTCTCTCATTTAAGTATATAGTTGAGTGATGCAGGTGTTCATAAGGTCAACCTCCTGCTCCATTTTCCTCAATTCATGTGGCTCTCAAAAAATGGCTCAAAAAACTTACCACTTCAGAAAAACCTTCATCTAATAAGCCCCATTGTTTTTCACCTATGTGAATTAGAGTAAGGCATTGTAACAAGATACAGTTAAGGAACGTGACACAATCTTAATATCTGACTTAAACTTACCTGTTATTTATGCTCTTCCAAGAGAAATAATCTTCTTTACAGGCAGGGGAATTAATTCCACATTTTTCAATGTACATGTACTGATACAGAGGGCAGGCCCCTAGATGGTTGGTGGCAAAGGCCATACTACGGCCAGTCCCCTGTGACTAACCTGCTTGGGTAGCTGTGGTCCCCAGAGAAGTCTGGAAATCGAGAGCAGGAATTAAACAACAGTGCCCTAACGTATTTGTAGTTTCACTCCCTGAAGTCTTCAAACTCTTTCCTAGTCCTCAGAGCAGTGATCACCCATCTCAACAGGGCTCTCGTTCTGGCCACCTTTCTTTAGCTGCCTACTTGCAGCCAGTCACTACTCCACCCTCACTCTGCAGTAAGCCAAGAGAACTGGGCTACTCCATCGGGCTAGCCCAGCATATAAAATGGATACACCAAATTAAATAATCTCAGGATGTACATTACACAAATAAAAGCCCCACAACCATTGAGCAAATATCTACTGCCGTGACAATTTTACTTTGACATGCTGCTGTGGTGTACTTCAAACAACAGTGAGCTCAGCACTTGCAGTTATTTCAGATCTGTATCTCATTTTTTAACTCTTCCAAAGTTAAGATCAAGGCAATGTCTTAGAGACAGTTTAAAAAAAAAAAAAAGGCAAAGAAAAAAAAAATCAAAAATTGCAACATTTCCCCATAAACTTTCTCCAACTTAATCCTCAGAAAGCAGGAAGAAATTCTTGAGTGTCTTTTCATACAGCTCTTTTTTTTTAAAAAAAGATACTTCATATAACGTATGCCACTGCCAGACCAAATCGGCTTTCAGGCCTCAGGTAAGTGGCACCTTACCACAAAGGGTATCAAAACGTCTTGATGCGGTGCTGGAAACAGAACGTAGGAACATAGAGAGGTTCTAACAAATTTTAAGTGCCCTAACAAGTATGTGCGTTCAGGGGTAGAGGGAATGGGACGCCAAGGGAGCAGGGGAGTCCACCCAGCAGCGCTGCATTATACTGTGAGCGTTTTGTGTCATTACAGCTTTATCCCGACACACCCATATTTACAGCACACAATGTACTGTACAATTCACAATGCCAAGAAACTCAACATATCTAATCTGGCAGAAAAACAAAGTCATATCAGGTTAATCCAATTCTTAAATTGCACAACTTTGAAAAGCCAATAGGAAAACAAATCTTTCCCTAGCTTGTGCTCCCCCTAGTCCTCCTCCCAGCACACATACTCTGCCACGACCTACTTTTCTTCTTTGATCCCTCAACATTTTTAGCCCACTCTCCCCTGTTTCTCATTCACTTCTAGCCTACCTCCACCCCAGACCCTGGTGGCAGAGTGGAAAGTTACGCTGATTAGAGCAAGCCGTAAAAGGCAGCTTTGTGCGCAGTGCCCTGGCCGAAACGCGCTGTGAAGAATGAATGGCAAGACGCATACACAAGGTCACTTGGACACCTGCCCGCATGTGATACTGCAAGAATTGTGGTAAGATAACAGGCCTTAAATTATAAGTTGGCTTACTGCAAGGTAGTTTCAAATAGGGCAGTGGAGCTGGGGTGCTTCTGCTGCACAAGAAGAACAGGATATAGCAAAGTTGCATATAAGTTCAGAAAATTTTTAGGTAAAATTGCGTTCAACTTTGGAGAGGATCAAGATCATTCCATTGCTGGGTTCAGCACTTTCAAGATCTTGCCTACAAACCTTGTAATTGGTTTTCTAACTTTTAAAATGAAACCTTGGAGCCTCATATAATCACAAGACTCCAGGAGCTGAGGATTTCAAAGGAAGAATAACAGCGGAAAAAGGTTTGTGACACACCCCCCAACACACACTAAACCAATTAAACCAGGTTTCTTGCAGATTCGTTTCTCAAAGTGAATTGACATCTCATGGTGTCTAAAAGGGTGTCAGCTTTCCCAGAAGCATTTCACACAGATCAGGCATTTTAAAGGTCTTATGTAAATTTTGTGATGTAGAAAATGCACATTTACATTACAGCTCTTCCTGCTCAGTAACATATTCCCACCCTATCCACTCATCTATTTTAATGAAATTTTAGGAATGTAATTATTCTTTTGGAATCACAACTTTCTTGCCACATTTGGCTAAAATCAGCTAATATACTCAAAAATCGTGAAGCAGGAACATGCAAGAGGCCACACATACCTAGCATGACTGGATATAGTTTGTTTTCATTGCAAACCAGGCAAAAAAAAAATACCCCAATGCTCATCTATCACAGCAAACAACAGAGCTGCAAGAGTTACATACATAAAACGGTCAAATGCCCCATGCTGTAACAAGGGGCCACAGCTGCAGGGATTACAGACGTCAGTAACATCTATATTTCCACTATGCAGCACAAAGAGGGAACAGTGGTATGTCTGATTGCTGCAGGGTCCTTCAAATTAAGTCAGTTTAACCCTCTCTGTTTTGGTGAGGAACAGGATTTGGTTTTGAGCGCTTAGTTCTTACTTACTAAGCATTAGAAGCTAAGCACACAGCTGGTTTTTAAGCAGACTCCTTGCTGGAGTAGGACTCATTTCCAAATGTTAAAATGGCAAGTTTGTAAAAATGACTACATTGTTTTAGGTCACCTCCTCTGTTTCAATGAAGCCCTCTCACTTTGAGCCTCTGTTTTATGTTCTGCAGCCTTGAGTAATGTACTCTTCCACAAGAAGCTTTAGTGCTATTCTTTCAGTAATCTCGCTGTGCTAAAAATACAGATTGCTCTGTCAAACAGAATTCTGCAAGAGTATTTTGTGTTTAGAAGTTTCACATTATTGTTCCTTCAGTTTTCCAAAAATGCAATCTACAGTTTCCTTCCTCACCCCCTTAGAATCTCAAGTTATAAGCAGTTACTAGTGGGACCGCATTTAATTTCTGTTTTGAGTGTTTTCATCTGTATCACGATTGCTAAATTACCAGGTCACCTCAAATACAGCAATGTCCACATGCAAGAATTAAGTAAGTGGGGAACCTTGCAAGTGTTTTAAAAAAAAGTTTAAGATCCAATCATTGCGACACAAAGTAATGGACCTTACTATGGACAGAGAACCCTGTTCATTCATTTGTTTATTAAATTCAGGAGTACCAACCAGTTCTGTAATGAATTACTTAATCTTTGACCTATTGTCCACAGCCATGTTCCAGAACAAAGAATTTAAAGCAAGCTGAGCTCCCTGAGGCTAATTGGAAAAGAACTCTTTTTTTTTTAAACCATTCTCCATCCTCAACAAATCTTTTACAAACTATGCATTTTTGCCTCTCTCCTTATACACCTACATATCTAAGGATGACATTTCGTTACAGATGAGTTATTGCTGTAGTTCACTCTAGCATCTGTTGTAGTAAATGCATGCTAATACATCAATCTGTGGGTTCCTGTCAACTTTTGTTTCAATGATAATCTAGATTTATGTTCCACTTAATAAGGACCTGAGTTTTCTAGGACCCTCATGCAATGTGATTTTTTTAATTTCCTCCTACAAACATCCATACACCAAAACACAAGCAAAGGCCTTCAAGATCCTCTGTGTCTGTTTTCATTAAATAGCAAATAATATGAACAGGAGAATACAACCAGTAAGATGAAGAGCTCAAGCTGTTTCTCTCAAAGTTAAGCACGAGAACCCTGAAGCAAGAGCATGCCACATCAGAGAGGCTAAGCCATGATGTTGGATGGTGTACAATGAAAATCTGGGCCACATTTAGCCCTGGCAAGATTTAGTTCAGAGAATGGGACAGGAAAGCATAACTGTACAACAGCTTCAAGTGTGTCAGAAATGTGAGAGGTTGAACAATAACTTGTATTCATTTAGAACTTGATGGATAGCACCTCAGTTATGCAAAGCTGAAGTGCTGTGAAAAGCCCTAGCAGAAAAGAAACGAGAAAGGAAAAATCAAAAGAGAAAGAAAGGAGGAAAAAAAAGTAAGAAGTGTAACACATGCTGCCTTAGCTACCTGTATTAGATCTCTCCATATTAGCTCTGAAGCTCTCAAGACCAAATTCAGCTTTGTGATAGACAGCTTCTTTAATGTCATTTGTTCATAAAAAAAGGTGATACAAACTACAAAATCTGTTTGTCATGCACTCATTTTGACAGTCATATATTTTACATTCATTTTCTATACTAACTCATTACGTATAACTTACTCCAGTAAATGGAGTAGATTTGAGGTTTAAGTAAATGTTTTTTTCAGAGCTTTCATTATCTACTTAATGTAGAAGAGATAAAACCACAGTTTTTCTTGAATATAACTTCACTGAAATACTCTTTTCTGATCACCACAGTCTTCTGTGGAATTCAGACAAAATATTGAAAATGTATTTTAATTGTTATGAAAGTAAGACTTCAAAAAAAGGAAACTTAAGGTCATGTTTGTGTGATATAAATACTAAATAGCTCCATAGTGTACTACTGCCAGCCAACCAAACTTCTGATTTCATAATGCTCTAAAGTCCTCTTTACCGATGATGATTATGTCCTTTCATCCTCAGAAAACTCCACTGGTGCTCTGAGAGTTGTTACTCCCTCCCCCCAAATCCAGAAAGATGAATGACAAGAGAGTGAATGGTGACATTTTGCGGCTCCACCTAGGAGTTGATGGAGAGCAGTCAACAAGCTGCTTGCCTGCTGAGCAATACTGAAATCAGAAAGACCGCATGAGGAGTAAAGTACTCATTGCTGAGATTAATTGGGCAGAATCTGGCCACTGCTAGCTCCCACAATTGCCAATTTGCTGTCATATAAATATGCAGAGATTGAACAATTTAATGTGTTTCCTAGTAGCTTCATCTAACCAATGTCTTCTTTGTATACATCTCCTGATGATGCTTTCTCTCTTAACTATAACATTGTTTTATGAAAGATTTTAGGGTGTACTTGCTTCTTAAAAAAAAAAAAAATCAAATCACTGCACTAGAGAATCATTCAATCAAACACTCTCTAATACACTTTGAGATGGGAAGCAAGGCTCCGAGAAAGACACTGTACTTTTTCTAGGTAACTGCAACAAGTTCAACACTCAGACATCCTTGAAATGCCTTTCTAAGGGCACAAAAACCCCTTACTTGTTCCCTCTGTGTGTCCTCTTCTGAACACTGGATAGCCCTTACTTGCCTAAGCAGCTGTATCTGTTTGGAAAGCACTGTTCCTGTTGAGAACTGAAGAGTCAGGCCAGGTATATTTTAAAAGTATAGCATAAAAAAAACCCCAAGATGTTTCACGCTGTTTACTGTTTGAACTCTGAATTAACTTCACGTTCCTTCACGCAGTCAAGCAATTATTTAACCAATAATCAACATTTAACAGTGAATATTAAAATTAGATCTCTTGAAGAAGACACAGTGTTCTTGCTTCTAGCATTAACAAGGCTTGTGCGTTCAGCACTTTTTTCCCTGCTATCATGTGACAGGCTATTTTTAATATTTGCCTGAATATATTTTGCATCTTCCTTTGATCCAGAAGCAGTTTTGTGAGGCTTGTCTGCATATGGCATTTCCCTTGCCGTGGCAGTCCAGGGCAAAGCTTTTCCATTTCACTGGGATTTCGGCATCGGCTGGCAATGGCAGGAGCACACAGCCCTGCGTGCGTGCCTGCTGCTCTAGCAAAAGCCATGCTGAGCAGGCTGCACAGGGGACTGCCACGTGCCTAACGCACATGGTCATGCAGGCAACAGTCATCCAGAGCCTCACGTGAGAGTCAATGTGAAGAGCAGCTCCGGGTAGCAGCCTGCCTGATGGTTTAGCTGGTCATTCCCATGTTGTCACGTGGGAGACCAAAGGTCAGGAAACTCCCAGCTCCTCTTGGTGCTGGAGGTAGAGTCCTTCGACTAAGAGAGGGGGGCTCACGCTGTGGCTCAGGCAACACCTAGTAACTGCTTGTAAACAATGATTAAAGCTTAGGAGAGGATTCCACATACAAACTGGCTGCTGGGAATGCTGCCCTTCACACTACAAAGGCTGTGCTGGAAGAGGAGGTCACATTAAGAAGCACAGGGGAAGGAAAACTGCAATAAAGGGAGTGTTGCACACACCCTTTTGTGGGCTGCCCCCTTCACCAAGTCATCCCCAGTATGCAGCTGAGAGGCTGGATGGAGCAAGAACAAACTTCTCCCAGCTGGCTGCTGTGCCCATCACAGAGTCGTCAAAGGAAAATGCCAAAACCCTCCCAATCACGCCTAGCGCCAATCATTACAGTTCAGTATCTCTGTAAGAAGTAAAAGGTAATGGATATCGCACTCTACATGAAATCTCAGTTGAATAAATAAAACATGGCATTTAATAAAATCTTTGTGTTCTTGGGGGGTGGAAGCTTTAAGTACACTTCACACAGAAACCATTTTCAGCTTTTTGATTAATGTACCCCTAAAAATCTTTTTTTTTTTTTTTTTAAACTGAAAGTGAAGACTTGCAGATATTGCACATAGGTGTATTTCTGCAGATTACAAAGCTGGTTTTCTTTTTTTCTTCAATAATCTTTGACAGATCGTTTGCAAGTAATCTAAAGCACCCAGCCATCCAAGCAACACAGACTGAAAACCACTGTCATAGGAACGCAAAGAGGGAGTTTTTCAAAGTATTCGACAGCCCTATCCTTAAGGAGCAGGGTAGTAACAAAACATGGGCTATCACTGCATCAGCAGCACCCCTGTAACAGAACCCTACATCCAAGGCTTTAGTGGCAAACAGAAAATTCAGATCTAAACTGCGAAATTCCCAAACCCTTCTAATTAGGGTCTTCCACCAGACTTAGCTGATGGTTCCAAACTCTAATTCACTCGTTCAAACCCTTTACAGTAGCTGCCCCATTCACCCAAATAAGGGCTACACAGGGAAAAGAGCCAGGTAAAAGCAACCACCAACTAGTTACCCACAAAATATGAACCTCCCTTTACATACAAACAGCTACAAATACTCCCAATTTCCTTAAAGGACTCTGCAGTTAAATGGAGATTTACATTCCACCAAAAAAAATGGGAAAAGACCAGGTGTGCAACAGATGAAGAACCACAAAAATGTATTTGCAGTTATCAAGTTACTTTAAAAGCTAGCCTTATATAACCTGTTTTTCTGAGGTAGACTAGATTTCAACCAACTAACCAGCATCCAATATAGAGAGAAGTTTTAAATGCATTTACACATTACAATGAATGGTGGCCTGCAACGCTAAAATAAATCAAAATACTATTGTTTATTAACAAAATTGGTACTGTGAAAAAGAAATACATCAGATTCCAATCTTGCAACAGCCATTACCCTGTGTCCCTCCTCTTCAAAGGAAAAGCAGTATTTACTATGCATACATTCCCTGAACAGAAATTTACAGGAAAGCAGATGCTTGCTCTATTCTTTGCTTTAGAGAACAGATGATAAACTGGTGAGCCTAAACATTTGTCCACCTACCAGACAATCTGAGCTGGAAATACAGAATTAAGTTAAATTTAAAAGGAACCTTTTTGTTGTTGGGGTGTTTCTTTTACCTTTAAGAAAAAGAACAGTGAGGATTTTTGTAATGTCATTTTACAGTCAGGGTCAGCTCAGCTTTGCTGAGCATGATGACACTTCTCAGTGAATGCCAATGCAGACTTCCAGATCTCTTCCAGAGATGGTATAAAAAACATATTTGGGCAATACCATTAGCTTCTAAGGACAGACAAGGCTTGTATTTCAACACACGTACAAAATTAAATCTTCTTGTGCCACTCTCCTATAGACCCCCTGTGTCTGAGGTACACCACGTACCTGCACGAGTCACACTGGGTGTTCCAGTGCACGTGTACATCCTCCCCCGTACACAGTACCTGCAGGTACGGGAGTTTTGACCAACTGCACGTGATACGCTGATGCTAAGTGCTGCGGAGCCATTTAAAGTAGGGACACAAGCAGTACAGGATTTGACCCTTCCCTCAGCCAGAGTCCTCACGCTCAAACAGGCTTCCATTGTAAGGCAAAATGCAGAGGACACAACAATAAATCATTTTTAGGAGAATCACTATCACCTAAAAAATTCAGTTTTCCTAAAAATAGTAAGATCACTTGCAATTAATTTTTATTGAAATTGTATATTATATGTTCTTAGGTTCATTACAATAATACAAATCTCAACAGCCCTGCATACTGGAATGGTATCTCACACCAATTAGAAAACCTTTCTTCATGTGACAGTTTAAAAAATGTATTTTGAAAGTCTTAAGATATATTAACCAAAAGGCTCCATTATAATGATTTTAACATTTAGCTCCAGACTAACTTACATATTTCAAAGCATCACGTTTGTCTTGGCACTTTTATGACAACCTTAAATGCTCATTTTTACTTTTACTAAAAATCTGCTTTTTAAAAATATATACCGCCTTATTGTAAAGCTTGCTCAAATGCTAAACTCTGAGATGATCTCTTCAAAGCAGATTGTCAAAGCAAGATTTTTTACACAACAGCACAAAGATTTCAACAACCTGATGATAAATCAGATTAAAGCTAATTAAGTGACAGTACTTATCTGTAACGGGGGCAGAAGAAAAATAGTGTTTAAGAAAGGGAACGAGCTCCCTTTTAAAAAAACACATTTAACAGAAAATGTATATTATTCTTAAGGCAAGATAGGGTAGAGGAAAAATACCTGCAAATTTAGATGTTTTATCCTACCCCAAGAGACGTGACTTCTTTTACAACAGTAAAAAGTGTACAGAGTTTCTAGTGAGAAAAGTTTGCAACCCTGAGCTGCAGACAGCTCAGGAAAAGACTCAAAAAAAAAAATCAATGAGTTGAAAAGTCATGCGGACAGCTGATTACAAATAAATTCTGACAGGTGATCATTACAAGCCTGGCTCATAACCAGGCTCCTGAGAAAAAAAAAAAAATGAGGACAGATTATCTGCTCTTAATTTAATGTGCACATATGTGACAGAAAATGGTGTAGCATATACACACTATTTTTAAAAACTGGCTCAGAAAAAGCAAGGGTTTTTTATATTCTGCTCTTGCGACCTCCAAATATATTTTAACTTTGGAAACCCTTGTAAGTTATTAGTTAACTATGAAATACCTTGAAACTGAAATACAAAACAAAGTCAAATCCACATAAAGTAAAAGTAAGTAAATGAAATCCATGACTAAACACACACTTCTGACTTGGGGCCAAGGAGTTTGTTGACAGGTTTGGGGTATTTTGGGGGGTGTTTTATTTCTTTTTAATGAGAAAGGAACATTGCAGATTTGTAAGACTTTTCTATTTCATCCTGCTCCACAACTTTTGTCCTTCTATTTATTTATTTTGCCTCCTTATCAGATGATTCTGACAATGACTTCGCACGCTGAGCATGGCAAATGATCAAGCAGAAGGGAGAGGAGTGGTTTCCTGCTCCCAAGAGCACACTTTGCTCTAGCAAACCTTGTGCGAGCAGAAGAGCACAATAAATAAGTCACCCTTGGTCTTTTTATTTTTATTTTTTTAAAAGAAAAAAAAGGCAAAGCACCATGTTTTCCAGATTTCAGTGTTGACACCGTTCCACTGATCATGATCTCAGCCATACTGGTATCAAGCCAGAGCAGTTATTCTGGATTCGTTCTAGTGGCTCTAAAGGGATTATTTCAAGTGTTAATAAACTAATAGAAGACTTCCACTGACATCAAATGGGTTTAAATCATGCATTACATTCAAAAATTGGACTCCATGATGTTTTCTTTGCCTACAGTTTAAAGTGACTATGGATGTAATTTATCAACTCAGGTCAGTTACACTCAGTTAATGCTAATTTAAGCAAGATTATAATGCAGTTCCAAAATCTAGTTCCTGCCCCACGTACTGTGGCAAATTTTACTTTGCTCAATAGAGAATAAGGTTATGGCCAAAATTTCAAACAGGAAGTACTGTCTTTTAAGTTTTAACTTAAAAATAATTGCACACTCCTGTGTTTTCATATCAAATACTGGCCAAGGGAATATTCTCTTTCACAGTCTTTCTGCCTGTTCATTTAACACCATGGCATCTACGCACTACTGTTCTGTTTGTGATTTTTTTGCATGCTAATAGCTAGGCTATCAATGAAGAAAAGAAGACAAGTTTCTTTGGAATTTCCACAGCTTCCTTACAAAATTTAAGCAAAAAAATCCCTGTGGAGCAACTTTGCAATAACTAGTTATTATTTTTATTTTTTGGAGTGTGAGTGACTTGAATCCTATCAGCCCTCTCTAAGCTGCCTGTCAGTCACACAGGGAGCAGCAGTGATTTACAGTGAGGAGGAGGTTCCTGCCAAAATCCATAGGAAGTTCTTAGGGCTAATTTACCTGGTCTGACCGGGCTCTGCATGCAGTTCTGCGACACCATGCCTGGATGGACTGAAGTAGAAGCCCTGCTGCTGAGGTCCATGACAGAAGGTGATGCTGAGGTAGCTTGCTGGAGACCTGACTGGTGTGGGCTATGCTCGTGCTGGTTTGGGCTGGGTGGAATGCCATTTTCTGAGAGGAATTCTTCCAGGTCCATGTATTCCAACTGGAAAGTGTCTCCATCGTATGGCAGTGTCTTGTCCCATAATGTTGGGCCCAAGAAAGCTGACTGAGGGACTGTGGTACTGGTGTTGTCATCATCTAACTTCTTCTCTTTGTCTTTTTCTTTACCGAATGCTTAAACAAAACACAGAATAAAGAGATAAGCAATTAAAATATCAGCTACTATTACTTCAATTATTTCTCCTGCACTCTCAGTTCTAAGAAACGAATGCTCCCTTCATAAAAATAACTCCTTTGATGCAATCCCTTTGGTAGAGAATTGAAGGGTCGCACCAAGTGAGCACCTTTGCTGAATCCAACTGTGTTTTTGAGATTTTCCTCTATTTTTAGTTAACAATTCCACTGCATGCATGGCTTTGCATGTCAGGTTCAGTAAGTACTCAGACTTATAAGTAAGTATTTAAGTGGAAGCAAACTCAAAGACACTATGCATTCTGTTGAGAACAGACTTAACTTAATACCCCTGTAATTTATTACCCTCTCATTAATTAAAGTCCCAGTCTTGCTAGTCCTTACACAAGGAAAGTAGTCCTCAAATTCAGTACTTAACATTGCTGTAAGCTAGTAACTTACAACAGCGCAGTCTGACAGAATATGCATTTTGATGTGCAGAAAAAATGAAATTAAAGATTCAAAGGTAGAAGCAAAAGTTAAAATGATGCTTCTTACACATTCCTACAATATCCACTGATTTCAACACACATTTTTGAAGGGAAACAACCGATTTCCCTATTAGATTTGCAAGAATCTGAAGCAATAACGCTTCTTGTCAACTACCATGCCTTCTTAACATTTTCTTTTTAACCCCACGCAACAACCCCGGTGAAATCCTGCAAGTCTCTTTGCAAAAAACCTCACGACAGCTGAGGACACAAAAAGCCTTGGCTCTGCAGGACCTTTCACAGCTTTTCAAACGTGCTTCATTAGAAATACAGGGTGCAATTATGTCCGCACTACCTTAGCTTTCTAGAAAAGTTGAAACTTTCTGCTGTCAAAACGCCTTTCAGTCATAGGGGCCAGGTTTCAGGGAGGGCGGTTTTTAAACGGCGGGCGGGACGGAGCAGCCGGCCGCCCCGCGGGGAGGCTGCGGGGGACCCGAGCTCAGGCTGGGGGGGGTCCGCGCCGCCGCCCTGCGAGCCCCCCCTCTACCCAGCACTTCGTCCGAGGCAAATCGCGCCCGTTAATTTATTTTTGCAGGCGGCCGGAGCCGTCCCCGCCGCGGCCGTGGAAAAACCGAGCGTCTTCCGTTAGGTCGGGCCGACTGCGCCCATCGCTCACCGCCTAATGCCCTTACCGAAATCATCCCATTACTTAATCGCCTTGGGGGGGGGGGGGGGAGTCTGAGGGAGGGCGGGGGGGAAAAAAGGGAGAGCGAGGCAGCGGTCCCTGAGGGAGGGCAGAGTAGGGGCCGCCATTTCGGGGCGCCTGCCCTCACCGGGCCGGGCTGTGAGGGGGCCGCGGGGGGCAGAGTCTGCCGCGGAGGCGGAGGGGGGAGGGCTGCCCGGGAAAGCCTCACCGTCTTCGTGAGCGAGCGGCAGCTTGAGCGGGTTTTCCAGCAGGGACTTCAGCACCCCGTAGGTGGGAGGTAGGAAGGTGGGGTTCAGCGGGAGCGGCCGCGACATGGTGGGCTTTCCCTCGGGGCAGCTGCGCGGCAGCGGTTCCCTCCCCTTCCTCTCGCGGCGCCGCTAACGAAGCGCGGTGAGACGGGCGCCGAGCCGGGCTCGTCGAGCCGAGCCCCACTGTGAGGGGCACCGGGAGGCCGCCGGAGCAGGGGAGCGGGAGAGGCCCCTCCACCGCGCAGCTGCTCCGTCGCCGCTGCCCGCACCGCTCCCGCCGCCCGCTCTGCGCCGCGCGCCCCGGCCGCGCGCCCATGTGCAGTCTCTGCCGGCGCTGACGTCAGGCGCGGCGCGGCGCCGCCATTGGCGCGAGGGGCGCGGCGGCCGGCCCCGCCCCGCCCCGCGCCCCCCACCGGCACGCGGCGGCCATTCCCCGCGGCGGGACGGGGCCGGGGGCCGGGTAGCGGGGAGGGACAGGGCCTGCCCGTGCGCGGGGTGTCTGAGGGGAGCGCGGCCGCTCCGCTCCCCCCGCCCGCGGGGAGCCGCGCCTGGCGAGGCCGCGGGCGGGAGCTGTCTCCCCGGTAACCGGGAGGAATGTTAATGAGTGTGAATGTTTGACCTCGCTCGGTGCATCCGAGCGTGAGGGCAGCGGGGAGCAGCCGCGGCACCCCTCAGGGGAGCGGGACGGGCGGGCACCCCCCGCCGCCCCGGCCTGAGGGCCCCGGGCCGTGCCGCCGTGTGAGGGGAGGCGGGTGGTGCCCAGCCCCGCGCGGGGGGGGAGCACGGCGGAGGAAGCCGCCCTGGCGCCCCGAAGGAGCCGAGGCGGGTGGTATTTTCACCCGTTTCAACGGGAACCGGTTACTGGGCTTGTGAGCACTGAGGCTGAGCGCCGCCCAGCTCTCCCACAGGTCTCACTCCCGTAAGCGGATTGCTTCTCTCACCAGCTACCAGATAGGGCGAGAGAGCTGTCACCACTATCAGGGTTCCCGCTCTCTTGTCCCAATTTTGTGTCGGAAGGGGCTTTCTTCTCTCCTTGCTAAGATCCTCGTTGCCAGTAGGGTTGAGTTTCTACCCGCCTGGGCCTTCAGCCACCCTCTCAGGATCTGAGCCCTCTCCACGGAGACTGTTCAAGAACCCCAGTCTTGCTGTAGTAACTTCCACCCTTCGGTGCTTGTAGGCATTTGTATCTCCCTGCCTCTCAGTTTTGGATGGCATTTTGCAAAGCTTTACCATCTGTATTTGTTACTCTTTCCTCAAAAGTCAGTTCTTTCACCATTAGCCAATATAAATAATCATAAATACTGACTATAAGCAAATAAATTATGTGCATAAACTTTTAGTTGGGGTGCCCAGTATTTAGAATAAAAGCTGTCTGAGGAGCAGAAGTCTGCCTTGAACAGTTACGTTCTCCCCTTATGTATCTGCCTAGGATTACATGCACTGACTAGCCTCTACTCAAATGATCAGACTAAACCAAGCAACTAATCAAAGTCCAAAGTCCATTTAAATCGGTAAAATTGCACTGGCACAACCCAAACCTGAAGACTAGCAACTGTAACCGTCAGGCCCTTCAGAACCAGAGACAGCGTAATATTGACATATTTATGGCACAACTGAGCAGGGGTTATGGAAGAACCTTCAAATGCCAGTGAGGCGGCTCGGTTCACGACCGGGGGGCTTCAGGCAGGAACGTGGTAGTGGCAGAACAGTAGTTTTTAAGTCACCTAACCAGAAAAAAAGCACTAGATTATGAAATGGTTGTACACATACCAACATTGCCTCAGATGGCCAAATTGCTAGTTACTGGAAACCTTTAATTACAGAGGTACAGAGTGAGTGACAGAAAGATTAGACAGACAGAACGATTGGCAATCCATATGCAGATGGGGTACAGAATGTTTTTCTGTGCAGTATAAAGAAAAAAAAGATACGTTTAGGAGACTTGGTAAGCAATGCAGACTAATCAGAAGAGGTAAAAGCAATGGGGATATTGGGGCACATCTGTGACAAACAAGATTAGTTAGGGATGTAATGAAAGCTCAACTTGAGCAGAATTCCTTACGTTTTTATGGTTATTGACCATTACAGACAAAATACTTGACAGAAAGAAATGGCATTTTCAGTGCAACAGAATGACAGGAAAACTGCACTGTTTCACTACTTGACATTAAATAGGATAAATTATGTGTAGATCTGTGCAAATGTGGAACAAAATGAAGCAACCAGACACTGAGGACTGCAAACAGTTACAGACTGTGCATTCCCACCACGCAGGAGCTGAGAATTTCCTGGATGAGAAAGCCGAAACAACTCTTCCTGATATATGGACCATCCAGAAAAGCTCAGCAAAATACCTGAGTGCAGTGCCCGAGCTGTTGTTTTCAGCCCCACACTACAACAGGAGCAGTAATTTAACTCCAGCCTTGCCACACAGGCAGGTTTCACACCAAGCTGCCTAAATTGCCAGGCTGTCAGGACACATTTTTGGACACTAGTGTTGTGTGTACCTGCAAGTTACTGATTTTTACTAGCTACTTTTCCAAAGGTGGCCCCCAAATCCTTCACGCTAGTTTGACCACTGGCTGACCCCCCACGCTACACTCCAGGTAAGGCTCACACAACCGAACAGAGCTAATGCTACACTAGCTGGATTTCTACATTTTCCAACCCAAATGCTGTTTGTTGGCATGTGTACTTAGCTTAGCATTCACCCATAAAATGTTTGTTTTATGGCTTATGAAGGACTATGACAGCTTCTTAGATTTTGTATAGAAAATATCTTGATCGGTCCCCAATTGAAAAAAATAAACAGCCAATGTTCATGTTTCTGCCCCTGGCATTTTCATCACAGAAATGTGATCCGTTTTATGGCTCAAAGATCCTGGTTTTTTCAAACTTAATACATGTAAGTCAATGTACCGTTTTCCACGATCATCTTTTTTTTAGGTGTCATTTTCTTTAGCAAAAGCAATTTGAAAAGACAATTTTAAGCTCAAAAAACCTTTTCACTTTTCAGGGGTCCTTCCGCCCCCGGGCCAGGCACCCCGGGCCCAGCCGGCCCTGCGGCAGCCCCGGCGCACACGGCCGGGCGGGGCCATGCCCGGTTCCCGCGGCCATGCCCGGTTCCCGCGGCCATCCGCGCAGTTCGCAGCCGCGCTCTGCCCGCAGCCGCCCGCCCGGACACGCACAGCGCTCGGGGGGGGTTTTCAGCAGGGAGTGTCGCCAGCGGGCAGGCGGCAGCGCTCCCCCTCAGCGCTGCCCGCGCGGGACATGGCGGCCGCGCTACCGGCACCGCGGGGTGACGGCCGGGGCCCCTCCCGCTCTGCCGCTCCCCACCAGCGTGCCCCGGGGGACCCCCTCGGAGGAGGGGCCGGTACCCCGACCCCTGCGGAAGCCCGGCGCTGAGGGCCCCTCCCTGCGGGCGACCCGGGGCGGCCGAGGGGGACCCGCGGGGCGGGGCGGCCACAGCGCCGGACGCCGGCGTCACGCGAGCGGGGGGGGGGCGGGGAGGTGCGCGCGGGCCGTCACGTGAGCGCGCGGGGTGACCTACTTGGGGCCATGGCGGGGCCCGGCGGCGGCGGGAGGCTCGTGCCGGGCCCGCGCTGCCGCCGCCGCCCCCCCGGGCACTGCGGGCCGGGAACCCGCCGGGGTCTGAGCCTGCGGCCCTCGGCCTGGCCTGCGCCTCGTCATCCTCTTGTTCCTAAACCTACTCACAGCCCTGCTTTTAAAACTGAATAAAGATCTATCCCCCCCCCCCCCCCCCCCAAAAAAAAAAGTTATTTTAAACGTTTTACAAAGGAGGTGCTGCTTGTTTTAAGTAAATATTTGGTGTAGTCCTTAAGATGTTTTCTCCATCGTTTTGTCTGCAGTTCCCATTCTCTTCCCTATTGCACTTCTTGCAATGGTAATTGGGAATTCTGTTCTGAAATATCTTCTGGAATACAAGATCGCAGGTTTTTTTCCCCATACAGAAAGCTTGGGTATAAATTTTCATTAGGGATACATCTAACCACTATCTTCCAGGGGATCTACTTATATTTTCTCCATAAACACGGATAAAAGTGGGTCAGGACTGTGCAATAATCACAACTCAGCATAAATGTCAATACGGATAGATGGAAGGATGCCCGCTCCTGTGCTGGAAGAAGGTGTATCAGGGTCAACTTGTAATCTAGAGCTCCATATGTACTTAAATATAGATGGTCTGAAGAATCCTGTCCTTTTCTCTGACCATTTCATTGTGTCTCAGGGTTCAGTAGGCACCAGTAACTGTATGTGCAGTTTGAGAAATCGCTTGAACTTGAGCAAAACTTCCTCTGATCAGGTATGCATACGGTCGCAGCTGGACTGCCGGTGTCACTTAATTCCTCTGCTAGGTTGCTTTCTTCTAAGTATGTTCTGTCTGGAGAAAGGAATTGCAAAAGTGGGGGGAAGGATAACAAGCTATGAGGTGAGAGAGAGGATAAATAATGCAGGAGAACAGCCTTTTGGGTCAAGGCACAGGACAGATAGGAAAAGCAAACGGTTTACAGTACCTTAAATACCTGCTGGTTTATCAACACAGGGATCCCTGCCTCCGCCCTTTAGGAGCCAAAACAATGGATGGAAGTATTGAGTGAGATGCACAAAAAAACAGAGGTGAGAATTTGAAGAGACTTAAGATTCAGCCTTTGTTCTAATTTGTCCTAACACAGTGAAACAGTTCCCCGATTGGCCTCAGAGAATGGTACATTTCCAGCTGTACTATGTGATGCGTAACTCAGAGGTGCATAAAAAACCCACGAGTATGTTCAGATACCCACACCCTAGCTGGAGCTAAAAAGCAGCAGCTTTTGAAGACAGGGTTGAGAAGCACCAAGGAGCAAAGCCTGTCCCCCACTTCCTTCACCATCCTAGAGGTTCTGGAAGTAGCTTGGCTTGGCTTTCCAAGTTAAAGCTGCTACCAGCAGCTCTGAATTAATTAAAAATTTATGTTTACTGTCCACGTGGTGTGCAGCTGAGCGATCCACTGTGGCTCCTCACAAGAGGAAAAATGCTTGTTGAATGAACCATGATCTGCCCCCGCCTTTTTTTTTTTTTTTTTTTTTTTTCCTTAGGTTTAATTGAATGTGGGAGAGACAGGTTTAGAACTGCTTTTGGTTGATGGCAGAGGAACTTCTCTTAAGTAATCTGGGGTGGTTCCAAAAGGCATTCCAGTTCTCAGAAAAATAGGTATTACTAGTCATTGCTTATATGCTAGGAGTTGAAAGATTAGTAATTTTCTCTGCCAAAGTTTACAGTCAGCCTTTACCATGACAGTAGATCAAATACATGTAGTTGCCTGGGCAGCTGACCTGGTTTGAACTCAGCAAGTGTTACTCTCAATGATGACTACATTTTTGGAACAAATACTCCGCTATGCTTTTTAAAGCAACCTTAACCTTGTAAAGTATTAACCAGCCTCTCAAGCCCATTTCAGGCACCTAGTGCCCTTGGTGCCTTGGCGCATTATTTAGACACAGGAGGTGTAAGCAGCCAGATGACAGAACTGGATTGAGACAAGCAGTAACGGAGTAGAACTGGCCTGTTCTGCAGTCAGACCTTCCCCTGAATAAGGACAACTCCCAGCTGGTGCCAATGGGAGAAACAACTTGATCCTTCCATTTATTCCTCTGCGCTCCCATTCCTCTTCTTTCTCACTTTTGGCTTGCATGCTGCAGAAAGTCAGTTAGAAATAGCTGTTCTTACATGCTCAGGCTGTTTGATTTTGGAAGTTGGCATTGGATTTACTGGAGACAGAAGAGCACCCACGAGCACAGAATAAAACAGCCCATCCCCAGGCAAAGCTGTAACAGAAGGGAGGAGTGAAAGGTGCAGGAGCTGAGCATCTCCTCCTTATTCAGTTTCTATTGAAGTCAATGACCCAGATTTCTCTGACTTCAGATGGCTGTTTTCAGAGAGCTTGCTGGCAGCATGGTGCTGGGGAAGGTCAGGCAGAATGTAGCCTGAAGTATTCTGCATGCATAGGCTTATCAGATCTGGATCTGTAGAACTTGATACTGAAAACCCATGGTCTTCAGTGAGGTCTGTGGAAGTCACTGAATTGACTAGTACCCTGGGCTTCAGGCTTGCAAGGCTGTCCCAAGCTTGGGATTTCTTTCTGTCCTGTACTTCTGTGATCAGTTCTGTGACACCCACCTTGCTTCCCTCTTAAAAAAAAAAAAAATGCAGAAAACCCAAACTAGTTCTTAATCCCATGGGTTTAGATTATTAAGAACCCAGAAACGTGGTAAACCTGTCTTTGGCAAGAAAGCCTGACCTTCTGTGGAAAACTGGGAAAATTCCTACAGACTAAAATGAGGCTTCTAAACATAAAAGCATTACAGTCATGCTATATCTCTTTATGAAACAATCACTGTAACTGCACATATTTTAAAAGAGCAGCAAGTAGTGCAGAAACTCACATTAACCTGTATGCAGTTTATCCTGTAGGTTTAGATCCATTAAGTCTGCAGATGAGACTGGTTTGTTTTATGGCGTTTTCCCCCCCCCCCCCCTTTTTTTGTACTCCCACTTTCAGTTATGTGCAGCAGCAGAACAGGTTTCCGATACTGATGTCGGCCTGCAGTACCCTTCGTTAGCCCAGCCAGGGGGATTCTGCTAAATTATCATCTCTCTTATGGCCCATTTTACTCTGTTTAAATCTCTCATCAGAAATTTCAGTGGGAAACTAGCTGCTGTCTCAGTATCAGAATATGCACATTGAATATGTTAAATCTCAGCATACCAGGCTTCCCAGGTTTTTGGAAACCTACTTATGCAAATATCATAATGCAACATAGAGACAGTAACAATGAATGCTGGCTTAAGAGGCAAATGTACCCTGGATTCCATGCTTGTGTCTCTCTACTTCATTTGATACAGAAAGTCTGATTAGATCTCTAAAGATTACAGTTTAAAAGGGCTTGGAAAAAACAGACTATTAATAACTTGGATTTTTTTAATGTATATTCAAATATAGAATCAGCTTTACTGATACAGAGCATCGCAAAGCTGGATTTCAGTTGTATAGCTCTGTGTTTATCAAAAGGAAAAGGAGGTATTTTCCCATAATCATATGTTGGCTTTGTCTTACCAGTGTCCAGGGCTGCCGCGTGCTGTGACGCAGGACGGAGCAGCTGCACTCCGGGGATTGCGCTCTGAGGGAAGGGAGCAGATTCAGAGTGTTCAAACCACGAGTCCTCCTACCTCTCCTTTCCGCTGGAGTCAGCAGCTCTGCAGAAGTCCTGCTCCCCGTTTTATCTCCTGAAAAATTAGACTAATTGCTAACGTCTCCTATGAGGACAGATGTGTACAGAAAAGATGTACGTTAAAAGAGATGCACGATATTTGCCATTTCAAACAATGTTCAGCTTTGTGCTGTCAGCTTTGTAAAGTTCTTTTTATGCAGTGAAGTGAAATGTTTAAGTTAATTGAGATGAATACAATGATAGCTGGCAGCTGTATCATTATAACCCTTCAATATACTGCGGACACAAGGAAGCATAGAAGCATTGCTATTGTTTGCTGCTTTATTCTGCCTTTGACTTTTTTTTAAATGTCATATTTTCTTTTAAAGTTATCTGCTCTGATCTGCGGTAAAGTAGGTGCATAACTGACTGCATTTGGACTAAAGATACTCTTGTCTGTATGTTTCCTGGCCAGGCATTTAGATTATAAGCTATATTGAAAGCATCAGGCAGAAAGTTATACTGGAAACATTGGACATAAATAGTTTAATATTAAATCAGCTTTGTATTATTTTTATTCCCATTCATTTTTAAAGCTGTTAAAAAAACCCCTTTTAATTAACTGCCTTGCAGAACAAGTTGGTTTTGAAGGCTCACAACTAGCATTTTCATAGGTAGGTTTCTGGTTGTTTTTTTTTTTTTTTTTTTTTAAACCACTGAAGGGCATAAACATACTTACAGTTTGCTATAGCCATCTGACAGCATGTATGCAAGGAAATAAAGATGTCCTCCTCCTGTATTTTCCCTTAAATGGCTTTGACCTGGAGAATATATTATGTTGATTGGCATGAGAAAGAAGGCTGTGATCTTATTTTTACTGTTTATTATAGCTGTTTCAAACTTATCAAGGAAGAAATAGAGGCTTTTTAGATGGCTGCTTGCCAACATCACTAATCAGAATTTTAATGAGATTTTTCTTTTTGAGGTCCAAATTCGGTCTAATTAACAATATATAAAACAAATGTATAATGGGTTGCAGCCTACTGCATATAGAAAGTGTTTCAATCTCTTTACAAATAGAAATGTTGAACAAAATACACATTCTTATGCTGTTTTAAATATATGCAGCTTTTTTTTTTTTTTTACTGTTATGCCTTAATTAACAAATTGCCTTTAGAAAATGTGGTCCTAGAGTTTTATAACAACTTTGACGTCTCTGAAGGGGAATAATGCAGGTGCTTCTGGCTGAACCTCCTCATGCAATTCCCGTTCACTTTGACACCGACTCCTGAAAACCCCAGTCCGACACACGCTGCTGTCACAGGGAGAGCGTGAGCTGGGCCTTTTGACTTCCCTGAAGTGCTCCATTTGCCATCATCCCATCTTTGGATGGACCATGTGTTCCTATTGTTTGTGGGCTGGATAACTAGCCTGCAGCTCCCATTTCCCAACCATCACAAAAGGCACAGTTATATTTAGTCTACACACACTGTTTTTCTCCAAGCATTTAAGACAGAAGATGATTAACAACTACACGTCATCCACAAAACACAGTGTTGCTTCTTCCTCCAAAGTATATTTTGTGCAAAGAGGGATAAACCAAAAGGACTTTTCTCTTTCCCCCTTGCAAGATTTTGTTGTTATTTATGGTATTGTACTTCAGTTCTCTCCATGTCTGGCTTATCTGTTACATATCAAATATTTCAAAAAAGGAAAGCGTCTTTAATCAGAGTTGCCCAGATGCAGCTTAATGCAATTAAACACCTAAAAGTATAGAACTGCAGCTTCTGCCTAAACAGACCATTTCATTCACATCCTGTGACCATTAACCTTGCAAAACCTTTTTCCAAATTTCATGTTTAGTAAACGAATCTCATTTCTTTATTCCAGCTAAATCAATATCCCTTCTGATTCATGTAGCTCGTGAAACTGAAGATGAATAGCAGCAGTAACGGTGGGGGTAAAAAACCCCCCAAAGCACACCAGAACAGAATGAATATAGAAACCAAAACAGACTCTCCCTTGCACAAACTCAGTCATCATTTCTAGTAGTATTGGGTTGAAGTGTTCAAAACACTTGAGCAGGACTTTGAGTGTCGCTCTAGACCAGGTTTATCTGAAATGCTGTGACTACAGTTTATGCTAAGTGGTAGCATCTGTAGTTAATAGGATAGTCTATCAACTGACCATTAGCTTTGAACTAACACCAGACATGTTCTAAGTAAGCTTAAACAGCCATTTCAAATGTGTATTTCTTGAAGTGTGTAAATAAATATATTCACAGCAATTTTAAGGAAAGAGCCAAACCACAGGGCAGAGTGAGCCAGAATAATTTTGCATCTGTTACAACACTCAGGATAATGTTTTCGTTGATTTATAGTGAAAATATTTGGTTTTCAGCTGGAATTTTGGTAACTCGAAACAGATGTTCACAGCGATGTTGGAACACTGTCTACCCATGCTTCTCTGTTCAATCAAGTGCTGTTACACATTTAAATTAATCTAGGAAAAAATTAATATACTGGGAAATTACTAATCTTAAGGAAGGTACATAATAATGGGATTCCAATCGGATTATCTTTTCATTTTATCAGAATTTCAAGACATAAAATAACACATGCAAAAAACTACCGAAGCTGCTAAGTTTCAACTGTTTTGAGACCCTAGATGGAGGAGAAGTGCTTGTCTATCTATTTTTTTCAAGGACTTGTAGTGTTGAACCAACACAGCTTTCCATCTTTCTTCCTCCGTCACTGAGCTAGGGAATATTTAAACAAGGGGAGAGAAGGTTCTTCTCTATAATGAGAAAGTTATTCGTATCTCCTAAAAATCATTAAGAATTCAATATATTATTTTTAAAAAGTCCTATTTATATCACTTAAAGATCTCTGACTATAGAGCAGCCACAAGTACAATCCTCTCTTCCCCACTGCTTTACTCATGTACCTCAACGTTTAGCCAGAAAAGGAGAGGAGTGTGTCTCTGCGCTCATTAGATTAGCTGGGAGAGCAGCATGTTCTGAAATCCATAGACATCTTTGCATTCACTTCAGTGGCACTGAGCTCCTGAGCTCAGGAGCGAATGGCACTTCTGTCAATTTGGAGAGGCTGCCTTTTTTTTTTTTCTCCGTTTTTCCTTAGGGAGGCAAGTTACAGTCTCCTCTCAAGTGCAAACATCCAAAGCTATTTGCTGATGTGAATTCCAGATTGCCAGTGGAGCTCTGCCTGATGTCTTTACCTTACGAGGGCTGTTGTTTCTTCTAGGAACTTTCAAATACTCTTCTGCAATGTTCTTGCTTCCCAGGAAAGATCCAAATAAGCTGGCATGCAACTATTTAACAGTTATCCCATTTGCAGCTACCTTTCTTTCCAGGTGGCATCACTATATTCTCAGTGGCTGAAAGCACTAACAACGTCAGAGAGGAGCCAGTGACTTTTTTCTGTGTGATGCAAACATTTTGAATTACAGTTACCGCATTAAGCTCTTGAAGATGTACACAGAGATGTTTCCTCACCACTTTGAGGCACTCGTAATAGTCCTTGATGACACGCTCAGCCCGGGGAGGACTGCCTGCTGGTCGGTCCTCAGTGCCGTTGGCTGAGAAAAGGGGAGGCAGAGCATGTGGATCCGGGTCTCTTTAGGCCTCAGCTCTTTTACACCAGTATCTCATCTGGAGAGGTACACTATTAACATTGGAAGAAGTGGACCCTTAGCACAAGCTTGTTATGCAAATGCAGTACAAACGCAGATTTTACTAGAATATACTCTTTGCAAGCAAGTTAGTATTTATAGTGGTGACATGAGTCACCTTCTTAGATACCATGGATACAGCATTTCATCCGCTAACTCCATTGAGTACAATCAGCTTCTCACAATACTTTGCACTTTCACTTCTACAACCGAGTGATTGTTTCGCTCCTTGGGACACTCCTTCCTCTCTGTCCTGGCGAGAACTGGAGCCAACAGGCATTTGAAATCCCTCTATGGCCAAGAAGCTTCTGTGCAACAGAAACAAAACTTCGACTGCTATAGACTTTTAGACAAGATGTTTCAAACATTCCTCTGATGCTTTGCTCAGACATCCAGCACCATTATTTTATCTTGGTTGCTATCTAACTCACTTGTCAACTGATATGTGAGTTCTTCCTTGGAAAAGCTGTCCCTTCTGCAAGCAGGGCCATATTGTCTCATTCACTATTTGAATTTCCTCGAGCAGTGGGTGTTAGACCCAGGCACCTCTGAGATATTGGAGTGCTGGGCTCTCACAGCTGTCTGCATCCTGGACTCCTGGTCATGGGTCTGAGAAATGTATTTGCTTTTGGTCTGTTTACAATCCCTTATAATTTGGTTTTAATTACAGGGCACCTCAAGACTGAGAGGCACCTCAAGAATTCCCACTGCGTGGGAAGAGACGTGCAACAATATTGAAAGGCACAGAGCTAAACCTGATGTTTATCATACATGCAGTCCAGGAGTCTTCATCACTGGAAATGATCTTCCATGTGTTATCAGATGGAAAATTTCTGAACTGTATTTTAATACTGTGTTTGAAGAATAAAATTTTCTTCTAACTTAAATGTTTACACCTGATCTGCAGTCTTCACTTATCAACACGGTTCAGTACCGGGGTTAAAGCACCAGGCTGGTGGCTAGTGCTCAGTTCTCTGGCCTCTGCCACCACTTGCTGCAAGTGGACAAGTCTCTCAGTTTCTGTCAGTGTTCTCTCCCTCATTGTCTCTGTTTCCTGTAGGTAGGAGGTATCTTAAGAGAGTAACATCTGTATCCCAGGTAAATATTTGCAGAAGTTATCTGTGTGATTTCATATATAAATAAAGTAACAAGGTCTATCATGACATTGACTGATTGGAAGCCTCTTGTACATGACAGCCGGGTGGTTGTTTCCAGTAATAAGACCTGTACAGTACATTATATTTCTCTGAACCTCACAGTAATATCCTCTTGTTGCTCTCTCAAGCCCTGTTAATGAGCTGCTCAGAGGCTGGGAGATGGCATCTGCTTAGTAACAGAGTCGGTATTGATCTCAGTTATTGCACATTTCTGCACTTTGCTAGCGGGGACAAACAGTCTAATAATTGCTCATCATAAGAAATCTGAACTGCTTAGATCCCAGTTAGATTTTGAGGGTTTGATCCTGCCAGGTGCTGAATGGTGGTTGAGAGCTGAGCCATCCTCAGCCCATCAGAGCGGATCAAGGCACTCGGCATGCTGCAGGTCCAGTCTGGCTTGGATGGGGAACCTGTGCAAGATACTGTCCAGCAGGAAAGCACCTTGATTACTCTGGGTTACTAGTAGGTGAGACTAGTTTACTTATGAGTTGCACTGAGGTCCTTTGGAAGTCAGTCAAAGGCTTTATTATTCTAAGATTAGTAGCTCATGAGTAATCTCTACTAAAACAATTCACTCTCACTAGGCTGTTGAAATTTCTGAGGTGCTATACCTCACTGTCAGATTGACTGGTTTTTAAAATCTAAGCAATCTGTGGAAACGTTGCATTTCTGGCAAAAGGGTCCATTGTGGTCCATGCCACTGTTTTTTCTGCAACGGTAACACTGGCTTTATTATAAATGTTGGATTTGCTGTCATCTGAAGGTGCTTGTAAATTTGAAGAAAAAGTAAAATATGCATGAGGTCACGGGAGAGGATTTTGTAGCTCTAACACGTATTGCAGTTACAGACAGAAAATGTTGTGCTTTTGGTTCATTTAGAGAATACACAATTCAGCACTCAGAGACACCCTTATGGTAAGGCATCAGCACAGACAGCACTAAGGAGAGTCTGCAAATCAACTGAGAAAAAAAAAATTTAAGCTTTCCAGTTTTATAATAGATAACAGGAGATGTGATTCCTTTTCAATATTTATAACAGTTCTCTTCAAAATTTTAAAAAAAATCAGTCTGATTTATCTTTTTTTCCAGGTTGTAGGTGCTCCAAGGGAGTAACTGCTATTCCTTAGCAGAGGACGATGCATACAGGGAACCGAGCACCCTGACAGCCTGTTCCTGGCCATCCTTGCTCATGAGCGAGGGCGTAACAAAGGATGGCAGGAGCTATTCTGAGCTGGTGCCTTCCCAAAGTCTCTTTGCTTTAATTCTGGCATGGTTTTTCTTTCTGCTCCAATAGCTGCATTCCCTGTTGGAAAAAAAGACGTCAGCCAGGTTTCCTGCCGCAGAATTTTACTCTGCTAGAGCCCTGCATGAAAGCAGTTCACGTCTCCTTGTCCCTTGTTTTTTAGGTACTATTTTACAGTGGTTCACGTGCCTGCCATAAAGACCAGAAGAACAGCCTGGCACCGAGCGAGTCCATCGCAATATTGCCATTGGGTTTTTCAAGAGATGTAAAATTTCACTCTAGCTCTGGGATCTTACCAAAGTAGATTGGGTGTAGTGACTTCTCCTTGTGCCTCAGTGTTTGGACAATAAGGATAATGTTTGCTTGCCTTGAGAACTACAGAGGAGCTACAGCGTTCCCATGTGTATCGGTCTTGTTAAGAACGGAGGCGAGGCTTCCCTGGATCTGTGGTACCATTTCAAGTGGTGACTCCGGGGAGAAGTTTGCCAGCAGCCTTTTCATCTTCTCTGTGCCCCGGCTCATGAATAAACATAGGGGAAGAGGGAGATAGATGAAAAGCAGCTGGGACCCATGTTGCTATAGAGCTGTGGATCTTCCCGGGCATTAGCTATAATTGGCTCCTCTCTTTTTGGGCTATCCCAGTATTTTAGCAGGTGTTTCAGTGTCTCCCCGAAGGGAGGTAGAGCAGCCCATTGCAGCAGTGCTCTAAAGCAGCTCCAACTGATTTTAGGTCATACTAACAGCAAATCAGAGGGAACAGGCAGCCTTGGAGGGAGAGCTCTGCTCCCTCTCCTACCTCTACCCCAGACATCAGCCCTTCTGTGATCTGGCTGCAAGAGAGGCTTGAATCTATTTGAATCCCACAGTTAACTATAATTTTAACATATATACCCCACCTCCCAGAGCTGTGCGAACCAGCACAGGGCTATCATAGCTGAGGTTCTTATCCAGAATCCGCATGTAGATGTGCAATAGTCTTAAAAATCTTGACAGGTTAACTTTCATGAAAATCTCTTGTTAGGCAGTAGTCGCTACTAGCAATTACCATGCTTTTATCTGTAGCTGTCAATGCACTGTAAAAAGTGGCTGTTATTCCCATTTTATAGAAGAAACAGATGTTCTAGGGATGTCTGAATAGATTTAATACAGAAATTGCATGCCTAAAAGGTGTTCTAGAAAATCCCATCATTATCACATGACTGATTTTATTCAGTGCACCCAGGAATTCAGCAGATCTGCTGGTTGTGCTTTGCTTCTCTTCTTATTTGTTTTAAAGCTTTGAAGTTATTTGTTTTAAAGTTTTGAAGTTTTCATTTTACTCCCCTTTTGGAGCAGAGGAGAAGCTGAAATGAGACTATCATTATTTTCTTTGTGAGGCAAAGTTTTGAGGTAGGGATTTATTTGAAACTTCTTGAGGTTTGTTTTTTTGATCAAGAGACACAGAAGTCACATTTGTGAAATCCAATTAGGCTCCAGCCCTGGCAGGGACACATGACATAAGGCATGTACGTCCATCTGACTCCCTGTCCCTCCCTGCTCTTAAAGCCTTCAGCCCCCATGGCACAGCCATGCTTATCTCAGGTATTTGGGATTACTGCAAACTCAATTTACCTGCTTGGGAGTTGTCAGAGCTGCAGTCTTTCCCTTGGGAACACGGTAGATGACAGGGAAAAGGCAGCTGAGAACTGCTTCACTCTAGGGGAGTGATCAGAACTGGGTAGGGCAAGAGGAGAGCTATAGATGGATGTTGTGATGGCATCAGGACCATGAACAACTACTGAATGCAGTTAGTACAAAAAGAGATAGGAGGCTGTGCTGTCGCCTTGGTTTTAACAAGGAATTAGACACTTCTGTGCATGTCTCTACTCATTTAACTTTCCTGCCTGGAGCTAGAGTTTGTCAGTACCTTTACAGAGCAAAATTTTTTTTGGATAGAGGACTTTCCACTACAATAAGCTAAAAGTTGTTAGAACAAGGAAGAGCTTACCTGGTAATGATCCTTTCTCCGGAACCAGCTCTCATGCACTGCGGATTCAAGGACGTGATGATGCACCTGACTGAGACCACTGTCTTCACTCCCAGGTGCAGAGTCCCTTGGCTTGCCTTTCCTTTCTGGTTATAGCAAAAAAAGAAACTAGATACTTCTCCTTACTTGGACAGCAGTAATTTCTCAGAAACCAGATTGCTAATTGCCCTGCTGTGCTGCTCCCCTCTCTGGGCGATAGTTGTCCTTTGCCTGGAGGAGTCCTCTTGTAGCACCCACTTGTGCCATAGCAAAACTTCATTCCCAATGGCTAACAAGTTTTCTTATAAGAGGGAATCTGTATTTTTATGAATGTGGTGAAGTTACTAAGGCCTTTTCCTTCACTTTCCTGAAACTGTAAGTAGGTTAATTTGTGTATACATAACAGTCAGGACAAGCAATGATAACAAACCTGGACTGAAAGAGACTTCAGAGTTTTGTACCAAACAACCTCTGAGCACAGCAGTAAAACTGACTTTTCTATTATCTTCAGCCAGCCACAGGACTTTCCTGTTAGTGTACATTTACTATTGATTTGATTTTTGTTTTTTATATAATTCACTGCGGGACTCTAAATGGTTATTGGAGCACCAGAGCCTGTATTACTGTGCTACTTCAGCATCTAAATTCAGACTGGGTTAAGCACATACATAGAGAGTTTAGGCCCAGGTGACTAGACTACATTCCCAAAGATGAGCAGATGGAAAAATTAATAAGATGAAATTAATTACTTTTACACATTTTCCTTTAATAACAATGATTCCTTTTGTTGCATCTTTCAAATAGCCAAAGAACAAGTCAGTCACACTTTAACACTGTTGGTGTCCTATTTCCTGTTTCTCTGTATCTTTACTATTTACAACACTTTTGTATTTAATTTGAAGGAATAATATGACCTGAGAGTGACAGGCAGCTTTCTTAATGGGCTTCTCTGCTCCTGCTCATGCCATGACATCAATTATGTACAGTTGTCTTTGACTTGGAATATGTAACCCCCATGGTGACTAATTACAGTACCTAACGTTAGGGTCCCCACTGGCACAGACTAGAGATTAAAAAATGCAGTTCAGCCTGCTGCTTGGGGATGGAAATCTTCACCGTCCCTGGAGAGCTCCAGGCCTTTGGTTTTCTCAGGCCATTGGGGTTGGGAAGGAATGGAGATGCATTACCAGGCTTTGGAGTAAAAATTAAAACATTAGAAGGAAACCCAATGCTTTGCCTTTCTTAAGATCCTTTCTCTTTCCCATATCAGTGCTATTATTGTTATATTTTTATTTTAGACCACAAACATAATTTTCTTTTTCCATTTTAAACATGTTTTAATGAGTTCGCTTCATGTACAAGAGCAAGGATTGTTCTTGATTATAATAATAATGGGGCCATAGGGAAATACTGACTGTTTAATAGCTAAAGAGCAGGGTACTTAGAGAGATTAAGACATTTCTGATCAGTCTGTGGCTTTTGGGGGTCAGGGTGAAATCATGCCTTATTGTTGTGGTTTGAACTCTATCCCAGCTGAAACCAAGACACTTATCCAAAGCAGCGGCAAAACTCAAAGAATCACAGAAAACTACTGATTTTTCATGGTTTGCTTTTAGCCAAGAAGCCTAGCAATCAAACTGATATTCCCCATAATGACTGTCTGGACAACTGGCTTCTTCCTCGTCACAATGAGTGATCATATCAGCAAACTCCTGTGTTTGCTGCCACCAGTGAATAATAAGGCATCATATAGTTGCAGTTCAATATCTCTGTTCATCAATACCCTTCATAACTTGAAGGAAGAACATACCTTATGTATGTTTTGGAAAAGATGCTGGACTAAATTCTGTGTCTTAAGCACCATTGTAACTACTGAACAGGTCATCGTCCTTTCTGTTATGCTGAGAGTAGCTGAACCTAGAAGATATAGATACTCTAATGCACGAAAATACCCTTAGACAGTAGTCAAGCCTACACATATTTAAGCTCAGCTAATCCTGGAAGTTGTAAATGGAGATCCTTATCATATACATCAGATCAAACACGGCCTTACGGCTTCAGGGACAGACTAACCTCCCAAAACATAATGGGGAGCAGGAGGGATAAAGATTTTTGTTCATCTACTCTCTTTAAATGAACAGCTTTAACTAGTCTGGGTTTGACTCAGATGCTGTACCATGGGGACAGAATCAGTACTAGTTATTAGATTTCAACTTCCCATCCTCATATTTGGAAACATGAGACTCTTATTTGTAACAGATTTTGGCCCATTCCATTTTTTTCAACTATATGACCTAATGATGAATGATATAAAACTCATTGCATCTTTGTGGGAAGAGAATTCAATACTATAATCTTGTAATAAAATAACTTATCTTAAAAGAGTATTGTGAAAATACCAACCTATTAAATCCATGGCAACATCAGCCACTGTTCTGGGAATAAAAATCTAGAATGAGCAATAAATAATCAAGCCACCAAAACCATGAACAGAATCTGGACAGTACCACCTGTGAGATGGCTGGTATTTTTAGTCTTACATGAAAACAATCCCCAGGTAAATGCAAAGCTGGTTACAGAGGACAAAGGTTAGGCTTTACTCATTAGTATTTGATTTTTGGTATGCTATCATTGCGAGCAGTAAGGGGAAAGATTTACTAAGGTATTTAGGTACCTAAACATGCCTAGCAGCATTTATAGCAGCATCTAAGTAGGTTAAGTGCCTAATTCCCATTAACTCCATCAACATCTTTAAGCTGCTAAACACCTTTGTGAAGCTGGCCCCAGAGCCTGACCTGACAGGTTTCTATTTGAACTGGTGTGGCTGTGCTCATTGCAGCAGCTGAAGCTCAAGCTGATGCTCCTTGGAGCAGGATGGTATGTTTGATACACGAGGACCAGGAGCACAGAAGTGGCCAAAGGCTCCTGAGCTGACTTAAGGTAAAGCCATACAAAAGTCACTCAGAGCAGTATTTGCAAAAAGGCCACTGAATTTTGGTGCTTGGTTTGGAGTAAGCATTATTGTTTCTGACTCAGTGAGCTGCTTGAGCAGAGTGTTAAGAATCTCATCAGTTTCTAGAAAAGTCAAGATTTCACAGGCCAAGTCATAACAGCATTTCCTGAGCTTCAGGAGAGTCTTTCCCACTAGTCAGTCCTGCACAGCCTGGCCTATTCCACAACAACAAACATTTTTCTTAAAGGATTTTCCTTGCCTTAACTCAATACCAATAGACACCTCCTGCATGTCAGAAACAGACTTAAAGAAATCAACCAAACCATGTTTCAGGTTCATAAAGCAGCCTGTCACGAGAAGCATTTAAACAGATGGTAAATGTTACGTGGGATAGATCAACCTGCATTAAACACTTTACCTGACTGAACCTGTCTCTCAGTACTCCAGCTTGTCAGGTTCTTCCACAGCAAAATGCACATGGTGAGACCCGACTCTCTCCGGCAGCGCGTGCCCGAGGTAATGCCAACGCCACTTCGTCTGAGGAGCAGATGAGGGCACCCAACGGATAGTGTCCACAAAGCAAATATATTCTGAACTAAACCAGCTAGTTAAAAGGATAAGTTACGGAAATTACCCCTATTTTATTGTATTTCTCATTTTAGTGTAAGTAATTTCTTATTCCTTAATTTACAGTAGAGGCTAAAGCCTCCAGCTGATTTCTACGTAGGACACCATTAGCTTCTGTTCCTTCAACTACAACCATGGGGAGCATAAGCAAAGCAGGTGAGGCTCCCCAGAATCTGCACAGGAATTGTAGCACGCCTGGTTTGCTTTTTTAGCTTCCTTTAAATGTTGGGTTTTAGTAATTCTGAAAAAAATTGTTAGAGCAGGAAAAGTGGGATTTGTTCTCTCCCTCTCTCCTTGGCTGACCGTTGGAGTCTTACCCCATTACGTGCCTAGAACAGCTCTAGAAGGTAAGCAAGACCGGATTCAGTAACATGCATAGCCCAAGTAGATGAAGAAGTGATTTGTACTGTGTAATTACATAAGTAAGTACTTTCTATCACTGAAATCTGAAGTACACAAGAGACTTCCATCACCACAAATGTGTTTGAGTACAAAGAGGAAGGGTAGTCTGCATCAGTTATGGTTTTAAAGGGGATGGTATTAAACAGGGGGCTTTCTAAACAATGGCCGAGTAGGATCATCCTTTAAGAATAACACTACGTGAGAATTACAGTGAAATTCTCTGTTTGGAGCCTGGCACCACTGCAAACACATGTGAGCCCTTCAGGCTCCAACTGAAATCAGTGTCAGAACAGATTTAGTGCTGTAAGGTTGTGTCCGAGGTGGTCCCTGCTTTGCATTAAATGCCAGCGTGCAAATAGCAACTGTTGTTTTTCCCTCACAACTGATCATAAAATATCTATAGATATAGAGACTTTATGTATTTGCTTACATAACAGCTATATCTTTTCTATAGATTTAACCGTAGAAAACTACAGTGCAGCCACTGCATGGCTGTGCACCTGCCAGCACGCGCGCCTGACCACTATGTGAATATTTAAGCAATGTTTATGGAATGACCAGCTCACATATGTATGTGTGCTTATATTTATCTGGTGGGGTTGACGAAAGGATCATCTAATTTATTGAGACACTGAGTAGTGTTACAAGGAAGTTATTTAGCGCCTGTGGAGCTGAGTATCTAATATGCCTGTGTAGGTATCTGTGTTAAGCTGTTTGCTTTGATGGGAGAATGTGCCATTTTAAATTTACCGGAATATTTGCAGTATTTGAAGGGCAGTGTGGTGCAAGTATTCAGGTAAAGATTAACACCAGTGTGTACCAGAACAGTATTTTTCACAATGTCACCTTTACAAGGAAAATAAATAGAGGTACAGGAATAAATTATGGCCCCATGGCCATTCCCTTATAAAGCTGTAGTTTATATATAAAGCTGTAGGATATAACATGTACTTTCATTTCTTTTTCCACTTAATTTTTTTTTATTCTGGAATAAAAACGAAAAGTTGTTGTTTACAGTGTTGCACATTTTGACAACTGCTTTTTACAATTTCTTTTTAAGCTATCCTAGAACCATTTTCTCAATATACACAGTTCAGCTTAATCAAAATAATTTCACAAACTATTTCACAGAAAGGAAGAGACAAGGGGAGATAGTGAGAAATAACCTAGGAAACAAGTATGCCAGCGTACAAAAATAGATTAGAACAGTTGGAGATTGTAGGTATGAAAATGTAGTCTCAATAATGGAGAATTTGAACTAGCGGATTATCCGGAGAGGTAACGCTTACGGGAGAAGAAGCTAGATAGATACAGAGATCTATTTCTAACGTCTTTAATTTCTAGGCAAATTTATAAGAGAGAGGGAGAAATAGTCTCCAAGTTTCTGAAATGTTCTCATCTGTGGGTGGAGACAGTAAAGCAGAGCAGGCAGATCGCCAACATTTTGTCTCAATTTCTCCCCCTCTCGTGCACAGCAGGCTGTGCATTGCATGCTCAGAGCCAGAGATCATTACCACTCCCCAGGAAGGGCAAGCAGTATGTGCAGAGCTGTCCTCCTCCAGCTGATCTAACAGAAGGACAGCTTTAAGTTGCTGTTAGGTCTCTATGAAGTCTCTGCTCGTGCAGCCTGCCTGATCCATAGTCTCTGTCCCTAAATAGCTTCTCCTGTTTGAAACACCCAGCTAGCTGTCACAGAGCCACTAGCAGAGTAAATCAAGACTGTGAGGGTCAAGTGGAGATTCAAACCTCTCTTGAACAGAACTGGGAAATTGGAATCTATATGCAATCTGGATAGCATGGAAGTATGAACTGAAAGTGCCTGTCATAAAGCATCCAAACAACTACTAAGGCTACAGCAAATATCGCAAGGAATTCAGATCATTATATATCCTCTAGGGGTCATGAATCTGTGCCATTTTCAGAAAAGGGATTTCAGTGTCCAACCCTGAAACTGAAGCACATGCTCTGTCCCTTCAGATTGTGTTCTCTGGGAACACAAAGGAAGCTCTGAAGCACGTAGGAGCCATAGGAGCAAAATATGGCTAAAGCATTTATGTGTTATTGCTATGAGAAGTTTTCTTAGAAATATAAGTTACTGTGGGTCTGCTGAGCAAGCTCTTCTTCCTAATCCACACCACCTGTGTAGATTCAGGGATAATTTGGTTCTGACCTAGTTAAAAGTACAAAACAATTTTTCCTATTTGCTTATCCAATATATCCTGACATCTACTTCCAGCAAAGCCTGCAAAAAACTCTTTTGTGAGACACACTTTTTTCCTCCAGGAAGAACACTTGGTGATGTGCTCTACGGCTCACGGGCCAAATCCAATAGATTGCTGCACTGCTGGTCAAAGAAGACTTGACTTGGGCTTTAAAAGAAGGTATATTGATTCAAAAGGATCAACAGCTACAGTGTGCCTGACTCGGCACAGGTCAGTGATGCTAAGGACAGAGAGTGTGGCATAGGCACCAGAACTGCCGATCAGTCTGGTCTTTATATCCATTCCTCAGAGTACAAGGATTTTTAAATCCAGTGTCACACCTGCTGAAGGCAGACCTCAAAAAACTGTGATTGCACAGCCTCATTCCTTTGTGTCGGCCAATAGAGGTGAGCTGGAGTGCAGAAGTGTGCCTGAACATTTCCAGGGAGTTTCTGAAGTCCTTAAGTGTGCTGCTCAGAAAAATGCAGGTTGCAGCCTGTGCCTTCTTCACACTGTTACAATCCCATTCTTCTTGGACTGAAGGTCAGAGATAGGGTTTTACTTTGGCATATTCAGCAGTGCTTTTGCAAAGTTTCAGGTCTTTCTTTCATTCATTCATCAACACCTACTATATATTATACACATACATGCACATATATAAAGGAGCCTCCAAAAAAAGTAGCATAGAATCATATTTGACAAAGCTGACATCATACAGTGTGCTGTAAATAATGAGATTTAAAATACCCTGTGCTATTGAGGTACAGTAACCTGTTCATTAACTTGCACGAGCACCCTGTCATTTTCTTTATCCTCTTTAAATTATCACCAATGTGTACAAAATTATTTTGTTCTACTTAAAGACCAACTTTAAGGAGGTGACTGATTTCTGCTGATCCTGGAGGTGGTTTCACAGGTTTCATTGTACTTGAAACTTCACAGCTTCCACTGAAGTATTTGATGCATGTATGTATCGGTTTAGCAGAGTACAAAAGTGGAATAATTTTAATTCTTGCCTCATATTGTTGACAGAGTATGGTGTCCTCTACCAAAACTCTTTCATTTTACTTGACAAGTTATCAAAGACTTACGTTTTATAAAGCTCAACCACCAATCTTAATACAGTACTTCTTTTAAATGTCATTAGGGCTCCAATACTTGTAATAGGTTGCTAGATTTCTATTAGCAAAACTTACTTGCAAATTTCTTCCATAAAAATAAAATTTTTCAGTAGTTAAAGAAAAGACATCTACATTACACTTACTAGTGTTGGTTAAAAAAAGGAAAAAGCTCACCTTGCATCTTTCAGTCAGCCATCACCTGGTATTTACCATGTGAAATTACAACCAATGGTCCCATCTCTTATGCTGGTCAAAGCTGTGAAGATTTCACTTCAGGTCAGGGGAGTTATACCAACAGAGAAATCATGAAAAAAACTGAGGTAAGACTGATCCCTGCACACCAAACTGGGACAGATTAAGGGTTGAAGGGAGCCTTCTGCAGCACCTGCACCTTTTGTAGCACCATCAATAAACCCACCTAAAAAATGGCAGAACTTCCTTGGACTTGAAGGGGAGAAATGTCATCAGGTACTATTATATTAGACTAGAAAGTACATAGATTAAAAAGTGTGCATCTTCTCACTAACATATGGAACCTAGACAAATTACTTTCTGCCAACAGGTGTCCTCAGCTCTTGGGCCTGGGAAGCTCTTTTATTCCATCGTCATCATCCTCAGAGCAAAGCAAGCTTAGTGCACTTGTTACGGGATGGATCCATGACGTTGTCTGTGTCACATGGCTAAAAAGAAACAAGAAAAAAAAAAGAAAAAAGATGTTTACCAATCTCAAAACAAGAAATACCAGATATAGTCTGGAGTTGTAATGATTATTACAACACTTTCAAATACAGAATTCTTTTTTTTTTCTTGCTAACTATGAGATTTTTATAAAATGTGGAGTCTTCCAGGTGCTAGAACCTGGACTGAAGGTCTCATTTCCCAATATATTAGAGAGAATGCTTTTGTAAGAGATTCCTGATGTAGACTGGTGACGTTTTCTGTTAATTAATAGAGCTGTAGACAATTAACCCAGCAACAGCGTACAGCTCAGACTAGCAGTCTTACAAAACTCCAACAAGCTCGCAAGGCATTAACATTGCCATCATACCAGTTGGTATGTGGTCAAGAGGAAGTTGACCAAATGTGGAATCCCATCATAGAAATACACTTAGTTTGTTAGAACACGAACTAATATTACAGCATCATAAAGTCCTTCCTCTTCTTGCAGAAAAGGTTGACAAATCCAAAAAGGATGTTCTTTATATGCCCTTTAGACCAAATTCTGGACATGCTTCCACAGGCTTTACACATGTAATAAAAGGGAGTCAGTACTACTTTTTAAGGCTTAAACCCTACATTTGACATGCAGTCTAAGCTGCTTTAGTTTTTGGTACCCTTCTATATGAATGGAAAGAACCTGATCAAGGCTCGGTAAGGACAGATAAATGGAACAGGCTTACTGTTTGCGGGTGAGAACACTGTACACCTTATGATTGGTAGTATGCATGCTAGCCATACTGTGTGTGGGCAAGACACAGCCTCTTCTCCCTTCTGGAATAATGTGTTCTTGGTAAAGGAAATAGCTTCTTTTCACTTAAAAAAATCTTGCTAATAAATTCACAGTTTCTATAGTCAAGTCAGTGCAAAGATGAATTTTGTAATACAAGTTCATTACAAGAACTAGCTGAAAAATATTGTACGTATAATATACACCATAAGAGACAAACAACTCTTCCTCACAACTTCTAACATACAGTGTACCTAAAGACCATGCCTACACTCACCTTTCAGGTGCGTTGGTTTAAGTAAATATGAAGTGCCATGATGGAACTACTTCAGATTTACCTTTTCAAGTGAAAACAGATTTTGTCTTTCTGTCTTCAATAATGCTCTTTTGAATATCCGACTGTGGAAACTGATACGTTAAAGTAGGAATTGGACTCAATGCGTTATGGGTATGGTGATCACCATTCCAGTCAGCAGGATTTTTACCTTGTATTCACACCTTGATCTTACCTTGATCACATCCCTGATCTTACCTTGTATTCACACCTTTGATTTGAGTATACCGAGCTCAGAATAAGTTGGATATGATGAGGACAACAATACTATTCACCAAGAGGTAAATATGATGCTAATGTAAGTCACATCATGAGCTGCATTAATAGATTAACTGATCTCTGAACCGGTAATCGGTGAATTTAGCCAACACTTCAATTGAAGCAATGCCTGAGTAAGGACCAAGCAAGAAAAACAAAATGTGGAAGATAAAGGCCATATCCTCAGTTATTATCCTTAAAAAAACCCCCAAACAAACCCAAAAGCTCCAGTTATGTGTAAAAACAATTAATAAGTGTTTTTCTGGTCAGAGCAGCACTGGGTGGACTCCATTCCTTCATGAATATATTACAAAAATGTGCATCACCTTACTGGAGCTGTAGAGATCAGTTTCACAGAAGTTAAAACAGAAGTATAACTGAACAACATAGCTGCAGAAAATACAACAGCAGACACTGACCATTCTCAAGTACAGTAATCATTGCATTCTAAGAAAGTGAATGTCCCATTTTTACTAGGAATGAGAGCAACTTTCCAAAGTTTCCAACGTTTACCTTTAGAAAGTCAGATGATAGCCAACTTGAAGAATACAAAGAGAGTCCTTTTACAATGTTTTATGAGAGCTTTGTGAATAAAATCTGTCTAATCAAGAACATAATTCCCATTATTCTACAGCACAGGGAAACATCTGTATTCATATTTATATTATGAATATATTTAAATTTGTAAATATACTAAGGAAAATGTGTTTGCTTAATTTTCTATAATGTCAGGAAATGCCTTTTTTTCCCCTTCAATTAAAAAATTTAGTCAATATGGCTTAATACTGAAGATAGCACTCTGAATTAAAGTCCCAGCGTGTGATTTCGTTTATCTGCATAACAACACCGAACTCCTTCCAATACCTGTGGAATCATGGGAGCTGAATGAACTGGATTCCATCCATTCCAGCTTTGCCAATGCAAGATTTATTGCCTGCAGTACTATTTTAAGTGTTTATTTGTCTGCTTTTATCAAGCCATTTCTCAGCAACCCATTACTGAATTCAAATAAGAACAAAATTATTTTTAAATTTTATTTTTTCCCATTTGACTTCCCCATGTAGCATGTCTAGACCTGCTATGTACATAAATCCTCAGCTTTATCTTCTCATGAGCATGCAATATCAATCCTGTGAAATGGAAGAAACTGCAGGAATAGAAGAGTTATGTGAAGAAGCATCCACAGATCTTTGATGTAATCAACTAAAAAATTTTTTTGCTAAGTGTTTATTCTTCAGAAGATTTTCCTCCTACGTACTTTAGGACCAGGAGGCAAATGATAGCATGCCTAACTTTCTGCTAACCGCTGTAAGAACTTGATTTTGTTCTCATACAAATTAAACGCAAAAGTTCTCCAGATCTTTAATAGTGCAGAATTGTGGCACTGAAATCAGGATTACAATTTTCTGTATTCAACGGCATAACATTGTTTAATCACTGGTAAGAAAGAAAAAACTAGTTTTCATCCATTTTCAAAACATATGGGGCCAAACTTTGCTCTAATGTCAGTCTGCTGTAAATGCTTCTGATTTGAACTCAAGTTCTTTTAAACTTGCCCTAGACTAAAGTCTGAACACTTCTACTAGGACAGTCTGTTTTAAATCCTCTGCCAAAATCCTTACTAGGAAAAGAACTTTTATAAATAAACATTAAGTCCAGATACCATGTCTCACATTGTAGACAGACACACACAATATGCACAGATTATTTAGGTAAAGAATAAATGTATAAACCCCCCTGCTATTTATTTTTAGCTCTCCAAAAGTGCTGTGGCTAAAGAGCTTTGACATAATCAGTCCGAAGAGATAATCCCAGATTTACTGGTTTGCAGAACATTCTTGTATTAGAAATACATCCTCTCTGATTTGTGTGTTAGGGCCAGCAATAAAAGCGAGAGGGAATTCGAATCTACCTCTAGGTTTTGCTTATTGATGGAACTGTTTTGAATATTAAAGGAATATTTGGAAAGCCAGCATTACAAATTCTAAATGTAAAATGTTTTCCATTTGCAAATGTTCCTGTTCAAAAGATTAATTTCACATTTTCAGAGCAATTAACAATATTTAAAGATTTCCAGGTTTTCAAACAAGTCGTTGCTATCAGAGGGTAGCCAAATTTACTGTTAGAAAGCAGAAACATTTGATCTGGAAATATGTCAGTAGCTTATTCTGTCTTTTTAACATTAGTAAATTGCATGACAAATTTTAGAGCTTGGAAAAACAAAACATGAGAACACAAGGATTTTTTTGGCAAAGAAGTGGTAGCGAATTATTTAAAATACCATTATAATTACCCTCCTTATGTTTCTTACTTCTTTGCATGGAAAATGATTTCTTTTAAAATGAGAACTTAAGACAATTTTTTAAGAAAAGAATAATTCAAAGAAAAATTCAAAGAAAAACTAATGGAAAAAATGACCACACCTTTGTTAGATTTTGAGCATTACTGAGACATGCTTTTCACCTTAAATTCTATTCTCCAACTAGGACCAAATTCTGGAGCCTAACAGGGAATCATGAAGAGTCTTGTAGACAACACAAGTGCTGCAGGTCACTGTGCAGAATGCTGAGCTCAAAAGCAGTCATGCGGCATTCTTTGAAGTTGGGTGGGTTTTTTTTCCCCTCTTTTGACGTGGGATGACATTCACAACACCTGGCTGAAGTTTTCCAGTGCACCAGGGTTACTTAGCTCTAAAAGGAGCAATTTTATGCAAGACCCATTTGTTTGAGATCTGTTCAGAAGACAAGATGCAGCTTTAAACAATCAGTCAAACTCTCCTAATGAATAGGGACCGCTACTCATTAGGGGCCAAACAGGATTTAGTTGTATCTGAACTTGGAAAGCCAAATTCTGGCCTCATATGAACCCTGTGCTTCTCTACCAAATTGAGCAGTATTGAAGATGAGAGTGAAAGCATAACTCTGCTGATATGAAATAACACAAAACCCAAGGTTTTCCTCCCTAAATGAACATAACCTAAATCCATTTAATCCATAGTAGTGATTTTGCTAAACTTTTAAACTTTTTTATCCTACTTTTTGATTTCCCAAACTTCACTGGCCCTTTAAAATGCAGTAATGCTCAGCTAAAGAGTACTGATGCTTGATGGAACTGTTACCGATCTGTGCACAATTGAAATTTTTGCAAAGCCATTGTCGCAGTGTGGTACCGCAGACAGCCGTAAGGCTGAGACATAGGAAACTGCACACTCTGAAAGCTCTACCCTTTAGTGCTTTCACTGTTGTTATTGAAATAATCGTTAAAAAAAGTAGCAAATAGCACTGCTAGATGTAGATGCAATGGGTTGGAAGGGGACATGCTCTATACTACCCAGAAATGTGTTCCATGTTGTGCTTTTTTAGTTTTTAGACTTACACGCGTATCCCACTGGGATGTTCTGAAGTTACTGTGAAAGGAGTAAATGCCATCTGCTAGATGACTACCAATATGGGAGACTACACATTCCTTTGTTACCCACTAGTATGCAGGCCCCCATGCAGTGGTGGTTTGGAGGCTAATAAGGGCCAGACCAACAGGAAAATAAAGAACAATGCCAGTGAATGAAGATCCTGAAACTTAATCCTTCATCTAGAGGTTATATCATCTTCCCTGCTTGCTCTTGCACAGAATCTGTCTGTGTAGCTCTTTGCTGGACTACACACAGCTTTGAAAGATTTAATTACAGCCTTTGTCTATTGTTTTGGGGCCTTTCTGTTTCTGTTCCCCTTGTGGTTGGAATAGCCTTTTGCTTTGCAAAGATCCTTTTTCTCTTTAAAACCCCTGTCCCAAATCTTGCACCTTTGAGAAGGTAGCCGGCTCTTTCATCTCTATTTTACTCATACTTCTCTAACTTGGGCCATGATCAACATTTCTTATGGACCTTCTGAAACGTTGCATAATAAGAACATACACCATCAAAAATAGATCCTGCACAAAAATGGAGTAGTCCTGGCTTGCACCAGGCACCTTGAAGACCTTCATATCTTGGTAGGGTGAGACAGAATTACCCTTCCTCATGCCAGCAGGTGGCAAAGAAGCATCTAAGGGAGTATCAGGGAGCTGCTACTCCTGAAGGCAGACCATAGGATCATGGTAATAGCAGACCTTTTAGTTATAGCCAAGCTCCCTCCCATGATTGTGGAGTTTAGATAAATACTACACAGCAAGATTTGGTCCACAGGATTGTCAAAAGGCTGGAAATGTGCTAATTCTGTTGCCCTCAAATCTCTACCTGATAGTGTTTCTAAATCACTTTACAATCAGTTTGAATATTATGTGTAGTTACTGGTGCTGCACCTGACACATTTTGTGAATGCATTCCTGATTTTATTTAAGATTGCATGATTTTGGGGAGCAGAATTATTTCTCAGCTTTCAAGTGCTTCAAGGCTTTTCCACTTTGCTGTTGTCCCTTATGAATTTAAACTCACTAATTTTTTGTTTCTACAATGCCAATGTTTATCATGAAATAACCTCTCGGAGCTAGCACACACTTGCAGACCCAGTCATGGTATCTGTCATGTTTGGTATCATTGGAAAATGCCAGTGGTTTGAAAGCAGATGTTAAATGCTGTAAGGGAATACCAAGTCAAGCATTAGAAAACTCTTGCTATTTTGAGGAGCAAATGCTGGGAGGATCTGCAAGGAATAATTTATTCTGAACTGTAACTAAGGGATTGCAATTTAGTAGATAAGCAATTAGAACAAAATAAAACAACTGAGTGACACTGATGCAAGTATAATCAATCAATCCTGAAAGCATCTAGGGAAGACAGTTTCCAGACATGGAATCTATAAGGCAGTTTGGGAAGGGTTTTTGTATTGTATTTATCAAAACCAGATTAACTGAAATTAAGCGGTTTTGTCTTTCCCCTTTTTGTTAAAATTGGTTTAAGACTGTACCCTCTTTCAAGACAAGATTTCAAAAGGAACATACAACATATAATAGTACCCCAGGAGATGCTGGGCAGGTCCTGAAAGATGGCAGTGACCTTAACTTTTATTGGTTGTAACTAGATTGAAAGCACTTGTCACTTAGAACTGTGTCCTAAGGCAACATAAATGTTTCGCATATTTCCCTCAGGGATTGCAGATTTTGCCTGAGTATTAATTAAATACTGAGGGATATAAAGTGAAACCCCAGGAGACAGTCTCGCTATTTATTCCTTGATTAAACCAATTAAACACTTGTCTACTAAGAAAAATCTATGAGCAATTTCAGAAGGCAATAATCACTAGGAAGAAGTTTATATAGCCAAATAGTGTGTTATATCATGTAAAATTGTCGACAATAAACAAATGGCCCAATCTAAAATAAAAACAGTAATAACAGTAGGATCTGAGCCAAGGCTGAATAACCCCAAAGGTTTGAGTGACAGGATATGCAAACTTTTTACAGTTTTAAAGCACTACCTGAAATCTGTCTCACTCCAGTATTAGCTAACTGCTATTATTCTAAAAGTCCTGTTTTAATATATACAGTTACTCATAATCCTGTGTCTCCAAGTGAACATCATAAAAATTCTGCTGCAGTTTATCTGCAGATGCATCAGAGCATACTCAAGGCTTATGTTTAAACTACAGGTGTACTAAAATGAAATAAAACTGGAGCAATGGCTTAGGCCCATGCTTCAGACGAAGCACACACTGGAAAAACCCTGCTGTGCATTGTTCTGCTTCTGATGGCTCTTCCAAAACCCAGGTAGATCTCAGGAGAACTGATGATGGAGAGTGGTGTACATGACTTATTCTGCAAGTGCCAAATCTCGCCCTAACAAAGGAAAATTTAAGAGGAGTCTGAACTTTTGCATTCCCAGTCCTACTCATAGAAGTGAGATAGGGGAGAATTAGACATTTGGTCACATCAGTGCACAAGTGAAACTACCCAGCAGAGGTAACAAAAATCAGCACACTCATTTCAGTGGGATTTGTAAGTCTAGAGCAAAAAAAAAAAAAAAATTTCAGTCGCACGTATTTTCTCACAGAAGAAATTTTAACAGCTGCCTTATATGATAGGCCAGGACCTGGACAGAGTGTGCAGTATCTGTGGAAGCTGAAAGAATGTTTCTCCATTTTGGGTTCTTGGTATTAAAAAACAAACAACCTCTCAGGAAAAAAAGATTGCCCAACCAAAAGCAGCTTAAGGTCTTAACATTCTTGTATTACAAGCTCATGTTATCATAAAATCCCATGCCAAGTTTCCTAGTTTTACATCTGAGATTATTTTCCTTATAGTCATGCAAAACAATTTGAGTGAAAATCAGAGAAGCCGAATTACCTACAACCCAAATATCTGGCAATAAACGATTTCTAAACCTTAGAAATTATTTGGAATGTGCATCTCATCCTGGATATCTGTAAGTCTTCATGAATTTTTAGTTAGCAAAATATCTTACACTAAATCATTGCTGTGTCTTTTAATAAGGAGTCTTTCTTCATTCAACAGTGACTGAAAAGAACAACTAGGGGGTACAATTTTGAGAAGAGGACTATTACCTCTGGATATATTTATTCCTAGTGACCAACTTAAGACACAGCAGTCATGTATTTCAGACAGCATTAACACTTTGTGAAACTAGAAGTTCTCTGTGATGTCTCAAGCTGGTTATCCAAAAATCAAAACCAAAAATGCCAGGATTACCCAAATTCATACAGTTACATCTGAAAGTGTTTGAACTGATGTTGAGCTGATGGCAGGGCTCTTTGGATTGTTATACATTAAAAAGTTGTAATAACAGTTAGCACTTGGTTAGCGCTGAGCCAGTTTTGTTTAAATATTTGCAACTTCTAGTGACTATGTAATTATTCTTTTCTCTGTTTTCAGATAGAAGGACTTGAAGATGACAGGTAAAATGAAACATTTTCGAAAGCATCCTCTATTTTTGAGTGACATGTAAAATAGGAAAGGTCCAATTTTAAGAGATGCAAAGTAATTGCATCTTTCTTTGAACTCAGTGAAAAGAGAACGTACTCTATGCCTCAAAATACCCATTCCTACTCACAAAACATCGAGGTTATTAAGATGGGAACACCTACAATGATGATTTTGATAACTGATAATTTTGGTGCAACTAACAGGGAGTTGGGAGCAGAGCTGGTACTGGATTCAATCTGGGGGGATTTCAGTTGCATGGTCAGTATGGCAGATCATGGTTTTTCTTAGTTTACTGCTCTGAACTCACTGAAATTTCAGTGGAACATACAGAAGTTTACTTCTAGATCAGCTCTTCTATGATTTGAACATTATTGAACTTGATTTCTTCTAGGAAGGGCTGCTCCAACCACTACTTAGATAACTAACATACTGTAATATACCAGTGTATACTGGAATGGGACAGCAGGGGTGAAGGTGAACACACCTCAGTATGTTGGGGTTTGGGTCCTTCCTTCATAATGCAGTAGAAAGATGTAAAGTACACTTATCAAAGGAACAGCTTTGTTTTTTCAATTTAGCATGCAGTAAGTAAATCAACTGTGATTTATTTTCCTTTTATGATGATACCTTTAGCTTTAGTGCTATAAAACATCAATGTTTATACTACAGAAGTTCTTCATCTATCACACATGCTTTGCTATTCTTAGTTCAGTCATAAAATCATAAACAGTTTCTGTGAATGCCCAGCTTTCAGTAAAATTAATGATGGCTCCTTCCCAAGCAAAACCAAACAAAATAGAATATTATATAATTATGATGTGCTGGCTTTTGAAGTGGAAGCCTGGTTCATTAGGTATGATTTTAAAAGCTATAACACGTCATGTGTGGTTTTTATTAATCTCTATTTTACAAGTATTGACTTCAGGCTCCTACTTAACATGAACCAAATTCTATACCTTCCAACGAAGGCACCTTCCCTGCCTACTTTGTCACACTGAAGCACACAATGCTTCCATGTGAAACTTCTGATTTTTAGATAAACTGCTGAAAGATAACCCTAAATCAAATATTAAAGTTTTCCCTTTATTATAAGATGTATTAGGGCCTGTGACGTTTTCTAAAGGAAAAGATCCTAAAAGTTTTAAACATTTGGGAACTTTTACTTGTCTTTCAGGAAAATTTAATTTAAGATAAAAGTTCTTGAGGAAAATAACAGTTAATGTGGAATAGTTGGAACCTAGTCCTATTAAAATGCTAGAAAAACAGTGTTTACAGGGGCAAAATTCACAGCTGGTCCTTACAAACTGTATACATATGCAAGAAGTGGGTGGGAGTGGGAGGGAGAATAGCAAGGCCCTACCTAATTTTAGGTGCCAGTCTCATGATACAGAGCTGCCATATGTTAAAGGTGAACACAGTGGGAGGATGGAAGAGATTAACTATAATGGGTTTTCTGGGAAAAAATTAAGTGTCCCAGCTATGGGTTTTTATACTGATCCTGTGTGATTCTAAACCACCAGTGTATACCCATTAATTAATTAGCATATATGATACTTCACTGGGAGAACAGTTATGCACAGACTCTTCCTCCTATTTGAAAATCAAACTCAGAAGTTCCTAATTCACAAAATCTGTTCAATGATAGAATACACTTTCTGTTTGCACTGCTGCAGTGATATGACTTCCATGAGGACTTTTAATGTCAGAGCATGCGACAAAAGTAAAATTTTATTCTAATAGTGATTACAACACTTAGTAAAGTCATTCAGTGCTTCACCTGAACTAAGCCTGGGCAAAAATAGCCACATGACTAGCTTTAAAATTGAACAAGATGGCCTTTCTCTTACTTGCAAAACTCTTCCCATCCTAATGCCTCCCAGTTGGCTGGTAAGTGCATACATACACATCTGGATGTAAGTGATACTTTATGAGGGCTCATTAGCCCCCTTCTGTTTCTGGGACAGGAATTTCTGTTAGAAAATCAGTAATTTAATTTCTTACAACAGAACAGCCTTAATCATCTAACAAGTAAAATTAGTTAATATGAAACTTTTTTACCTTATTATGTGGGGTCTCTTCAGTACACTGGTCCTCCAGGTTTGAGACAGACAATGGAAAAATTGGAGAGGATCCAGTGGAGGGTCACCAAGATGATTAGAGGGTTGGAGAACTTGGCACATGAAGAAATTGGGTTGAAGGAATTGTTGAAGGAATTGGGTTTGTTCAGCCTAGAGAAGAGAAAGCTCAGGGGGTGGGGTGTGGGTGTCTAATCAAAGTCTTCCAATACCTAAAAGGTAGTTATAAAGAAAACGGAGGCACTCTTCTCACAAAGATGTATGGCAACAGCTAAGAAGCAATGGGCATAAGTTGCTTCAGGGGAAATCCCATCTAGATTAAGAAAATATTCTTCACTGTGAGAACAACTAAATATTGGAAGAGGGTGCCCAGATAGGTAGTGAAATCCCCCTCAGTGGAAATATTCAAGAAGACTTGGTTTGACAGGGCTCTGGATAACTTACTCTTCAACATACAGTGAAATGAGATGACCTCCAGACGTCTCTTCCAATCTAGACTTTTCTGTAATTTTATTCTGTGATTTTGGAACTGCAGTGGACTGCTGAAAACCCCATTAGGCTACATTCAATTGTCACTTTGAGCAAATGAGGTCAGAATCTCAACTCTTCTTAACCAAACTGGCTGATGTAAACAGTGATAGAAATACCAAATGTGAATCGGTGAGGAAACAGGCACCAGTAACGTGTTTCTATTACACATTAATCGCTGGGGCATGAATCTGGTGCTACATTTGATTGACGGATTGTATTGCTACATGCAAAATGAAATAGTGCTTGCCTTCTCCATTAAAGTACACCAGGTTATCTTAAAACACACCTGGGGCCAAATTCAACCTTTAGTCTCCAGCATGAGGAAAGCACAGCTACACTAGCAACGAAGCTGATTCCTAGCTTTCAGTCTACTGGTGCAATTTTTGTCCTTCTGGTAACTGTTAATTTATATTATATTAGTAAGACACTTGAACTTGCTTTTTTCCCCAATGCATACTGAGATGTAAGTCAGAGAGGCTTACATTACTGTTTGCTATTTCATGGTAAACCTATACACATGACCTTAATGCCTAGCGCAGAATCACGTGAGTTTATGACACACCAGCAGCCTAAAAGGTAGTTTTCTCACACTTGCCCATACTTTGTGACTGATCTTAGCAACCTGGTTGACTGAAAATAATTTACTGAGAGACTGGAATGATTTCCTGAATAAAGGAGGTGATTTCAAAAATTGTCTTAAGGTGAGGATTCATGGACAAGATACAGCTTTCCCCGGTAGGTATAGAGAGCTGTTCAGCCCCTTAGGAATATAGCCATGTAAATGTTTTATTCATGTCAGTTATTCACACAAGTGGGTTTCACTTTAGTGTGTAACACAAGCCAGCTGGTTTGCTTCTTTTAAACTCTGATTTCTCATGCACTTCATATTGCTACACCCCCTTCAGAGATATTTATGGAAATTTCACAGCAAGCTGTCTCAAGCTTATGTGCTATTAAGATTCCATTCTGGGGTGTTTACTGCATTTGATTTATAACATATAGATTTATGGACTCAGCTACTTGATGGCCCAATAAAGCATGTTGGTGCTGAAGGCAACTACTAATTAAAATAATATTTGATTGTCCTTAGCATATTGTAAAGCTGCTGTGGATTTAAACAGAGCCACTGCAGCTTCTATATAGCCTCACAGCCTAACTGCATAATAAGAAAGCTGACAATTCACATGTAAGATCAGTTTAATTGTGCCTACACTTCAGAAATTGTAACATGTTTTTCTATCTGTTTGTATACATGGAAGTGGGCTAGTGTTGAAATACTCTTAAGCCCCTCATAGCTTTGGCTGTTCTAAACACCAAGGAATGAAAGGATTGAAATTCACAGCCAAAGAGAACAAGAAGGTTACAGTATTAGTACCAGGGCTGTAAAGTATCAACTATTCTGCTAATCCCCATTTAAACAATTAGATTAAATCCTACTGAAAAAGATCAGCTGATAAGATGCACCTCAAGCTAAGTTCCTCCTAGAAATGGTTAATTTCAATGTTGGGTAGAATTTTCATTTTGAAATCTCTACCATTCAGTGTTAGAAACAACAGACTTATGCAACCCCTGCTCCTTGCTCTAAATAGTTAACTTTCTCAGGCTGACTTCATACACATTACAAAGTGTAGTAAGAGGTATGAATTTTCAAGCATGTGGAAAGCCTGGCTTACGCTCTGCAAAGGCATTTGGAAACAGTGATGAAAGCAAAATAAGGAAATAGTTAAAATGAATATTAATTACCATGATGTCTTATTGCAATGCTTAGTTAATTCCATTCTAATGAACTGCATTAAGAGCTCTTAACACACCACTTCAGTGTGGTGGCTCCATTCAGAAGAACAGAAGTTTTTAGACAGTGGTCACGAAGGGTGATTTCATACCCTCCTCTGCAATTAAAATGGATAGATTTTCCTCGCCTGCCACATAAAGACTGACATGCAGGACTTTATAGGACAGATTACAGAAGGTAAGAATGATGGAAAACCTGGGGCACTATCACTTGTAATGCTAGGAGCACATTAAGAAGGAAGAACATTCGTGAGACATTAACAATCAAAGATCAGATATGCAAAAAATTCCTGAAAAAGCTTCTTCATGTGAACTACTGAATTCAAATCTGCAGTTTCAGCAGGTGGGGATAACATGCAAAACATCTGATGCTTTCTGCAAATTAAGCTTCCACCACGTAGACTAGCTGAGATTTTACTGTTGCTAATACGCATCTAATTGTCATATCTGCAATAGTTCAGCATCCAAGTGTAGAACTTAAAAAGAAATTTCTTACACATATTCAGCAAATCAAGCTTTCTGCTGAGTCACCAAGATAAGTACTTGTATGAGAAGCACAGTAACAAAACAAGGAAAAAAAAGAGGGGGGATGAAATGTTTCAAGAATGTGAGATTTCTTCTATTCCATTTCTAAATTTTATTTGCTATTATTGCTAGATAATACCATCTTCAAGGTTAGTTTCCAATTACACAGGTATAAACCTAGAGTATTTAAAGTGTTTTACCCAGAACATAATCCAGCATCCACCTTAGCTTTCCAACTGTCCTATTACGGCTCCCTGTATGAACAGATGGAGACCAAGGGAACAGTGCTCTATTTTAATAGTTGCTCTTGTATTTATTTCCACTGCTATGAAATTGGCTTTTAATTCACTTTCATTTCCTAAGTTATTTTTCTACAATTTTTTTTGGTAGAAATCCCATGTAGTAACCTACATCTGTCTGAAAATAAAAGCCATGCTTCGATTAGAGCTGGAATGCAGGATCATATACAGTGTGTTTGGAAACCTCTGCAGAAAAAAACATGTCTGCTTTAATACATCTAGCTCGAGGCAGCACAGGGTGAGTCAAGGACAACAGCACAGCATGTTTGAAAAAAAGAAAAAAATGTGCCTGCTTTTCTTGGCTAGCTAATACATAAACTTCAATGTTATTTATGTGACTTTTATAAGAGTTTGGGATGAAAGTAATTTTATCTCACTGCAAAGATTTATTAGCTGCCCTTCCTGTCTTTTTAGGAGACTGTGGAAGTCCACCTGCAAAATAGTGTCTTCCTGGCACCTATAAGAATTAAACAATATTTCAGCAGCTACAATAACTATAATAACAATTAAACCATGATTCATGATATATATGGAATGGAGATGAATTCTATATTTCACCAATTGTTTCAATCTTTTAGAGCAATAATAAAAAAAGCTATTATATGAAATAACTTTCACTATATTCTGGAATAAACAACAGCATACTGTCCAATTAAGTGCCTGAAGGTTCTGGGACACACAGCAAGAGCTACTTTTTTTTCATGCATTTTTCCTCCAGAATCAGAGAATACAATTGAAAAAAATTTTTTCCTATAGTATACAACAAATTCCTATAGCTTTTATCAAATAGGTCTTTGTAAAAAAGCTTTCAATTCTCTACCTGCAAGACATTAGCATAAACCCTACTTTGGATTTGGTTTAAAAAAATACATAATTTAAATTTTTTTTTATAAATCATTAATTTGCACTGCATTTTTTCTTTTAGTCTCTCAGAAAAATGATCACTAAGGAAATCTTATAGTTAAGGAAAGCCAAAAAAGCAAGTAAGAAGGGCCCAAGCTTAGTGCTTTGTTGTTTTTTTCCCCCCCCATATGATTACATCTTCAAATGATTACTGCTTTTAAAGCTTTTGTAGAGGTTTCCTTTATGCTTTAGACACTGTGTTACTGTAATATCTTACCAATGTCACCTTTCCTCTAGTCTCTGGAGAGTTTTGAAAAATTAATTTGTTTGCAATATCTTCTAAAAAAAAAATCACAGGTAACTCCTGGTACAGACATATTTTTCTGTAATTTTTTTGTGGGGGTGCATAATAACTGCTCAGTGTTGCAATGTCTATCCTGAACACCAGTTGGTGAAATTCACTATTAGTTAATATAAGAACTTCTAATAAGCCAGCTATGAAGAGTATGGCTTTATCTTTGGCAACTCCTTGAAAATGTAGAAAGCAAACCCTATAGAAACCATAGGCATAATTTTCATAGGGTAGAAATCAAGAACAAAATATAGTATATATGCAGAATACAAAAGAAGGGTTTTGCACCTAGTGCAGTGTCAGTGCCATCATTGATGGAATAAAAGTTGCCTAACCTGCAGCCAGTGGTACTGTGAAATGTCAACATTCTGTGACACTCAAGCTAGTAAGCCTCCATTTAGCATCATAAGTGTAAAGTCTAGAGTATAATGACTTTTATTCTAAATGAATAATATGGCAGTTGGAAATCTCTTGATCATTTTATAAACATAACTGAATGCTTTCAGTCCTGTTCCTTCAACCTCTTGCAGCAACAGAACAACTTATTCCCACACAAGGCAGCAGGATATGACGTCAAAAACCCCTATCAGTGCTTTTGGATTTAGGTGAAACCAGAGCATTACCTTCTGAAAAGCTAAAAGAATTCTAAGAATTCTTCCACTTCCCCAACATATAAGGGCATTTTTAAAAATAGATATTTAGACTTGTAAACTTATTTAGTGAATGAAATTTTTTTTTTCTTATCTCCTGGGTCCATTATTGGGTCAAACATGTAACTGAGGAAATTCTCAACATTGTAGACTAGGGTTTTCAAAGACATCTGAAGGATTGAGAGAGACAGTTCTCACTGAATTTCAGGTGGATTTGTGACTAAGCCCTCTAGGACCCTCTGGACAGTGAAGTCACAAAAACCAGAAAAGAACAAGTGACGTTGGTAATAAATACATATATAAACCATATGACACCTTTTGTTATCGTACTCATTTTTCCATTAATTCTCAGTTTAAAAATGTGTTTAGTTTGATGTGGTTTTATTTCAACTCTGACCCATTTTCCCTCAGAACTACTTACTTGATAAAATATTTGATTCCATCTGCTGTATAAGCTTCTTCCCATCCATAAGGCAGACCTAAGATGAAATAAAGAAATAAGATGTGTCTCTATGCCTAAGTGACACAAGAAACATTGTTTTGAAATAGTGTAAGTTAGAATGCTGTAATTTCAAACCATGTTATAAGAAGATTATAAATGAACTCTTACTATTTTTGTAACAGATAATAATATAAACAATACAATTTAATAAATATTTGCTGTGCTACAAAGCTATAAACCATTTGATTACTTTTATTACTAGCATTTCTTTTGTAGAAGCTGACAGCCTGGTCAGATTAAGAGTGTAGCAGTTAACTCTTTTTGAACTTTTTATTGTAACTTACACGTATATGAAGTGACCAAAAAAACCCCTTTGCCTGCGATCTGCTGAGGTCTGTTTTTACAGCTATTGCATACAGACACTAATAACTACATGAGGTAGAACTCTGGGCAGAATGAAACCCTCTGCTGTTTGGTTTATCACCAACTTCTGTGTTTATACATAATTCTTTGGGAATTTAGATACAAACTCCAAAACACTTAAAGATAGATTCAGAGAAAATATGTAGAGATATTTGTATGCATACTTATCTATGTCCTGACAAAGGTTAATTTACTAAATGCATTGCTTAATTCGGTGATTTACAGTAATGTTTCTGGGAGTTAAAGTATTTAATACTAAAAAGTTAAATTAAAAGAAATAATTCTGAAAGGGTGCCATTTTTGTATGCATTAAGCAACTGCGCTCTCTTTTCCCCCTTTATAATTATCAGTCATGCTAATCTTAAAAACTCAAGTCTTGGACTTTGTTCTTAGTTTGAAAGTCCTGTCCATGAAAATGATGAGTAATACTTTTAGTAGGGTACTATACTATATCACTTTAAAAATTAAATTTTCATAGGAAACCTTTACCCTTTTCATTACTGTTTGTTCAAAACCACCTGTCTGTAGAGCTTGAAAGTTCTGGAAAGCATCACCCAAGGTGCAAAAATGCTCCTGATGTATGCTTTTGAGATACTGTACTGTAATATAAAGCAAAGTGCAAGGTCCTGAAAAACCTCCCTTTTTTAGAGACTAGAAATGTATATAAAATTAAAATATGCATGAAAATTGTACTGCAAGTGCTTTAGCTTGAAAGTCATCTCGAAATGTTAGTGTCTTAGGAGTTAAACTATTTTTGTTCAAGTCACAGTATATCTCAAAGACCAGCTCATTAGAACCATCTGTGAGCCTGTTTTAGATTTAAGACTTTTATTTGGAAAATGTGCTGGACTGCACGCACCATATGATCTTTGAAAGCTGCTTCATACCAAGGCATGCCCTAAGTGCATTTTTTTTTTTTTTTATTTCTTTCTTAAAAGGCTCATTTTCTTTTCTCCCATCGTCACACCTTTGTCTCTAGTGTGGTCCTTACTTCTTAAAAATCTGGAAAGGGATAACTTCAGTTCTCAAAGATAAACTGAGTTTACAGCCACTGAATCATGTCTTGGCACTCTGAAGCAGGTACAAACCATCTGAGAAGTAATTATACCCGTAGGCACCAAGTGAAGAGCAACAGGTAAGTCTACCAAAACTCCAGAATTCAGGAACCTGAGAATTGGTAATTGTAGAACAGCACCATTACTGTTTAGTACAGCTTGAAAAGCAAAAAGCACTCTGGATTAATTTTTTTCCTTTCACTTTAATCCCGAATCAGTCAATTATCTCAGGCTTCTTCCATTTTCAGTTTAGCATAGAGCTATACAATCTGTTCCTCAAAACGTGCCACCTACTACCTTCGAGAGAGAATAATCCACAGCTACTTCCTTTTAAATACAAGGTAGTTGCTGTGTCACAGTTTTCAGGGTCTGACTCCTATGAAGGAAGGAAGAAAAGGATGTTTTAAGTTATAAATGTGCTAGACATTGTCACTGGTTCTTCCTTCCACTCCCACAAAAGATGGGACCTGTATTCAACATGGATATTTTCTAATGATTTAAACGACAACAGGATTAATCCTTCAGTTGCTTCCATCTGCCCTGGCCTCTCCTCATTCCTGTATGCAACACATATATCCAAAATAAATGACAATGGATTTGCTCAATTATGAATAAACCCCTCAGTATCTGCCTTGTGCTCACATGAATTCCCTACGAGACCTGTTTCATTCATCAGTGACAATTACACTTTTTTCACTAGTAATTTGACTAAAATGATTTCTTTTTTATTTTTCCTTCTAAATGAAGAACAGCACATTAGTAGCAATGATAATTGATGCTCTGTATTCTTTTCATGACCATGAAAGACTATGCTTTTCAAAATCACTGAATACATTTGTCACCTATAAATGAGACTCTGGAGATCTCCATAGCTTTATCTGCTTTTTTGACTTTATATACATCTTTATATGCTTCCAAGTTCCACCTACATCTGCAGGTTTTTGATGTCTTAATTTTCCACATTTTTCTCTTTCTCCACTAGTTCTTCCACTGCTGTTCCCTTTACTCTGTTCCTTCACTGTTAGATTTGTACTTATATTTCTTGGTATTTCCCATGGTAGCGAGGAGGCTCTCATGTTTTGCATCGTATTTCCCTAGACATCATCTTCACTTCCTTCAAGCTCACTTTCTCCATGAATCATTCATGAGCTGATCTACTTCCTAGTGCTCTACTTTTTCACACCCTCCAGGGTCAGATTTATTGTCTGTCCCAGGACTGGCTTTGAAAGACTGCTAAAAGCTCTCACCTGCAGTAAATCGGAGGTAAAGGAGCTCAAACAGTCAGAAATGTCTGAAAGATACAGGATTTAGCCTATATAAACTCCGGCAGTCTTAGGTTTCCTACATATTTATCATTTCTTCTGTGAATTGCTACAGTCTTTGATGAAACTTCATAAATAATATATCTTGGCTGCAGCTGTCTGCATAGATCATCTTAAAAAAATTACAGATTTACAATATATAAAAATAATTTCAGCAGAAAATACAGGGCTTCTTGCTATTCAACCATTTGTGATTGTTTATCTTTTGCAAGGTAAAGAAAAGGTAAAACTGCAGAAGTAATTATGCATGCAAAAGAAATGGATACAGTCCAAAGCACCCTTTGCCCAAACAGAATAAGCAGCCTCCTGAGAGAGTGTATGTTAGCCAAAATACATTATAGCCTACCATTAGTTTCTTCTGAGTATATGCATTTAATTAGGGTTAATGCAAAGGAGATTTCTATAATACTATGCAAAAGAAACCCAAACCCCCACAAACCACTTGCTGTTGCATGTACACCAGTAGTGTTGCAGCTGGTCACAGAGCAGTAAGGCAGTATCCCTGGTGACTGCTTCCCTCCTCAGCTGCAAGATGCCTGCTGTGATAATCACTGTTGTAAGGTTAACATTATATAAAGCAGAAAGGAAATGAAACCCTAGGGCAAATGAAATTTTCCTGGTGCTTGATAAAGTGTGGATCTCATTGATCTTTATCGCTTCCTTGGGTTAACAGGACAAAGAAAATGCACCAGTGTTGATACTTGGTTGGTTGCAGTAAGTAGAAAGATCAGTCCAAATTATACACTTGTGTGAAGTGACAGACATTGAAGATTTTGCCTACTGTTTCCAAGACAGAATGCATATACTCTCCCTCAATAAAAGCTGCACATAGCATGATCAAAGGATGGCCCTAAAGGAAGAAGGGGGAAAATACAGATATTAAGAAAAAGCTTCATTTTCCTGGGCAGTGACAAACCTAGAAACTGTGCAATGATGTAGTTGGGTGGTTTTTTTCCAATAAGTTAGTTAAGAAATACTAAAGCAAAAGAAATGGGAGATCAGCAGATGAAAATAATAATAGCAGATACCATAGCATGAATATTCAGTTGACTCAAAACTGACAGTTATTTCCCTTACATAAATATTGCAGCCCAAGTATGCTTTATTTTTCTTATTTTCTGACAAAATTACTCAAAGGAAATGAAAGATTTAGAGACTACAGTAAGAACTGTTCAAAAATTTACCGTTGACTAGGATTCTATATAGATTTGGCCAAAGTGGGACTATTTAGATGCTTCAAGATAAGTATGTCCTTAAACACTTTATCTTGGCCTTAAGGCCAGAGTTTAAAACCCTGCTTCCATTATAAGCAGTCACACAAACTTTACTGATGAATTTGAAGAGCGCTTAGGGATAGCTGCCTACCAGAGGTGGTAATCTCACCCTAAAAACTCTTTTGTGAAGCATAAACTTCCTTCCAGCAGTGTTCACAGCTTTGTCATCCTCCATAAAAGGATGTCTGGCTACGGTTCGTTTCCTGTTAGGGTTAAACAATCTCATGGCTGATCGTTAAACCACCTTGTCTGGAATTGATATGAAGTATCAAGCTTAAGGGATGTAATATCTATCTGGAATTCAAAAGCCACATAGTACAAGTATTCAGTTGCACAATGAACACATTCTTTGACCAACAACAGAAATAAGGATTTCTTTTTTACATATCCTTTATCTAGCTTGACTTTTCCAGTTATACATATTTTTTTAAGTAAGAGAGCATAAGCTAGCTCAGAACTACCCTTTATTTACCTGCTTATAATTTATTTATATTTAATATTAGTTTTTCAAAAATCGTGACTTTTTTTCAGAAATATGAATTTCCTGCTAAAAGTATTTCCGATATACAAGGTTTGCTAAAGGACATTATAAATAGTTTTCTCTATCACTTGATAAATGAGGTTTTGAATTCTGATCTCTTTTCAGTATCAACCAGTTCAGCTCGTACCAACACTTAAACCTTCCTCCTTTGGCCTCAATAATAATAATGCAAAATTTGTTAGTTAAGATCCCCAGTGCTTCTGGCTCTTCTCTTTGAGCTATCTAGGCAATGCAAAGAGGATGGAAAGCTGAAGATCTGACTTGCTGGTTCTAGGTTATCTGGTCTTGGACTCCTGAGTGTTAATGGAATATGGGAATATCCCAGATGAGACTAGAGGTATCATATGGTGCAAGACCAGCAGAGGAACTCCTCTGTGAGTGATGCAGTTTGACACAGCTAAAGCAAACATTTGTGGAGAAATATTCAGCCTTGTTTGTCAAGTGTATTCAATGGGGTGCAGGCATAAAATGGCCCCTTATTTCTTGAGGCTGTCAATAATATATACTGTATTTTACTGCTTATTTGTAAATTAAGTATAAAAACTCGGGTTCAGAAAGACAGCTCTCAGAAGTGAGCGTGCACTTCTGGCATTTGCTTGTATGCCACTTTAGACCATTTCAAGTGCTCTTCCCACAAACAAATGTGTTTCATTTTATGAATAATACTCTGCTAAGGGGACATTCCATTCCTTTCTTTCACATAGCAAATTCCATTTAAAAGAAATTGTTCTTTTTCTTTTGTTGTTGGTAATTTAATAAAACAAAGATGGAGTAAGTAGTTTTCAAGTGGAGACATCTGGGAAATACTAGCAACTGAAATTTATGCTAATTTAGAGTATCACTGGCAGATTGGCTTGTCTCCCTTCAGTCTTGTTCCTAGAAACCATGCTTCAGGAAAAATATTTTTCTTACTTCAGATATTCAGGGCATGGTGAAAGATGACCTTGTGTTTTCCCATTTCCTATTAATCATAAGATATTGACTCATCCATGTTGGCAAACTCATTAATCTCTTATTAAAACAATTACATCATATCAAGTTGCAATTCAGAATGAGATCTATAAAATAGTTTGCTTCTCATGCTGAAGGATTATATGGTCAATTAAGATCTTTATGGTAATTTTGAAATTACAAACTATTATAACTATTTTTCTTCCAATACTTTTTGTGAATAACTTGGTACAGTTAATTAGAAACTATGGATATAATAATAGAAGTTGTAATATATGAACAATGACCAGTTAACTGACTAATTTAAGGAAATAAGAATGACCTAAATCAGTACATGTGATCAGACATTACTGGAGACATATTGCTCTCCTACCTAACAAATAAGAAAATCCAAATTTAGAACAAATTCTGCCCAGTGTGTGCACTTAAGCTCTTCAGAAATGAGTGAGAGCTATAGTCATCGGAGCCATGAGGCTGCTGCTATGTGTCCTCAAGAAGGATAAAGAATTATCCTCCTGAAACCTTAAAAAATGTACCTTTCCAGAAGCTGAATATTGGAAATACAACAAAACCAAACAAAACTACATGTTTTTCAAATAAAGACTAATATTCTCCTTCCAATAAAGTTTTAGGTACTGGAGGATCCAAGCAATTTAGACTGTTATTAAAATGAGAAGCAAACAGTCTAGCCGATGCTCATTTTTATCCATGCAGGAGGTTAGTAGTGAAAGCACAAAGCAAGCACAACACTCTTAACAAGGGCAATAAAGTACTTGCTTCTGCTTAGCTCATGGCAATCAAATGTGTACAACCAATTACAGAGAAATGGCAGAAGTCACCGGAGCTTGCAGTACATACTTCACAATAGCATTACTATAAAACATTCCAACTTCTAAATGGAATGGAAAGAGTACAGCAAAATAAGTGTCTGCTTCACTAAATAGAAGCTGTTCTTCTAAGGTACACTGGAGAATAAGATTGATGCCATTACCTACTGTCACAGGCTAGATTCTGAGCATCTACATCAGCTAGTGATGTGAAACTGGGAGTATCTTTTAGCATACAAAAAGCTGAAGAAAGACTGCATTCCTTGAAATGCTGACATGAAAGGAATTCAAAGTACTACTAATGATTACTATTTTTGTAATGTAATCACCTTTCAGAAAAAAAAAGGAATTATTTAGCAACTGACATTGAAAAAAAGGCAAGCTGCTTATTTAAATATGCTTGTAATACAATCAATATGTATTGCATTTGGCTTACAATGCCTTTCCATATACCACACATTTGATAGTCAGAAGTTCAACAGTTGATTTTAAGGAGGCCACGATACCATCAAGCAGCATGGCCTCCAACATTATAGCTATTTTAGTCATGAATGTAACGTGTTTGTTTAGTCATTAGGTCAGGAAAGCGTAAGCCCTCAAAGGTAAGGGATAATGAAAGCAGAAGGGAGTTTTAGACTAGCTCATTCTGACCAAACATTGAATTCTGCATAAGCTACTGGCTTGTATTTGCTTTTTAAAATGCATTTAACATACTGATTGAATACACTACAATTTACAAAGTAATTTTGGAGGAATATTCACATAAGTTGATTTGAAATTCATTTTGTTTATACCTACAAATCTCCACCTGCTGAAGAGAAGACAGGAAACACATTAAATATTATAAAATTAGAGGAATAGTCTGTAACTGGGGAATTCTGCACAAATGCCATGTAGGCTACAAAAAAAGTTAAATTCGTAGAAGTAAATACTCTCTTGAGAACATTCTTGTTCTGAATTGGTAAAATCCACTTTCATATTATTATAAAGAATCTGGAATAAAACATTCTTATTCCAGAAATACAAGCCTTTGCACACAGGGCGTTCACCACCTGGACTAGGTAATTAGGAAGGGCCTGGAATGGCCCAGCTCTAAACCATTTCTTTTTTCCTCAGTTTTCCTACTCTCTTGCTCCCCTGATTACTCTGTTCCGGAATTCATCCATCTCCTCCTTTCCTTACTGGATCAACATCTCTTGTCACCATCTATTGTGCTATCCACCCACTTCCATCACTGTCATCTCACACTGCTCACTGACGCATGTGATTGTTAAATATAAGTTTAATTAGAAAGCATTCATCGGTAACAAATTAAAATGACTATCTAAAATTAGAATTGAGCAGAAATTGTCTGAGATTTAAGAAGCAATAGTAATACATGATACGTCTTTCCTGATAAGTAATATCTCACTTTTTTTCACTGATGATGAAATTAAACTGCGCAGGGGGCTGGCATGAACCACCTACAATTGAGAGACACAGAACTACTCTCTGCTGAGCTCATTTCACAGCAACTACAGACCCAAGTAATACTTTTTCTTTTTGAAGCAAGAATTGTAAAAATACATTAACACAAGATATCCTTAGCCTGTTACAAAAACCACCATAGCTGCACATAAATAAAAGGATTTACAGGAAGACATGACTTTAAAGCCAGCGTATTTTAAAAATAATGTCAAAAGTTCTTAGAAACAAGAATAGATACCTTTTCTTTTTTGTTATAAATCTGAAGGGGAAAAAAAAAAATCCATCACGCCTAACTTAGCATACTTTATTTTACCTTAACTGCAATGGAATCAAACATAATACCTGTAGCAATCACTAATGCAAGGCAAAATCTCCATCCTTAACTCCCAGCTAATGACACATATGCTTTATGGCATGAGGTAACAGATCTAGTAGGAGAGTTACGCACATTTTGTACCTCATTTAGGTCTCCTTCATAAGCACCAAGCAATTATGTTTTCCTCTTGCAAATTCTCCTTAAAATGTACTTTTAAAAAGCCTCCTATATCATTCTTGGCAATCAGCTTTCTCTGTACTTCTTTCCTTTTAAATTATCACACTTGTGCACCATATACGTCTAAGTAACTCTGCTAGCCCTCAGCTTCTCACTCCTACCTACTGAAAAAAAGTGAAAAAATGTGACAACTGAAGGAACTGACAGAAAAGCATACCAACCCTCTTAGACAAGATGAGCACTGATAGCTTTAGCATACATTGACATTCCAAACAAAGGTCTGATCGTTCCCCCTCCCCCCACCGCCAGCTTTAATCCAGTTCTCTCAGGATGCTCATAGTTGTGTGGCCATGGAAAATTAACTCAGCATTAACTGCACAAAAGTACACACAACTCCTTTGGTTCAGCTCCATACTGTAATGGTTGCTTTATTTTTTCGGTACCTGAAATAATGAGACAGTTGCTCCCTGACTGGTGTGCAGACATACATACCCACAGAGAGACATCAGGTTACCCACCGCTCCCGATAACCAACCGACCACGACTGAACTGGGTTTGCAAATTAAAAGAAGAGGGAAGGCAGCCTTGAGTTTGAGACCTCAAGGTTCAATTCCTGTCTCACCTGTGTATTTCCTCTGACTTTGAGCAATCTGCATCTCCATGCCACAAAAGTTGTTTTCCTCCCCCCTTATGTCAAAACATCATACTATAATTGAGGATTAATATACCAAAATTCTAAACATTTTGTCAACAGAAATTAATGGAGGGACAATTTAGGAAGTATTTACCATCTAGTAAAATTGTTGATTCTGGAGAGTTTTGACTTCAGTCTCCATAGTTACCAAAAGCAAGTACAACTTGTATGGGAAGTGGCACAAAGTCAATTAATTTTTTCGTAGTGGGGTCACAGTATGAACTAAACAAGTCCATAGACTTTTAAAGGTCTGCTCTTTAATGAACTCTTCCTTCAGAGATGCTGGAAATTAACCTAACGAGACTGCACTAATCTTGTTAGCTCATCTGCATTTTAAGGTATAATAATATCACTTACTTGTTTTTCATTATTAAAATGTTTTGATTTGAAAGTCAGTACAGACAGTGCCTATTCAAAAGCTGACTCATCTTTTCTCATTAAAGGTAAGTGAATGGAGAGAGAATAAATTGCTTTTCTAGCAGCAACAACAGAGTTCTGAAATCTAGGTCACATTAAAGAACTGTCTTAAATACGGGCTTTAGACGTTGACTTGTCTTTTTCCTTGCTGTGAAACACTGGGAATAACATACATGTTCAACCACCAATTAGCTAGCTACTTGCTCATAACTGATACTTTAAATATACTTTTTCATTTGATCAGGCTATAAAATTATTCCATCCTTATTAGTGTCATCTTTTATCTAGCTTCTCTGCTTGTACATGATTAGTGTAATGTTCTGATTCTCGGACAGTGAATTAAACAAGCGGGGTCTAATTTCTAGGTCCTGTAACAATACCCACAGGTAAGACCAGTTAGGTGAAAACAATGTCATTCCTCACTCACACTGAACAAAATGTGGTTTTAGTCCATGTAAGAAGAGCTCAGGGATGATTCAGGATTTAAAATCCATTTGTAAATAGACATTTCTTTGAAACATCATTGAAAAACAGGACTAGAATTTTGTAAGAGCTTGACTAACTGGATCAAATGTTTGAAATAAATAGGGTGCAATTCAATAAAGACAAATGCAAAGTACTACCCTAGGTGCGAATAATCAGCTGCACAAAAGCAAGTGGGGTATGTCTAACTAGCCTTTGGTTCAGCAGAAAAGGCTCTGCAAGTACAGGAAAGCCCAAACTTCATACGAATTAGTAACAGGAAGCTATCAGGGAAAGGGAACACCATTTGGGGATATAAGAGCTGGTGTGCTAGATATTAAAGCAATCAAACTTATTACTTCATTTTTGTCTCCCACAGGAAGGTCTCAACTACAGAACTCAATATAATTTTGGTGAATTGGAGAGAATTCAGAGAAATACAAGGTGATGAAGTGGCTAGAAGACATGCTCTGTAAGTCAAAAATGAGTAAACTTGTATTCTTGGTTTATTTTGGGGAACAGAAAACAGTGGGGACATGGTATGGTCTTCACATATGTTAAAAGCTGCCACAAAGAGGAAAGTAGAAGGAAATTTTCACTAACTATAGGGATGAAGACAAGTAGTAATGGGCTTAAACAGCAATGAGGAGTTACTCCAAGGAAAAGCTTTCTAATGGCAAAGATAATTAAGGATGGGAATAGTTAGCCTACAGAAGCTGTGGAATATGCTAGACAAATACCTGTTTGGATTAATGTAGATATAATTCATGCTGCTGGAGGCAGGTGGATGCACTACCTAATTGCTGGAGGTCCTTTCTAGCCGAATCTTTTCTGATTCCTTGGTGGCAAAGTACTATCTGAGTGCTAAACTTCTGTATAATTTACATTACACACTGACATGTATTCCGCTTCCCATGTGTAAGGCAGTTTTATGTCTTGTGTTCACAGGAATAATATATTTTAATTATATTATGTACCGAACAACTCTTCACTTGTCTCCTTCCGAGTATTTATTGTAAAACCAAATCAATCCTGGCCAGAGAAACAGGCTTTATAGTATAGGTTTTTTTAGACTTCTCAGCGCCTAAACTCGCACCTCAATAGTAATACTAAAATTAAAACAACAACAAAAACTGTAAACGTTTTTTTCTGTCTACTACTTTGCTAATAAACTATTCAACCTTGATTTGTTTTCACTGGCCTTAGGTAACATTATAGGCACTGTTTTTAAGTACAGGTATGCACTTCAATATTGCTACTTCAGCAGTGAAATAGCAAATTTTGTAAATATTGCTATTTCAGCTCAGTAGTCTCCAACTGGTCTGAGTCAAGGATCACTACCCACTCTCAAAAACTCATAGATTATCACAATGAATCTTGGAGCTGAAAAGAATGTAAAAGTGCTAAGTTTCTGTAGACAAGCTGTAAATCAGTTATAAGTTTTGCAGTTCAGTGGCTGTTGACAAACTACAGCTTGAAAACCACAGCTATTATTCTAAATTACTTTGAAATATATGGATAACCATGCATTAAAAATTTAATTTGGATCAAGTACATAGCACTGAATTATAGCATTAAACATATGGTACCAAAGTATAGCAATTATGATAAAAAAAAGGCAAGAAACCAAAAACAGTAAAACTTTTTCAGAAAACTTTAACAGAGCCTATGTTGGCTGTCTCTGTTCTTAAGTCTATGCTTTCTCATTAGTCATTCTCCTTTTCTAATGAAGTCTTTCTTAAAGGGTAAGACAGTAGTAAAGGTGCTACTTGACACTGTTCCAGTCAAGGCACCAACTGACATTTTTGTTCAATGAAAATGTACAGCATAGATATAACATACAGTAATGATAAAACACAAAGTATTTCTGTAAATCACTAACAAACTTGACAGTTATCTAAGAATGCAGAAGAATATTATCTATATTGTAATAGATTCTAGTAATAGTAGGTTACCCTCCAGAAGAAAAAAACAAAAGCTGCTTTTGGGATTTCCTATCACTAGGACACTTAGTCAGAAAAAAAATTATTTAATTCAGGAGAATTCTGTTAAATCCCCCCCCCATGAATGAGTGAGTCAACTGCTTCATGGCTCAAACTCCTCCTTAAAATGAGGATGATGATTTTAATCAAGGTGTACAAATGATGTAAATAAAGCAGATCATATTAGATTTACAGACTCAAGAATGTACTTGCCTCACAGGTCTAGTGCTCCATTTTTAATTTAATATCCATGCACACTCAATTTAATATAAATTGGAAATATTTTAAAAATTGTACACTATTACATTTCTCAAGTGGAACACTTCCTTTCTGTTGGAATGAAAGTTTTAAATTCTTGGCTATATTTTCCTTTTGGAATTATAGTTCTTGAACACTGTCAAAATTGCAACTCTTCATTCTTATTTACCATGCAGGCAAAATTGGAAATTTAAATGATTTGCGGAAAATTCAAAGTCTTGCTGCAGTAAACAGTTATATAGAATAAGCTTTTAAATTCTAGACTGTGTCCTTGTAAAATTGTATTAAATATGCTTGGATTTTTTCCTGAGGATTTTGCCTGTTATGCAACTTTGAATTTTAATTTTTCAAAGTTGTTCACCTTTGGGCTTCTCATTGTGATCTGATTTGCAGTGTATCTAAAGAGTTGCTGATAAGCTATCTATTTTTTAATGAAACATTCTCATTTTCAGAACGAGGCAAAAATGTCTATATTACAGGGCAAAAGGGATCAACTTCTCATCTCATGTGCGTTTGATGTTATGTTTTGGAACAATTAAAATTAAGTCAAGGGTTATTCTCAGTTTACATCACTGAAGATGTAAAAGGAAAATCACTAACCTTTATTTCAATTCCCAAACCATATTCCTGGGTTGCACTATCAAACTTCTCAGCTCAGTAAAGAAATATGGGTACTCTGCAATTTAATAAAAAATAATGTTACAATTTCTTGCTACCTTAAGTTTAATTTTTGGAAAAACTATGGGTTTGTGCAGTAGCCACTGTATCTGCAGTGTCACTCACTCACAGTGCGTGGTTGATAGCAGGGATCTACAGTCCAGAGCACATGTTGAACTGGAAGACAACTGCTCCTACTACCTATAAAGTTTTCTATTGAGCAGAGCTGGAAACCAGAAAACCACTGCCCCACAGAGACTAAAGGAAGTGATGCACTCAGCAGCAGCATGAAGCTCCTGTCTTGCTCTACCTTGTCTTTACAAAATGAGACTGAGCAAACAAGATAGTAACTAAATTTCAAATTCAAGACAAACTAGGAGATGCTTCAGCTACATAAGGAAGAGGTTTTATGTCTGATGTTGCCTTCAGAACTCAGTGGAGGCCAGGAAGACATGCTACAGGCACACGTAATTCCTGCTCTTGTGTAAGGAAAAATGGATTTTGGAGCACTGTTCTTGAGAAGTTGACAATGTTTGGTATAATGCCATGATGCTACATGAGGAACACAGTGCCAATGTTCTGTGGCAAAAGACAGCAGTCCCCATGAGCTCCAAATTCAGCATGATTCTGCAAATAGAAGGAGCCACTGATGACCAGGTCATATTCCAGAATTACCAATGTGATTCTGGGATTTATCTTTTTTTAAAAAATGTCAACTCAGAGAGAGTCAACAGTAAAAAGTTCATTTAATAACTTAATATTATTACTTTCTACAAAAATGAAATTACCCTTGCATTAAGCATTTTATTTTGAGGAAAAAAACTTCAAACTTCAGGGACTAGCAAAACTGTGAAACTTTCCACTGGATAAAACAGTTGGTAAATTCTCTTTGGGGACAACTCACCTCTTCTGTTGTTGTTGAAAATTTCAAAGGAATAATACATTTTAATTTCACCAAATTAATATTTTTCTAATGGAAGTACTGTCTCAGAAAATGTTTAACTGACAAACATAACCTCTTTATGTTTAAAGCATACCTCACTGATTTTAAGATTTAATTCTTTTGCTAGTCAGAAACTATTAAAAAAAGGGAGCTGAACAGATGTGTTCAGGATATACATTGTATAATTTAATAGGTCTCTTCTATTTCTGATTTCAGTAATTCACTGAAATATTTATGGCCTTGCCAGAACAATGAATACACAGAGTTATCTCTTTAGTTATCATTATGCTGCTCCTTCCCAAGCAGCTCTTCCAGTAAAAGCTATGGTTCTAGTTTATTAGCTGAAGAATATTAAAGGTATGCTATCCTCCCAAGGCAGAATTGTCCCCACAAAGATGATCCTGCAGGAAATAATGTTCTCTTTCTGGTACTAAAAATATAAAAAGACATAGCAACATGAGTTTCAGCAAATGCTTGCAATCAGACAATATTCTTGGGGTCAACAGAAGATTCGTATTTTGATATTCAGCCCCTGCAAATGCATTTTTAATATCACTAGCCTAATTAACAAAAGCCAAGTTAGCCAGGGTATGCCTACCCACGTTACAATTACTTACATCTGGATCTTGATGTACAGACATAAACCAAAAAGGGGGGGCGGAACAGCCTACGCTTACACATCAACTTTTTCAGAACTCTCCTGGTGAACTACAGCCAATTATCTGTACAAAATTATGGCACTGTTGTACCTTTAATTTCAAGAACAAAATAGTAATCATGTATATGGCATTAATTCTGTTGTAACAAACAAACACACCAGGGCTGCAACAAATAAATAAAAGAAATACAAATACTTAATAACACTAGCTCTTCTCAAAATAGCAAAATTGTTACTTGTGAAGACTTGCTACTTCACCTTATAACTTTGTTCCACCCACACTGTCAAAAGAATAGGAACGGACAGCTAACACTTTGCTGAATATGGAATAGTTTTGGCAATTGACTATAATATAGTTAAAGAAAAATAAACTGAAGAAATAGATAGATTCCATATTTCAGCTTTTAATGCCTGAGATGTAAGACTTTGTCTGTGGCCTAAAAATCAAAAGCAACTTAACTATCAAGAGAACAAGCACTAATGGATGCTGACCACCAGCAGTTTGCATTGCCCTCTTTTTATAGACAGTCAGCATACAAGCAAAATGAATACAAAAACTGGGCAACTAAACTTCTGCCTGTAGGATCTTCATAACCAAATGTATAGTGACTACTGTGACTAGCAAGATCAATATCAGTAAGGTAAGTAGGATTTTTGGAAGCTATATTAATTTGGAGATCATTTTAGTGAACTTCAGCATGACTGCCATGTGTCAGATCACAGGCTGACAACAGATTAGAGGGACATGATGGGAAAAAACAGTTCAAGATGCACTGCTTGAGTACCTGCTGAGCAGAGAAACAGGCTTCATAGCACTTAATGGATACTGATGACTGGGATTATATCAACAGGAGCAAGATTGTATTTTTGGATAGAAATTTCAGAGGCAGAGTGAGGAAATTAGCAGTCAAAATACTTGAAAGCTGCATTATGCTAGTGCACATTTCAAAATGCCGATTGCCTGCTATTTTATGAAGAGGTAAGTATGTTCCAGGGTTAATCAGATTTTGGCCATTACCAGTACCAAGTGTATTTCTTTTCTAATTTTGTGATAGAAAAGAAGAAAATGCTTTCTCAATTCTTTTTAGCATGATTTGCACCATATGGTCTACTAAGTGCAGCCAGCAACTACTTTTAAATGCTACAGTTCTTTCAGTGAGGCATTATTATCCTTTGTATGGTGAAAGTAATTTTATGTCTTCAGGAGATGCTTGTATTCTACAAAGCAGAAAGGCCTCTCAAGACTTAGTTTCTAAAAATAGCTTACAGTCTTTCAAGAAGATGAAGGATGAATCTTTCAAGGGATGAGCTTGATTATTCTGTTTATTACTTCTTATTTGCATTTCTGGATCTTGAGGATCCTGTAGTAGTAAGCACTGAAAATGAGCTGTGGGGTTTTTTTTAATAGAGTCCTCACTTGAAGAATCACCAAATTGACTTCATATAGCTGACATTCAACCTACAAAGCTGAAAACTGATCTGCGGTATTATCACAAGACAATATGTGCTTGGAGTTTTTCAGAAATACACTGAACTTCCTTAAACCTCCTCCCTCAGGCAAAATGTCATGCTATTATGGAGGAAGAGGACAGTTTGTGTGGCTAATTCATAAATATGTCATTTTGACCTGGTTGTCAAGGATGATCTTTAACAAGGGAAGGAGTTTTCTTTTGGAAGAACACTTCACAACCTTGTCTTTGCACCTGGACTTTTTTTCACATGCATTGTAAATGAATCAGAAAGGTATTTTGGTTAGGGCTCCTTTACTTCACGTTGTACAAAATGAAGAAAATAATGAAAGAGAAGTTCTATTTAGAAGGTAAAATATATCATAGTGGTTGCCCAGCTATACATTTTTATCCACTTAGCAATCTAAAAAAATTAACTTCAATTCTCTAAGAATTCATTAACAAATTATTTTGTCATGGACATCTTTCCAGAAAAAAAGGAAAACGTTCAGTCTGCAATGTAATGTCTATTAAACTTTTTTATTTGATGTATGCTATTTATGAAATGCTACATACATGACAGCCCCCTTTTTATGACAGCCTATCTGCCAGAAAATTGAAGACCACATGGGAAACATTTTGTGAGAATCTGGCATAGAGGACTGCAGACAGAATGCTATTAAATAGTTACTCTGCCTTAACTACTATTTCTTTTTTGAGAAAGAGAGAGAGAGAGAGAGAGAGAGGGAGAAAGTGAGAGAGGTTTAAAGCTTTAATCTCATACACAAGCTCGTCAGAGCCCAAATCTATCTGTAATACTCTCCAAAACAGAATGAACTCAGAAGGATGACGTTCAATCTTAAAATCCTTCTCTGCAGAGCTATTTTTAGCTCTCAGGTTCATAAAATGGATCCCTGCTGTGGCTCCAGAGCTTTCTAACATGTATCCTACTTATTATGTTTGACACAACCACATGCTGGAATTCAGTTGCATTTTAGAACTAAAAGTTTTCCTTGCACCATTTCAAACAACTCTATGTGACAGAACTCTACCACTGTCAGTGGTGGAAAACCAATTATTTCCTCTCCTGGCCACTTACTCTTCTCACTTTTACCAGTAACTCTAATTCTAATATTCTGGATGCTTCTGAACAATTTTTTAATAATCTTATTTTGCTTTCTTCTCCGTAGAGTGATATAATAAATAAGCATTGCATAAATAATGTCAAATAAGACACTTTTCATATCTTGAAACATTTCCTCAAACATATTTATTCAGTCCCTTTCTAAATTAATTCCCAAAAAATGTAAAACTGATATTCAAATCTCTGATACAATCATTATTGTCAACCATAATTCACCAGCTTTCCAAAAACTCCTATAATGTGTCAGGGCATTTCTGTTTTGTTTTTGCAAATCAATCCATCTACACTGAATTAAAATTGACATGTCTGCTCAACTATAGGTAAATACAATCAAAATATACTATCAGTTCGATGATCTGAACTGGAAGTCATATAATAAGCCACAGTTGCTTCTTAGATTTCCAACTGCATGCAGTTTATTACAGTAACTGCTCATGAACTAGCATATTTTTTACTAATGGGAACAGATTTCTGTTAATGACCTGAGGATATACACGTATCTCCAAATGAAACTGCAGGCTACATTCACTCCCTACAGCAACGAAGTCTTCATTAAGACATTTTGATACATGTTCATGTAAATTCAGCAGAATAACATTTTGTAAACATTCCAGTATGAAAATAGAGCATTACAGTCAGGAAATTCTGCTAGTTTTACATGGTTCTGGAAATCTTCATATTCCTCATTCTGGCATTAATTTTCTGCTTTAAGTTTTCCAGAAAGAAATGTACACTGGAATAACTTTATATTCTACTTATAGTTTGATGAAGGTGCATACTGAACTGACGCTGAACCTGCACTGTCCTCCGGTGCTATGAATTACTTACTCTGCCACTTCACATCCAATCTTAAATAAAAATATCTATCTTCTTTGGTAAAGAACTGATACCAGATTTAAAAGCTCTGGAAGATTTCTTTCCTCCAGGGCATTTCCTGACTTCAAAATTCACATTTAAAAATGCTTAACAATAATGCTCTGATTTTCTAAAAATTTGGAGAAATCTTCTTGTTCTGATGCATCCTTTGCATCTTGGAAGAAGGATCTATATCTGTGTGGTTTAAGATACTGAGTTATTAAAGCTTATATTCCAAAATCCTGTTGACTTAGACCACATGCACCGCTTTTGTTTAAAGCCCACCAAGATCAATGGAAATATTTCCACCACCAAGTTTCAGTGAGTTTCAGGTGATTTCTTTTGAGACGAGGAAAGCCAAGTCTCTAGAATCCCATGTGATACTTACTTTGACTTCTTCCTCCTAATGTTTAGATCAAGATGACCTTGAACTACAGAAAGTCATCGGTATATTGGCTTTGGAAGACTGATGAATGCTATTAACGGAACCAAAACAACTTTTTGATATTATCCTTCCATTTTAACTTTCATGAGGTCTTTGTTAGGTAAAAGCCTGTTGATGAGCCCAAAAGTAAAGAGACTGTGCAAAAGGCAAGGGAAACAGAAGAACAAAAGTAAAAAGAAAAATTGAATCAACCGAGAGATCTCTAAATGATCTGCCCTGTGGCGGATAAGTCTCCAGTACCATCCCTTGGCTTTACTGAACTAACAGATGACTAATTTCAGCTCGCATACGACTTATCACTTGCCCAGTCAACCCTTCTAGAATGGGATGAAGTGTATCGTATACCTCTGAATTATTAAGTCTTTTCAGAAATGTTTGCCTACTCCCAGGTGAAACCTCAGAAGAATAAATATTTTCTTGATTTATTACACCACCGTATTCTTATTAAAAGCTAATAAAAGAGGAACAAAACTCTCTTTGGCTTAATATAAACAGAAGAAATTTTCAACTGACAATTAACAAAACAACATACATGCTATCAGAAAGAACATAAGGAAATACCTGATGCACTTTTCTGGAAGAATATTTACGATCCAAAAATATTCTGTGACTTCATTATAATTCAAAACACTGTTCGTTACAAAGATTTATTTAATTTACTTTTTTGTTCTTTGCTTACTCTATATATTTTCTGTAAAAGTCTCACTGTTACTTATTCCACAACCTTCAGTGAATTAGAAAAGATACCCAATTTACTTAAATAAGGTCATTATTCTTACACCGATTTGACACTGGTAAAATGCATGCAATAATCTGTCCTGAGATACCTGCTTAAAGTTAAGGAGGAAAAGGACTTACTATTTTAAGGGCATTAATATGGAAAACCACTTCTAACTCTAGAGAGATACCAGTTTTTCCTCATTCTGCATTCTATACCAGTCCTAGGAAGTACTGACTAAATCTTAAGCAGCCAGAATTTAGGCAGCTCTAATCTTGGAATGAAATGAAAAAATAATACAGTGAACAAATGCTACTGGGTGAAGCACACAACAGAAAAAGTGGCCCCATCACCATATGAAATCAGTCCAATTGTAGGAGAAGGTTCTGACTGTGAGTAGGGCAAGTTTAGGTTACAGTGAGGGTTAGGGTTAGAAAAATAAAGGGGACAGCCCTTAGCAGCAGCAGCCCTTTTCCCATGTTTGTAGGTCTTCCACCGTTCTGACAGACACTGGACACCTCACCCCTTACCTATACCACTGTCCTAACCCAGTCCAAACAGAATCTCTTCTCAGGATCATTTTTCCCACATTTGGAAAAAAAAAGCAACCCATGGTGACTACTGAAACAAGCTACTCACAATTAGCAAGCAAGACGCTATAGCCACAACATTGATGGAAGAAAGGAAGTATTTATGCACGTGTATACATGCAGACACGCACACAAAGATGCACACACTCACTCACAATCTACTTCCAAAATGGCACGGACAGACTTAGCAAGGTCTCTGGCTTCTGCTGCAAGAGCTGTTGTGACCGTAGGTCCAATCCTTCCCATCCGTGCAAGAAGTGCTTTAGTAGACAGTGTTCTTCTGTTACTGAAAGAACAAAATATAGTGTTTATTTGTAAGATTATAAAATAAATGGTTACTTGTAATAAAGTGAACTTGTGTTTCTAGATTGATTTTGGTCTCATTCTATGAACAAAAAAGATTCATACTACCAAACTGATGTTTGCCTCAGAAGCAGCTCTGTCTGTACAATAAAGGTATTAGGAAAGTTTAATTCAAACAACACACATGTCTCAAAATCTTATGTCAAGAACTCAGTGGGTGTCAGGAAAGTAACTTACTTCAAAGTAATTTTCATATTAGCATTTAAGAAGGGACACTGCTTTAGGGGAACCAGTTCTTACCTTCTATACTGTTAGTGAGTCAGTTGGTTACCTTAGGTTTGTGTTTTATACTGCAATCCCTTTACTAAAATAAAGTCTCTGAACTTTATAAAACATGCAACATCACTCTTGTGCAGTGCCAATGGGAACTGCATTTAATTGATTAGGATTAGCATATGACAACACAGACATCTACAACATAATAGTTGATCTGATCCCGCAGATTTTTTTGAAATCAAGTTCCAGCTATCTTCACTTAGATTTGATTTCCTTGAGAGCTTACTGAAAAAGATGGCAGGACAGAGACCAAACAACTCTTACATAAATATTAATGGAACACTAGCTGGGATATATAGGCACAATCATGCTGATATTCTGAAGGACCAGAAGCTGCTCTAAATGTGGTTGAATATTCCTAGGTACCTTTTTAAACAAGAAAAGTAATAAAACTTAAATAGATATACACATTATCAATTTATTTACACGCTACTGGATTAACGATGATGCAAAATCTCTTGGGGAAATGTAAAAAATATTTTAAAAAATTGTAACCCACTGCTAAGGTTCCTTGCAATTTTAACTAATCCTTAGCACATTATAATTACTTTATGGAAACATCCAGACAGCCATAGCCATGTAATTACTAACTGTTTTAATTTAATTATGAGGTTTTTAATGAAGCTGTATCCTGAAAGCCTAATTTATAATTCATGCCATTCCCTCTCTTCCAATAAAATGACACTCAGAAACACACAGCAAAAACTATAGGAAAAAATAGCTACAAGACAGTTTTTGGAGACTTTGAAACAATAGTAGAGTTTTTCAGTATTAATAGTGCCATTTCAATGTGAGTAACCATGCCATTTCATTACCTTAAAACTGTCGATGAAGTAGAGTTATCTGAAAGAATTTCATGAACAACCTGTTGGTCACAGTAAAGAAGTTAACAGTTTATAAATCGACATAGTCAAAAAGTTAATACCTTATAATTTATTGTTCTATTTGGGTGTGGGGGATTTGATCTGTAATTAGATTCTAGTCTCTCCCAGCTAGAAGTGTAAAAGTAAAACACTGAAATATTATAACCCCTTTAAATGAAATAAATACAACAACATGACTTTTTTTGTTTCATAAGATTTCAAAATATTATCAAATGTTACTTTTGCTGCCTTTTTCTTCTAGCAAATTTCACAGAAATTGGTGTGAGTTTGTGAAAAATTAGGTGGAAAAGATTATCTGATAAGTTTCATTTGTTTAGTGTATAGCAAAACATAAAGATTAAGGAAATTCCTACACCTACACCATCTTTATTTCTAGCAATGGAAGGATCTCTGCAAACTAGTTGATAGTCAGTTTACTATGTTTATTCCTCAGAAACATCATCACAAAACTTTTCCAAATAAAATATTGCTAGAAGTGAAAGGCAAAGTTACCTCTACAAATTGTAGCAATTTTTCAGTAGCCACCTCAAAGGTCTTCCTAGCTGATTCTGATTTCCGCAGCTGGCAGTCAAGCACTGTAACTCTCTTTCTCAAGTCTTGGATGTTATCCTGGGAAAGATATTTGAAGGCTTTTATTCTAACTATTTTCTCCCATGGCTCACATAGATAGATGGTGTGAATTGAAATGGATGTCTGAAATGTTAAACACAGTCTTTCCTACATTTCTGAAAAACATAGCAGTTCCTGAGGCAGGTATGCCCAAACTGTTAGTAAATCAGCTCCCAAACTGCAAGAGATCTTGGCAAATGATATAAAGATAAATTGAAATTGACAGCTAACAACAGTGATAGGGCTGAAACTTAAGAGAGTTTGAACTGATTCGTGAATGGATCAAAAATACCAACCTGATGGTGACAGTAGCTGTCAGCAGGGTGGCATAAATAGCCAGTATGTGAACAAACTCAGTCCACTAGTTCGCATCTGCACATCCTTTGGCCAGAGTAATTATGGCATATCTTAGAGAAAATTACCCCCTAGGATTTCTCTACATGCACTTGTATAACCTATTGATCAGTGTTAGGCATCCCTCTGTACTGCAGCTACAGAGACTGTGAGCCCCATTAGATCAAGTTCTGGAGGCTCAAGGTTTCACCTTGAGTCCCTGCCACTGTTCACGTGAGAGGATCACGAGTAAAGTTTTCACATGTATATGGGCATGTTTGTTTAGCTAAGCTGTCTGCTAAACAGCAGATCTAGACCAAAATACTCTCCAAAATTAAGAAAATATCACTATCATTAAAAATAAACTTTTACATCACCATAGGTGATCTTTTCTGAAAGCCCACTACCTACTATAAAACTTACAAAAAACCCACCAAAACCCACTTATTGCCTTTACTTCAAGCAAATGAGTACACACATTTGTTTGTATACACTGTACAAAGCTGCAGAATCATGAGCACTCTGAATGTCAAAGAACCTGTTGATTGTAACACCTAAATTTGGTAATCTCACTGTCCACTATTGGAGAAGGAGCTGGTAAGCCCTCAGAGGGACCTCACTCTTTTATACTAAAAAGAATGTACTATAGAGTTGGTACCTTCTTGATACTGCTTCTTTTGAATAAGAAATGCAGAGAATCAAATATCAACTCAGATATATGAGGGCTCACTCAGAATCACAGAAATTCAAGCTAGCATCTCAGAAACAACCGTCTAAGAAAGCAACCCACATGCTCTGAATTTCTTAAAATTTTGGTATTTATTCAAGTCCTAGAAAACAAACAGTGCTACAAAAATACCTGACATAAAAGATGGGGCATCTGACCCCAATGTTCAGAAAGAAGAACTTCTAGGGTGAGATTTGTCTCATCTCACACACTCGCAATTAGATGAGGGAAATTCCTCCCTGGGAGCTGCACATACTTGCTATGTTGCTTCTTTGCAGGCTTGTATACCGCAGAGCTCAGTTTTACCTTTTAATACCTTATAATATTGAAACAATTCTCATGATGAAATAAGGCAATATTTCAGTAGTTTTCTTTGTCAATTCATATGCACGTCCATTTTTCATATGAAAACCAAGGTAAACACACAAATGCCAACCTGCTTGCACTAGTTCAAACTGTGTGTAGAAAACGGATCAGCAATTATGGGGAAAAATTTAAAAGTGCCTCAAATATTTTATTCCTTAGCATGTTTTGAAATGCCTCACTGGAGACGAAGTGGTTTTAAAATATGAGGCTCAATAAAAAAATAATAAATTTTTTTGGCAGGATACTGTTTGTAGCATTTCAATGATTATCTTGATTATATCTAAATTTACTTAAGAACAGGACTGGACTTTATATTGCTATTATTTGCCTAACAGAAACATAAATATGAAGGCCATTTTTACAGAAATACAGAAGCATACAAATACACGTATAGTCTTTAAAGACAAGATATCTGCAGTCCAGAAGCTATTCCATGCTTTAATGCCTCAGATGTGCCATTTTGACCTATGACCCACATATGCTTCTAGCTCCTATTTTTCCAGCCCAAAGATATCTGGATAAAGGAAGACTCATACACTTCACATTACCCCCTTCACTATGCATCACTCCAGTTATTGAATAATACAAGACAAACAGTGACCTACTTTAGAAAAGCAGATGAAAAGAAAATGAAAACAAGATACATGACAACAGCAAGGAAACCATGGTAACTACGACAGGCGACTGCTTTGCTTACTTTATTTTGGCCAGAATGATCAGTGAGCTGAGCCTTCAGCTCTACAATTTCAGCTTCTAATAGGCGAATTACTTCTTCATAGTCCATCTCCATTCCACGAGCCTGTCTTTGTGCAGCTTCTGCAAGATGAATCCTACTTCGCAGAGCTCTTGTCTCTTCTACGGCTGCCTTGGCTTCCTATAGATGATAGAATTTAATTGAAAAGTTACAACTCCAGCTAACAAAGAAGTACAGCTTTAGCTCAAAAGTATTGCAGTTGGCATTAGGGCTACCTTTTAGTATTTATGGTTAGATGGTTCAATTGCTAATTTTTAAGGGTATGATGTGCAAACAAAGAACAGGTATTTACAGAGAGAGAATTTTCCCAATAAATTAAATCACAAATTCTATGATTACTGTAAATCTAATTGAAGGAAAGGTTTTATAGAAATGGACCTGATGCTGTTAATCTGCCCCATCACTTACATACTAAAAAAGTACTTTAATGAGATGTTATTTCATTTTATTATTGCCTGAAATTACACTCAATTCAGAGTTTGCCCATCCTGTAGATGGACTTCTAATGCAAGTATTCAGTCCATACTTCTTAAAATAAGTGCTGTTTTTAATTTTTTTGCCTAGCTGCTGTTCTTACATCGTTATCCTGTATTATCACAGAAAAGTGATATATAAAATTTATATATAAATAATGTATGGAAAATTGGAAAATAGGAACTGTTAGCTTTTAATTCAGCTAAAGTAAGCCCTAAATGTTGTAAAATCTGATTTTGAGAAGGATATTGCTCAGTTCCTTTTACTACTGAATATTAATTCAAGTTACCTTTGATTTGTAAATTTAGAAAGTTAAACTAAAGGACAACAGATGAGTTTACACTAGGAAAAAACAAACAAACTGCTCATAAAAAATGTAGATGTACAGGCTCACTGGCACCAAAACCAGTAAGCCATCTTGCCCCTTAGCTTTTTATTAATCTGTGTAACTTTATATGAATTTTCTGAATCATTAAAGTTATGAGCTTTAAATATACAGATTTACAGAGCTAGAAATTCCTCATCTAAGGATACTTAGGTGAATATCCTATTCCTAGTCTACCCATTATATCTTATAGCTATATGGTTGGGAATGGAACTAGAGGGGAAACAGGTAGGGGTAGAGGAGAAACACACTATGAATCTATAATAAGTAGGAAATAACCTTCTAGAAACTAGGCTTGAAAGCACGGTTTCTGAAAAACCTAAGTGACCAAATCTTCCTATTTTTGTGAAGGAAATGTCATATAATATTTAACAGATGTCAAATATAAATGTCTGGGGAGGTCAGTTAAGCCTACAAAAACATATTTAATTTTATTATTTCCTAACTTAGAAGCATTTGTTCTGTGCAATCAATATTCAAGTCAAGTTTTCCTATACTTCGTTATAATGTTTTTTTCTGTGAAATGACCTACCAATCTCAGTTTCAGATTACTTTTAACCTGTACACTGTTAGTCTTAATAAACAATATAGATTCATTTCAGGCCAGAAGTAAACTAATCTCAATGACATATATATAGGACATCATCTTCCTCATATTTACAATGGTTTTGCAATATAATACCAATTTGGATGATTGCCACGGACATTCTGGTCTCTCAGAAAATAAAACACATGTAGCAAACAGCAACATCATTAGTGAATACAGATGAGATTGGTGCTATATAGTTTAGAGGTTTCTGTTATAGGAACAGAAGTGATAAGAGATGCATTTAAACAACCTTTAATTTGACAGCAAGTATAATGATTTTTTTTCTTTTGGAAGCACAAAGCATTAGATAAGCCTATTTGACATGATGATCATCTCCACCTGGAAACACAGACTATTCAAAAGCTTATTGCTGCATGTCTTTCTGTTATTTGGCTAGTTTTACAGTTGTGTCTGTCTGCAGCGCACTAGAAGTGGTGCAAGGGGCCATTACTGAGAGCGCTCGGTGAAAGATCACCAGAACAATCCACCCTTCCTGAAAGCTGCTCATAGCAGTTTTTTTTCCTAGAAACAATTGAGAGAACACAGGGGCTTCTAAGTAGTTATGAATCTACAGAAGTAGAGTTCAAAATTGGTGCCTTTGTAGAGGGCATTTTCTTGCCACTCTAAGAAACAACGTGACTCAATAGCAAGAAAAGCTGGGCCCTGCTGATACAGAGGATGATTTGGTAGCCTTCAGTAGCAAAGGCAGCCTTCAGTTATAGGCTGGAGGTGGGAAAAAGACTCTTGGAGACAAAACTGAAAAGATGCTCTGATGTTAAGTTTAACTAATCTAAATGAACACAGAGGCCTTGACAAAGGCTGGCATCTTAAAAATGCACTCATAGGAATTATTTAAATAAACTGACATCAGAGAAGTCATGGGAAAATTGCTATAATGAAAATGAAAGTTCTTCATTTTGAAATAAGACCTTGAGATAAAGGTTTAATCTCTTATAATCCAAAATTGCCTTTACTCCTCCACTGTTTTTTCAGAAACCCAACTGTTGAATATTAATTTCTCTGTAATAGCAGACTAAGTATGACCAGATTTCAACAGCGAAAGACCTAAAGGAATAATTAACGAACAATGGATTCTTACATTACAATGAAACGATTATCCATACTACAACTGAATTAGCAAAATTTTCTGACAAACCAGAGCTGTTTGCTATAGCAGGGAGGCAAAGGGAAACGATACCATCAGGTTTCCCAGTTCTACAGTTACTGAAGCTGGCACTGCGGCAACATGGTGGGTTCTCTTATTTATGCAGGTAAGGGGCCCCCACCAGTGAAGAACAGATGGATTACAGCATGCTTCAGCAACATTTTCTCTTGTCCCATTCAACCGCTTGTATGAAAGAAGACGCAACAGAAATGGAATCTGCAGCTGCTAATATTTCATCTCTGTAAATGCCTGATGGGACTATTTGTCCTAATCTGGTATGAAGCCACTACAACAAATAAGAAACTACAGGCTGGAGGAGAGAAACTGAAATCTTACAGAATCAATTTCAAGGTACAGGTTTCTTTCAAAGCCAGGTTCCATTTCTTCCTTGGATAAATTCAAGTGTCAGGAGGTTTTATCTGAGCAATATTCCAGCCACCACAAACACTGGAACAAAGGTATTCTTTTAAACTACACAAAAAATTGTAGTTACAATTCAATTATGTTTATTCATTAACTTTATAAAAATTGTATGCTGAAAACCTCCTTTAAAAGAAGTTTGAATATCTTTACTATGCATTAAAATAAAAAAGATAACAAAATAAAAATAAACCCAATACTTCTTTCAGGCAGGGTGAACCAAATTATATACTGCTTCCAAAATAGCAGCCATTCAAGTTCTAGTCTTCAAAGTACCTATTTTCCCCTTAGAAAACATAAGCATAGAATAGCAAATCTTAACCCTGTGAAATACAAGTCCAGCACAGTATGGGATACCACAAACAGTATCCTATCTTTACAACCTTTCACATTTACTGTGTTCAGCTGAGGTGCTTCAGCTGACAATAACTGCATAAAAAAGCTCTGGTAAACAAGAGATCGTTCAGGTTGGTATGACCCAGGACTTTCAGGCAGACAGAACACAGTCAAACTGATCCAGGAAGATAGAAGACATCATTACAGATTTCATATTCATGGTGTCGACAAGACTTCAGCTACTCAAAAGTGCCTTTCTATGTTCTCTGCCAATTTCAGCTTCGATATGATTTCAAGGAAGACCCAAAGATAGTGCTGTATCACAATCTCAATGTAAAAATATATCAATTGATGTATTTTAATTGTCATAGACCAATATGAGAAAATAATTACTACCTCATTTCAAATTTAGCAATATTTCTAATCTTAAGAGTCTGTTTATCCTGTTAGCTACTGATTCAAGCACTGTTTAATGAATCAGTACTAACAAAACATGTTCATTAACCAGAATATTTGTACGCCTGTCCTAATTAAGCTGTAATCTCTTGGATTCGCAATTAGTAGACAATAGAAATACCACAAAAGATACTGCAGTATAAGATTTGGTAGCCTATATCCTCATTTAAAATCTTGTTTTTTCAGGAAAGCAGTGATTTTAAGAAAATGTTTAAATTGTATCAAATTCAGAAGACCTTAAGCACATGGTTTTAATCAGGCCATTAGGGCTCAATAATGTACTCATTAACGCATTTCACCAACTTCAGCTCAAGCAGGAATGTATCATCGTAAATTAAATGGCAACTTGTACTGTAAGTAGCCTATTTTTTTAAAACTTCGTTATCACCATGAAGCTCAGCATCAACATTGGTTCTGAATTGCAGATATATATAAAACACTTGAAAATGCACCAAGTATAAACATAACTAAAATTTGCATTAAATTCCTGCTTGTATCTCCTAAAATAGGTGTCTCAGTGCTGTAATTACATATAATTTATTATTTCTCTTTCATTTCACTATATGGAACCTTTTCAACAGCAGTTACTTAAAACTCTTACTAGAAAATCAGAGTATTTATGCCCTGGAGGTTTGTACCGCAAAACTGACCTTCACCATCACATGACAGTACTTGAGAGAAAAATAAAAGTACGAGGCCCTCGTGTGGTAGAAAATGGGCGTTGCTGCCACTTAGACCGTCTTAAACCATCTTTGATCAGTAAGATCCCAATAAGAGCAGGTCTATGAATTGAAACACTCGACGCCGAGGACCTGATGTCCATACTGTTTGCATTTTGGGGTTTGTACTTTGTACTATCTTTAGTCTAGACTGGTAGACTGAACACCTGCTCTAGTCTAGAGCAACAGCCTGAACACCCAGTAGCAAATGGAAACACGAGGTACACTGCTGAAGCATACCTCCAGTTAAGTTTTATTCAAAAAAGAATCCAATCCATTTCCCTGCTGTCCCACAATGTACAGAGAGCAACATCACAATATTAACAGAAAAAGCTTTCAAGCAGTTCTCTTATATTCAAGGAATAAAAGGTGATAATGAAGGTGCTGCACAAATCTACATATATGAACAAAACCATAAAACTAATCTTAATATAACAGTACACAGAAAGATTTTTAAACTGTATCTTGCATTTTTACATATGACGTCTGATGGAACAGACAGCCATGACAAACCTACAAGGAATATTGTAGCAGTACAGGAGAGAAGAAAAGTGGCCAGCTCATAAGAAAAGAGCTGAGAGGGTGATGTTCAGTAGAAGCAGGAAAAAGGAAAGTTACTTGGTTTTGAATCCAGGCTATAAATGACATGACACATATAATTGGAAATTTCCTTTAAGAGACACTAGAAGGCTAAATTTCATATGAAACTGATTTCTTCTTTCATAATTATGGATAGATATGGAAATAGAAACAAGACATTCCTCACAAACCTACCACTTTTTTTCCTGGTAAGTATCAGGTAGAATTGTCAAGTGCATCTGTCTTTTCATACTTAAAACTTGGTTGACCTATAAAGTAGCTAATGTTAGCACTGTAGATTAGGCACACTGTTGCCTAAGAGCAGCAAAATAACTTCAAGAACACTTAAGACCAGAAAGGTACTAGTACATTATTATCCAACTTACCCAATCGAGCTTGTCTTTCAGTTCATACCTCAATTCAACAGCGGAGAACTATTATTGCTCTAAAAAATTTAAGGATTGATATTCTCAACTTCTAATCAAAAGCTTTGTAGTAACAAGACAACCACTTTCTGTTGAAATCAGTGTGAAAGTATAGTCTACACGAGCATCAAGAGAGAAAGAGGTGCTCCCTTCTCCCTTCCACAAAAAAGTGAGAAAAAAAATGAATAATTATATTTTTAAGAAACTTCAACATACTTGCTTGACTATTTGTAGCTCCTCTGTTAACTGTTTCTGTAAATTCACAGATTCAGACAATTTTTCCTTTTTTAAAAAAAAAAAAAAAAAAAAGAAGAATTAATGATTAGGTCTGAAAGAGTTTTTCTTCCTAAAACCCAGTTAGCTCTTTCAAAACTACTGGTAGCAATTCTTAACTTCTGTCAATGTACTTACTGCCTTCTGTACAACTACGTTTCTAGGCCACAACATATGTCAGTTAATAATGTTGTATAATCAGAAACACACATATTTTAAAAAGTTGTGGTGAAAATAATAAATAATCAACAGCTTTTATAAAACCTGTGACAAAACCAAATTTTAATCTTTAAAAGCTAGTTTTCCAGAGAGTTCATTGATAGTGTTTAAGTTTCTTCAGCATCTGAGGATTATTTACTGAACATTTCTGTGCTATAAGAAAAATACACATTTTAAGTCTCTTGTTACCTAGCCACCTACAAATGAGCAGAATAAAGACATTTTTGTGGCTTTAACAGATTGCTGTACAACCTAATATTCACGTCAAGTTATTTTCAACATCATATGTTTGACCATTCTTTCACTCACCTACTGATACCAGAAGCCTGTGGGTACACCACTTTATGGAGGTTAAAAGTTCTAATGAAGTTTTAAAAAAAAAAAAAAAAAAAGGAAAAAAGTGCTATAAAAGCATAAAGATTCTCATACTGAGTCAGACCAAGGGTATTTCTCACTCAGTATCAAGTATTTGACTGTAGATTGTTAAAGGAAGAGTATAAGAAATGAGACAATTATAGATTGATCATTGCCTGTTTTCGACATCTTTAGGGACTCATAAGTATTCACTACTTCAATGTTCAGTGTAAACTGGGTTCTCTCAGAAGAAGTTTTCAGCAGAAAAATCTTTGTGCACTGAATGAAGAACAGATCTTTGGGTATATCAACCCAATGTTTTTGTAATCTATAGCAAGAAAAAATTATTTTGGACCAGAAGGCAATTTGTAGAATTGCCTGTATCCTGGGATCAATTTTCCAGTCCTGCCCAAGAACACAAGTTAGGTGCGCTGAATACAGAACCAGAATTTTTTACCTTTTGGCTTGTCAAAAAAGAAATTCAGGAGGACAGGACCATGGATGTAACCCAGGGTATTAAGAAACAACATATTTGCTGCTTTAGGTCTTATGTATTTTGCAATGTCTGCGAAAATATGTATTAATTCTAAAACCAGATTAATTTATCCTCCAGTTCTGACTTCTTTCAAAAGTATTAGCATATGCTCAGACACTGCAGTTACTAGGATCACACATTTTTAAATAAAATTGCCATGCAAATCAGTCACTTCTCCAAATTCACTTTTGTGAAATGTCTGCTTAGTCTCATTTCTCTGTGAATCAGATTAAAAAATGCATTAGTATTCAGTATAACAAATAATATTTACTGTCTCCAGAAAGATATTGTAGGCATACAATTTTCACATGTAATTAGGACTCTTTCTTCTGCCTTTTTATTTATTCATCAAAAATTGACCAAAAAATTCAAAAGAAAAACAGTGAATTACTATATACACTCAGAAAGAAATTAGTCTCTTGAATAACTTAAAGCAAATAAAAATTAAGTATTACCTTTAATTTACTAATTTCTTTTAAAGCCTCATTCCTTTCTTTCTTAAGTCTTTCCATGTCATCGTCCAAAGAATCACAGGTTACAAACTGTGCATATTTAAATACATAAGGTTAGAATGTATTGCTAACTGTATCTTCCATAATATTTAACATCTTAATGTCTTATAAAATAGAGAGGTCAATAAAATGAGAGGATAGTCTTTAAAATACATTAAATCTCTGAAAATACTGAAAATATTTAAGAAAATTCTAACTTATCTTCCAAAGGAGCAATTACTTTTCCTGTTAAAAAAGATTAATAGAAATATTTTTTAAAGTACCAAGAACACAACACTAATAGCCCCTGTTTTCTTCAATATTTTAAATAATGCATGATTTTATTTTAGTATTTCTATGCTACAAATGCTTTCTTAAAGTCACTTCTCAAATAAAGTGATTTCCACTGTCGCAGTAGTTCAAATCACTGGCCCCAGTAATTGTTTATCACTCACACAGGTAGTAGCAGTATGTATTCCATTAAGAAACCTCAGTAAATCCCTGTTGTCCATGCTTCCAACAAATCACAACATAATTACGTGAATTGCTCTCTGCAAAGTAGGTTGCTTTAAAAAGCTTCACAGAAACTAGGTTATCTCCAAGAACACCATGATATGGACCTGTTCTAAACATCTGCCCAGGATCTGGAGTAATCTTACATATAATAAGCTCTCCAATAATCTCCTCCCAACAGTTGAACACTGTAAAGGCACATATTTTACCTGTGAATCCAGTAAACCAGCAATTTCATTGACCCCAAAGGTTACAGATTCTTGGCCATCATCAGGTGCATTCAATTGCATAGAGAACAGGTTTCTTGAAACTTCAACGAAATCTAAGAAACAGTTTAGATTTTGTTGCTGTAGGTCAAAGTTCAGTTTAGTAGCAGTATCACTAGATGCAACACAACTACTAGTATCACAATGTATGGCTACTCTTTTATAAATGCGCATCTGCCCTCCATAAGCTTTCTAAAGGAAAATATGAAAAATCAGACACATCTTTCTGAAGAGAAAAATTTGTTAAAGCTGGTAAGAGTAAGAATAAAAATGTTCAAAACAGGTCTTGGGATGAAATATCCCTGAATCAAGTTGTGAAGGAGAAATGAACACAAAAGGTGAAGTTCCCCTTTAAAGTACCTCGTTAGAGATGCTTGACCTTTGGCAGACCCCTGTGAAAAATTAAAAGAAATCTGCACACCTGTTATACACCTGCCCTTCCCAAAGAATTGACCTTACTAAAGAAGACACAGTGTCTCTGCAGGAAAAAGAAAAGATTTCATGCTAGCCCACAGCTTTGCAGGTTTCCTTTGCAGGTTCTTTAAATCCCTGATAGAGACCTGGTAAAACTGATGTTGACCAAGTTGAAAATTTTAAATACAAACACTGCAGCACTCTCGATCAACATGGCTTGGATTACCGCTTCATTTTGAACGTATATAAAAAAATAATTCTGGTACAATATTACAGAAAAGTAGAAATATAAAGGTCAGTTTGTTTACACCACATAAAATCTGATGGAAGATCCAGTATCTTTCTTAATAAGGTACTTGAAAAATCCAGTGTCTTTTTGGATGGTTAAGTACAAGAAATGATTTTTTCATATACTAGTGTTTGATACTGTTTTTCATAAACTTTAGGAAAAATGAAATTTCCATCACTTTTAGCATCAGAACTATCATCTGTCTCACAGTTTATAAGAAATATTCTTGAATTGTTAGTGTTGCCTACCAAAATTGTCATAACCAACAGAAGCAACTCATTCCCATCAGAATTTGGTTTAGCTGGAAGAAGAATCATGATGGTGTCCATGCAAATCTCTTTCTATACGCAATACTTGAAATGTTCTCGCTTCTCACAAACTAAACAAGTTAAATAATTCATCAGTTTAGTTGCTTCAAGAAGTCTCTTCAACCATCAGCACTCTCCCAAGTAATTTTTGGAACAATTACAGTACCTTATTGTCAAGGTAAAAATTTAGGAATTTGTGAGCACAAAATCAGAACTTTCTCAAGGCTTCTCTTGATTAGATAAATTTGTGATTTGCTTTCCAATTACTTATTTCAGAACTCCAATCTTATTTTTATACAGTAGAATAAGGTTCTTGCCTCAAAGTATCATTTATTTGCAGTAGCAACCCAGTACCGACAGGAAATATATTAATGGTTATTATCTATCATTTCTATATTCCTACATTTCATTATTTTCCATGGTAATTAACAAATTATTACCTCCTAAAGACACTGTTCCTTTAGAATCTTTCTGAAGTTGATGCTTTAGGACTTGCTGCTGTTCATCTGTGGGCTGAATCCCAAGATAATTCAATGCCTAGAAGGAGAAAACTTATTTTGGAGAAAAAAAAGAAAGGACTAGGGATAATGACTGCAGGGACATGGGGCAGTAATTAAAGAGCTATACTTCAAAGAGCCTTTGTATCATAGTACACTGTCACTGACAACACTTTTATTCCAGAGACACTCGGTGACTTTTCCTTCTAATTGAGAGATGTTCAGATATTATTTAACCTTGAATACAGATGAGTGTAATAAGCAAAACCCTTTGTCCTTAATAACTGCCTTAAAAATCCTGAGGGATGTTCAGATTCACAGGAGAGTTAATCAGTAATTAGATTAACAAAAACAGTAATTTGCTCAATGTATAAAATGAAATATTGGCCTGCAACCTGAAAGAACTATCTGAATAGAAAATTTGGTGTATATTTTATACCTTAAAGTTTGTCAGCCTAGAAATATTCTCCAGATGTCTTTCATGCATCCTGAAGAGGGAGAAAGAAAAACTCAAAAGATTGCAAGTATTTACCCTCTCCAGCCTTTCTGCTTTGAGACGAATAGTAGAGTTCCTTCTTTGCAGCTCATAATCATCATTCTGGCTGGGGGCAATAACTATGAAAAAAAAATAAAATTAAACAACGATGTAGTTGTAACTATTGCTTTCAAAAATTTGTTCTGAAGCTCTGCTCATCAAATGGATGCCAGCTAAATACCCACTTGCCACAAATAATATTTAGATTGACTTTTTTTTTTTTAAAAGACATAATTGTAATAAAAATTATGGGTATCAATCACTCAAAAACTACTTTCTCACATCAAAAAGTGACAGGTAGCAAAGCGACCAGGAATAACTTTGAGTGATCCATCAAGCATATGGCTTATACTTGTGGTATTTTCTCTTCTCTCAGAGATACACAGTTACTGTGGAAACAGAAGGGGAAACACACTTGTGAGTTCTGAGAAAGACCTTCAAGACACACCCTCAGCATAATCAACAGTTCCCAAAAGCATATCTAGTGATCTGGAAAATACTGTGGAAAGAGAAGGAATGACCTGTTGCCAACTAGGGGCTGTGTGGAGGTAGCTTAGACTGAATTCCGGCAGGCAGCAGGCTCCTCAGTATTTTTTCCTGGGGAAGAACTTTTTTCCAAGAACTACCATCCATTTAGCCATCATCCCCTCCTCTCCAGTCCTTATAGTCAGAAATACCAGTTTTCATAATTTTAGCCAGTTGCATTAATAACTTTATAGTGCATATATTTCATTTCCAACATAGACGAACAAATAAGCTGAGGAAAGGGAAAGCAGCTAACAGTACTAAACAGCCCATATGCAAGATTTCAGAATAACTGTTTTTTTTTTTTCTTTTTCTTAGTTTTAATGGAACTCAGGGAATGCAGTCACAGCTTTGTCATGTTTCAGAGGCACTGGTGGATACAACACAAGAAGCAGCTACCTGTGGAAGCCTTTGATCACAGACAGTAGGCAAAGGGAGCAATTAACTATCAATTTATTTGGATTTTAGATGTATGTAAATAGAACTAATTCATTGACTTGTTTTTTGCAGAAGAAAATGGAATACTTTTTTGCATTCATTATTTATAAACATAATTTAGATCTTAATTCATTACTCATTAATGGACTAGAGAGGTACTGAAACCAAAACCTGAATTTGAAAACTAAAGGATCTTGCAGTTTGAGATTCTCTCTAAAGGAACAGAAGGAATCGCATAGAATTCTTTTTTTTTTTTTTCAGTTTCACAGCATATCTGTTTCCAAGCTCAAAGTAATTTACATTCTCTTTATATGCCAAAAGCATAAACCAAAACATCTTGAAAATCTCTGACACTAACACCTCTCACATGCTATATTAAATTCTGAAGACAGTGGGCTAGAACCTCAGCTGAATTGGCACACGTCCTTTCAACTCAGAATGAAAAGCCTTGTGTATGAGTTTGTGCAAGAATTCCTCAAAATTATGCTGATTTTTCTTACAGCATTAAGAAAAAAATAAAATCTAGGAGCTACTTTAATTTTTCGAGGTTATCTATTAAAGGTTATCCTTGAAAAAGGGCAGCATGAGGGAACTGGGCAGCTTTGACTAAGGATGTGCTATTAAATAAGACTAAAATGAAAAAGACAAGAAACAGTACAAACTGGGGCTTCAAGTATTTCTGCTTACCACTCAACTAGCTACGTTATGCAGATATGTTAAGAAATCTGGCCTTCTTGGTCTCTTTAAGGGACAATGAATCTTCTGTGTATTGCATTATATTAACCAAGAGTCTTGTGTTCCGAATATATTCAAAAATAGCCTTTTGTCTTGTTCCTCTGATTTAGTTGTGGTGCTTTTCATGATCAATATGAGAAAACTGTGTGATCATTAAACTCCAGGTGTATTCAATACTACATTTCCACTTTCAAAAGTTCACATTCAGTCAGGTCACCCTTCAAAGAAGGAAGCCAACTGGTCAGATTTGCAATATGGAGACGGTTTAATTTAAAATTAGGATATATAACATGGGCTAAAATAAATGCAGGTACAATTTAAATAACATCAGTGGAGTGACATCTAGAATGAATCAGATCCTGTATGTTTGTCCTTCCTCTTCTCAGTATATTAGACATCAAGATGAGAAGCACAGGTTATGCTTACTTACTATCGCCTGAAGAAAAAGAATATAGTTCATGTCTTCATATAGAAATAGAGAATGAAATCAGTTAGATTACTGTGTCAACTGAGACTCATTATTATGTCTGACTACTACATTTTCACTATTTGTAAATACAATGCATATTTTTTTCCCAAAGGATTTACAATTGTTCGGTTCACATTTGGTTCTGACCAAATTCCACAATCTGTATTTTTCCTTAGTGTTGTTTTCAAAATATATATTTAGAGATATGATTTAGAGATATGAAAGTGACTGTTGTCTTTG